>NW_024609846.1:148818821-149537737 GCF_016920785.2 Ixodes scapularis
TATAGGCCTATCTTGCTCCTTAGCGTGCCCTCCAAACTCATGGAGCATGTCATTTACTCCAGCATTGTACAACATTTAGAAGCAAACAATATTTTCTTCCCCTTCCAACACGGTTTTCACCTGGGATTATCTTGTATAACCCAGATGGTGGAGTTTTATCACGAACTGGCATATGCATACGACAAAGGCCTTCAGACAGATTGTGTTTTTCTTGACGTTTGGAAAACCTTTGACCTTGTGCCACACAAATTTATTCTTCATAAAGTATCGGCCCTCAAATTATCTTCTAACGTTTTTGGATGGATCGTTGACATTTTAAGTTGTAGAACCCAAGCAGTGGTAACTAACGGAAAATCGTCCAATTTTACCCCAGTTACTTCCGGTGTGCCCCAAGGTGTTGGTATTGCTCTTATTTTTGATATTTATTAATGATATTGTTGAAAACGTCTCATCCTCTATACAATTGTATGCAGACGATTGTGTAATTTATTGTGCGGTAAGTGTTACCGAAGAGTGTGTGGCCCTCCACGTGGACATTGATCATATAGCGAGTTGGTGTTCCACTTGGGGGATGGAACTGAATGTGGCGAAATGTCACTTTGTGAGGTTCACAAAGAGAAAAAACCCCGTCATTACTACGTACAACACAAACAGTATTGATATCAACTTATCACTTCAGGTAAAAGACCTAGGCATTTACTTTTCTCGTAATCTCTGGTGGAATCATCATATAGATTAAATGACTGTGAACGCAAACCGAATGTTAGGATTCATCAGGCGTAACTTTAAAGATTGTCCAGGCGAAGTAAAAAATGCCCTTTACCTGACAAGCATCAGACCGATTCTTGAATACGCCTCCGAAGTCTGGGACCCTTACCAACAGTACCTTATTAATAACGTAAAAAATATTCAGAACAGATCTGCTAGGCTCATTCTTCATTCCTATAGCTGGCTCCAAAATGTGACTGCCTTAAAAGATGAGCTCAAATGGCAGCCTCTCCAAATTTTCCGTCAAAGCCTTTGTTTAAAATTTCTACATGCAATTCATTATGAACTCCCTGGCATTGATAAAGGAACATATTTACTTGAACCACACTTCATTTCTCGTAGACGAGATAACTCGAGGAAAATTAGGCCTCTCTCATACTAAACTGACATGTTTAAACATTCTTTCTTCCCGAGCACCATTCAGCGCTGGAGTGAATTACCGAAGGAATTACTCTCAGAAAACAATTTTTTTCAAGCTTTGCTTAGCATTTAGCACTCCATGTATGCTGTTTTCTTTTGTGCTAATTCTGGTTTAGTGTATATTTGTGTGACAATGTATGTGTTTCTCCGTGTTACTTTTCTTGTTGAGCTGGTTTTCGCTTATCTGTGCTTTGCTGCAGGCAGCACATACTGTTTACTTGATGTGCTGTGGCGTCATTTGCTTTTCTTCTTTTTCTGCCCCTCCCCCACTGTAATGCCCTCACGGGCACTGTGGGGTACCTGAAATAAAAAAGTAAATAAATAATTGATTCGTTCTGGCCCAAATTCGTGGTTGCAAGGTTATATCGGAAATGGTGGCAGCCCGAGTTTGTTTTTATAGATGGTATTCACTGGACACCATTTTTGATGCGACTGCTCACAGTGCATGCTCGAGATGAGTTCTTATTTATGGCCTCCGAAAGAATACTATCTTGATGGTGTCAGTGTGCGTGTTGGAAGCGTTGTGGAAGCTTGCCGTCAGCACGTGCTCGGCAGCAACGAGCTTGGCTATGGCCGCCGGTAATACCACTTATAGTTTCGCTAAGCGACTTGTGCTGAAACTTCTTGAATATTGTAGATGCACATTTTTTTTATCTGGGTGCTGTACTGCAAAATGCCAATGTTTTTCAGACTGAAGGATTGGGTGGCCTATGCCAATCGACCAGAGTTCTTGGACTATTCCTCCAAAAAAGTTCACGAACAGCGTTTGTGCTCGGAGCATTTTCGGAGCACCGATTTTATCGGCGCAAGCAGGAGGTTGAAGTTCAATGCCGTTCCCTCGGTCCCCGTCACCAACCGTCACCTTCGGCCCCTGGTACCACCAGGCAAGTCCAGTCTCGAAACGGCCTGTTCTGGCATGTCTTGCAATGCGAGCCTATGCGAAGAGCAAGCCGTCTGCTTCCTGCGCAGGAGTTGCGGTGACATCAAAAAAGACGCCAAACTCTGATTGGTTCTGATTGAAGGATAGTGGGTTGGCCTCAAAGCAAGCTGCCTTGATGTCTACCCACTATCCTTCATTCAGAACCAATCAGAGGTCGGCATTCTGAAGTCACAACAACCCCTTAAAAAGGAGCAGACAAACTTATGCTCCGCACTATTGTAGCTGCAAGCACTGAGATTTTGGTGTTTTTAGCTCATATTTCAAAGCTGTGACTGCAGGCTTTATGGCAAAGATGGGCTCGGGTAGTCTTCTGCAACATGGGAACTTATTTCCGCCCAAGCACATGCATGAATAAGTATTATGGATGGTCACTAGTGGGACCTTTGATAAAGTATGCGAGCAGCAACAGCAGAAAACTTCATTTTCTCAGCAGATTATGTTCGATCATGGCCTTGTGTGAAGACGAAGGCCATAGAAACCATCCGGTTTTAACTGAAATATGCCGATAAACATCCATCATCGTTAAGAATACTACATCGAACTAAACCAAAAAAAAACAGGGTGAACTGGGTTGCAAAAGATACGAAGAAAGGTTAAAGTCAAAAAGCAATGAACATCCTTTGGTGTCAAAGATACAATATTGATTAAAACTGAAAAACGATTTGTGGAAATGTTTGCTCCAGCGAGGACTTTTTTTGTCGAAATTCGCCCTTCTTAGACTTTAACTCTCGGTTCTTTATGAGGGTTTTTCATCGATAATCACCATTTTTAGCGTCCATCCGAAACAGATCACCGAAATACAGCAATATTTGAGAGAGAAATAAATACCGAAAATCATTCGCCGTTTTCCCTCAGGAATAAATACTGGAAAATCTATGTCCTAGTTATGACACGCGAGTAACTTCTCAGCCAACCCTTGGTAGCCACATAATGGTATATATGTCTTCCGTACATGACATGACTCCGACGCTTTGGGAAAGTGGCCGCCAACACTTTCTCGAACCGGAGGTTTTCTCCTGAAGGTGCTAGGGCCCTTCGCTAAGTATCTTATCTGGTTCCTGTCATATTTTTCAACCTTGTTTTGGCTTGCGGTGTCTGTCAACAAGAAAAAGCTGTATCGCTCAGAGAATGTGATCAGCTTGGAAAAGCGTGGGAATTCTAAATGAAATTGAGCAAAACATTTGAGGGTGGAGGAGATTTTTTTTGTTGAGTTTCTAGTTAACAAAAAAGCAGGAAAGGCCCTACACTAAGTATAGTATCCATCTGGCTTTTGCCACATTTTTCAACCTTGTTTTGACTTCTGCTGTCTGTCAACAAGAAGGAAAGCTGTATTTCTCAGAGAATGTGATGAGCTTGGAAAAGGGAGCAAACTTTAAATGAAATTGGGCAAAACATTTCAGGATTGAGGGAACTTTTAAAGAAAGAAAGGTTACATATTTACTAGGGAATTAAGTTGTTGCAGGCAGGTAGGGCCAGGGACTGTTTCTTTGCAGCGGTTTGTGTGCACTGTGAAATGCATGCTCCGATGCGTGGTGTGCTGTGTAATCGTGTATGGTCGGATACAACCCAAGAAAGACAGTGCGAGGGGGAAAAGGGTGTGCACAAGAAAAGCCGTTGTGGGGAGGAGGTCGCCCCCTTCCACTTCAGCTTTCCTAGTTTCTGCCCTTTTCCTCCTCGCACTGTTTTTCTTAGGTTGTATCTGACTACATATGGCGTTACTGTCGAGACCGGTTATAACGAAGTCAACGGGAATCGGAAATCACTTCACTATATCCGCTATTTCGTTATAACCGACTTCAGTTACAAAGTGCAGAAGAAAATGGGAAATCGTGATCGCTTCGCTGTAGCCGCTTTTTTTGTTATAACCGACTTCGTTATAACCGGTCTCGACAGCAGTCTACACACTCATTCCAGTCGAGCAGAGCCAAATGTGCATTGCCACAACACTCGTCTTTTTTGTGCATTTGTTATCACTGGTTATATCAATCACGCACTTAAAACTGTGCGGGATCATGCCACGTTCACCATGCACGATTTGTTTGGCTGGAAACAGCAAACTCACAAAAACTATGAGCTCCATGACGACACACTTTTGGCACTGCTGGATTGACTCCATTGGGTCACCGAATTGGCTGCAGTCGGACTTAATGTGAAACTGAGCGTGGAAAGTTTCCTTAAAGAGTGCATTTGTTATGGATAAGATTTTGTATATGAAGGGCGAGCCATTCGTAACTACAGGTGCCTGTGACAAAGCCAGGTATTAATGCCCCCCCCCCCCCACCCCCCTCCCCCTCCCCCCCCCCCCCCAAAAAAAATTAAAAGATAACCTTTTTTTTGTTGGTTCCTTGTTCCCTTGCAGCTTTCTTCTTGGATCCATCAGATATTGCTGGGGCAAAGGCACTGGCTTTAGAAAAACCAGCAGGTAAGTGATCCGTCGAGATCACACTTGTCTGAGACCTTGACTTTTTTTTACCCATTTATATATTTCATTCTCCCTTTCTGTAAATAAACCCGGGTCTGATATTATGAACATTCACCGATCGTTGAATGGTGTAACCAGGTTTACCATACAATAAAGTGAACAAGTCACAGATACGCATAGCAGGCAGATAGATAAATCTTGACACTCTTCTTTCGGTGCCGCTAAAAGATCAGCTAACCTTGATCCTTCCTTTTACATCTAGCAGCATGGTCTGAGCATGGCAGATAAAAACTGCTCATCAAATGGAAACTAAGAAAGTCACGAGAAAATGTTCTGCTATGCGTGTATACCATCCCACTTACCTTTCAGTCTTACTGGACTGAGGCAAAAGAACACGTGACCATGGTTGAATTAGGCAACGTTGATCACATGCTGTAAAAGCTTTATTTTCACCATCTTGCCTATCTAGATTGAGCCTCTTTGGGGAAGCCGTAAAATTTCTCGCTTTCTGAATCAGTTATGAAAAGTGTAGGAAGGTGCGGCGACAACAGTGCTTCATGGGAGGGGCAACAGCACCTATGGCTATGTAGTTACGGTGCTCTACGAAGGATGGCGCGTAAGAAATGGCATTGCACCGTGAATAAAAAAAAAAAAAGACGCATGTAAGTCGCGTCGTTATATAAGACGCACCAAGAAAAATGTTTGAAAAAAAAACGCGACTTGTACACCGGAAAATATGGCACTCTCGTATAATAGCCAGGGTATAATATTCAAAATTTTACTGTAGTGTAGTTATCAACATTCACAAAGTTTTGGTTTCTTTTTAAATACACCAGGCACGCGTGTGCACAATCCCGATTTGCAAACATGCTTCCCTCTGAAAGACGCAACTGCAGTATTTGCACTTTTCGAATCAATGACCGCAGTGGGTTAGCACCCGTTGAGTGCGCGTACCGAGCAGCGGTGCACCGTGGAAAAACCCGCGGAAGCAAGCCCCGGGGGTGTTGCTTCTCTGCAATGCACCATGCTCGGTAAGAAGTGTGTTCAACGGGGCTAACCCACCATGATCAACACTTCGAAAGATATGAATATCACTTTGAAACGAAAATCGAATGGCGTAATGTTCGAAACCACTATTAGAAAATTTGAATATTTACACAGTCCCAGTCTAAATCATCCAGAACAGTGACTGGAACAATAACATGCTTAGATTGGCATCTGTCCCAGAAGTGCAAAAACATGCATCAATTGCACTGAGAAGGCGGTGATGGTAGCCCCTTTGTTAATCCTCCGACATTAGAAAGGAAACTCAAGGGCCGCCACTCAGGACCCCGGCCTTGACTAATATTGAGTGTCCTGTCCTTTGCTTTTTTTTTTTTTTTTTGTGTCATGAGTTTGAATTGTGGAAATTTTTAGATAAACTCAAAATGTCAAAATGTTTGCAGGCAAGTGTTTTCAGGTGTTTTTATTTTTGCTTTACTTTAAGACCAGGAATCCTACTATACTCGTTTTCACCTCAAGAACCGTAGTAAACGGAAGTGTGACTCCCCGCGGAGCATTACCAATTTCCCTCTTTACGGTGAAAATTAAGATATATGTAGGTACATTTTAGATTAGATATGTGTTATATTATCAAGACATCCACGTTTCAAACGCCAAAAGCATCGCTTCCGCCTCCGACAACCAAATCTTGTATGAACTACTTCGCGCGGCGTGTGAACATTAAAGGGACACTGACACCCCCCAAAATTTTTTTTTCATTTTTTGCCAGGCCCTTCATTATGGTGTCGGAGGACTATTCAATTAATATTTTGCAACAAAGTAGCATATTTTTTTAATAAAGCCAAAAGACACAACTGCTCGAAACCGAAACCGAAACCCGACGGAGGTCGGAGAAGTGGAGAGAAGAGAGTGAGATACGGAAGTCACGTGGCTACACCCAACCATATTTTTTTTTTTTCTCTCCTTTCCGTAGCAGACGACATGCGGCGTACGGGAACGGTTCGCCGTGAGATTCTTTTGCAGTTATGTATGTTCCGCTCGTTGTTCTGTACTCCAAGATAAGTTGTTTTGCACATTGAGGAGTTGGAGATGAGTAGTGAGTGCCCGTGGTGAAATTCCATGATCGGCTTCGAAAAGAATACACCCAAGATGTTGCGTGAAGAGCTGGCTCACATGTCCTGCGTCCGAAAAAATGTGGCATTGTGCTACAAAGTTTCCGAAAGATCAACGGGATCGGGAGCAATGGCTGGCTGCAATTCCTGTAGACCCTTTACGGGCACCTCGGAAAGCGGACGCTACCTGATTTATATGCTCCTTGCATTATGTGGAAAGTGATTACATGGAGTTCGCAGGTGTCAAAAAGGAAATCCCATACCATTTAATTCAGCGACGTGTTGTCCACAACATTGGTTTCTTATTTTTTTCTTTTTGTTTCTTCAGTGATAGTTGTAAAAAAAAAAAAGAAATGTAAACATCGGAAAATGTTTGAAAAAAAAAAAAAAAAGTTTCACGCGGGATCGAACCCGGTCCTACCGCGTGTGAAACGGACGTTTAACGAAAAAATAGTCAGAGTGCACGCGAGCTGGTGTAAGTTGAACATGATTGTAAACCTGAGACTGGGGCAGGAAGAGAACACAACAGAAGGTAGTAAAAGAGGAGGCAACGTCTCAAACTCAGCTGCAAAGTTTAAACTTTGCAGCTGAGTTTGAGACGTTGCCTCCTCTTTTAAACCTGAGACTGGGGCAGGAAGAGAACACAACAGAAGGTAGTAAAAGAGGAGGCAACGTCTCAAACTCAGCTGCAAAGTTTAAACTTTGCAGCTGAGTTTGAGACGTTGCCTCCTCTTTTACTACCTTCTGTTGTGTTCTCTTCCTGCCCCAGTTTCAGGTTTACAATCATGTTCAAACGAACGTCTTTCCCACTGAGCTACTGGGGCATCGCTTTTTTGGGGGATCTTTTTCCTTAGTAATAATTCAGCCGATAAACTGTAAGTTGGAAAGTTTGCTGCCGATTTTCCTTTAGCAAAAGCACTCCCGGGTCGAAGTCAGGAAGCACCATGCATTGGCGACATTCGCACCTAGTAAAGAAATCGTGCGCGTGCATATTCAACTCGAAGTAGACACGTCGTGCTTGACGTTTGCGCGAGCGATGTCTTCAGCCACAAGAAGGGAGCGACGGCTCAGCGACGTCTTCGTGCAAATTGGCTTGGTGGTCGGGCGTGTCGTACGGGATGGATACCAATTCTTTTGATCAGTCCCAAATTTTTCTTTTAAAGGCAGACAAAATTCGCCGGTACCGCGAACGACAGTTCTGAACTAAAGGTCCTACGCCCGTCGTCCGCTGCCATCGCCGTCCCCGCGAGTCCCACGATACGCGAAGCGACGCACGCACAGAATGCTTCCGGTTCTCTGTGGAACTTTTTTTTCAATCAACGTATTTGCAGCTTTTTAGAAGCCACAAAAAATGGGTTTCATATTTTTTTCTATTTTTAACACTGAGCGTGTGCCTTTAGTGACCCACGACTTCGGTTAAATTTGGTGGTCGCATCGATACCTTAGAAAACGGCCCGTGACCGCGGAAAAGAGAGTGAGCGAGACTCGAACCGGCCAGTTCTTGATCGGCGGTTTTCGGGCGGAAAGAAACCGAATTTCGAGCCGCAAATTCTGTTCTGGGTAGTTGAGCTCTCACATGTCACATACAACTAAAAACCTCGGCGAGCATAAATACCCTGTCAGTGTCCCTTTAAGCAAAACTTCCTTTTTTCTTGAGATGAAAACGGGTATAGTCATGCCATAGCTGAGGCGAAAAACAGAGCCCACTGACTTATTACTGGCCTTTGGGAAAGAGGGCTTCCTCCCCTTTCCCAACCTGTTCCAACAGCATGGCAACTTCTGCTGTTTGTGAAACAAAATCAGCTCTCAGTTGCATACATGGTGTTGGCACGAGCATCTGACTTTACCAAGTGCTTTGAATGGACAAGCTTTTATGCTGCCATGGTAGTGTACCATCTTTGAGCAAAGTAAGTCAGATGATGATGCATATGTCTAATGTGTCTTCTAGCACTGATAACCTCTACTGCACATTGCTGCATAAAAGTATTAAAGCAAAAAAAAAAAAGAAAAAGGAAATGATGACAAATAGTGTATGTTGTCACATCTTAAACAGAATACAAAGGTACATTTCACCTCTTTCTCGTTTTTTGCGCATGTCTCAGATTATCGTGGGGAGTTAAGTCCATTTCATTTGGTATTGTTTCGACTGAAGCCAAGTAACACAAAATGACTTCACATTGGAGGTTGATATGACAAAAGAGCTAACTACCAAGCTTCGATACAAGTCTGTAAATCGTCGTCCCTTATGTGATCTTCCAAGCGTATTGAAAAATGTTATACAGTCTAAGCTCGTTATAACAGACCTCGATTTTGACCAAGATTTTGGTCTGTTGTAAAAGGAGTATGTTGTATGCAGATATGAAGTTGGGTCAATGGTGCATAGAGGAAAACCAACCGAACTTCACAAATCAGTATGTTATACCAGGACCAAGATTTTGGTCTGTTGTAACCAGGTCTGTTATAACGAGCTTAGACTGTAAATATCATTCTTGGTTAGACTCGTATGAAACAATCCCCATTTCTCAAGATATTGAATATGTGCCATGAATTGTTCATTCACTCAGTTGACATTGTTATTTGTAGCCCAAGAGAACACTGTGCACCTAGCAGTAGAACTTTATTATTGTGATATTTGACATATCTTCGGTTAAAAAGCATTTATAGCCTGAAGGGAATAGTCATGTTCATGTAGACTCACATAATATAGTTCATTGTGACGTTAAATGCTTTTTGAATGTGATGTAGCAGCATAGCGCCATTGCAGGTCTCAGCGGTGAACGAGGGAGTGCTGAGGCGGACGTTGAGCTTGGGGAAGAAAGAAGGTGGGTGCCAAACAAAGGTAGCACTCTGTATTATACAGTGTAAAAAAAGGGGGTGGCCGGTTTTTTTCTCTTCGAATTAAAAGACTTACCTAAATACTGCCATATATGTGGTGCAACAAAAAGTCCTGATTGGAGCACTCTGCACTAAAGTTTGGTGCACGTCAATGCTCTGAGCCCGTTCGATTTGCCTGCACCAGCATACGCCAGTGCAGAAAATTGTGGGGCCGTGTAGAAAAGTGCAGGACAGTGTACTTGCAGGTATATATGTTTTAAGATGGGCTTCACTCGTGAACTGAATTACGGCATGTGCATTGAGTGTAGCCGGTGCAGGAGTGTCGCGATCGATGCCAGCTTGCAAAAGAAGAGAATGAAGAAAACAGAGAAGTGCAGGAAGAGAAGCGCATAAGCATGAGGAAGGCATGCAGAGGGGTTCGAATAGTGACCACCCAAGCCTCAACCGGCCAGACCCTCATTGATGCTCTTTTTAGAGGATCGCTATAAAACAATGTATAATCTGGGAAAACGTAACAATTAACAACACTTTTGGGAGCCCATAAATGAGGCGCCACTCTCGGACAGTGATTTGCTTTCCATGAACTTCAACTGCCGTGGGAAACCATAGGTATTGAAATGGAGGACAGTATTTTTTGATGTTCAACTGTTACCTAAAGTTGCAGTTTACCTCTAATTGCAAACAAAGGATATCGGTCTATGATATGATCTATGATCACTCTACTACACACCTTCACCTTTAACAGCAACGAAACACTCTACCAAAGGATATAAAGCGATAAACAATCGTGTGACAAACAGGGTTAAAAAATTTGACGGTTACAGTTGCTCTCGAAGGGGCGGACAATAAGAATAGAAACGGGGCTTTTGCACACGTGCCGGGTGCATGAGAAGTGGAAGACCACGCAACTCTCTGCACGTCAGTGGTCGTTTGAGTGATCCGTCGCATGTTGGTTTCCGCAGAGACAGCGGCGCGGCAGGTCAACAGGAACCCGCCGCCCTGAAGATCATCCACCGAAACGTCTACGTGGCAGCGGACGGCGGCACCAAGTTCAGAGACAGGGTAGTGAAAATCCCCGCATCAAGGCACAGGAGAACAGCAGAATGCCGACAGATCCCTTCATTAAAAGAACCCGCAGTGGAGGAAGAGCGTGTCCCGAGTCCCCTGGAGCTTCCGGTCTTTTCGGACGAGCTCTTTCCAGGCATGGATTGCGAAGACGTCGACATGATCGAGGAAGTCGTCGACCTCGGACTAGACATGACCTCCGACGACGATGAGCCGAGGGAACCAGAGACGAAGACAGTGGTAAGTTGCTTATGCTCGTCGGGCAGAAAGTTAAAGCCGGTGCATGCACCCGCGTTTGATCGTGCTTATGTCGCGTTACGCTCGCGTATAGCTGCTTATGACGAGGGAATGCGCTAATACTACGGTGACATTTATTGGTTAGCCTTGGAAAATTCCCGACTCGCGTGTATACAGTAAAACCTCGTTATAACAAAACGGGATATAACAAACTAATGGATATAACAAAGCAATTATAATTCCCCTTGCTTGCTGTTAGGGAAGAAATGGACATTGGCTATAACAAACTAATGGTTATAACGAAATAATCACGACCGCTCCTTCAACTTTGTTATAACGAGGTTTTACTGTATTTCCTCATTTTTTATGCATCATCGCTTCGCCATGGGTTGTAAATAAGTCTGACAATGTTATAAACGACCGCAGCATTTGCAACTCTGCTCGTAAGACTGTCCGCATCATTCTGGTCGGAATTTGCCTTCTTCACGTATCTGTCTCATCAAAGGGGGGGGGGGGGGGGGTCTAGAAATTTGTGAAGCCGAAAAGTGAAGCCGCCGGTTAGATCGGCGCCGATTGGCTGGTTTGGGTGTAACGTCATGCGTGAGGCCACGCTCCCTCGACACTGATTGGCCGGTGATTGCGCAATCACTCGCATGCCCCCGCTCACCTGCAAGATGGTGGTTCGACATTGTTGGAGGAACCTCTGCCGCTACGGAGGGTTCTCGAAGAGCACGGGTGTTTTAAAAACCCAGGTTAGTGCCGGCATCTCCATTCCAGGGTTTGCTATCGAGCGTAGGTACATGCCACGCGTTGAAGTCAGTCGCTAAACTAATTGACAAAGAGCGCCAAGACCGTAGACGTCAGTCCCAGAAGAATCGGGCTGAAACCGCATGTTTCACGTGCGATGGGATTGCTCAGCGATTTGCTACACATTTTTTGGCAAGTACTCCGCGACCTTAGCGCCGGTAGACGAGTCTCCATCTTGAGTAGAGGGCCGGCGTTCTAGTGGCCATTGTTCCAGTTACAAGGAGCAACATTTCCGATATCTGGATGGAAGTGTGGGGATATGTAGTAGGACAGCTACCAATAGTAGCAGGCTGAACATTACCGACTTGTTTTATTGAAGTCTCATTCTTTGTGTTCGCGTTAACAACTCCTCTACGATTCTGTGGTTAAGGGCACAAAAATGTGGCTATCCATTTTGACAGTGTAGCGAACACACACATTCTTGTCAAGTTGGGTCCATCTGAAAAGACTGCTTAGCAGGCCGCTCTGGCTAAACGAGTCTATGACTCGCAGCTCTCTCCTTGGTATTGGTTGACTTTTAAAATTCGGCCAGCTGCCTGAGCTGCTTGACCACCTCCCACTGCTTGGTCCGAAGGTTAGGTATTGTCCCGATCGAAAATGTAGACTGGTGTAGAATACCGAAAATAAATGTTTACTTGCACGAGCTGGGGCCTGCAAGTAAAAGCAAAAGGTTGATGACGGCGACAAAAAGGCGATTGACCGCACTGCCTGGTCTGACATGAAATTTTTGTAGCCTTTGAGGAATCTAGGGGCTTCTAGGTGCACTCTACTGTTGCACTTTAGCTGTTAATCTGGGGCATTCAAGAATCGACGAGTTATCGGCAGCTCTTCAAATTCAGGCGAGGGGAGTGTGAAGTTTGCATTCTGCCAACGGGATTTATGCCAACTTGGTGCTCCTGGCAGCATCTACTGTCATATAAACAAGTGGTTGAAATGATGGTGGTTAAGGTAAACTGACCATATTTCTCGGGCCCCAAAGCCAGACGCATGAGGGGGAGGGGGTACTTGAAAGCCTTAACTTCAGGTAACAAATACTAACACTTTTTTTATTATTATTTTGTATACACCTTGTCCATTTCCTTTCCTTGCAGTTTGCACCGTTCGGCATGCACATGCAATACGTTTGGTTTGAATATTTCATTAGTAATAATGTATTTTTTATTTTTGTAAATACTATGTTCATAGCACTGTTTGCATGTCACACGCAAATTAACCTTCAGCATCAGTGTCACTGTAAAGCATATCTTGTTCATTGATCAGTGAAAGAACCCTCTCTACTGATGCATCATTTCATTTAACCGCACCTTATTTATTCGGAAGTTTGGTGGAGCCGGAGCAGGACAAAACATTGTCCCTCAAGCTGGCTGCTGTGACCCGTCCTGCCTAAATGTGGATATCCTGTCAGTTTAAATTAAGGCAGTAGTTGTTATAGGAAAGCTCCAGTGAAGTTTTGATAGTCACTGATTTGCCTCAAAATTGATTCAGCACATTAATAGTGAACTAGTAACACAAATTATGAGTCGCAGTAATTTGTTTCTTTCTCAGTGTGTTGAAGTTTTAAAATTGTTGTGTAAGGCCTCACGGACAGCACTGAAAATCTGACGTTAAATGTCGTAAATAGGGGGGCAGTGTGTGGTTCCGAAAGCTTACGAGGAGTTTGATGGTTTGAAATGAACAGCGGAGAAGCTTTTACACGAGGCACGTAGCCAGGATTTTGTTTTGGGGGGGGGGGGGGGGGGCGGGGGCTACCCATGACAAAATGCTGTATGAGGGGGAGGGGGGAGAGGAGGTCTCAGCAAAATGAAAGATTTCAAGGGGGGGGGGGGGGGGCCCATGGCCCCCCCCCCCTGGCTACATGCCTGTTGTACACGCAAAACGAAAAAACAAAGCGCAGAGTAATGCATTCTTTATTTAGACAGCTTGCTTGACTCGCAATTTATACAACATGTGACGTCATGCCACTGGAGAGTCCGGTAAGATCTAAATGTTAGCTCCTTCATTTACCTTTTTCTCATTATTGAAGTTTGAAGTTTTTTGCTTCATTGTGAATAAGAACGTAACAATTTAAAATCAAGCCATTACGTAAATATGTAAGAAAATTGCTTTACAATAGACCCCTTGCATAAAACCCGGCAAAAGTGTGTCTTGCATGGTAACCATGGAAACACCAAGGTGGTAAGCAGCAGCGTGCCATGGTGAAAAAAAACAGGTAGCCACCTTGCTGTGTGCCAATCCAGGTTGCTTCATCTGTTGTTTTATGGACAGTGTAAGCGCTCGAGAGTATCAGTGAAAATGCCAACACACTACTGTGTCCCGGTCTGCACGCAGTATGAATACGTTGACCAATCCGGATGGGAGGTAGTATATATACATATCGGGCCGTCTGCTGCCGCGGCCGTTTGGCTAATCTCACGAAGTTGCATGCATTTGCTTAATGCGGTTAATATATTGGTTCTGCATTATACTGCTTTGTGTTTTCTTTACTATTGCTAATAAACACATACGTTTGACACGGATAAATGAGCGTCGGTTTGACCTGGCTCATTCGTTGCCGTTTGGCCAGCCTCGAGATTTCGCATGCAGTTGCTTAATACACTATGCTGTTATTTCATTGGACCTTTACTTTGTGTTGCTCAATAGACAGATACCGTTGACGTTGCTCAACGAGCTGTCATATTCGCGTATCAGTCCTGCTAACGTCTTCTGCTCTTTAACAAACTGTGTGTGCCAGACGAAGAGCGACATTAAAAAAAACTCCGCTTTGCAGACGCGTTTTCTGAATATCTTTTTATGTTACTGAAACATCCACTAACACCATGTGACTTTATGCTACCATGCAGTATTGAGATAGCACCACCCTAAGTTTCCTTTGAGGACATCTTTTTTTATGCTAGTTCAGTGTGCTAGATGCTTTGTGGACTCTAAAAATGACTTGCAGACACATCATTATGAGGGCTCTTTGTTTTCAGGTTTCATACCTAGCAAGCTAGCTAGCTAGGTTATTTTCCCAGCCGGTGATGGGAAACAGAACCTTGTTACTTGCATTTGCCATGCCGCTTTTTCACGCATAGCCAGTGGGGCAAAGTAAAAACATTCCTTCATGGAGAGCGTGCACACTGTTGCCTATGGCACACAGAGTTGTCATGTCTATGAAAGGGGTCTATTACTCTAGCAAATATGTAATTATTCCGTTACTATATTACTGATAAATGTAAGGGATTACAAGTAATTTCGTTACTTGTAACGGATTACGTACAAGTCTGGTTAGAATCACAGCTCTCTGAAAAACTGACAAATGTATGCCAACGAAGCATTAAAACTGTTTTGGCTCATATGGTCCACAACAGTACATTATGGTTGTACTGTGCTTTGGTTTTATTGATTTCATGATGCAGTTCAGAGTTCAACTGGACAAAGCGAATCATAACCTTCAGAAGTTATATTGCATAGTTGGTAGTTATGGCCTTTATTAAGAATTCATTTATTTGTCTTGACATGCTGTTTTGCTTGCTACTAAATTTTTATTAGCATATTTGCTCTTGTGTTTTTGCTGATTATTTCTACATCTAGAGCCATCGCTTGTCCCAGCTTCCAGATTAATGATTTGTGACAGCGTTTTTCATGCACAAATTTTCAATAAATTTATTACTGTTGAAGCTGGAGACCTGTAGTAGAGAGCCATGGTTGACTTTGGGAGTAATGCCTCATAGTTAATATTGGTACTTTTTTTTTTTTCAGGCTCAACAGACAGAGCACAGCAGCTGGGGGGTCTCCAAATTCAGCACTTTTCTGTGCTCCTTAAACAAGGATGGTGCGTCTACGCAAGTGTCTCATGGACTTGCCGAACACTCATACAACGTAGCCGAGGGGCCAGCTGAGTGGCTCATCTCGTATTTGGTGTACTGAAGAACCAGAAGTGTGTGGACCACTTTGTACATACCCCATCTTAAAGGAGTCATGAAACACTCTTCCAACTTTTTCCTGTTTAACTTTCCTCCTCAACTCGTAAATCGCTCATTCTACCAAACAGTTCAAGAAGACGGTAAGGGGGGAGTCCCCTCTTGTTCGGACCAAATAATAAAAAAAAATGTCCAGTAATCCAGACACATCCATCCTCCCCCTAGAAGATTAGCCCGTCACTCAAAATGCAGATTATAAAGAACAGACTGGAGGAATGCGTAGATTGCGAGGGCGTACTGGGCGAGTTACAGAACGGGTTTCGTAATAAAGAAGGTTGGAGGACAATTTATTTTCTCTTACACAGTGTATAGAAATAGCGCAAAAAGAAAACAGACAGCTCTGGCTGGCATTTCTGGATATCAAGGGTGCCTATGACAATATGAACCAAAGGAGCCTGTGGGACATAATGGAGAGCTTAAACCTAGATGAAGGACTAACAGCACTATTAAGGAACATTTACAATGATAACAAGGTGATCATAACATGGGAAGGAAAGGCGACCGGGAAAATAGAGACAAGACGAGGCCTTAGGCAGGGGTGCCCGTTATCGCCTTTGCTGTTTATGTTGTATCTGAGAGGATTGGAGGATAGACTAGAGAAGAGTGGGCTTGGATTTGACCTTTCTTACAGTAAGCTAGGCCGAAAAATTCAGTAATCCTTACCGGGATTGATGTATGCGGATGATATCGTACTAATGGCTAACAGCACAGAGTTGCAGGAATTAATGAGCATCTGTGGTAGGGAAGGAGAGGAATTAGGTTTAGAATTCAGTAGCGAAAATTCAGCAGTCATGATTTTTAACGAGGATGAAGTTGAGAGGCTGAAGATACAGAATATTACAGTTGAGAGAGCTAGTAAATACAAGTATCTAGGAGTATGGATATGTGATGGTGCAGAATATCTCAGAGAGCATGAAAAGTATATAATAGGTAAGGGCAACAGAAATGCAGCTGTAATGAAAAATAGAGCACTTTGGAGTTGCAACAGGTATGAGGTGGTGAGAGAGATTTGGAAAGGGGTCATGGTGCCTGGCTTGACTTTTGGAAACGCGGTGCTATGCATGAAATCCGAAGTGCATGCGAGACTAGAAATAAAACAGCGCGGAGTAGGTAGGCTGGCTTTGGGGGCACATTGCAAAACGCCAAACCAGGGTGTACAAGGAGACATGGGATGGGCATCGTTTGAGAGCAGGGAAGCGGTGAGCAAGATAGAATTTGAGGATAGGTTGAGGCAAATGGATGGGGAGCAATGGGCACAAAAGGTTTTCAGCTATTTATACATGAGAAGTGTAGGCACAAAGTGGAGAGAGCGCACTAGGAAATTAAGAAGAAAGTTTTTGGGCTATAGCGAAGATACGGAAGAACAAGTCTCAGTTAAGAAGAAAGTTAAGGCCACAGAAAGAGATCGGTGGCTAGAGGGAATGCAGACAAAGACGGCTCTGGAAAGCTATAGATTAAACAAAAGAGTTATTGCCAAAGAAAGCATTTATGACAATTCTAGGGGGAGCTCATTGCTGTTTGAGGCGAGGATGGGTGTTCTGCGAACCAGAACATACAGAGTGAAGTACCAGGAAATTGATACAGTGTGCACTGCTTGTGGAGAGGAGGACGAGACGGCTGAGCACTTGATACTCTACTTTAAAGGGCTTCACCCTATGCCTACCGAAGACAACATAGATTTAATAAAGTCATTGGGTTTTAGAGACAGCGAATGGAGAGTGGATTTCAAGACTATAGAGATTACCAAGCAAAGATTAAGTGAATGGTGGCAGAAATCGAATGAAAACTAGGTATTTTCTTATTCACTGATGGCAAGGGGGTTTCATGGCCTCACTTTCTTTGCACTGCGGAGTGAATATAGATTTCACATTTAAATATTCTAAGCTTAAATGGTAAAACAAAATGGCCAGGTGGCGTAAGCTACCGCCCGATCCAAAGGGCTCTGCCGTATTCATCCATCCATCCATCCAAACATGAGTTGGTGTATAAGCGCGGTGAGCGCCATCGAAAGAATCTAAATTGATCAATTGTAAAAAAATTTCTTGCGCATGCTTTTTTTTTTTTTTTTTCGGGCCCCAAGAACGTTTTTAACTTCGATGCACCCGCTCGGTTCTTCCGTCCTTTAACCGTGTTTTCGCACGGCCAGCCTTGCGCCTGTAGCCAAGGTGGTACCTTTAGCGCAACACCGCGCTTTCCACATGCTACAGATCCTCCTAAAACATATTTACTTAGTGCTTTTTATGGTGCTGAGCAAGTGTTTAATTAGAACCATATGTTTATTTCCAGTAATTATATAGTTAAGGAAAAGCTAATTAGCTATAGTGGTGCTAAACTGGATCAGCATACCAATCTCAGTTTATAGGGTAATTACGCGAACGCACTCAATTTAGCGCGTTTAAAATGTACTTATAATAACAACAAAAAAAAGTGAGATGGCGATGAAGGTTGACTCTTTTCTGATATAATACTGTTTATATGCGTGTAGTTGTCACCCAGGTCTTTATTCTTCTTGATGCGCAGCCACCAGATAGTTTTCTAAGAAGCAGAGATGATACCCTTTTTGATCCGACCAGCTGCGATTTTTATAGGGAATTTTCAAGTAGATTTTAACCGACAATTTTATACCTGATTTCTTAAGTTTCGAGAGTGTTATTCAACACAGCTAAGCAGTTTTTGTGTCGCACTGTTTTTGGACTACATCCTTACTTGATGGCGGCATCTTGCTTTGGTTAGCTTTTCTGTCGGCGTGGTTTTGTTGGTTATGCTGTAACGGCGGCTGCCCAGACACACGGAGTTTTAAACGCTGTTATGTCTAAAAAGGCACATTTTGACGGCATGCGATGGAGCTAATAGACCCTCTTCAAGGATCCCAAAAGTCCGCGCGCGGCGCGCGACGAATAATGAGAGTCCTCGGTACGCGCCCCCCCGCCCCCCCCCCCCCCCCCCCCCAACGCCTCTCCTCCCTCTACCACGTGACATACGCGAGCAGGCGCAGGTTACCACGGCAACAACTTTTGAGCAACCGAGTCGGATGAGCGACGAGCCAACGGCTGCCCCTGTCTCATCCCTCTCCTTTGTACCGGCTCTGTCGTCTGCTGCACCAACGCTTTGTCGAACCTGGTCGAAACCTGCCATGGTTTCGGTGCAAAATAAGTGGATTCGGTGACACTTCAGTACGTGAAGGTAAGTTACGACGATTAACGTATTCAAATAAGTTCATCTGTCGCGATGCCTTTACGCTGCCACAGGTACGGTACGCCGCCAGCGACGTGCGACTCGGCGGATGGGCGGGATGGCGGATGGCTGCAACGGCTGATGGCGGTAGCTACCGGGACGCTCGCGCAGTCGCGGAGGCGCAACGAGAAAGCGCGTGATCTGTACCGAGGGTTCCCGAAATCCCCTGCCGTCGTGGCGTTGTACGTTTTGCAACAGGTCTATTCGATAAAAATGTATTAGACAATGTTTTAACATTCCAAGTTATCCTTAATATAATTAAATATATGTAGTGGAAAATAAATTAAGGGAAATATCCTGTGAAACAAAAAACATTTGTTTCGCCTAACGAAAAAGAAAAGCATTGAAAGTACTCGCACAGGAAACACAGTTACGATTATGCTATTTTTCAATGTTGGGAAGTACTTTAAGTTCATTGTACTTTGCGGGCTTCTGGCTCGATTCCCTCAAACCTTGTCTCCGGATGAATATGACACAGCAATACTTCGCTCTCGGCAAAAGGGTTTATTCACTCACTCATTGCCTGGGGGTTCCGGGATCGGGGAACGGTCATCAGCGAGGCCGGGGGTAAGCACGCTGTCACTGCAGCTGCTCCAAGTCCCAGCGGTGGTCGTCCACACCGCGTCATGGGGACGTCGTCGTCCATGGTCGCCGTCCGGTCCGTTCGTCGAGTCCCCCACTCGACGTCTTGCCCGCACTTTCTCCCGCGCCACCGTCCGTCTCCCGCCAAATCCCGCGCCAGCGTCCTCGTCTCCTTGTCACCGCTGCACCATACTTCGTGTCCCGCCGTTCGAGAGAGCGTCACCGTCCAAGAGCGCTGCCATCCGGGAGCGCCCTGCCGTCCAAGAGAGAGCCTTCCTTTGTGCGGCTTCCCCTTTTCAAGCCTTCGCCCCTTTGTCTTGGGAAGCCAATCGCGTGACGTCAGTTGGCCTAGGGGAGCGCCGTACCCGGATCTCTGGTACGCGAGGCCATGGCCGCTCCCCCGAGGCATGACGTATCTCGGAGGCCGGAAATTAGGGTCCGGAGGGTCGGCGCGGGGGAGGGCAGCCAGATCTCCACAACTTAATGTACTTAAGTACACTGTACTTAAAGTACTACTTCAAGTAGGCTTAGAAAAGTTGTACTTTACTTGAAGTATATTCTCTGAATATGCGCCTGAACTTAACTTAAAGTATTTTTTCTGGTACATTCCGAGGAAAGTACTACTTTCGACTTCAGATTAAATTCCCCACATTTGGTCTTGTTAAGTTTGTATCACAGAATGATGCTTTGTCAGCTTTAGAGAAATACCGGGAGGAATAATCAACCCTCACCAGAAACAGAAGCAGAACACGCCTTGCTCATCTGGTAATTTCTGAGTGAAGTAATGGCCGCTATAAGACCGATACAAATAAGCGCCTTATAAGCTAATAGTGCGGAACAGTTCGTCAGCGAGATTAAAACAACTACGCTGTGGCCATTTCCGCCATTTGAGGAAACAACTGATGCACGCCCCGATGACCCCTGGGGCAATACACAACAGTTTTGTAAAAAAAAAAAAAAAAAAAAAAAAAGCTTTCTATAGGCGAATTGAAATGCACCATGAAAGATTGTGTTCAGAAGTACTTGAGCTTTACTTCGAAAATATATTGTATCTATAGTACTCTACTTCAAGTACTTTGCTCCCGGTGTACTTACTACTTTGCTTAAGTAAATGACCTTCCATTAGTTTGTACTTTACTTCAAGTATTTTGTAGACATACCTTACGCCACACAACTATTAACAAATAATATACGTGCAATTGTCGTATTTCAAAATGCCTAAATAAAATCAATACACGAAGAAGCCTATGTGTTAATTTAAATCCTGCTTTACTCATCGTAAAATTTTATAGGCCCATTCCGCGTAGCGCTGTTTGAACTGCTGCGAATGTTTTGATTCGTAGTTCTAAATAATTCATATATAGAGGGACGAAAGGCTCGAAAATGTTCATTTCTCGTGCCAGTAAGGACAGCGTGAATAATGGATGGGCAGATATTGCTTTTTTATCGCACGTCGCACCACGTCAATAACATTCTCCATTCTAATGGACTTGTTTCAAAGCGAAATAAGCAAAACAAGGCACAACGGTCGTCATGGAGAAAATTCTAGCTTATTACACGCACAAAAGACGCGAAGCCAAAAACGCTGCCGTGTATTGCCATTTTAAAACAAATAGGCACATCAATGTGGAACTTGCGCAGCTCACGCAATCCATACTTCCAAATGACTTAGGTAAGCTTGAAATCGCGTGAGATGTTGACGACGAGCACTGTATCTATTTTATTCCGGTTGTTGTCACGGTTGCCTCTATGTTCAGTTCTCCAGTTTCATCGCGGGCTGCTGTATTAATGTTCAGATCTAAGTCGCTTTCCCAAACCACCATGTGCTACCAAAGGAGCGCTTTACTGTTGATTATTACTGGCCTCTCGGTTTCCTTGATGCAACAAGACGGTGAACTTCTTACCTCGCAAGTCGAAGCCATACTTGGTACCCGAATCCAAGGCAACACTGACGTTGTGTACGTCTCTTGCAAGGGCTTCTGGGACGACCTTGACCGGGTTTGGATGAGGAAGTTGCCTCTGAAGGCATCGAAATGGCTTTACAACGAGCAGGGGCTGTCCGACGTGTTGGTTTCCAACAGGCTGTACAACATGCATACAACAGTGCTGGTTCCAAGTTCACGAAACAGCACAGCGATGTGTTTGAAGCTAATACAGGAAAATCCTCTTTCTAAATATATGGCGAAGTGGATCTTCTTATCACACGAAGACTTTGATATTCTGAGCTCTTATTTCGAAGAAAAAAGCGATAGATTTCGGAGACAATTTCCTTTTCCCGCGCCGGAAACTTCAGTTTTTCCGGGATCCCCGTTGATCAGAGTTTTAGACAGGACGCTCAAAGAACCCTCGATCCACGAAAGGAATGCGCCTGTGCCTGGGTCCTTTCAAGGTCTGAGAAAACCTCGGAGTCTCTCTTGCCAGCACATTCATATCGGCTTTGTTAACAACAAATATTATGACTCATTTAACGACTCCGCACTTATGATGCATGTTATAGGTCTGCTGAAGGCCACAAATGCGACTCTCCACTTTCACCACTATGCTACTCTACAGGACCTAGTCATAAAAGGATTGGCCGATGGCTCGATCGACGTATTCTTGCACAAGGAAATATACACTTACTACTTCTTGAGATTATTTGATTTTCCAAGAGTTTTGATGTACGAATATCCAACGTTTTACGCCAATGCAAACGCGACTCGTTTGTTATCACCCGGAGATGTCTTTGCTCATTCCTCAACAGCGATCGTCCTATTTTTCTTATCACTCTGCTTTTGTCTACTGATACTGTGCTTCATCGACCGGACGGAGTTTGGTACTTTGCGTAACGTCTCAGATACGGGATTGTTTTTGTTCGCCACGTTGTATGCAACATCATCCGTAATCCCGTACACGCGCCGACGAACGGGTCTTCGAAGAAGTGTGTATGCTATCTGGCTCCTGAGCATCCTCCCGCTGTCCACTTACTTCCGAGGGCAGATGACGTCGTGGTTGAGTACC
Organism: Ixodes scapularis; assembly: GCF_016920785.2. Lineage (NCBI taxonomy): Eukaryota > Metazoa > Arthropoda > Arachnida > Ixodida > Ixodidae > Ixodes > Ixodes scapularis. The sequence goes on from NW_024609846.1 coordinate 148,841,205, forward strand.
AACGTCCCAGAAAATGTCTTGGACACGTTGGAAGAACTGCGCCAGGGCTTGGACAGCGGTACGGTGGCTCCTTGCGTTGTTAATAAAACGCCATTGCACCACATTCTACGAGACACGTCAATAAAATCAAACGCCATCAAGACTTTCCAACTGAATGTAACCTATTCCCCACTCATGAAGCAACTCATGACAGCATTCAGACAGGGCCAAGAAGAAAACCTTGTGGCAAGCAGCTTTGAAGACTGCGTTCTCTGCGCCAGAAGAAACGATCGGGTCTGCTTCACGAACGAGGCGAAATTGTGCACCATCAAACCTGTAAGCCTAGACGTCTCTGTGTTCAAGGAACATTACAATCATTACATGACGACGACTCCAGTTCGGAAGAACTTTCACCTGAAGGAGGCTTTCAGGAACTTTCTCGGGACTGTCCGCGAGTCGTCTCTCTTACACAACCGTTCTCATTTCAGGTGCGAGTATGAAGCAGGGCAGGTCCAGGATCCTCCAGGCGTCCGATTCGAACTTTGGGGCTTCTTTCAATATTATGCGGCGATTCTGAGCGCCACGGTAATGGCGCATTCACACTGGAAGCGGATCCGCGTTCGCAAAGCGGTCGCGGATGCGGTTCGCGAGCGACCCCGTTCAGACTCGCCGAGAGCCGGTTGGCGGTTTCTCGGCGATCACGCGTGATCTTTCGAGACTTGCGTTGGGCAACCCTGTTTTACAATTCAGAATCCACTTTAATTCACGATTCAAAGCCAAAGTTTGGCTATTTTGGCACTCAGAATATTTCTCTCCGGGATGTTCGCGCGCATCACGAGTTCAGGCAGCGAAAAGGGAAGCATGGACCCGCCAAACCCGGCTGTGATTCCCTCCACTTCGCCCACAAGCAAAGCCCAACTAGGAGTGCCTTGCTGACTCAGAACAGGATGCCCCGACCTTTTTTTCGAAGTGGACCCTTCTCGCATGAATAGCTGACCTTGTTTTCGGGATAGAGGGCCAGTTTTCCCCCTCGTTGTTGTTTGCTCTTATCATTTTCGAAGTTGTGAGCGGTGGGGTGGACCGTGGTGCGGGGAAATGCGTTCGGTGCTAGCCGGTCGTGGCTTCGTTGGTGGCGGACTCTCCTCTCGTCACTCGCTCGTCGATCGAGTCTACTGTTCGTTTGACATTAAGCTCAAATAAACGCCGTATGGATTACCTCTGCATTGTCTGGTACGTACACTTTATTCCTTGAGTAGGTTTCCTTTATTTATGTTATTAGTAGTAAACGTTACAGGTCGGGCTAGCGCAGGTACCCTGCCCCCTCCGCGGTAGTGCGTTGGCTACGCAATCAAGCTCACGACGTCTCTATCGGCCTTCGTGGTGGTCATGCACGGTGTCGAAAGCTTTCAATTGTTCACGCGACTATCCTAGTGGGTAGAAAAGCTGACATTTCGGTCGATCAGGGGCGGGTTCCGACGTTCTACAGGCAGAGATTAACAAGGCGGCGAGCTTGGGCCGTGGCACCTGGAATAATCAACAAACTCTTACCCGAACCAAACCACTGGTGCGAAGCCCGTTAAAATTACCGAGTCAATTCTTTTCGCGGCGGATTCAAGTGACGGACGTGAACATCAAGTTTCTCCGTTGATTTGTCGAAAGCTAAGACTACAGCGTTAGGACTACATTGCCTTGGACGCCTCACCAGCGACAGGTGCCATCTTGTTTCGAAAGTCACTGACGTCACGTCAGCGTCGCGTTGTGATTGGTTGCCGCTTTGCGGTTCGTGAAAGCGGTTGGGAGAAATCGGTCCCGAAGCGGTTGGCAGAAACGCGCTCCAACCGCTCGATCCTAGCCGCTTTGCGGTTGAGAACGCGCGGATCCGCTTCGCGAACGCGGATCCGCTTCCAGTGTGAACGCGCCATAATAGTGTTGCTGCTGGAACTGATTGTGTCGCTTTAAAAGCTCCGGCAATGTTTTATCACCCCAAACTAAACATATTTCCGGAATATCCAAGCTTTGCTCCTTCTGGTATGATATTTATTATCTATAAATTCAAAGCATCTCTTGAGAAACCGGCAAATGAAAGTTATGCCAAAACCATCATTCAAAGTTTTCCGCGTCCACCAGTGTGATTACCCCACATGTTGTATAACTTGCAAGTTTACCAGGCAGTCTAAAAACTCAGTAGTTTGCACTGTTTAATTGTTTTACCGGCGTAAGGTTTTAGAGCATTTATTTCATACAAGCAAACGTCTCGTAATCCGTCAGGACGAAGCGGTACAGCGTCATATTTCGACATTCGACGTCACGTTTTCGGTGTTGCCTGTAGAACCTCGCAGCCTTTCAGACCAACATTCAAACTTCAATTAGTTAGTAAAAAGAGATTATTGTGACTTGTAAGATGGTATAATAGTTCAGGTGTGTCTATTAACCTGTTAAATTAATTCCAAGGCAAATCATGGACGCAACATTTTGCCGGAGCACCCTAGCCCGAGTAACGCGAAACTTTCTGTAGCCTACTTAAGCGAAGATCGAGAGCAACGTCAGACCCGAAACCATCAACCACGTCGGAGTGCAGCTAAGGACGGAGCTCTCGCCGACCATTTGCAAATATGGTTATGGCTCGCCTCCCGCTGCGTCTTACCTCCATTCCAAATTTTTGTTTTGACATCCACGCAGATGACATAACTCTCAAGTCCACGACATGCAACGTTGGGGATCAAGGGCAGGCACTAAAGTGCGGCCTCGACGCTCTTCATTCTTTTGTAGACGGCGTTTTAATGACCGTTTCTCCAGAGAAGTCTGTGTACATCGTAGTACCCTCTGGCCCCAAAAACCTCGCCCACGAAATCCGCTTTATTAACAACCTGACAATAAACAGCATCACTATGCGCAGAAGGCCCACAGTGAGCATTCTCGGACTATTCATAAACCTGGACGGCAAAGCCGGGACGTGGCTCAGTACGGTTAAGTAAGAAGGTACCCAAATTCTTCACTTGATACGACGAGTCACCAACCGTAAGTGTGGCACAGGCGATAAAGAGAGCAGATAGCTCGTCCAGGCCCTCTTACCCTAACACAACGCCTACTCGACGCTGTCGAGAACCTCAACAAGGAAGTGATCCGGCTTATCACCGGCCTTTCGAAGCACAGCTGGTTCTCGGACCTATACGCTCACAGTAAACTCAACAAGCCCGAGGATGGAGCTGAGCAACTGAAGCCTGCCTAGCTCACTCGGCTGTGGGGTACCAAGCCAGGCTGGGCCATCCTCCAAGGGATCGGCGCCTGCCATCGTCCGCACCACAACCACTGCCTCTCCCGCCACCACCCTTGGAAAGCCAAATGATCTGAATAGCTGATGCTCCCTTACCCTGACGCGTGTACGCCAAGCATCTAGAGCGATGAGCTTATCATGCCAAGGCGCACGAACGGCAAGCCGCGTTCCCGAACTCTCAGCGTCACGTCGTTTACTACACGGACGCTGCTAGCGGCCATGTTGCTACACAGGGAGCACCGCCAGCGTCTGCTGTGTGGGTTAGCGTATCCCACTTCGACTTATGGTCCCTTTTGCTCACAAAGGAGTAGGTATTAAGGGCGCCGAGTTAGAAGCCATTTTGCAAGCAGCCTAACATGCGGAACAGAATTACTCAGAAGCATCAACCACTAACATCCCCATCTACACAGACTCGCAAGTGTCTTACTTGGAGTGCCGCTAAGCATCCGAGTAGGCGAGCGACCGTGTGAACAAACGCTTCGGCATCGGATACCGCCTTCATTTAAACCACTACACTCAAATCCGTGTCGCCTGGGTACCCGCCAACTTGGTTATTCAGGAAAGCTAATGTGCCCATAACGAGGCGCGTGCACCACTAAGCGAATCTTCCGCTGCTACTCGTACCCGCCAACCACACTCGCAACACGACACCCAACCGGACCTCACTGAAAGAGCCGCGCTCGCCAAGTTGGAGCGAAAGAGAACACTCCGCAACCTGAGGCTGCGGCCTCGAGTTTCAACCGACACAACAGGATGATATCCACAATGCCAGCAGGAGTAAGCCGCATGACCCAGAGCCCCAGACTCTCGTCCGCCGTACCCCCACCATCACCCTTATATGCTGCCAGCTCTGCGCTACCGGATATTTCAAAGTGACCCGCACCAGGGATATTCGCAACTTTCATGACCTATAGGGGCCTACTGGTGCCTATCAAAATGGCTGTCATCTGTATGATCGTCGTAGTACAGCGGTACGAGGCTGGGTCTGCGACGCGTAAGTAATTCTAGTTTTGCTATATACGAGCAGTATAAGAGCCTTACGTTACTTTTTCACGCCCTGAAGGTGTAGGCAAGCACATTTATTATGAGGCCAATCATCCAGGAGATATAAGGAGCGCGATTCTCACACCGCGGTACCACCATCGCTGAAAGTTGCGAATTGTGTAGCGTGCAACATTCTTGTGACGACGCAGCACATTATCTGAGAGTGCCCCGAGCACGCTGCGGCTTGCTTCGATGCCTTGGCGAACATACCGGTAGCAGACCAACCCAACACCTTTAAAGGGACACTGACACCCCCCAAAAAATTTTGTTAATTTTTTGCCAGCCGCTTCATTATGGTGTCGGAGGACTACCCAATTCATATTTTGCAACAGAGTAGCGTATTTTTTAAATAAAGCCAAAAGACGCAACTGCTCGAAACCGAAACCGAAACCCGACGGAGGTCGGAGAAGTGGAGAGAAGAGAGTGAGTGGCGGAAGTCACGTGGCTACACCCGACCGTGCTTTCTTTCTTTTTTCTTTTTTTTTTTCTCCTCTCTGTAGCAGACGACATGCGGCGTGCGATGCGGCGTGCGGGAACTGCTCGCCGTGCGATTCTTTTGCAGTTATGTTTGTTCCGCTCGTTGTTCTGTACTCCAAGATGAGTTGTTTTGTACATTGAGGAGTTGGAGACAGAGTGTCGAACCGAAATTTTTATCGGTTCGGTTCTGGTTTGGGTTCACAGCTTTCGGTTCGGTTACGGTTCAGTTCCGGGGAGCAAAAATAACGGTTCAAACCGGTTCGAACCGGTTCGAACCGGTTTGAACCGCTAAATTGAGAATATATTTTCCGCGTTGTTCTGGAAATATACACTATTTACGCCGTGAAACGATTAACTATATAGTTTGTTCGATCGTCCGTGTAATTTACTTTTGTTTTTCAGGTACTAAATAATGAAATTATTTGGTACCTGAACATGACTTTGCATCATGATACATGGCGCAAAACTCCTGGAAAGGACATAAAGCACAATTAGCAGACCCCGCCAAAGGAAACCCTTTGTTCTCGAGCCACGTCTTAACAGGCAACACTTCTGTATGCAATTATACGAACTGTCTTTCATGCATGTTTTTACCGGGTAGATTAGGCCACACGAGGCAAGCTTGCGCGGCAATGAGAATGCGATGAGAACGAGGCCCGTTAAGGCTATCGCGTTCCACTTTTAAAGGTGAAGCTTAAGCGTCCTCGAAGTTTCTTTTTTGTAAAGTAAAGCGAAGTAGTATTTCACGTTGTACTCGACATGGCAGCTACTTAATTGGACACTTTCTGACGGTTTGCGTGCGTAATCGTCATAGTTCCGCCGCGTGCCCCTGTTTACTTTGTTTTTGTCCGGCCCACAGGCACATAAAAGTAATGTTCACTGCGTAAAAGAGGCAATAACAGACTTCTATAGGTTTAGGAACTTATATGTGTGAGGAACACAGTTATTTAAATTAGGTTCAAAATCAAAAATGTGTGTAAGGCCGTCCCTTATCACTTACAACGTGCCTGTCAAGTATAAAAAACGACGGAAAAGATTGGCAGAACACATTTAAGATAATTTGGGGGGCATTGCTTTAGGGTGGTCGGCCCTTTATTTATGTTGTGAAATATTCAATTAGTATAATCAAATATATTTTTATAATGATCAATAAATTTTACTTTATAAAGTTCACATAACCGCTTGAGACCGACGCGGAAGGACGATACTCGAAACTACGCGAGCTGTGGAGTCTGCTTAAAAGTGTTTTTTTGTTTCTGTTTGGCTGATTGGCAGTGTGAAACATCGGGTTGCAGAGTACGCCAAAAAGGACTCTGTGCTCACATGATAGATTGGAACTCAAATGCACGAAATGTTAAAAAAGAGAGAGATAATAATGTTATCTTTCTAAATAATCCCTTACAGAACGCCTTACTGCAAAAAGAGATGCGTAAAGATGCACGCAATGAAATTTATAATTTTACATATATAGCGCGAAGGACAGGCGAAGATTCCTAAAATCTTAGTATAAATCACATTTCGTCAGCTTGCATAGCTCGAAACTTCGCTAAATACTGCCTCGGGAGGCTAATGTTATATTCGGTTTCACCTACGATTGTTTTTAGGGCCCTCACTTTACAACACTATGCTTGAATAGTCATGCGCTCTAACATTTCTCTAGGCTCCCATATATCATTGCGAGACTGCTATAAATACTGCACAACTTTACAACCAGGACATGCATTGCTAGTGTATTGCTAGAAAGCTGAACTGTTTAACATGGTATGCACCTGACGTCATCATACTATAGGCTGGTGGTCATTGTGATTTCTTCTTGCTGAGAAAATCGAATTCAATGGTGCAAAATGTACACTGCAGGAGGTTCAAGCTCAGTGAAATCCAACAATTGAAAGGCACGTATTGTTATTCTTAGTGCATCGTCGTGAGGGACGGCGCAAGCGTCTGGCACGACAAAAACGTGTTTTTTGGCAAGAGCGTTTTTGTAAACGAAGTAGTTTCCGGGGTTTAACGCTTTTTGGTCTGCGCCAAAGATGCGGGGAAGAGGAACCTTTAAAACACAGTATGTTTTTAAAACTAACCCCTCCCCCTCCCACACACGCACACACACACACCTCTTTTTACAGCGGAGCAGTTAAGGGATAATTTCAAGAGTATCGTGTCCGTCAGCAAACAAATGATGACAGTAAACTCTGGACAGCTACCACCCTCTATAAGTGACGACGACAACCAGACAATCGGCTGGCCGGTTGTCTGGTTGCCGCTGTCGCGCATAGATGGCGGCAACCTCTCCAGCCTTTCCACTTTGGCTTGCCGACTTGTGGCCGGCCACTACTTCATTCCCACCATGCATAGTACAGCTTCGCTGGTCTTCCTTCTACACCAGAGTGGAAAGACTGAACCTATTCCTGAGGAATTGCCTCCTCCTTAGTGCGTGCTAATTTGACAATTTTATTTGCCACTTGTTAACAGAAACCCTTCATTGCTTTTATTTTACACCGCGTGAAGTTTAAAGGAGTCCTAAAACGATATCGGGTTGGAATGTTTATGACGTTTCCGAGGCGTACTGGTCCCGATCTGGCCCAAGTATACTCGCACAGGCCGCCACTGATTCAGACGCTTTTTTGTCGCGGTGAAATTGTGAGGATAAAATGAGACTATTTCTTTTAGTTTTGCCTTCGGAAAGGATTGATGTCGTAATTGTGAGATCAAAACTACCCGCCTAACGACAGTCGAGCGCGGCTCTTGGATTGGACAGGAGAACTGCGTGAGCACAAGACATCGGCTCGTAACAGTCAATGCCTTCGCGGACACTTGGGTAGTGGCTCGTGTCCAACCACTGCGGTGATGAGAATACCCGAATTGTTTTAACGTTAATTGGCGGCATAAGGTAGGCACCAGGCCACGTGGCCGCTTCTGGCTCCGAGTTGAAGGGATGAACGATTCTCATATTTTTTCTAATTTTTTGGCGACTGCCATTGCCTAGAAAAAAAAGCAAAGCCAGGTTCAATCAGTTATTAACGTTTGGGAGTGATCCTGAGTAGTATTTAGTCATGCATGGAAATATTTTTATAGCTCTTTTAAGCAAAATACAGAGGGGTCGAAACTTGGGCAATACCTTGAGAACGACGCTTGTGTGAGACTTACAGCGACTGCCAACGTTCGGCTGTCCCTCTGAGGTCATTAATTTTTTTTTCTTTTTTTTTAAGTATTCCTTCCGTACACACGTGTAGCTCTATGGAACGTCACATTAATAAGTCGCATTTAGTCATTTCAAAACTTCTATTCTCGGGGACATCTTTCGGATGCAGTTCAGCAACAACGAAAAAATGTTTGGGTGCCTCAATGATGTAAAATTGGTCTGGAAACATTTTTTTTGTACTTTTAATAAATACTGTTAAGAAGTAAACACTGACGATGATAACTTGCGAAAACATCCATTAGTTTTCCCCTCCGCGCAATAGCAGATGCAGAAAAAAAAAAGGAAAGAGACGGCTGTCGATCCCCTCCTCAACTCGCGATTTGAACAAGCGTCCACGTGATCTGACGCTAAGTTTATGCCGTCAGTGTTAATCATAGCCATGCCCTAGGCGGCTAGGGTTTGGAAAGCAAAAGCTTAGGCTGAGCTTCAGGTATTGTTTTAGTTGGGCTATTATCATATTTAATTGAACACCAGCCGTTACCCGAATGTTTGGCGATGCTGATTGTCATGAACCCGAGCACTCGACTAAAGGCTGTGAAAATTGTTTACGTCATGGTGTCACTTGACTCTCGGTACAAACTTGTGATGTCATGTTACATCATGCTGTCAACAAGGTTAATACATCTAGTGACTTCCTCAAACTAAATCGATTTGACGCAGTGAGTCACGTGACGTCACGAGGTCACGTGACAACATGACACATGGTTAATCATAGTGCCAATACAAAAGCGCCACGAAAACCCATAATTTACCATACATTGCAATTCTGTATATGACGATTTGATCGATAGATAGAAATACAGCCGCCAGTTTTTTATTCCAACATGTTCATTTTGTGATACTAACAAAAACAGAAAGTACCTTGAACCGTTTTGAACCGGTTACCGTTATATTTTTTTTCGGTTCGGTTTCGGTTCAGTTCCAGGTGGTGGCGAAGATTTCGGTTCGGTTCGGTTCCGGTTCGGCTAAAAATAACGGTTCTGTTCCGGTTTTCGGTTCGGTTCGGTTCCGGTTCAACACCCTGGTTGGAGATGAGTAGTGAGTGCCCGTGGTGAATTTCCATGATCGGCTCCAAAAAGAATACACCCAAGATGTTGCGTGAAGAGCTGGCTCACATGTCCTGCGTCCGAAAAAAAGTGGCATTGTGCGACAGAGTTTCCGAAAGATCAACGGGATCGGGACCAATGGCTGGGACGATACCTGATTTATATGCTCCTTGCATTTTGTGGAAAGTGATTACATTGAGTTCCCAGGTGTCAAAACGGAAATCCCATACCATTTAATTCAGCGAAGTATCGTCCACAACATTTGTTTGTTTTTTCAGTGATGATTGTAAAAAAAAGAAAAAGATATGTAAACACCAAAAAATGTTTGAAAGAAAAAAAAAAAAAAAGTTTCACGGGGGATCGAACCCGGTCCTACCGCGTGTAGACCGGACGTCTTTCCCACTAAACTACTGGGGCTTTTTTTTTTTTTTCCAACAAAAACAAGTTTATTTACATATTGCAGTTACACGTAACATGAGTGGACACTTTCATATGTTTAGTCATTCTATTATCAAGATAAAGAGGAAAAAAAAGAGGAGGAAAAAGTCAGTCCTGGTTTACAGACCACAAGATAACACAAAACAGTCAGTCAAACAGTCAGTCCCGGTTAACAGACTAATAATAAAATAAAAGTTGTTTTTTCCCCTTTTCCCTTCCCTTCCCCTTCCCCTTTTTTTCCGCTTTTAAGAATCTCGTTGCCTGGCCGCAGCCAGCCCCCGAACGGGCCACGAAGTGTGGGCACCCTAGTTAGCCCCGCTCCTGTCCCTCCGTTGCCAGGCGCGCTGGTCCTTCAGTCGTTTTGCCTCCAGTCTATTTTTTATGTGCTGCCATTCCTTTCCTTCGTGATATTCCTCCCCCGCGGCAATGGAGAGGAGCCACCTCAGCCTTGACGTGAAGTAGTCCCACGTCGGCCTGGCGTCGGTGTGACATTCCACCATGGCAGTACGCGCCAACCAAATGGACTGCAGACCCAGCAGGACAATTGCCGGGGCTACGTCCGAATTGTCGGTACCCCCGAGGTTCAAATACTTAAAGACTGGCCACTCAATTTCAAAATGCTTCCCAAATGCCACCCTGAGTTCATCCCACAAGAGATACGCATTTGAGCACTCGACGAAGACGTGCTGTATCGTCTCACTCGCGCCACACAGGTCGCAGTTTGTAGACCAGGGGACGAAAACACCCCTCGCGGCCAACCACACCTTCACAGGCAGCACCTCGAGGTGGAGTCGGACGAAGAAGTCCTTAGTGGATGCCGGGACGGGGAACCTCCGCACCCGGTTGAAGAGCCCGGCTGCGCAAAGGGGAACCGTCTCCATTCTGTAGAGGGGAACTGGGAGCACGATGGCGAGTGTGTCCCAGTACAGCGTCTTGCGGCTGGCAGCAAGTAGGTATTCCCAAGAGAAGTGGACCAGGAAGAACTCCACTGAGGCGGCGATTTCTGCGTAGAACCGCAGACCCGCTCCCCTGGTGGTGCGACCTGTGGTACTGACCATCCATCTGCCGAGGTATGGGTAGCCGAGGTAATGTAGGGCACTTAAAAAGAGGGGTCCCGCCTGTCTCTGAAGAGAAGGAAGCGCTGCACGTGGAGCTTCAGCACCACGTTCACGAGGCCCAGACCTCCGGCCGCTAAACTGAGGAAGAGGTTGCTGCGCCGCGTCCTCTCCATCGTCGACCTCCAGATAAAGCTCGCCCAGCTTCGGTGAATACGATTGGCAGTTGACTCGGGACACACGGCAGCTTGTGCCCAGTAGAGTACCGCTGGATATGAAGTAGAGTTGCAGACGTACGCTCTATTAAAGAGCGATAACCGCCTGCCGAGCCACGGGGACAGCTTCGCCTGAATGGCGTTGGTCTTCTGACGCCACTTTTCCACCGTGGGCCCACGTTCTCTAATCGGCGCTCCCAGGTAGCTATCAACCGTTGTTCTCCATTCGATCTCTGCGAAGATTGTGGGCGTTGTGGCCCAATCCCCGAGCCAAGCACCGATGGACTTCCGCCGGTTGACCTCTGCTCCAGACGCTTGGGAGAACACCGCGACGTGCTGCAGAGCAGCCTCGACCTGAGCCTTGGAGGTGCAAATCAAAGCCACATCATCGGCGTAAGCCAGGAGCTTCACGTGTTGATCGCCCATCTGCAGTCCTTGTATGGTTGTGTCTCGGATGATGGCCCGGCAGAGGGGCTCCAGTTTTAGGGCGAAGAGTATGGGAGAGAGCGGGCAGCCCTGTCGCACCGAGCGGCCTATCGGTATTGAGCGCCCTTTATCGCCATTGACGAGAAGTCTCGTCGATATGTCTCGGTAGCAGAGGCCCACCCAGTCCAACATTCCGTCCCCGACCTCACATTTCTTCAGCACAGCCCTTAGGAACTCGTGGGACACCCGGTCAAAGGCTTGGCTCATGTCGAGTTGAAGGACCGCCAAAGGCTGGTGTCCCTCACCACTTGCCTCCCTGACGATACGCATGACGTGGAGGTTTCGCGCTATGGAACGCCCCCGTAGACCGTAAGCTTGATGGTCGCCCACCACGCACCGAAGTCCAAGATCCAACCTTCTCGCCAAAATTTTGGCAAGAATTTTGTAGTCCCCACAGAGAAGACTGATGGGCCTGTAGTCCGTCACTGCTGGGTCGGAGCTGTTGCCTGCCTTTTTCGGGATGAGCACCGTAAGACTTTCCCTCATGGACGGAGGGAGAAGCTTTCGCTGAAAGATATTTTGGTATACCTCTACCAGAATGGGGCAGAGGAGGTCCGCATACCTTTTCTAGAACTCTGCGCCGATTCCATCCGGTCCGGGCGCTTTGTTGCCGGACAGCTCCTTGATGGCTCGCCGTACCTCAGCCTCCCTGATTGGGGCGTTTATTAAGTCTTTTATATCGTCCGGGACGGCGGCAAGCTTTTGGAGGTACTGGTGGTGGGTACTGGCATCACATTCCTGTTTACTAAAAAGTCTTTTGTAGTGCGATTCAAACGCTGCCGCCACCTCTTCCTGCCCGCTCACCAGGTGGCCTTCGTACCGCACATTGGAGATGTGGTTTGCCTGCGCGCGCTTCCTTTCGAAGGTCCGGAAAATCTTAGTGGGCTGGGTCTCGCCCTCCAGGTTTAGCTCTCGGCTCCTCACCTGGGCGCCCCGCAACCTTTCCTCCATCATCTCCTGCAGGCGTGTCTTGCAGTATCGAATGTCCTCAGCGAAGGTGCCAGGCCTCTTCTCCTCTTCCTCGAGTATGATGCGGAGAGTGCCCGTCAGAGCATGCTCTTCCTGCCTGGCCTCGGTTGCCCTGGTGTGTGAGAAGGCCTCGGCAAGCTCTCGCAGCTCTTCTTTGAAGGCCTCCCACGTGCAGGCGTCCACCACCCTCCCGAAGTTCTCCAGGCGTTGCTGCACCCTCGCTGAGAACTCCTGGCTGTCTAGGATGGCCATGTTCATTTTCCAGGACCCTCTCCCACGACGGTTAGTCGCCACGTCGCTTTTCAGCTCGGTGGTGACGGGGCCGTGATCCGAGAAGGGCACCATCTTGACGCTGTAAGAGGAAGCCCCTGCAAGAAGTCCGCCGGAAACGTAAAGGCGATCTAGCCTTGCGTGGGACCCTCCCTGCCATCTCGTGTAACGCGGCATGAATCCCGGGAACCCAGAAGTGACGTCCACCAGGTCGTTGTCTCGTAGTACGTTGCGAAGCGTAGTGGCACTGCTGTCTTTCCCGGTAACACCACCGGCCCTGTCTGTAGAGCTGAGAACGCAGTTGAAATCTCCCCCGAGCACGATGTCCCCAGGGGTGTCCAACATGTGCCTCATCGTCTCGAAGAAAACCCGTCGCTCGCTTAGGCTGTTCGGAGCATACACCGAGATAAACCGTATTAGTTGGTCACCGATGAGGCAGTCCGCCGTCGCGCAGCGTCCATCGTCGCCCAGGTCCCGGTCCACAACGGCGATGTCCCCCCGCTTCCGCACGAGCACCGCCGTTCCCCCAGAAAACCTCGTTGTGAGCGTGTGGATACAGTAAAAATCGTGCCCGAAGGCACGCACGAACGACTTGGCCATCTCTGGCGTCGATAACTTTGTCTCTTGAATGAAAGCGATATCTACCATTTCCCTATTTAGTAGATCGAGGAGCCACTGTTTCCGCTTCCAGGCGATCAAGCTGACCATATTTAGAGTTCCAATTTTTAAAATACTTTTCCGCGGGCCTTGACTCATGTTCGGTTCGTGGGAGGGGGGTGGATAAAAGCTCAAGGAAAAATAGGGAGAGGGTCTTCTGTGGGAGAGGGGGCTCCGTCCGGTGGAGAGGGGTCTTCGTTTTTCTTCCCCCTCAACTTCATTTTGTTCGCCCGCTCTTAATAATTCAGCCGGTAAGTTGGAAAGTTTGCTGTCGATTTTCTCTAGCAAATTTAGCACTCCCGGGTCGAAGTCGGGAAGCACCACGCTTTGGGCACATTCGCGCCTAGTAAAGAAATCGTACGCGTGCATATTCAACTCGAAGTAGACACGTCGTGCTTGACGTTTGCGCGAGCGATGTCTTCAGCCACGAGAAGGGAGCGACGGCTCGGCGACGTCTTCGTGCAAACCGGCTTGGTGGCCGGGCGTGTCGTACGGGATGAATACCAATTCTTTTGATCAGTCCCAAATTTCTCTTTTAACGGTAGACAGAATTCGCCGGTACCGCGAACGACAGTTCTGAAATAGAGGTCCCACGCCCGTCGTCCGCTACCGTCGCCGTCCCCGCGAGTCCCACGATACGCGAAACGACGAACGCACAGAATGCTTCCGGTTGTCTGTGGAACTTTTTTTTTCAATCAACGTATTTACAGCTTTTTAGAAGCCACAAAAAATGGGTTTCATATTTTTTTCTATTTTTAATATTGAGTGAGTGCCTTCAGTGACCCACGACTTTGATTAAATTTGGTGGTCGCATCGATACCTTAGAAAACGGCCCGTGACCGCGAAAAAGAGAGTGAGCGAGGCTCGAACCGGCCAGTTCTTGATCGGCGGTTTTCGGGCGGAAAGAAACCGAATTTCGAGCCGCAAATTCTGTTCTGGGTAGTTGAGCTCTCATATGTCGCGTACAACTAAAAACCTCGGCGAGCATAAATACCCTGTCAGTGTCCCTTTAAGGATTGGGTGATCCAGCAGGACAAGCCGCCGCCTACTGTGCGACTCCCATGGAACCAGCTCTGCTGCTACTTCTGCACGGGCGGCGGACCAGCGGGCTGGTCGCCGAGCCATCTCTGCTTTGTATAAGCCGTGGCATCTAATTTAAAGTTATTGCCCAGTAATATCCGAAAGTTACTAAGTTTTTGCACTGTTCACGTAGACTGGCTTTAACGCGTGCCATGTGTATGGCTTTTTAGAGGCCGTATTTTGTTCTTTGTGTTTTTTGTTGTGTTTTAGGCTAACTCTCTTCCTTTTTGTTCTCGACTGTGCTTGTATATATATTGAATCGTTGCTTTCAATAAAATTAGTTACGAGTCAGTGTTCGTTCTGTGTCTTCCTCTGCGCTGTTTTCGTCTTCTGAAGTATGTCGTGCCAATTCGCCGAAGCCTCAATTTTAGCACGGGGAGTAAGCTGAAATATAGTCAGATGTGATATTTATTTGATTAAAATTCACCTCAATATACGTTAAATCAAATATGGACGTCAATACGAAACTTCTCGCCGAATTTCGCGAGTATGCATATCTGGTCGTGTTGTGACGTCACATCAGGCAAGGTAACGTCAGAGTCGCGGGCGTTGAGTTATTCCAGGTTTTGATCAATAAGCTTGATGATGGGTACAAAGATTGTTGTCGAAGAACTAAGCTTCCTTAAAAACCGTGAATCTCGTCTTTCTCAGAACGAAGTTGTTTTAGTGAGACAGCAGTAACGAGCTGTCGTGCCTCCCTTTGCATGATGTTACACCATAACGTCCGCTGTTGCCAACAAAAACGCCGTGTGTTTTGAGGGTGCAATCTGAGCAGTTGAGCTTTGTTTAAAATTGTATTACTTGTGTGGAGGAGGAATATGAGCAACCAACTCGCCCAAGCTGCTACGTTAACGGGGAATACAAATTTGGATATTGTGCTCAAGATATTCCTAAAGGCAATGAGAATATAATTTACTTGTTTTCCAAAGCACAACATTTTGCCTGACAATCCCTTCAAGCTTGGTGAACGACTTGCTAGCGCGGGTGTCCTGGTTGCCTGCGATTGCAGCGCGGTCAGGTGCACTCGGACGCTTTCGGGCGGGGCTGTGTGCATGGGACCCTTCCTCCGCCGCTGTGGCTGCCCTAGAGGAAGGGTCTCCAAACTTTTCGGCTAAAGGGCCGGGTTAGGGATCTCTAGCAGTTTCGAGTGCCAGGGAATAAAGTAATTACACACAAGGAAAAGCTAACTAAATAATATAGGACACGGATGTAAACACAAAAATGAATGCTGGAAGTAAGTATTGAAGATATCTACGTCGGATGAGTGCATATACAAATTTAAAATTTAATATTTAGCGATCTTTGACATCGCAAACACTTGTGACCAAGAAAGCTCCTTAGGCATAAATCAAAGTGCATGGGAATTTCGGCACATGAATTCGAGCAGTATAAAATAGTAAGGATATTGATAAAACTAATGCTGACAATATGCAATAGTTGTTGCACAGGACCCGAAGCACGATGTACTATCGCGGACAATATGAGCTGAAACAGCGCTCCGGCCGGCGCGCGCTCTGGGCGCGCGGTCCTACCCGCGCCGCCTATCGCCTTGCTCCGCACACACGGCGCACCCTGAAGCCGAGATAAATTATCACTTGCGCTCGCTGCTCCGCTGCGCTCTTCCGGCTGTCTGAAAGCAAGACGGGGGTGCGACAGCGGGCGTGTGTGTGGTAGGGCGGCAGGAAGAGGGGGGGAGGGGAGGGGGACAGAAGATGACACTTGTCGTTCCTTTTTTGCAATTGATTTACTTCAGTCTATCGCGTAGAATCTCGTAGAAAAAACTCTGACTGATGAAGAAAAAATGTTGAATTATCCTAAATTGCAGCTGCGATTATCGTTTTTCGGAAGTCACATCAAAAGACGTTGTAGGCATCTTTTTTTTTTTTTTTATGAAGTGCATACACAAAGTAGGATATCGTAAAATACAGGCCGAAATTTGTATGGGATTTAGTCCGGCTCCAAGATATTTACATTTTTATTTTTATTTTTATTGAGCACAGCTGCGTAAAAAAGAAACAACGGTAACCATACATGTTACTGCGGAGGTTTTGTAACCTTGATTAATATGAAAACGTTCAAAAAGAATATTTTTTTTGTGTGTGGGCTCACGTGTTTATTTCAAATAGAGCAAGTGCTGACAAGACATCAGTGTTTTATTTACAAATGCCTAGTCTTAATAAAGTTCAACGAACAGTCATATATTTGCCAAGAGAATGAGCTTAAAAGTTAATCGAAGGAATATTCGCAGAGGATAATGGCGTGGAAGCTCAACTGCACTATACAAGAAGATCGAGATCAAGGATGCACCACTCAAAGGTATCCGCTGGTTAACGGAGCCAAACAGTGTGTCACAACCGTAGCAGCAAGCCTTGTTCCAATCAGCAGAAATCCGGTTCATGGGGCCCTGAGGCGCACTAAAGCTTACGATGGAAGGTAATACCGCGTCCACGGCTCTCATAGTGTCTGGTAAGGATTCATAGAGCGCGGCAAAGACGCCTGGCTTGGACATCTCCCATTCACCTCTCAAGGCTCGCCACAGTCCGTCGGCAGGGGCGCGGGGGAGGGGACGCCGTGACATGGCTATCTTGATGGGCCTCCAAACGTGTTCGATGATATTCAGATCGGCTCCTTTTGGGGGTCAAAGTAGCTCCGTCAGGCAGCTCTCCTTGAGGAGATACAAACCTGACAACGCATTTTCCACTTCGGCGCTTTCTTGAAATGCACTGAAATGCAGGTTAGCTGAAAACATGAACATTGGGCTACACGGCACACGCATCGTGATGGTGGTTCCGCCGGCCAATATTTTCGCTAGCAGACGGCCGGAAGAGCGCAGCGGCGCAGTGAGCGCAAGTGAGAACTTATCTCGACCTCAGGGTGCGCCGTGTTTGCGAAGCGATGCGTCAGGTGGCGCAGGTAGTACCGTGCACAGGCCGGAGCGCTGTTTCAGCTCATATTGTCCGCGATAGTACATTAGAATGCAAAGCACAGAGATATGAAGCAGGGGATTTAGAATGGTGATGCTGTTAAAGACAATGTTCAATTACCAACATGGCGAGAGGACCCGCGGGGCAGTTTCTCTCATTCTTTCCGGTCTATAGGGTGGTTCAAGTCACCAGGCTCGATCTAAAATGGGCCGTAAAAATCGACGCCAGCACGTAGCCATCTAAACTTTTCGTCAAAGATGTATTTCACAGGTCGGTTTTTTCTTGTAACATTACAGAGCGTAGTTCTTTTTTAGTAAAAAATAAGGCCAAGAAACTTGCCAGGGTCCACGGCGGGCGGTGACCCAGACGACCAAGCCCAGTAGCGGGCTGTGTTAAGGGGTGTCCAAACAGGACACTACAAAACGCACGACTCCGACAAATCGTGAAAATTCAAGCGGACGCGCCCGCTTCACGCCCGCTTCAATTTTCACGATTTGTCGGAGTCGTGCGTTTTGTAGTGTCCTGTTTGGACATCCCTTTAGGCGTTCGTATTGATAGATTGCGTCGGGAGCAGCGTCTGAAGGCGCAGCCGACGAGCGAAAGATAGCAGACGCCACCCAGACGAGATCCGTTGGCAGCAAAAGCGCCGCCGTTATGCAGACGCCCTTTTTTACTTTAAGTTTTGCTTTTATTGTTCGCGTTCATTTTTTAACCGAAGGTACATTTCAAAAACAATATATTCATTTTAATAAACCACGGTGGTTGCGAGCCGTCGCGATTAGAGTTCCTGTACATTCTACCGAGGTAGCTATGCGGGAACTCTAGTTTAGGAGGTAGCGCCATCTATCAATACGAACGCCAAACATACCCCGCTACTGGACCCCTGGGTCTACGGCTGCCCGCCGTAGACCCTGGCAAGTTTCTTGGCCTTATTTTTTACAGAAACAGAGCTACGCTTTGTAATTTTACAAGAAAAATCCGACCTGTGAAATACACCTTTGACGAAAAGTTTAGATTGCTACGTGCAGGCGTCGATTTTTACGGTCCATTTTAGATCGAGCCTAGTTTCTCGCCGTTCCTCCGCGTTGTGTGCTCCACAGGCCACTACCGTAGCTTTGTTTTCGTGTTCTTTTACGTTCCGCGTTGAAATTGTGTGTTTTCTTCAGATCTTTTCTATATTTCGGGCTTTCATTTAGTCATTTGATATCTATATTTCAACACCAGCTCTTGTACTTTCGTATTTATGAAATGGAATCGGACAGCGAATGGATCGACGATACACGATTTTGGCTTCAGAGATTTCAGAGATTATGGCTTCAAGTTCGTCCCATTCTAACGTTTTTGTCGCTAATAAAGGGCAGTCTACACCATTGCGACATATGCAAATTTCAACTGGCACAGTAAGGATATCCAGTCGTGCTTCTCTCTGCATGTGTGCGCTCGTTTCCATAAAGCCGACCCGCATATAAGCGATTTAGCGTGCGACGAAACGAGCGGTGGCGACGACGACAAAAGTCAGCGACAAGCGACGCAGATTTCTTACTGTCGCCCGTCGCGTCGCTCGGTTTTTGGGTTTCTAGAAAACTTGCTCACCGTCTTGGTCGCTTGCTCTGTCGCTTCCATGCGGTTTGCCTCGTCGCGCGACAGACTCAGCGACAGCGAAGCGGGTCGCCGTCGCTTGTCTCGTTGCTCGCCAAATCGCTTGAATGCAGTCTATACTTAATATCGAGGCGCCAATGGTTCAATGTTGTGTGCTTGTAAATTAATTCAGTATAAAACGCATGTAAGCGTTTTGGCGAGCGACGAGATAAGCGACGGCGACCCGCTTCGCAGTCGCTCGGTCAGTCGCGCGACGAGGCAAACCGCATGGAAGCGACAGAGCAAGCGACTAAGACGGTGAGCGACGTTTTCTAGAAATCCCAAAACCGAGCGATGCGACGGGCGACAGTGAGAAATCTCCGTCGCTCGTCTCGTCGCACACTAAATCGCTTACATGGGGGTCGGCTTTACGGAAACGAGCGCGCACATGCAGTGAGAAGCACGACTGCGATAGCCTTACTGCGTCAGTTAAAATTTACATATGTCGCAATAGTGTTGACTGCCTTTTATTAGCGACAAAAACTTAAGAGTGGGATGAACTTACATGGTCATTGAAGCCTCATCATCTTGTATCGTCGACCCATTCGCTGTCCGATTCCATTCCATAAATAAGAAAATACAAGAACTATGTCGAAATATAGATATCAAATGATTAAATGAAAGTCCTAAATATTGAAAAGACCCAAAGAAAATGTAAGATTTCAACGCGGAACGTAAAAAAAGACGAAAACGAAGCTCTGGTAGTGGCCTGTGCAGCACACAACGGCGAGAAACTGAAGGTCGGCTATGGCGGCTCGGAAAGCGCGCGGAGGGCGCGCCGACTGGTGGCAGCTCGAGTAACTGACTCGCTGAAAGCGTCTATATTCGTTTTTCTTCAAGCGCATTTCTGTTTGTGCCGGTTGCAGCGGGTCGGCTGAAAGCGACTGGGAGTCGAGCTTCATTGGAAGGACCGTGGTCAGCCGCGGGTCGGCCGAAAGACTCCCGCGGGTCGTAGTTTGGAGACTCCTGCCCTAGAGCCAGAGCAGCCATGCACGTTTCCTCAACTCAATTCTAGCCCACGTAATGGAAAGCACGATGACCTCTGTCGCGCTGTTTGCTGTATCGTGCCGACCGCATTCGGTGAAATTTGTATATTGTTTTGAAGAGTGCATCGCTTGTGTTCGCAGGCATATTTGTATCCAAAAATACGAGAGTAATACCCCTGTCAGACGGCAGCTAAAATGGCATTTACGCCAAATGACATTCAGGTTTTCAAATGACATTCACGATGGGAGCTGCCAGACGACAACTAAAATGACATTTAAGTGATGTCTATTACAATTGCGATCGCAAATTCGTCTCGTGCACATAGAACACGTTTTCGTCAATAAACAATTTTAACACGGCAAAACACTTGTTTTTGTGTGTGTTGTCTGCTGGGACAAGAAAATATAACAAAAAACTGGGATAGAAAGTTGCGCTCACTAGTTTCTGACGAAAAAATAAAGCGAAGCGTGGGGCGAAATCCATTAGCGAACCTAACGTCGTCATAAGCCGATCCGTAAGCCGAGCCTCCCGCGCTCCGCCACTACAGCTGACAGCTTGCTCGCACAGTTCTTTCGTTAATTTCGGTAGTGCTTGCTTGCTCTGGCTGTCCCTCACGCTCGATCTTCGGCTGCCGTGTTCACTTCTACGTCTGCGAGGGATCTTGTATGCCGTATTGCGCTTCCGCCGTCACTATCACGGCGGTATGGATTGATCTTAGTTCGAGCGTATCCGGCTGTTGAGAAGGCCGTCCATCATCTTCGTCGTAGACGCATTCCGCGAGCTTCGGTTTGAAGACAGGCTACCGTACCTACTAACGTACTGCGTCTTCAAGCAGGCGTTTGGCTGATGTCGGCGACGTGATCAGGCACCTTGTCGGTGTTACATAGAGTGCTTGGTTCGCCAGGTGACTTGCGTGCACCTAACCACCCCAGTGACAAAGTGAGTCGGCGCTGCAAAGCCACACTCCCCTGCGGAAGACAGAACCATCGCCAACTTGCTCGTCGTGAGGCAAACCACTGCCAAGCGATCGCACCCCTCCAACGCGACTGGCCGAAGATCGTGAGCGCCGCCGCGACCGCTGAACGGTTAAACACACACGGGATAACCGAACTGCCCCAGAACTCCCTCAGGTCATAGGGAATCGCTGTAGGAATGCCACCTGGGACATCAAGTTTCAGCACCAGCGGCTACCAAAGCACAATAAAAATAGTAAGTACCCTTTTTTGCAAAAACCAAGAAAAAAAGAAAAAAAATGTTTGAACTAGTAGAAATAATATCCCTACATGTTCTTTTAGCTCTTAGAAAATGCAGGCAATCTTGTTTCAAACTCACAAAATTAAAAAGAAAAAAAAATTTACTTGTCTTCCTTTTACTGAATGTCACTCAAAACTAACTGATATAGCTCCTGTCAGCATTCTAAAGTTATTCGTTAACTCGTTTTAATGTGAATAAAACAACTGGATTGATCATCTTCCCGATTGTGCATCTTTGATGAGGTGAAAATGACTGAATAACTGTTTCTAAATACGAGACAAAAGTGCCAGCTTCTAGCACTGTAAATACTATGTTTAGAAGCTATAGAATGTTTGCCATTCTGTGAAGTTTCCAAGAAATGTTCCAAGCTAGCTGTGTGGTGAAATTTTGACTGCTCTGCTTCCCCATTGAATCTACGATTTTGAGAATAATATGTCTAAGGTGTAAGATATTTTATGCCTAGAGGACTGATGCATCTGTTGCAATGTTTCTATCCAACTACAGTGATTCCTCTGGCTCTCCTAGACCACTGCTACCAGTTCCAGTATCTCAATGTTGGGATGCTGAGGCAGTTTCATGACCATCTTCCAGAGGTTGGCACTGGCTAGCACTTGGGAAGCAGTGACGCCCCAGGCACATATATCCACAGTCAATGGGACCGCCGTGTCCCCACGGATCCTGTGTAACCACGTGTTCCCGATAACATCCAACATGCTCGAACCTTGCCCAACCCAGGACATTATCTTGCAGGGAACGGCACGTCGATCCGTCAATTCTGTACATGCGACGACCCTCCCAGACTTCTCAGCATCACTCCCAACTTCTTGTAGTGATGGATAAATTTCAGCCTACTACTGACTTGGAGAGTTAGAGTGGATACAGGGGCTATGGTTTCATTTACTTCATGCGCGAGTGAAGCTGAAGCTATGAGCATGAGCATGTTGCCCTGAACGATGCTACCATTACATGATCGTGCATGCTTGGTAGCGACATTGAAAGTCTGGATCTTGCACTTAAAATGAAACGGAATCTTGCGTCGTGAGTGTTGTGTGTGCATCTGGCAACATCGGCGAGTCGGCAGAAGTCAAGCCAAGGCGAGTCAAGCTGGTTTTACCGAACCGTTTGTCATTCTGGGGACTCGTCGTAAACCATGTGTCTCTTGTCCAACTCCTCTTTTCTGCACGGCCAAGTCGGCCGCCTGAATAAAGCTTTGGGCAACAACGAGAATGAAGAAATTCAAACTCCGAGGCACGCAACCACACTTTATTGAGCAACGACAGCTTCGTGGCAACTTGGCAACAACGAGAGCATATGGCGAAAAAAGACGAGCCTAACGTTGTCATCATGGGGCGGCTGAGACATCTCGAAGAGTTCGACCCAAAAAGATTGAAACATGGCCCCTGTACCAGGAGCGACTAAACGTTTTCTTCATTGTGCTCAACATCGTCGAGGAGTACCCAATATGCGCAGTCCCGTGTAGCGTTTGTGGACCGACAATCTACTCCGTCGTATGCTCGTTGTGTGTGCCAGTGGACTCCCTATGCGGACATTGTGTTGGAGCTCACCGCCCACTTCACACCGTGCCTGTCAGTGATTGTTCAGTGCTTTGCGTTTCATAAGTGCAGCCAACAGCCTGGAGAAAGCATCTCAAATTTCGTCCCCGCCCCACGCCGCTTCTCCGAACAC
This sequence comes from Ixodes scapularis, assembly GCF_016920785.2. Lineage (NCBI taxonomy): Eukaryota > Metazoa > Arthropoda > Arachnida > Ixodida > Ixodidae > Ixodes > Ixodes scapularis. The sequence goes on from NW_024609846.1 coordinate 148,863,883, forward strand.
TGCAACTTTGGTGAGACCTTGTCAGCCATGCTATGGGACCGTCTGGTGTGTGGTGTCCTGGAAAAAAGGGTGCAGCGTCGTCCCCTGGGCAAACCAGTGCTGGAGCTCAACAAGGCGTTTGAGGCTGCAGATCCTTTGCCTTTGTAGGATTTGCAGCAACGACATTGATTTCCGTCAACAGCTTAAAGGGGCACTCAAGTGGATTCTGAGATTGTCTATTTATTGGCATAACTCAATCTATGGGCTTTAAGCATCCTAAAAAACCCAAGATAGCACTCAAGGGCAGCCGATTTTCATAGTAAAAATCCAATTAAAGATTGTGGCACGCCACCTTTTCTGTGCCGTAGTGCAGAACACCAGGGGGTGCCACCGGACGGGAAGGCAGCATGGGAGGGCACGCGACAGCCAGTCACGAGCGACGGCTTCTCGGCAGACTGATTTTTCCAAGGCGCACATGTTTGAAAATTTAGTGTGTTGGGAAGCCATTATTCGTAATTGGCTGTCATGTGCCCTCCCCTGTTGCCTTCCCGTCCGATGGCACCCTCTGGCGTTCTGCGCCACGGCGCAGAAAGGAGGGCATGCCGCAATTTTTAATATAATTTTAAATAGCGAGATTGACCGCCCTTGTATGTAATTTCGGGTTTCCTAGGATGCTTAGAGTCCATAGATTGAGTTATGACATAAAATAGACGATCTCAGAATCCACCTGAGTGCCCCTTTAAGACGATGACCGCCTTCTTTATTGAAAGTAGCTACCCACTCAGCGTTCTGCGCAATGCGAGCAGTCGCGTCTCTAACATTTCGCGACACGACGCTCTATTTCCCCAACCAAGATTTAAACCACCATGCAACACCCTCATCATCACGTTCCATCCCTCCATACCCAGGCTCAGCAGACTAATCATGGAGACCACTTTCCACCTGGTAGACTCTACAGTTATCTCTAAAGCACCCGCCCTAACGTCCTATCAAAGCACAACTTACGATCCCTTCCAGTATGCAGCAACCACTCCGAAACCCCCTCATCTTCACGGTCCATCCCTCCATACCCAGCCTCGGCAAACTAATCATGGAGACCACTTCCCGCCTCATAGACTCTACAGTTATTTCTAAAGCACCCACCCTAACTTCCTATCAAAGCCCAACTTACGATCGCTTCCAGTATGCAGCAACCACTCCGAAACCACCCCCATCTTTACGTTCCATCCCTCCGTACCCAGGCTCGGCAAACTAATCATGGAGACCACTTCCCGCCTCATAGACTCTACAGTTATTTCTAAAGCACCCACCCTAACTTCCTATCGAAGCCCAACTTACGATCGCTTCCAGTATGCAGCAACCACTCCGAAACCCCCCCCATCTTTACGTTCCATCCCTCCGTACCCAGGCTCGGCAAACTAATCATGGAGACCACTTTCCACCTCGTAGACTCTACAGTTATTTCTAAAGCACCCACCCTAACTTCCTATCCAAGCCCAACTTACGATCCCTTCCGGTATGCAGCAACCACTCCGAAACCCCCTCATCTTTACGTTCCATCCCTCCATACCCAGGCTCGGCAAACTAATCATGGAGACCACTTCCCGCCTCATAGACTCTACAGTTATTTCTAAAGCACCCACCCTAACTTCCTATCAAAGCCCAACTTACGATCGCTTCCAGTATGCAGCAACCACTCCGAAACCACCCCCATCTTTACGTTCCATCCCTCCGTACCCAGGCTCGGCAAACTAATCATGGAGACCACTTCCCGCCTCATAGACTCTACAGTTATTTCTAAAGCACCCACCCTAACTTCCTATCGAAGCCCAACTTACGATCGCTTCCAGTATGCAGCAACCACTCCGAAACCCCCCCCATCTTTACGTTCCATCCCTCCGTACCCAGGCTCGGCAAACTAATCATGGAGACCACTTTCCACCTCGTAGACTCTACAGTTATTTCTAAAGCACCCACCCTAACTTCCTATCCAAGCCCAACTTACGATCCCTTCCGGTATGCAGCAACCACTCCGAAACCTCCTCATCTTTACGTTCCATCCCTCCATACCCAGGCTCGGCAAACTAATCATGGAGACCACTTTCCACCTCGTAGACTCTACAGTTATTTCTAAAGCACCCACCCTAACTTCCTATCCAAGCCCAACTTACGATCCCTTCCGGTATGCAGCAACCACTCCGAAACCCCCTCATCTTCACGGTCCATCCCTCCATACCCAGCCTCAGCAAACTAATCATGGAGACCACTTCCCGCCTCATAGACTCTACAGTTATTTCTAAAGCACCCACCCTAACTTCCTATCAAAGCCCAACTTACGATCGCTTCCAGTATGCAGCAACCACTCCGAAACCACCCCCATCTTTACGTTCCATCCCTCCGTACCCAGGCTCGGCAAACTAATCATGGAGACCACTTTCCACCTCGTAGACTCTACAGTTATTTCTAAAGCACCCACCCTAACTTCCTATCGAAGCCCAACTTACGATCGCTTCCAGTATGCAGCAACCACTCCGAAACCCCCCCCATCTTTACGTTCCATCCCTCCGTACCCAGGCTCGGCAAACTAATCATGGAGACCACTTTCCACCTCGTAGACTCTACAGTTATTTCTAAAGCACCCGCCCTAGCTTCCCATCGACAGCCCAACTTACGATCGCTTCCAGTATGCAGCAACCACTCCGAAACCCCCCCCATCTTTACGTTCCATCCCTCCGTACCCAGGCTCGGCAAACTAATCATGGAGACCACTTTCCACCTCGTAGACTCTACAGTTATTTCTAAAGCACCCGCCCTAGCTTCCCATCGACAGCCCAACTTATGATCGCTTCCAGTATGCAGCAACCACTCCGAAACCTCCTCATCTTTACGTTCCATCCCTCCATACCCAGGCTCGGCAAACTAATCATGGAGACCACTTTCCACCTCGTAGACTCTACAGTTATTTCTAAAGCACCCGCCCTAGCTTCCCATCGACAGCCCAACTTATGATCGCTTCCAGTATGCAGCAACCACTCCGAAACCTCCTCATCTTTACGTTCCATCCCTCCATACCCAGGCTCGGCAAACTAATCATGGAGACCACTTTCCACCTCGTAGACTCTACAGTTATTTCTAAAGCACCCGCCCTAGCTTCCCATCGACAGCCCAACTTATGATCGCTTCCAGTATGCAGCAACCACTCCGAAACCTCCTCATCTTTACGTTCCATCCCTCCATACCCAGGCTCGGCAAACTAATCATGGAGACCACTTTCCACCTCGTAGACTCTACAGTTATTTCTAAAGCACCCGCCCTAGCTTCCCATCGACAGCCCAACTTATGATCGCTTCCAGTATGCAGCAACCACTCCGAAACCTCCTCATCTTTACGTTCCATCCCTCCATACCCAGGCTCGGCAAACTAATCATGGAGACCACTTTCCACCTCGTAGACTCTACAGTTATTTCTAAAGCACCCACCCTAACTTCCTATCCAAGCCCAACTTACGATCTCTTCCGGTATGCAGCAACCATTCCGAAACCCCCTCATCTTTACGTTCCATCCCTCCATACCCAGGCTCGGCAAACTAATCATGGAGACCACTTTCCACCTCGTAGACTCTACAGTTATTTCTAAAGCACCCGCCCTAGCTTCCCATCGACAGCCCAACTTATGATCGCTTCCAGTATGCAGCAACCACTCCGAAACCTCCTCATCTTTACGTTCCATCCCTCCATACCCAGGCTCGGCAAACTAATCATGGAGACCACTTTCCACCTCGTAGACTCTACAGTTATTTCTAAAGCACCCGCCCTAGCTTCCCATCGACAGCCCAACTTATGATCGCTTCCAGTATGCAGCAACCACTCCGAAACCTCCTCATCTTTACGTTCCATCCCTCCATACCCAGGCTCGGCAAACTAATCATGGAGACCACTTTCCACCTCGTAGACTCTACAGTTATTTCTAAAGCACCCGCCCTAGCTTCCCATCGACAGCCCAACTTATGATCGCTTCCAGTATGCAGCAACCACTCCGAAACCTCCTCATCTTTACGTTCCATCCCTCCATACCCAGGCTCGGCAAACTAATCATGGAGACCACTTTCCACCTCGTAGACTCTACAGTTATTTCTAAAGCACCCACCCTAACTTCCTATCCAAGCCCAACTTACGATCCCTTCCGGTATGCAGCAACCATTCCGAAACCCCCTCATCTTTACGTTCCATCCCTCCATACCCAGGCTCGGCAAACTAATCATGGAGACCACTTTCCACCTCGTAGACTCTACAGTTATTTCTAAAGCACCCGCCCTAGCTTCCCATCGACAGCCCAACTTATGATCGCTTCCAGTATGCAGCAACCACTCCGAAACCTCCTCATCTTTACGTTCCATCCCTCCATACCCAGGCTCGGCAAACTAATCATGGAGACCACTTTCCACCTCGTAGACTCTACAGTTATTTCTAAAGCACCCACCCTAACTTCCTATCCAAGCCCAACTTACGATCCCTTCCGGTATGCAGCAACCATTCCGAAACCCCCTCATCTTTACGTTCCATCCCTCCATACCCAGGCTCGGCAAACTAATCATGGAGACCACTTTCCACCACGTAGACTCTACAGTTATTTCTAAAGCACCCACCCTAACTTCCTATCGAAGCCCAACTTACGATCGCTTCCAGTATGCAGCAACCACTCCGAAACCCCCCCCATCTTTACGTTCCATCCCTCCGTACCCAGGCTCGGCAAACTAATCATGGAGACCACTTTCCACCTCGTAGACTCTACAGTTATTTCTAAAGCACCCGCCCTAGCTTCCCATCGACAGCCCAACTTATGATCGCTTCCAGTATGCAGCAACCACTCCGAAACCTCCTCATCTTTACGTTCCATCCCTCCATACCCAGGCTCGGCAAACTAATCATGGAGACCACTTTCCACCTCGTAGACTCTACAGTTATTTCTAAAGCACCCGCCCTAGCTTCCCATCGACAGCCCAACTTATGATCGCTTCCAGTATGCAGCAACCACTCCGAAACCTCCTCATCTTTACGTTCCATCCCTCCGTACCCAGGCTCGGCAAACTAATCATGGAGACCACTTTCCACCTCGTAGACTCTACAGTTATTTCTAAAGCACCCGCCCTAGCTTCCCATCGACAGCCCAACTTATGATCGCTTCCAGTATGCAGCAACCACTCCGAAACTTCCTCATCTTTACGTTCCATCCCTCCATACCCAGGCTCGGCAAACTAATCATGGAGACCACTTTCCACCTCGTAGACTCTACAGTTATTTCTAAAGCACCCACCCTAACTTCCTATCCAAGCCCAACTTACGATCCCTTCCGGTATGCAGCAACCATTCCGAAACCCCCTCATCTTTACGTTCCATCCCTCCATACCCAGGCTCGGCAAACTAATCATGGAGACCACTTTCCACCTCGTAGACTCTACAGTTATTTCTAAAGCACCCACCCTAACTTCCTATCCAAGCCCAACTTACGATCCCTTCCGGTATGCAGCAACCATTCCGAAACCCCCTCATCTTTACGTTCCATCCCTCCATACCCAGGCTCGGCAAACTAATCATGGAGACCACTTTCCACCTCGTAGACTCTACAGTTATTTCTAAAGCACCCACCCTAACTTCCTATCCAAGCCCAACTTACGATCCCTTCCGGTATGCAGCAACCATTCCGAAACCCCCTCATCTTTACGTTCCATCCCTCCATACCCAGGCTCGGCAAACTAATCATGGAGACCACTTTCCACCTCGTAGACTCTACAGTTATTTCTAAAGCACCCACCCTAACTTCCTATCCAAGCCCAACTTACGATGCCTTCCGGTATGCAGCAACCACTCCGAAACCTCCTCATCTTTACGTTCCATCCCTCCATACCCAGGCTCGGCAAACTAATCATGGAGACCACTTTCCACCTCGTAGACTCTACAGTTATTTCTAAAGCACCCACCCTAACTTCCTATCCAAGCCCAACTTACGATCCCTTCCGGTATGCAGCAACCATTCCGAAACCCCCTCATCTTTACGTTCCATCCCTCCATACCCAGGCTCGGCAAACTAATCATGGAGACCACTTTCCACCTCGTAGACTCTACAGTTATTTCTAAAGCACCCGCCCTAGCTTCCCATCGACAGCCCAACTTATGATCGCTTCCAGTATGCAGCAACCACTCCGAAACCTCCTCATCTTTACGTTCCATCCCTCCATACCCAGGCTCGGCAAACTAATCATGGAGACCACTTTCCACCTCGTAGACTCTACAGTTATTTCTAAAGCACCCGCCCTAGCTTCCCATCGACAGCCCAACTTATGATCGCTTCCAGTATGCAGCAACCACTCCGAAACCTCCTCATCTTTACGTTCCATCCCTCCGTACCCAGGCTCGGCAAACTAATCATGGAGACCACTTTCCACCTCGTAGACTCTACAGTTATTTCTAAAGCACCCGCCCTAGCTTCCCATCGACAGCCCAACTTATGATCGCTTCCAGTATGCAGCAACCACTCCGAAACCTCCTCATCTTTACGTTCCATCCCTCCATACCCAGGCTCGGCAAACTAATCATGGAGACCACTTTCCACCTCGTAGACTCTACAGTTATTTCTAAAGCACCCACCCTAACTTCCTATCCAAGCCCAACTTACGATCCCTTCCGGTATGCAGCAACCATTCCGAAACCCCCTCATCTTTACGTTCCATCCCTCCATACCCAGGCTCGGCAAACTAATCATGGAGACCACTTTCCACCTCGTAGACTCTACAGTTATTTCTAAAGCACCCACCCTAACTTCCTATCCAAGCCCAACTTACGATCCCTTCCGGTATGCAGCAACCATTCCGAAACCCCCTCATCTTTACGTTCCATCCCTCCATACCCAGGCTCGGCAAACTAATCATGGAGACCACTTTCCACCTCGTAGACTCTACAGTTATTTCTAAAGCACCCACCCTAACTTCCTATCGAAGCCCAACTTACGATCGCTTCCAGTATGCAGCAACCATTCCGAAACCCCCCCCATCTTTACGTTCCATCCCTCCGTACCCAGGCTCGGCAAACTAATCATGGAGACCACTTTCCACCACGTAGACTCTACAGTTATTTCTAAAGCACCCACCCTAACTTCCTATCGAAGCCCAACTTACGATCGCTTCCAGTATGCAGCAACCACTCCGAAACCCCCCCCATCTTTACGTTCCATCCCTCCGTACCCAGGCTCGGCAAACTAATCATGGAGACCACTTTCCACCTCGTAGACTCTACAGTTATTTCTAAAGCACCCGCCCTAGCTTCCCATCGACAGCCCAACTTATGATCGCTTCCAGTATGCAGCAACCACTCCGAAACCTCCTCATCTTTACGTTCCATCCCTCCATACCCAGGCTCGGCAAACTAATCATGGAGACCACTTTCCACCTCGTAGACTCTACAGTTATTTCTAAAGCACCCACCCTAACTTCCTATCCAAGCCCAACTTACGATCCCTTCCGGTATGCAGCAACCATTCCGAAACCCCCTCATCTTTACGTTCCATCCCTCCATACCCAGGCTCGGCAAACTAATCATGGAGACCACTTTCCACCTCGTAGACTCTACAGTTATTTCTAAAGCACCCACCCTAACTTCCTATCCAAGCCCAACTTACGATCCCTTCCGGTATGCAGCAACCATTCCGAAACCCCCTCATCTTTACGTTCCATCCCTCCATACCCAGGCTCGGCAAACTAATCATGGAGACCACTTTCCACCTCGTAGACTCTACAGTTATTTCTAAAGCACCCACCCTAACTTCCTATCCAAGCCCAACTTACGATCCCTTCCGGTATGCAGCAACCATTCCGAAACCCCCTCATCTTTACGTTCCATCCCTCCATACCCAGGCTCGGCAAACTAATCATGGAGACCACTTTCCACCTCGTAGACTCTACAGTTATTTCTAAAGCACCCACCCTAACTTCCTATCCAAGCCCAACTTACGATCCCTTCCGGTATGCAGCAACCATTCCGAAACCCCCTCATCTTTACGTTCCATCCCTCCATACCCAGGCTCGGCAAACTAATCATGGAGACCACTTTCCACCTCGTAGACTCTACAGTTATTTCTAAAGCACCCGCCCTAGCTTCCCATCGACAGCCCAACTTATGATCGCTTCCAGTATGCAGCAACCACTCCGAAACCTCCTCATCTTTACGTTCCATCCCTCCATACCCAGGCTCGGCAAACTAATCATGGAGACCACTTTCCACCTCGTAGACTCTACAGTTATTTCTAAAGCACCCACCCTAACTTCCTATCCAAGCCCAACTTACGATCCCTTCCGGTATGCAGCAACCATTCCGAAACCCCCTCATCTTTACGTTCCATCCCTCCATACCCAGGCTCGGCAAACTAATCATGGAGACCACTTTCCACCTCGTAGACTCTACAGTTATTTCTAAAGCACCCACCCTAACTTCCTATCCAAGCCCAACTTACGATCCCTTCCGGTATGCAGCAACCATTCCGAAACCCCCTCATCTTTACGTTCCATCCCTCCATACCCAGGCTCGGCAAACTAATCATGGAGACCACTTTCCACCTCGTAGACTCTACAGTTATTTCTAAAGCACCCGCCCTAGCTTCCCATCGACAGCCCAACTTATGATCGCTTCCAGTATGCAGCAACCACTCCGAAACCTCCTCATCTTTACGTTCCATCCCTCCATACCCAGGCTCGGCAAACTAATCATGGAGACCACTTTCCACCTCGTAGACTCTACAGTTATTTCTAAAGCACCCGCCCTAGCTTCCCATCGACAGCCCAACTTATGATCGCTTCCAGTATGCAGCAACCACTCCGAAACCTCCTCATCTTTACGTTCCATCCCTCCATACCCAGGCTCGGCAAACTAATCATGGAGACCACTTTCCACCTCGTAGACTCTACAGTTATTTCTAAAGCACCCACCCTAACTTCCTATCCAAGCCCAACTTACGATCCCTTCCGGTATGCAGCAACCATTCCGAAACCCCCTCATCTTTACGTTCCATCCCTCCATACCCAGGCTCGGCAAACTAATCATGGAGACCACTTTCCACCTCGTAGACTCTACAGTTATTTCTAAAGCACCCACCCTAACTTCCTATCCAAGCCCAACTTACGATCCCTTCCGGTATGCAGCAACCATTCCGAAACCCCCTCATCTTTACGTTCCATCCCTCCATACCCAGGCTCGGCAAACTAATCATGGAGACCACTTTCCACCTCGTAGACTCTACAGTTATTTCTAAAGCACCCGCCCTAGCTTCCTATCCAAGCCCAACTTACGATCCCTTCCGGTATGCAGCAACCATTCCGAAACCTCCTCATCTTTACGTTCCATCCCTCCATACCCAGGCTCGGCAAACTAATCATGGAGACCACTTTCCACCTCGTAGACTCTACAGTTATTTCTAAAGCACCCACCCTAACTTCCTATCCAAGCCCAACTTACGATCCCTTCCGGTATGCAGCAACCATTCCGAAACCCCCTCATCTTTACGTTCCATCCCTCCATACCCAGGCTCGGCAAACTAATCATGGAGACCACTTTCCACCTCGTAGACTCTACAGTTATTTCTAAAGCACCCACCCTAACTTCCTATCCAAGCCCAACTTACGATCCCTTCCGGTATGCAGCAACCATTCCGAAACCTCCTCATCTTTACGTTCCATCCCTCCATACCCAGGCTCGGCAAACTAATCATGGAGACCACTTTCCACCTCGTAGACTCTACAGTTATTTCTAAAGCACCCGCCCTAGCTTCCCATCGACAGCCCAACTTATGATCGCTTCCAGTATGCAGCAACCACTCCGAAACCCCCTCATCTTTACGTTCCATCCCTCCATACCCAGGCTCGGCAAACTAATCATGGAGACCACTTTCCACCTCGTAGACTCTACAGTTATTTCTAAAGCACCCACCCTAACTTCCTATCCAAGCCCAACTTACGATCCCTTCCGGTATGCAGCAACCATTCCGAAACCCCCTCATCTTTACGTTCCATCCCTCCATACCCAGGCTCGGCAAACTAATCATGGAGACCACTTTCCACCTCGTAGACTCTACAGTTATTTCTAAAGCACCCACCCTAACTTCCTATCCAAGCCCAACTTATGATCGCTTCCAGTATGCAGCAACCACTCCGAAACCCCCTCATCTTTACGTTCCATCTCTCCATACCCAGGCTCGGCAAACTAATCATGGAGACCACTTTCCACCTCGTAGACTCTACAGTTATTTCTAAAGCACCCGCCCTAGCTTCCCATCGACAGCCCAACTTATGATCGCTTCCAGTATGCAGCAACCACTCCGAAACCTCCTCATCTTTACGTTCCATCCCTCCATACCCAGGCTCGGCAAACTAATCATGGAGACCACTTTCCACCTCGTAGACTCTACAGTTATTTCTAAAGCACCCACCCTAACTTCCTATCCAAGCCCAACTTATGATCGCTTCCAGTATGCAGCAACCACTCCGAAACCCCCTCATCTTTACGTTCCATCCCTCCATACCCAGGCTCGGCAAACTAATCATGGAGACCACTTTCCACCTCGTAGACTCTACAGTTATTTCTAAAGCACCCGCCCTAGCTTCCCATCGACAGCCCAACTTATGATCGCTTCCAGTATGCAGCAACCACTCCGAAACCTCCTCATCTTTACGTTCCATCCCTCCATACCCAGGCTCGGCAAACTAATCATGGAGACCACTTTCCACCTCGTAGACTCTACAGTTATTTCTAAAGCACCCGCCCTAGCTTCCCATCGACAGCCCAACTTATGATCGCTTCCAGTATGCAGCAACCACTCCGAAACCTCCTCATCTTTACGTTCCATCCCTCCATACCCAGGCTCGGCAAACTAATCATGGAGACCACTTTCCACCTCGTAGACTCTACAGTTATTTCTAAAGCACCCACCCTAACTTCCTATCCAAGCCCAACTTATGATCGCTTCCAGTATGCAGCAACCACTCCGAAACCCCCTCATCTTTACGTTCCATCCCTCCATACCCAGGCTCGGCAAACTAATCATGGAGACCACTTTCCACCTCGTAGACTCTACAGTTATTTCTAAAGCACCCGCCCTAGCTTCCCATCGACAGCCCAACTTATGATCGCTTCCAGTATGCAGCAACCACTCCGAAACCTCCTCATCTTTACGTTCCATCCCTCCATACCCAGGCTCGGCAAACTAATCATGGAGACCACTTTCCACCTCGTAGACTCTACAGTTATTTCTAAAGCACCCACCCTAACTTCCTATCCAAGCCCAACTTACGATCCCTTCCGGTATGCAGCAACCATTCCGAAACCCCCTCATCTTTACGTTCCATCCCTCCATACCCAGGCTCGGCAAACTAATCATGGAGACCACTTTCCACCTCGTAGACTCTACAGTTATTTCTAAAGCACCCACCCTAACTTCCTATCCAAGCCCAACTTATGATCGCTTCCAGTATGCAGCAACCACTCCGAAACCCCCTCATCTTTACGTTCCATCCCTCCATACCCAGGCTCGGCAAACTAATCATGGAGACCACTTTCCACCTCGTAGACTCTACAGTTATTTCTAAAGCACCCGCCCTAGCTTCCCATCGACAGCCCAACTTATGATCGCTTCCAGTATGCAGCAACCACTCCGAAACCTCCTCATCTTTACGTTCCATCCCTCCATACCCAGGCTCGGCAAACTAATCATGGAGACCACTTTCCACCTCGTAGACTCTACAGTTATTTCTAAAGCACCCGCCCTAGCTTCCCATCGACAGCCCAACTTATGATCGCTTCCAGTATGCAGCAACCACTCCGAAACCTCCTCATCTTTACGTTCCATCCCTCCATACCCAGGCTCGGCAAACTAATCATGGAGACCACTTTCCACCTCGTAGACTCTACAGTTATTTCTAAAGCACCCACCCTAACTTCCTATCCAAGCCCAACTTACGATCCCTTCCGGTATGCAGCAACCATTCCGAAACCCCCTCATCTTTACGTTCCATCCCTCCATACCCAGGCTCGGCAAACTAATCATGGAGACCACTTTCCACCTCGTAGACTCTACAGTTATTTCTAAAGCACCCGCCCTAGCTTCCCATCGACAGCCCAACTTATGATCGCTTCCAGTATGCAGCAACCACTCCGAAACCTCCTCATCTTTACGTTCCATCCCTCCATACCCAGGCTCGGCAAACTAATCATGGAGACCACTTTCCACCTCGTAGACTCTACAGTTATTTCTAAAGCACCCACCCTAACTTCCTATCCAAGCCCAACTTACGATCCCTTCCGGTATGCAGCAACCATTCCGAAACCCCCTCATCTTTACGTTCCATCCCTCCATACCCAGGCTCGGCAAACTAATCATGGAGACCACTTTCCACCTCGTAGACTCTACAGTTATTTCTAAAGCACCCACCCTAACTTCCTATCCAAGCCCAACTTATGATCGCTTCCAGTATGCAGCAACCACTCCGAAACCCCCTCATCTTTACGTTCCATCCCTCCATACCCAGGCTCGGCAAACTAATCATGGAGACCACTTTCCACCTCGTAGACTCTACAGTTATTTCTAAAGCACCCGCCCTAGCTTCCCATCGACAGCCCAACTTATGATCGCTTCCAGTATGCAGCAACCACTCCGAAACCTCCTCATCTTTACGTTCCATCCCTCCATACCCAGGCTCGGCAAACTAATCATGGAGACCACTTTCCACCTCGTAGACTCTACAGTTATTTCTAAAGCACCCGCCCTAGCTTCCCATCGACAGCCCAACTTATGATCGCTTCCAGTATGCAGCAACCACTCCGAAACCCCCTCATCTTTACGTTCCATCCCTCCATACCCAGGCTCGGCAAACTAATCATGGAGACCACTTTCCACCTCGTAGACTCTACAGTTATTTCTAAAGCACCCGCCCTAGCTTCCCATCGACAGCCCAACTTATGATCGCTTCCAGTATGCAGCAACCACTCCGAAACCTCCTCATCTTTACGTTCCATCCCTCCATACCCAGGCTCGGCAAACTAATCATGGAGACCACTTTCCACCTCGTAGACTCTACAGTTATTTCTAAAGCACCCGCCCTAGCTTCCCATCGACAGCCCAACTTATGATCGCTTCCAGTATGCAGCAACCACTCCGAAACCCCCTCATCTTTACGTTCCATCCCTCCATACCCAGGCTCGGCAAACTAATCATGGAGACCACTTTCCACCTCGTAGACTCTACAGTTATTTCTAAAGCACCCGCCCTAGCTTCCCATCGACAGCCCAACTTATGATCGCTTCCAGTATGCAGCAACCACTCCGAAACCTCCTCATCTTTACGTTCCATCCCTCCATACCCAGGCTCGGCAAACTAATCATGGAGACCACTTTCCACCTCGTAGACTCTACAGTTATTTCTAAAGCACCCACCCTAACTTCCTATCCAAGCCCAACTTACGATCCCTTCCGGTATGCAGCAACCATTCCGAAACCCCCTCATCTTTACGTTCCATCCCTCCATACCCAGGCTCGGCAAACTAATCATGGAGACCACTTTCCACCACGTAGACTCTACAGTTATTTCTAAAGCACCCGCCCTAACTTCCTATCGAAGCCCAACTTACGATCCCTTTTAGTATGCAGCAACCATTCCGAAACCCCCTCATCTTTACGTTCCATCCCTCCATACCCAGGCTCGGCAAACTAATCATGGGAACCACTTCACACCTCATTGACTCTACAGTTATTTCTAAAGCACCCACCCTAACTTCCTATCGACAGCCCAACTTACGATCCCTCCCAGTATGCAGCAACCAGTCCACAAAGCCCGACTTTGCTCCCTGGTACCACGCCATGCGGCACTCCGACATGTCTTGCGTGCAAACACACCGGCCCTCCTTCCAACCTGCCAATGAGAATTCCTCCGGCCCTTCAAAAGTGTCACAAATATTAGATAATGCTGCTCCCCACCTAGTGAAGGCACATCTGAGATATGATAATGACCACTGTGCCCAGTTACGCCAGACGCTCAGCGTCGCTGCGACTCCTCAAGTCCCTTGACTCATCTTTCCATTCACACTCATGCAAACTTGACAAAATTCTGGAAGTCAACTCGTATCTCTATGCCTATGGTCTCACCTGTAAATCAAGGAAACTAGACACTCTCTTGCCCCTAAATGATGAGGCTGCCGTCCAACGCAATGATGATGTCACCATACGAGAAGATTTACCCCACACTGCCCCTGAACAAGTTATCTTATCGAAGGGCCTGTCCTTCGTCCCTGCACTTCAAAGCCGACCTTACCCTTCTTTTGTTTTTACATGTGGACAGCGAACGATTCTTCCGATGCCTACTTTTAGATGCCCACTTCACCCAGCATCCGTCTAACTTTAATCGCACCATGTTCGACACCATTAACCCAAAGACTAGTATCCGGACCCCGCTTCCCGCCAAACACCCTGAAACTGACAGTTCAATCAAAGCATGTCGTAGCATCATTGCCAACTCCTCTAGCAAACTAATCTCTAAATACCTGAACGCAACCCCACAAGAAGTTACCGCTCTAAAATCCCTTCGAAACCGCACTAACCTCGTAACCAAGCCAGCCGATAAGGGTGGAATCGTGGTGGTCTGCACTCTGCAACGCCTATTCCTCCCTCAAGTTTACCTCACTGATATCGAAATGCGCTGTCAACTTCCTAGACTTAAAAGTCACTGGTGACACACCTCTGTGCACTATAAACCCACTGACAGCCATAGCTACCTTCTTTACTCCTTGATGCATCCTAGATCCCAAATCAACTCTATTCCCTTCTCACAATTCCTTCGCCTCCATAAGATTTGCAGCGACGAAATCGATTTTCGTCTTTAAGACAATGACCGCCTTCTTTACTGAACGTAGTTAGCCACTTGACCTTCTGCGCAATGCGAGCAGTTGCTTCTCCAACATTTCATGGCACTGCTACTGCGACTCGCATCTTCCGAGTGCTCTAGTGGGGCATGTCGGGCTGCTTCAAAAACGAGCCGAAGCAGGTTCTATGGCTATGTGGCCTTTTCCTTTTCACTCTTGTCAGCTCAGCTGCACATTACTGCTTGTGCCGGCCCTTATACCACTGCTTCGTCGGCCTGTTCTGGAACTCGTGGCATCATCACTGACATTGCCACTAGTCTCGGGGTATCTTGGGGTCAATACCAGTGGCAGCCTTGATGCTGGCTATTGCACTGTCGTCAGCCTCACACAATTATTTTATTGCTGCTCTTCTAGAAGGTACCTCACACAGGTTGCTTTCTGCGATGCTTTCACACTGCACGTCTGAAAACAAGTGAGGAGAATGTCACAAAAGTGGCCATGGCTGCAAGAAACTGCCACTTATTTAGAGACAGTGATCCCGGGAACTTGTAGTTTCCTCTGTAATGTAGCCAGCTCACTTTGCCTACTTCTATGGTGGCCCCCAGCAGCAGATGTTTTCTGGAACACGTAAATATCTTGAGTAGCAACTGTGCAGCAACTGTATTCAATGTATAGATGCAATACCTTATTAAACAATTTTTAGGATGTTTTGGAATAAAATTGTGCACGTATCATGTAAACACACGTAGCATATTTCGCTTTGAAACAGTATGGGATTATCCAACATCAAAGAAAGCTAGAAACAGAAACATTGAGAGACTGACTTCACACAGCATTTCTTTTTATTTCTTTTTGGAGAATGTCAATGGGAATGTAAAAGCCGGTAACAAGTCATGGTGGCGAATACCTACACTACGTTTATTACAACAACAGGGCATTTACAAGATGTGTACCACTTAAAGAAAAGTAACCACTTTTTGTCGTCTTGCATTCTTCCCAGAATCTCTACTTCGCGGCAGCCAAGTAAAGGTTCAGCTAACTTCGCGAGCTGTTGCCAGAGCAACAAACGCGAAATTTAAAGCGCTGCTAGGCGAAGTCAGCTAGTATAAACCACGACCAAGCCGGTCGTGCAATGAACTCGTTCGAGGTACGCAGTACTCGTTCGAGGTACGCAGTGCTGCGACGACCCACACACACACAACGAATACTAGACGGCCGTCCGCTCCGCTAATTGTTTCGCGTGCTCCTGTTGGTTATGCAAACCGTGATTGTTATATCTTACCCAAAAATGTTCCTTGAGGTTTCGGTATTGTGATGGAGAGCGACGTATATCTTGAGGAAACGGAGGGCTTCTAAAATCGCCCGTAGGCCGGTGCAGAACCCATCGTTCCGCTTCTGCTACCGAAGACATTCGAGGTGCTCGTCTCACATAGTTTGAGTACCGACGTCTCGCGGGACAGGTCGCCTTTTTTTGTCGGCAGGCGCTCCTTCCGACATCGTAGAAACGCGTAAATGAGGAGCGCATCGCAGGTGGAACCAACGAACCGAGAGCCAACCGAGGCGAGCACCCGACAGGTTCAGGAGTTCAGAGCCATTAGGCCTACTGGATAACTGGAATCGCGAGTAGGTTAAATAATTAGGAACGTAAAGTGCGTGCGAAATACGCGTTAAAGAAATTATTTTCGTAATTAAAACGATGTAAAAATTGTTTTCGCAATATATGACTTCTTTTTTTAAAACAATCCCGTAATATGTGTCCAGCGCTGCCATCGAGAGTACGCTTTGCGAGCCGTAAATGAGTTTGGGGAACTCTGTTTACCCGAAATGGCATTTAGGTTAAATGCCATTTGAGTTGCCGTGTGGCAGTGCCTAAATGACATTTACACTGAATGTCATTTGGCGTAAATGCCATTTTAGCTGCCGTCTGACAGGGGTATTAGACAAAAAAGGACGGACATGACTAACATTTTTCGACTTTCAACACATTGAGGTCTTTTATTGCTAGGCAGACAAGCAATCAACTGCCGAAGATTTGGGGAAAGGCTTAGTGGGAAATAAACCAGCGAGAGAGAGGTTGTCAAGGAAGGGTGAAAGGGAGGGGGAAAAAAGGGAAAGGGGAAAAGCAAAAAAAAAAAAAAAAAAAAGAGCGAGGGGGCGGGAAAGAAAGTGAGGGGGGTCGGGGACGGACAGGTATCTCGTCCCGAAAACTCTCTCCGAGTCAACGCTCGCCAGTCCGGGCCGTCAAGGTCGCCAACTCCGGCCCCCCAGGGAGGTCATTTCCCTCTCTCTCCGAGAGAGGGAAATGTCGTTCTGTGTTTTGTCCCTTGTCCGTATCCCCAGTCTCGGGTTACAACTATGCTCAATTTACACCAGCTAGCCTGCACCCTCACCATTGCTTCATAGCAGGAGAGTGACGGCGACGAAATGTTGAGCGGCGCTCTTCTCATAGCAGAGGCTCCCGCTCGTGCCGGCCCTTGTGCGCCCCCCGGACGCGGGTGGTGGGGAAGGCGGGGGCACACGGGGCGCGTGCTCTAAAGGTGCACCAGCATCGGGTGTTGCGAGTCCGCCTCATCGTTGGTGATCTCCCGCTGGTGCTCTCGTAGTCGGTCATTGACGCAGCGCCCTGTCTGCCCGATGTATTCGGCCCCACAGGAAAGGGGCACCGAATATACCTGTGGCGGCCCGTGGCCCGTCTACACATGCTCCAGACTGCGGACGGTCCTGCGACGAAGACCGCGCAAGCGGACGGCGGCCGTAGGGGTGAAACCCGGCACCGCGCATTCCGGAGGGGGAGAGCTCGGTGGCCGAGCGTCGGGGGACCGTCGGCTCAAGAGCCA
Source organism: Ixodes scapularis (assembly GCF_016920785.2). NCBI lineage: Eukaryota > Metazoa > Arthropoda > Arachnida > Ixodida > Ixodidae > Ixodes > Ixodes scapularis. The sequence continues at coordinate 148,881,589 of NW_024609846.1, forward strand.
GACGGCTTAACTCCCTCGCCTACGTAAAGACAGGCGAGAGGGAGTCTTCGTCTGGGGCTCGAGAAGAAAACACGTCTGTTGGTCCGCCTGTTAGCTTTGATTATTGAACTTATGCAGTCCTTGTTAAACAGTTATCTTGTTTTACTTTACCTATACTGAAGTTCCTTCGCGGCTACATACCCGACTGGTGGCGCAAGGGACAAGGGGCACAACGTGCTTCTTGGAGCACTCGCACTTCGGATGCGGGGCGTTGTTGGTGAGGCGGCACATCGTGTCCAGCCTGGACGTACATGTGAACTCGACTTCGGTGTCAAAGTGTTGGACGGCTGCTTTTAGACGATGCGCGGTGTTGTGATTGCAATTTGTGAATTACAATCACAACGCGCGGCTATGGTGCCTGGAACGCGTCTCCGACTGGTGTGTTTATTCATAGGCTCCTCTATACCGACAAAGCCTGGCAGATCGCCACGAGACCCGGCCGCCGAAAGTGAAAAGGTAGAAGAACTAGTAGTTAGGCTAGTTGGTAAACGTTAAAAATCATAATGTAAAGCGCAAAAAAAAAAAAAAAAACAACAAAAAAAACGGACACAAGAGAGAAATCAGACACACAGGCGCTACTCACAACTATATTTGAAAAGTGCAGAAAGAAGGGAATACATACGTCGTCATCTTCATCACGTCCACGCATGCCCCTAACCATATGATATACGTTTCATCTCCTATTCACAAAAACCTATGAAAAGGTAGAGCGGCGGACGACGAATGAGAGGAGAGGCATGTAACGGGCGCCCCGCTGCGGCGAGACGCCGAAACACACTTGTCCCAAGCGATGGAATGTCCGCTCGCGCTCCTCGCGTTCCTCGGGCTACCGCTTCTTCTCTCGTCGGCTTTGAAAACAATGTTTGGGGTCCTCGCCGCTGCAAAGGCTGCGCGCTGACTACAAGTAGAGTTCCTGTCTAGGCTCCCCACGGGAGTCGGAGTTGCGTGTCTGTTTTCCACGTGCCGCCGCGCCGCTATTCGCCGAAATCCGATCACGTGAGGAGCCGAATTAAGTGACGTGCAGGCAAGTAGGTGTTTTACGCGCCCCGCCGTACCGCTTTTGAGCGCGCCGCGCGCCTCGAACGCGCGGCGCCGCTATTCGCTGAATTCAGTCAAGTGACGAGCGGGATCAACATGCCATGCAGGAAAGACGGCTTCACGGAGATGAACGCGCAACTCTGGCTCCCGTAGGGAGCCTATACAGCAGTGGTCTCAAACTCATTTGAGTCTGGGGGACAGATAGCCGATACCGGAAAGGTCGGGGGCCAACGCAACACCTTGAGGGGGGGGGGGGGGGGGGGGGGAGAGAGAGAGAGAGAGAATGGAGGGGGAGGTCAGACGATTTTAAAGAAAAGAGACCTCGTCTTCTATTCTTTTTATAACTCACCGTTTCGCCAGTGACATGTTTCGATTTGATTTGTTTATTTGACTATTCTGGGGCATGACGTCATTTGTTAACAAGAATTAAAATGACACCGCCCCGCCAACGTGCTGGCATTTTTAATGGAACAAGAGTGCAAGTGCACTGTCGTTCCTGTTGCTCAATTCACTCGAAAATCAACCAAGCTGAACATGTCTCTAAAAAACCAATAAGTTAATTTGACAGTTCTTGCTTTCGTGATGATTTTTTATTACAACACTCTGGACAAATACTTTGAAGGCACTAATTCCGAGGTCGTAGTTTTATCTTTGGCAGCTACTCCTGCTGATCGAGAGTTCGCACAGTCGAGATGCATCCTTCAGCAAATAGTTCGCTCTTGCAGCCTAGTAGCGGCATTGTTGTACATTTCAAAAAGTTAAGAAGCAAAAAATAAAGCGAAACAAAGGTTGAATACGTTAAAAGAACAAAGCTACTTTTCGAGCGAAAATGAATCGGCGAGATGAGATCACTAAGCGCATGCCATTTCCAGAGCATGGGAACCGGGACTCGTAGCCGGTTGCCTGCGGGCCGCGTCCCAGCGCGTCTCGGGCCGCATGCGGCCCGCGGGCCGCGTGTTTGAGACCCCTGCTATACAGGAACTCTAGCTACAGGCTCCCCGAGAAATGCTATGTGCTACCAGATCCTCGCCCTCCAAACCTGCGGCCAGGCACTGTATGGCTACAGTGCTAAGGCTGGTTCACACTAGAGCCATTGTATATGGCAGCGTAGCTGCCAGAGTAGCGACACGAAGCAAAATTATATAGATGCACGACGTCAGAAGCGCCGATAGTGATATCCATCTTGGGCCTGGGAGGTTGCCGTGGTAACCATGCTGCTAGCGACGCCGGCCGGCAACCTTTTCCCAGTTAATATCTTCATTCGTTAATTGAAAGGAGGCAAAAGATGCTTGGCATGACGGTACGGCACAGGCCTTTGGAGGAATGATGCCTGTTTCTTCTGTAAAGTGAGACGATTTGCAGACCGGGGTCTGTCGGTCGACGAGAGCTGCTAAAGGCCCTGTCACACTGAGGCAACAGTTGGACAACTTTATCCGGCAGCACGAGAAAATCGTGTTGCCGGCGACCCTGTCACATCGCGGCAACAGTGCTGTTCAATTTGTTGTCCAACTACCCTGTCACACCGCGCTGACGGCGGGGACAACACGGGGAATACTCCGCCATTTTTATTGTTTACCTTCGTTCGTGTGCGGCGCGGCGTCGCTGGAATGTGACTCTATAAAGTGCTACTGCGTTCGGAGGGCCGGAAATTACCACGGGACGACATCAACCAGTGACTGTGATTAGAAAACTTGACACGGGGAGTATTTTCCACCCTTTATTTTATTAAAATGTTCTTCATTCGCTGACTATCAGATAGCCCTAACCGAGGAAAGTGAGATCGCTTATATATAGGGTGGCCCAAGTCACCAGGCTCGATCTAAAATGAACCGTAAAAATCGACGTCTGCAGTTAGCAATCTAAACTTTTCGTGAGAGGTCTGTTTCACAGGTCGGTTTTTTCTTGTAAAATTACAAAGCGTAGTTCTCTTTCTGTACAAACTAAGGCCAAGAAACTTGCCAGGGTCTACGGCGGGCAGCGACGCAGACGACAGGGGTTCAGTAGCGGGGTGTGCTGGGCGTTTGTATTGGTAGATGGCGCTACCTCCTTATCGCGACGGCTCGCGTCCACCGTGGTTTTTTAAAATGAACATAATCTTTTTGAAATGTACCTTTGGTTAAAAAGTAAATGCGAACAATACAAGCAAAACTTAATGTAAAAAAACGCGTCTGCATAACGGCGGCGCTTATGCTGCCAATGGATTTCGTCCGTGTGTCGTCTGCTTTCTTTCGCTGGTCGGCTGCACCTTCGGCCGCTGCTCCCGACGCCATCTATCAGTACGAGCACCAAACATACCCCGCTACTGAACCCCTGTCGTCTGCGTCGCTGCCCGCCGTAAACCCTGGCAAGTTTCTCGGCCTTATTTTTTACAGAAAGTAAACTACGCTTTGTATTTTTACAAGAAAAAACCGACCTGTGAAATACACCTTTGACGAAAAGTTTAGATGGCTACGTGCAGGCGTCGATTTTTCGGTCCATTTTAGATCAAGCCAGGTGACTTGGACCACCCTATATGTTCGGGATTTACGCCACCCGGTATGAAGTGTTTGTGTCCGGTTCTTTCTTTCATGCAAATTCCTATTTCTACTGTGAAATTGAGTAAGCACCGGCAGTACCCCAAAGCGTCTTTTGAAGGGTGGTGTTTAGCTAAACTGACAGCGTTTCAAAACTGGGACACCGACATGATCGGCCTTCATAACAATCGGTGGAATAAAAATGTTCAACGCTGTCTATTTGCCTACCCCCTGCTATGTGATCGCTTCATTACAACATAACGTTCTGGGGATTTTTTAATCAATTCAGGTGCCTGATAGCGGCATCAACAATCATGATCATCAACAACCATCAACAACCAGGCATCAACAATCATGATCACTGCAGAGTGGTCGTCTTAATGCTTAGATTTTTTTTTATCTTCACTTTCCTGGATTATTTTTATTATACTTTATCAGCGGATGAGTAGGCATGCCATTTTATTTCACTAGCAGTAAAAAGAGCTGGTCTCTCGGCGGCTCTAATTTCAACACCAGTCTTGGTGTTGAAATTAGAGCCGCCGAACAAAAATGTTGTCCGACAAAACAGGTTTGTCGGACAACAGGGGGAGCGAGCAACAAGTTGCCCGACTGTTGGACAACGTGTTGTGTTGTGTTCACGATCCTAGCTGTGACCATTTCGACAATCGTCTTCCGTAATTACGCAGTAAAAACATTTATAAAAAAGTGAAAGCCGTTTACAACTCCCTGTAACGCCGAATTGGAGCGCAGCTCTTGAGGAGGAGGAGGGAAGGGTACTGAGGGGAGGGTAGACCCCTCCTCCTCCTCCTCCTCCCCTCATTCTTTAATATGCTCCGGGGGGTCACCTGATCTCGGGGGGAGGGGGTCACGTGACCTCGAGGGGGGGGGGTGACCTCAGGGGGGGGGGGTGTCGCGTGACTTCGGGGGGGGGGGAGGGGGGGGTCACGTGTCCTCAGGGAGGGGGCCACGTGACCTTGGGGGGGTCACGTGATTTTGGGGGTCACGTGAGGGTCACCTTGAGGGTCACGGGACCTTAGGAGGGGTCACGTAACCTTGAAAGGGGTCACGTGACCTTGGGAGGTCACGTGGCCTTGTGGGGCCACGTGACCTTTGGGAGAAGTCACGTGACATTAAAGGGGTCACGTGACCTTGGGGTGACCTTGGGGTGACCTTGGTTAAGCCGACGGCGACGGCGACGCCGCTGAAGCCGGAAACAAGCGCCTAAGAGCTGCGCTCTAAAAATATTTTAGCTGCAAGCCAGTTAATTATTGTTAAATAACGTTTTCCAGGCCTTTATTTGAGTAAGACGTTATTGACAGGGAACTAGTTCTGCCATCGAAGCTATCTGTGTTGTCGTGTTGCCGGCCCGAAATTCGCTCAGCCAGCGATCAGGTCAACACACGTTGTCCAACACAAGTTGCTGCTGTTTTTGTTGCCAAAAGCTGTCATATCGAGGCAACATTTTAGTTGTCCATGCCGCGATGTGACAGGTTTGTCGGACAACAGGGGGAGCGAGCAACAAGTTGCCCGACTGTTGGACAACGTGTTGTGTTGCTGTTGCCGTCGTGTTGCCTCAGTGTGACAGGGCCTTAAGTATCGTAGGTCACGGACAAGGCTAGTGGTTTTTCGCGCCGCCGGGATGGCGGCCGCTTCGTTGGATGTACAGTGCGCCTCAAACTTAACGCCGCCACGACATAGGCCGTTTCTGACAGTCCCTGCGGCGGCTGATTGAACTATCTGGAGAATGATTGGGTTCCCGATCTCTCTCCCATCCTGAGAAGGCATCCTGAACATTTTGATGCCAAATTTAAGAGTAAGTAGCCGACACGATGCTCAATGTTTGGAAACCCAGTAGCGGCGTTAAGTTTGGGGTGCACTGTACACTCTTTTGGCGAATTAGACTGGTCGTTTTGGAGCGCGCCGGGATCGACTTTTCTGGAGCGAGCCTATTTCACTGGGCGATCGGGATCGAGATCGACGTGTTTCCCGTTTTGGATTAGCTCCCGCTCAAGATCTCGATCTGGATCCGAGAAAATTCGCTCCCACGATTTCGGCGGATTCAACCGGAAGCCAACCGGGCCAGCCCTCGGCGCACACACGTGACTTCCTTTCTCGTGGGGCATCTCGCCTGATCTCGCCCATCTCGCCTCAGAAGAAGAAGAAGCACGTCGCTGGCTGGGCTCCTATAGTCCGTTGCAACCTAAGAACGAAGGGCGAGGGTAAGACGGGTCGGGGAGGAGGAAGCAGACGGAACGCTAAAGAGAGAAGGAGGTTCCCCCTCTCTTCTCCAGCGTTCCGTCTGCTTCCTCCTCCCCGGCCCTTCTTACCCTCGCCCTTCGTTCTTAGGTTGCAACGGACTATAGATTGTCTCGACATCAGAAGAATTCGTAATGGCCGCTTGCTTACTCTTTGGCTCGACAGCCGGTTCGGTTTCCTGGAAGGAGAAGAGAAGGTATTTGCCGCGCTACGGGCATTTACTTCCAAGGGCCACTGGAGACACGGGGTTTGTGCACGGGCGGATTTGAAGCTGCTTGCAGGAGAAACGTAAGCTCATTGAGAGGCTTTAGTAGTGTGAACATAGAATTAGCTACAATACACTGATGTTCACCTGTTTTGATCATGATCACAATCACAATCAGATTATGGAAGTGGCGTGCGCGAGGAGCTGGCACGATAGGCGCTCAGGCACCTCGTCACTTCGTCGGCTTCATTTTTTTGGGGGGGATTATAGTCGGATGCAACCTGAGAACAATCTTTTAGCTCCACCCACAAGCGCATTGCGCCCATCTGAAGTGCCTCCGCCGTCGAGAAAGTAGTTCGCTAGCAACGTTGCTTTTTCTTCCTCCAGGAAACGTGTCTCAAACTACTACAATATTTATTTAATTCATTCGGGACATTTAAATAAGTTAGAATACGTTTTTGTCAACGAAATAGCTGTTTAGTAAAGAAAGAAAGTCATGTCCAATGTACCGTCTTCCCAATTCATTTTCTGTCCAAGATGCTGTCTAACATACCTTCTTCCAGCGCTAAGCCTCGCGCCCGCTTTGAAATTTCCGTTGGCGATAGCGTCGCTGGATTCTCACGTTGTCGTGCAAAAACTGCTGCAAACGCAAGCCGATACCATTAAGATTTCGTGGCGTAACTTCGGGCACGTAAAACACGGTGCAAAAAAAAAAAGCAGAATAATTGTCACGAGAAACTAGCGTCGCGTTGCTAAGGCCAGCAGCCATGTTGAGGTTTTTTGTTTTTTCGAAAGGATCGCGATTGGTTCACGGAATTGTGACGTCATGAAAACGATTGGCTGGCGTTTCTCGGCGTAGGATCACATTTTCCTCTGAGAGGCATTTCCGGTTTTTTCTTAGCTTGCAACCCACCATCTCAGTCGAATCAGCGAATACGCTTTCGCGCTTCAAGTTTATTATGGGGGGCTAGAAGGGAAGGGGAGGAGATCGCTTGCTTCTCCCTGCGGCCAAGAGCGGCCCTACGCTACATTCCTTATGTGTCACTATCACAATGGCACCATTTACGGCTGAACAATACCTCTACAATGTTGGCTAGAATGCTCAGTCTGCCCATTTTTGTTAGCATTTTTGTTTTATCCCGGCAGCATGGCGCCGCTTCCAGCATACCGATATGTTGCACTTTACGGACAAGGGAAATAATTGAGGTGCTTTTTTGACGGCGTCCGTGTGAGCTTTCGTGCTATTGTTTTTCATTGAAGGTATTGATTCTACGTATTCGTAGCGCAGTCTGAATATTTTATTGGCCCCAGCGAAATTGAAAACGATTGTGCCATTGCAAACCGTCGCTTGAATAATGTGGAGCACGGCGATCTATTGTGGGTGGACGCCGTAGATTGGACGCTGAAGCCTGATTCACATAATAGTGACTTTTTCTAGATCTTTCGCAAGAGTTTCGCGTTGATAGCGGGAGCTAGTGGGAGCTCGTGCCGCAACTTTGAGCACGGACGAGCATACGCCCGCGGAGCGTGCAGTCAACCTTGTATTCATTACTGAAGAAAGGTAATTGCTTACAGTTACAATTACTTTACTTTAAATGTAATTGATTATAGTTACCAATTAGACCCTTCTAAAGGTAATAAAAAATACCAAAAAGTATATTTACATTATTTTCCTCGTTACATTGTTTTCACATATTACAAAAACACAAACGAAAAATTGCCGTTGTATTTCCATCTATCAATCAAACAGTCGTATCAAGAATTACGTTTTATTAGGAACGGAGCAGACTTAACTCCAACTCACGGAGGAAGTTGAGTGTATTTTTAGAAAGTCCAGATAGTTTTCATAGCAGCCTGAAAGCTACACTTATGCTGTCACTGTAAGGACATGGGGGCATGATATAGGGGGCTAATCGTCACGATAAAGTAATGGATTAAATTCACTTTTGAATTAGTAAAAATAAAGATTTTTCTTCCAATTTAAAACATGCTAAGCGTCATCGAAAAAAACTCAATTAGTCAACTGTAAAGGGATGTGCTGTGCGTGCTTCGTTTTTCTGGATCACAAATTTGAGTCCAAATTTGACAAGTTCGTGCAGATTTTTTTGTTTGCTTCTTGCACGTTTTCGAGCCACCAGCTTTGCGCCCGTTGTATGAGTGGTTGCTTTAGCGCACCACGCGCTTATGATCTTTCGAATACTCACTTATGTAGTTGCATAGCCTCCTCTCTACTGTCAAAGCCTGGCAGTTCGACGACGGAGCCATAGAGTGCCCAGTCGCAGATTTGGAGCGCGAGAATATGGTAGTACGGAGCATTTCTCGAGGAACCTGAACGTCAGCGCAGAGCTTTTGCAGCGGCGAGGAGCCGGAACACGGTTTCCAAACCCGACGAGAGAAGAAGCGGTAGCGCGAAGAACGCGAGGAGCACGAGCGGACATTGCATTGCTCGGGAGAAGTGTGTTTCGGCGTCTCGCCGCAGCGGGGCGCCCGTCACGTGGCTCTCTTATCATCCGTTGTCTGCTGCTCTACCTTTTAAATTTCGGCGGCCGCTTCTCGAGGCGATCTTCCAGGCTTTGTCAGTATAGAGGAGGCTATGGTAGTTGTTTTAATGCGAAAGCATTATCCGTCCCATGGAGCGAGCCGACGTCATCAGTTTGAAGGGCGAAAACGGCACCTAGTTTCCCTGATCCCAAAGGTCGCATTGGCTGGCGCGCGGCAACGAGGCTCCCATTGGCCGCTGCGCGCGTCAGTTTCAACGACCGCCGCCAGATGGCGCTGCGTGTCCGTGCCGCCAGCACGCCGACAAAACTAACCGCCGCAACCCCATGCCAACCTTCGGTCACAGTCCGAGTTTCGCGGCGCTGACATTAGCGTCGCCACCGTCAGCGGCGCTGTGTATAGCGTCGCCACCGGCAGCAGCGCTTGGGCGGTGGGGGGCTCTAATTAATATAAAAATACAAATACAGAACTTTGTTTGCTAACAGTAATTTCAAAAAAACGTCTTCACCGCACCATGAAAATAAAATGTAATCTATTTTATATGTTTCTTTCTGTTTGTTCCGTTTTCGGTCTGAAACCAAAACTCTAAACCGACCCGCTCGCCTCGCCGGCGCCCTGGGCCTCGTGAGGCGCCGTTGCTCCCCTCGCCCAAATTTGAAACTTCGTAACGGCGGACGGCGGTGTCGCGTGGTTTTGTTTACCCAAGGGTCGTGCGAGTGTGGTCCCGCTCTCCGGCGTTCCGCGCGCTTGTCGAACTCGATGGATATTTTGGTGCAAACTTTCAGGGACTGTTGAGAGGTGCATTTTACGTGGCCATATCCCAATGGTGCACGAATAGCGCAAATGCCAAGACCCACAAGTTTTTGTTTGTTAATTTTTTTCAAGAAAGGCAGGTGAGTATGTAGCTCCCGTAGTTTTATTTGCTCAGCGAACTTACCATTAAACTTTTGCTGCCCATAGCTGTTAGTTTGTGGGTTTACCGTACTATAGGCAGGCCCGTTCTCGCAGTAAAAACACGTGCTTTTCTATATTATCCACCCCGAACAACTACGGTTTTAATGAAGTTAATGGGATACACTTAGCCCCACTTTTATTTGTGCACAACTGCGTATTTAAAGTGTTGCAATTGGGTTTAATCTTGAAAATGTTCTTTGGCGGTCCTCGAACAGACGGAGGGTAATAAAAAGAAAGAATTAGGCTTCCTATATTTTAATTTGATTTTTCATTTATTTCTGCATGGTTCCGGGTGCGACAACGGCATTATGTCATTGGTTTGTTCTCTGTGGATAGACATTTGTTTTGTTTTTAAATCAGTTTAAAATTTTAAATATCATGACCACATTGTCATTACAGATGCTGGGAGATGAAACGAGCATTTGAACGTTGTCTCAAGGAGGAAGACAGCTTCGGACACTTCGTCAACTTCGTAGTTCCCAACCAGTTATACAGCCTGTTGAGTGCCAACATTTTTCGAAGCTTTATTTCAACACATTTTCGTCTTGCTTGCGTGAGAAGCTTTGAATATGTAAAAATGAAGCTAATGATTGCTGGAGGCCACCTAAGTGGCTTATATTTCTTAAGTCAGTGAATAGCTTTACTTTCAGTGAACAGCTGATCCAACTTAGCATGTTGAATGCGTAATTATGTGGGTCAATGTGTACTACACTTTTAAAGATATATGTTAGTGATAATTCCCAAGAAGTGATAGTGATAAAACCCATTCCCAAGAAGTGTGCGGCGCCGCATGTAATAATGAAGTGATGAGATCGTGCACAGATATGACAGAGAGGTGCTGGCGATCTGAAACTGGAGCTTCTGGGCAAGGGCAACGACATAATTTTGTCAATATTTTTAGAGCGCAGCTCTTAGGGGCCCGTTTCCGGCTTGAGCGGCATCGGCGTCGCCGTCGGCGTAACCAAGGTCACCCCAATGTCACGTGACCCCCAGGACACGTGACCTTCCAAGGTCACGTGACCCCCGAGGTCACGTGACCCCTCCCAAGGTCATCCCAAGGTCACGTGACCCCCAGGTCACGTGACTTGGGAGTCACGTGACCTCCCAGGTCACGTGACCCCCAAGGTTTTGTGACCCCTAAGATCACGTGATCCTCCCAAGGTCACGTGACCCCCAAGGTGTCGTGACCCCCGAGGTCACGTGACCCCCCGAGATCACGTGGCCCCCTCCCCGAGGTCACGTGACCCCCTCCCCCCGAGGTCAGGTGACCCCCCGGAGCATATTAAAGGATGAGGGGAGGAGGAGGAGGGGTCTACCCTCCCCTCAGTACCCTTCCCTCCTCCTCCTCAAGAGCTGCACTCCGATTCGGCGTTACAGGAAGTTGTAAACGGCTTTCACTTTTTTTTTTTTTTGCGCGTATGCAGGTGCAGTGCTGTACTTAATTTCGTTTTAGCATGTGTGCAATAAATATGCCTCGAAATATTTCGGTCGCAGCTCTGGATTCCTTACTGGACGGCGGGACGCCTCGGAAAGAAGAACGAACACACACGACCACGCACCTTATACAGCTGAAAGCGAAATCGCACATCGTATACTACGTTAGGGACTTTTTGCGAGCTGTTGCCGTGCTCCGCGTACCGCACTATCGGGGCCTTTGAAACATGCTTTATAGGCGCGCACCTTGAGTGATACCGTGACCGCGGGGCGCGTGCTTAAAAGCATGCTTCAAAGGCTCCGATAGTGCGGTACGCGGAACACGGTAACGGTTTGTTAAAAGTCCCTATTATTACACTATCGGAACCGGGCGGGATGCTTAGGAGCCTGGATCCAGGCTCCAGTACGACCCCGAAGCGATCATACGAGAACCACCCTAGAAAAATGGATGGACGCCATGTTGGATTCTTTATGGCTTGGCTTAGAAACGGCTTCAAACTAAACTACTACGTCCAAACCTGATATATAGAAGCTGTTTTGAAAAGTGAGTCAGATATTTTATGAATAGCATGGTTAGCTCTTAATATAATTTTACAATTTACCGAATATAAAATAATAAGTTAACTCGTTCAAGTAATGAGAGCCCCCCACCACGGACGAGGAATTCGGCGCTACTGTACAAAAGTCGACTCCATTGGCCCTATGGGAAACGTCCGGGGGTTGCCCATGCCACTACGGGCCCCGCGCCGGTTAAACAGACACGTTGGCGCGCGCTCAGAGGCTTCTGCACATCTCGCCGCCGACCTACATGCCGTCGCCTCCATCATCTACATCGTCGGCGGTGCTTCTGCTCGTCTCGATGCCGACGAACATGGCGCCGCCTCTAGCATCCACATCGTCGGACATTCATTCTTTCGCTTTCACAACTCATAAGAAGTACATAGGTGTCTTCCGACATTTTAATGGCGTTCATCAAGTTTCTTAGTCAACCCATATCTGCATTTGCAGTAAATAAAAAAGAGTCATTCTTTGGGAGCCGCAGGCCCGCTATCCGCACATATCTTCTGGAAGGAGTGGCTAGGTGACGTCAGTGCTTTCGCCTGCCGTTTTTATTTTTTTAGCTTAGTTCTAGTATTACACGCCAACAATGAACTACGAGAAAACAATACTGCTAGGACCAATTGTATGTTCCTATAATCCTGCCAAATTTGTTTTGAAAACGGTGGGTTAGTTTCGTGGATTAATCGATTTATATGCGGGTCCCTCGAAGGGGCGGATCCGGGCAGGGCGGGAGGCGGGCTACGTAGCCAGCCTCCCGTGAGGCGTCCTCTTGCACACACTCACGGACTTGGCTCTCTTGGCGTCTCGAGCTTCAGCCTCCTCGTCTACCTTCCACGTTCCGAGCATACGGTCTGTGACGATTACGTCTACGGCATCGCTCTCCTTGTCAAAGTGCTCGACATTGATCGCAGCAGCGATGAGAGTGATTGCTATCAAGAGATATTGGAAGCTGTTCATTTTGACTGCGACCCGCTGGCGACCAGCTCCAGCGACGGCGAGTTACGGACAAGCTCGCAGTGATCACCGTCATCCGGGAATATCTGGAAGGTCAACGGGCCGGGGGCGAGAGCGAGAATAGAGTTCGGGTTACCGAGTTGCGTGAGCGGTTTTGATCGTACCGTGGCGAGGAGAGCTTGGGTAATCATCGGGGCGCCTAGAAGGAGCGAGCGTTCATGATAACCTGGTTTATGGACACCATGGTGTGACTAACTTCGGGTGTTGCCTGGTGGCCAGATGAAAATGATAAAAATTCGTAAATTGATTATTGCAATTACCAGAGCTAAAAAAAAATCGCGTAACGTGGTGTATATACTAAGTAGCCTATGAGCATTCCATTTCAAGAATAATCTATCCGTTTAATTTTCGTGTCATAACTCCTTTAACGATGCGAATAGCCGGGGGAATCGTAACAGTTCCGGAGTCAGAAAATGAGGCCCTCAGAAAAGACCCTTGCTTCGCGGCGACTTGACTTCCTAGGCCTTGCGAGCGTTGCTTGGTACTGCCGAAAAAAATAATTAAGAATAAGTCTATTGCTGTATACCTGGGTGACTAATTCAATAAACGTTATCTGAGACTGAATATCATAGGCTTGCCGGTTTGGTGCCTCTAGTAGAAGAATATTTCTTTGAGATTAGAAACCCCAGCTGAAGTGAAAAAAGTAATGGATTACTAGTATCTTATTAGTCAAAGAAGTGATTGAATTACAAAGTCGTTACAGTTCAAGAAATGTAATTAAGGCGTTACTCAATTTCTATAAAACGTAATCGACTACAAGTAACTTGTAACGCGTTACGAACAACTGTTCCCTCAATCCGCACTGCCGGATCTACGTGAAGCTTTTAATAGAACCTTTTCGTAGGTTCTAAGCTGCGGAATGCGGGCCTAGCGAACGCGTGGTCAATTTGCACTCAATGTTACGGCGCGAGCTTGTCATGGTCGTTGCCGGACAGAACGTGAAGAGGAAAAAGAGGACGGAAGGGGGAGAAAAAAGAGGATCACGAGCTCGTGAGAGGGGGCGGCACGCAGGGCTCGGCACAGTCGAAGTCGAATCGCAGACCATCTGGGACGAGCATCATCGACCTCCGTCGGGGTTCCCAGGCTCCGAGAGGCGAAACATCGGCCGAGACTCGAGGACACAGCAACGACCTCCGTCGGGGTGCCCAGACCCCGAGAGATACGATTGCGCTGCTTCCAAGCACCCGAGGCGCCGGCCCGTACGGGGTCGACTCAGCTGCGCGGAAAGCAACCGGCGACAACAATCGGAGCCCTCAAGCCCCGGACTCCGTCCGACTCGCTGACCACTTGGCTAACCAAGTGACTGGCTGCTCGACTCGAACAACTGACCGACTGCCCTCCGACTCTCTGACCACCCGACCACCTCGCTGACTGCCCGACCGCCTGCTCCCTCAAGCAATCAACGACGTGCGCGTTAAGTAAAACTTTTGTGCTCGAATAACTCTTACGTAATTAGCATTGTACATATTCTTCTCAATAAATTTCCTTAAGTTGCCCAGTGAAAGCTTATATAGCGCATCCAAATTGTCTCCGTGTGATTACTTAACACCTCTCAATCACAACCTACATGACAAGCTCCACCTGTTCCCGCTGGCATCGCATAGATTTTGTGAATGGCGTCAAGATCCCTAATGAGATTCTGCTCGCTATTTTTAGTTGCGAGGTCTCCTGTGCTGCAAAGTAATTGTAGACGGAAAGTGCGGTGCTCAACGTCGAAACTTATCATTTCAAGCAGAATCGGATTGTGTAAATCAGACATAAGTCGGCGTTTTCTGCCAGTTACAATCTTCACCATCAACTTGTATCTAGTGTTTACACTGAGTCAATTGAGCCTGAACACCCATTAAGTTCATAAGTCTATAGAGGCTTATAATTATTTCCTATCGCAATTATCGTGAAGACAGCGTGCACGTACCTTTATGTTGTCTACGGTCCGTTGTCATTTGAAAAGAGAAGACGGTCTACGGTGTTTTTTCATTTGAACGTGAACGTGCAGACGGCCATAAGATTGAGAAGACACACTTAACTTTGTATGATCCGAACCGTTTGGCGGTTCTCCCGTGTACATGTCGTAAGTGTACAAATAAACAATACGACAAGCGTGCGTGAGAATAATAATAATCTTTATTTACAGACATACATCTGTCTGAGGGGCTGCGTAAAAAGAAGACAAAGTCTTTTACGAGTCCATCAGCCCCTTTTTACAGCAGTCAACAGTGTGCAGGACCAGTGCGAGCATAAAAAAACAACAATTATGCAAAACATCAATAAATTGACATTAGCTAAGCACCGTTATTACAATAATTAACATCAGCGTCACCAAAACTTTCAAATCTAAATCATTCACATTGACATCATTAAGATCACAGTCATTAACATACAATGCCAGCGTTATTGTAAAATTCTCCATTTCTGGTGTATTCAAACAGAAATAGACAGGATACGCGAAAGACAGGTATATTTTTTCAGCCTGAAACTATCAATCGACAATATTATTAATGAAAAATTATCAAAAACAGTATAAAAACATTTTTAAATCTGCTCCCCACTCGCGGAACAATTTTTAAGTTTAGGTCCCTGGGGCTAAAACACGCTTTTACTATTTTCTTGAACATGCGGATTCTTTAACTTTGGCGTGCTATTTCAACTATATTGAGGTGATTCTTCAGAAGGTCAGATAATTGGCAATATAGTTGAAGCAGACTATCATCAAAATGATAAGTTAAATAGAGCGCCCATCTGAACACATGCCTTGAAAAAAGAGTGCAATTGATCGTTCTATCATAAATCAAAATGCAGTCAAAGACTACAAGGTACACAAACGCAAACACGCTTACTAAAAACGCAATGCCATGGTACATGGCTTGCGCTTGATTGCTTTAACCGGTGAATATAAACGCACTAAAAGTCGTCGAGCTCTGTGACGTAGCGTTTTTTGGCTCTGCTTGATTAGACTCATTGACATGTCATGTCCTTAGTCATGTCGGCTGAGCTCTGGCTTACAGCAAAAATGAACTTAGAGGTTTATTTCGTGCAAAAGCTCTTTCATTTATGAAATGCTGACAAGGCATGTCCTTATGTCGTGCAAAAGCTCGTGTCGTTTATGTCGTGCAAAAGCTCTTTCCTTCACGAAATGCTGACAAGACATGTCCTTTATCGTTTGATAAAATTCTTCACTAATGAATTGAATAGCTGCTTTTAATTCTTGAATCGTTAAAACGATAGCTACTCGCTTGTGAGCCTCTAACTAAATCGATTTGCCAACTTTACAGCACGGAGCAAAGCTAGTATTAAAGAACAAAATTTGCCCAACTTGTGACTCTCGCTCGGGTAGATCTTGCTGAGCTCCGCTTCCGGGCAAACTGGGCACTGCTAGCACCACTGGCACGTTTGCTGGCATTAGTGTCAGCGAGAGCACGCTGAGCGCTGAATGTGCACGGGCGAGCAGCAGAAAGGAGGAAATTAAGAGCAGAAGAGCAGAAGAGGAACATCAGTGCCACGAGCCAGTTTTCTGGCCACACTAAAGCTTCTCGATGTGTTTGCGTTAGCGTGAATATTATCAAGGGACTTTAGGCCACACGGATGAGTGCCGCCAGCTAGTGGTTGAACTAATGGCTTGTTTAAGATGGCCGCCGTGGAGCCGCCGCTTTAACGGCCCCTACGCACAGTAGCGTTTGAGAGCGTTCGAGTGAGTTCGACTGCGTTGCGTCGAGAAACGAAAGAGAGTCACCGGCACATCCGTGCTTTGTATAAAGCGTAAAATCCAGTTCAAGAAATAACTTGGCACACGACATAAGAAGCAGGGATGTCCTGGTTTCTCGCTGCCGCAACAAAGTCAAAAGCACTCAAACGCTCTCAGCATAACTGTGCGTAAGTGCCTTGAGCGTGGACTGCGTATAAGCATGTCGAACTAATGCAGTATTGTTTACAGACCTATCGTGAAAGTCAAGGCATTTCTTTTGATGTGCCATGCTGGCTGCTTATAGGGCAGCTCCGGTGTAAATTTTAACGTTTTTAACTAAACATATTTCCTAAACGGCGCAAGAAACAGAGCCTAGAGCAGCAAATAAATTACCCCCAAACTTTTAAGATAATTTTTAATTGTACAGGATAAAACCGAAACTCAAACTCACCTGGGACTTTACTGGTCCGCCAGCTTGTTGTGGCGTCAGATGTATAAACATCAGCAGATGGGCAGAGTGAGCCTGTGTTGCCCAGTGTCAGAAGCAGTCAAAAGGCCGCCGGAATCGTCGGTGGAAAATAATGGACTACGATTCATCAAGCTCGTCTGAGCCAAACAGTGGTCAGCAAAGGTTTCAAGATTTCAGCACGAGATTTCAGATAATTTGCCGTTCGCATTTTGTTTGCCGGCATCGCCTCCAAGGGGATCACCCGTGACGCGCGGTTGCATTCACGATCCGCCCTGTCGACCGAGATGCAGCTTCAGAAGCAGAATGGTATGGAAGGTTTTGTTTGCTAGCACGGTTCGAACTGTTATCTAGCACGACCCGAAGTCTGGGAGCCAGCGTTCGCGTCGAACTGTTCGGACTCTTTTCGTTCGCAGAGACTCCTCAGTCAGAAAACGATGCGCTGCCAGCCTGCTGCATTTCTTCGTGGTGCGGACCCCAGAACACATCACTAATTCTCCCACCCTCCATCGCATTCCGCAAATAGTTTAAACTAGGCAGTCCGCCAAACAACAAGGGCTCACTATCACCTACTGCGCACAACGCCGTGGAGGAGGGAGCGTCGTCTGCCCTCAAATATACAACATTTGACGTCACGAGCGTCTTGTTATATCCAGTAGAGCTGCAGCCAGGGATTCGCATGCGTGCGCGTAAACGCCAAGTTTTGTTTTCTAAAAAAAACAACCATTATTTTGAAGATATATTTTGTCGATGAACTCAAGGTTCGATAATTAGTGCATAGTGGAAACTATAAAAATCAATGTACATCGATTATTCGCCGGTTTTTAACTTTAAAACTTTAACACACAAATTTTAATATTTTAAGTTAGCGCATACTGCTACTACGGAAGTTGTGGAATGTGTGAAGAAATATCCCATCGTGTTATTACTATCAAGGTGCCTTTTTATGCCTAATTTGTTTTATAAGGAAAGAGCGCGAGAGTTAAAAACAAAACCGCACATGACTACCCGCTAGCACACTGCTATGTTAGGGCCGTTAGTCGCGTTTCATTTTGGGCTAAGGTTAGACACACAAAGTATGCCTTGATGGGAACGACACAATGTGATGTTTCTCAATAAGCTCCACAACGTTTATGTTGGTAAGTTTTTGTAAAAATGAATATTTAAATAAAGATATCGAAATAACTTGGGTTAATTAGATAGTTTGGGGCACCGCAAAAATGTCTAGGTTTTCTTAATAGGACCGGGATCACTAAACTCACTGGTTCGAGACGCGTAGAATGATCCAACGTTTTTTAGGTCTTGACACAAGTT
Source organism: Ixodes scapularis (assembly GCF_016920785.2). Lineage (NCBI taxonomy): Eukaryota > Metazoa > Arthropoda > Arachnida > Ixodida > Ixodidae > Ixodes > Ixodes scapularis. Next base: position 148,899,564 of record NW_024609846.1, read on the forward strand.
AACTAAAAGTTTATGTAGAAACTTTAAACAGGCTCATATACATTGCCTTTGAAGAATATAACAAACACAACCGCGTGATATAAAATTTCGTGTTACTAGCTTATTTGTGAACATTTTAGGACATAATGTCTTAACAATAAGCATTCAGCATTATACCACTAATGCACCCGACAAATAAGCCAAGTTTAGTTCAGTTGTTGAGTGAATAATGTGATTTCACTTTGCTTTTTTTGCGAGCGAGTGAAAAAAGCTTGATATAAATGCAAGGCCTTAGCCCCACTGAATAAGTCATCCAGAAAACACTAGAAAAGTTAGGACCCGGGTGCGGGATAATCAGCTCCGTTGACGACAACCTTTAGTTCAGCCTCTTTGTTATTGAATGCTTTCATTGTTTACGTATTTCCAATCATATACAGTAGGCCACTGAATACACATACAAGATGTGTAAGGAACTTTAGTTCTTCGTCCTTCGTCACTTGTTACCCACTTTTATCTTCCCGCATTTGGCACATCTTCTGTCAATGCTCTCAGAAACCCGTCCCCCCTTCTTTTATGTCACCTTCTAAAAACCGTTCACTCGCATATCTATATCTAAAACTCTAAAAATTATTTTTGCGCTTAAGAAATTTGACATGTACCTTGACGGCGCTTCGTTTAGCCTTCAAACTGACCACATGGCTCTCTCATGGCTCAAAGGGCTTCAAAACCCTGCAGGGAGACTCGCTCGATGGGCCCTTTCGCTCCAGCGCTACAAATACACAATCGAGTACAAGCGTGGAGTGGCTAACCACGTTGCAGATGAGTTGTGCCGTGCTTCACTTCTCGGGCAGGAAATTCAGGTTGATCCCGACTTGGTGGCACTGGCCAATGCGGCGCCCATCACACCACATTCGCTGTGGGGAACCCTGGTGAGCAGAGAGGAAGCTCCGAGCGGCCCAGCTGTCCGATCGACTTTGTCAGAAGGTGATGCACCAGCTGGCAGAAGAAAACGCAGCCGACACTGGGAATCCCAGAGACTTGGACTCATACCTGCTCAGCAGCGACGGCATCCGGCTGCGATACATCTTGAGGCGGACGATGGGTCCAGCGGCCCGCCATTCCGGACTGTAATACCACGTAAACTGCGTGAGTCATTTATACGATATATGCATGATCCCGCCTTGGCAGGCCACAGAAGTGTGAGCAAAACTTTCGAAACGTTGTCCCGAATCGCAACGTGGCCAGGTATGAGGCAGGATGTAAAGAGGTACACACGGAACTGCCTGGTTTGTCAGAAGGCGAAACCCCGAGGTGGCCAACCACCAGATTCAATGCAGTCGGTCGAAAGCAAGTACCCCTGGGAGTGTGTTGCTTGCGACGTTGTCGGTCCCTTTCCCCGTAGTCCACGCGGCAATCAGTATTTGCTAGTATAGTGACCGACCATTTCACGAAGTAAGTCGAAATGTTTCCTTTACGCAAACTAGACTCTAGGAAAATCTGGGACTGTCTTTTCGAGACGTTCGCGCGCTTTGGCTTTGTCGCAACGCTTATTACAGACAACGCTGCTTATTTTGTTAGCAAGGTGTTCGTGGATGCGTGTAAGGCGCTAGGCGTACGGCACAGACGGACTTCGCCATACCATCCACAGGCGAATATCACGGAAAGAGTGAACCGTAACCTGAAGCAGATGTTTGTAGCGCCTGCAGAGTGACACAAAGACTGGGACGCGAAATTGGCAGAAATGGCATTCGCTACCCGCACAACAATCAACCGGTCCACGGGTTTTACTCCAGCTCAACATAACTTTGGGAAAGAGTTCCTGTTCTCCTGGGAAACGACCTTTGCACAGATCCTGCAAACATGCAGCGCACTACCACGCAGTTCGCAGAAGATCTCCAGAAGCGTTTCACGGAGAACCTGCGTGAAGCTCGAGAGAGCCTCGACGCCTCGAGACTGCAGCAGGCAAACCAGTACAACAAGGGGAGGCGAAATCTGCAGTTCAAGGTAGGAGATCTGGTACTGAGGCGAACTCATCCGCTGAGTGATGCTGCTAGAGGCTTCACGGCCTCTTTAGCAAAGAGGTGGTATGGCCCCTACCGTGTTAGTAGGAAGCTCTCTAACCTGTCTTATGAGCTGGTGCATTGCGAATCTGGTGAAGTGTGTGGGTCTATTCATGTCGCCGACCTAAAAGCTTCCTATGAACCCGAGGAGGTAGATACATCGCAGGTTCCAGATGGCGACTATCCGGACCACCTCTCGGAAGATTCCACACCGTCTCTGCCGCGGTACAACTTGAGACGGCGGTGAAGACGACCGGGAGTAGCACGAGCTCTAAGTGCATTATGTTCATGCCCTCTTTGGTTTTTTGGGGGGAGGAGAGAAAGTAGCCGTGCTCCCGTATGCACAGTGGGGCATGTATCTTTCGCGTGCACGGCCACTTATTCCCACCGCACCATGGCCTCATGTTGTTTTTAATTTCCAGTTCCTCGTGCGAGACAGTGGCGACGCAGATCCCATCATCAGACCCCCCCCCCCCCCCCCCCCCCCCCCATAGCCGCATCGGTACTGTCCGGAAGTACTGATGTCGGACCCGTGCTCGCCCATCTGAGAAGACCCTTGCTGACCCAGAAGGAAGGCCCCCAAGACCATCTAAGACGTTCTTTGTTTTCGTTTTTTTGAAGGGGGGAGATGTGCGGACAACCTGGGGATTCCAAGTGTTTGGCCCAGGTTGCTCCTCCGACAATCATGAGTGGTCATCTTGACCACGAGGGGGCCAAGGACAACTGGCCACGCGAGCGGCGCTCCGCCGCTGATAAGGGCCGTCGCATCGTATGCGCGGGGGCTGTTGGGATCGCGGCGCAGATTGCGGTCATTAAATCTGTACGTGTTGTTGAACCGGTGTGCTGTCTCATTCTTCGAGACGGGTAGCAGCAAGGGAAATTCCACAGCCTTCTTCCACATGCCACAAAAAGTTCTGCCCTGATGGTATATTCTAACTCACCATTCAATCTAAGAAGCTCCAGGAAAATATGTGAGTGGAAATTTTGTCGCGGATTCGTCTTCATATGTTTAGTATGATCGGATGCTTATACTTTTTTTATTTTGGCAGTTTTTCCTATGTTGTTTTCTGACTTCGTGACCCTTGCGATATTCCGTGGGTTTCTGGAGTAGTTTATTAGTTATCTTTTACAGTGATATATCTTTATTTGTTCTTTTATTTTTGTATTTCTATAAAACAGCTAAGCGATGGACGGTTATTTTACTTCCACGAAATTGACTATACACAATCACACACACGCACCCCCCCACACACATACACATACACACGCGCACGCTCACATGCACACAAACATACACTCGCCCGCGCAAACGCAAAACAGACACGTACGCGCGCGCGAGCGCACACGCACACATACACACACACACACACACGCACGCACACGCGCACACACACACACACACACAAAGACAGAAATTTGGGTCATATATTTGGTTCGATTGTATGGGCACATACACAGTTTGCTCACTGAAATCGAAAAAAAGCAACTCCAGCCAAAAGCAGAATTATAAACCACGGGGTCCTCCACTATCTTGTATTTATTGAGTGCAACTTCCAGCAACATATAATACACCGATAAACGCAATTGCTATACACAAGAGAGTGCACAACAAGAGGGTGAAGACCTTGCTTGTTAGATGAACTTATCGATCACAAGCATGCTCACTATTAAGTAAAGTATTGGATATGAAAATAAATCACATTGTAAATATTTCTCGATGTTACAATCAGAAAATAGGAACAAACCTGACAGTGACATCTGATAGATGAGGCCACAAAATTTCGAGAAGAAATACCATTACTGTACCGGTCAACATAATGGCGTAAAATCGAAATGTCCCACGTAGCTCAAAAAGAACGCCAGGTAGTGGTAGCCCTTGTTCGGCTACATACACACACTGATATTCTGAGCGGTTGTGCATTAACGCTGACTCCCGGACACTCCGCAAAAATATTTGGTATGCCTTCTTCAGCCGGAAGTTTTTTCTAACGGGCAACGTCATGAGTATATGAAGGAAGGGCTCCCTGAAAGCCTTCACATCAGGGCAGATAGATTTTACAGCGCATGCAGCAGTTTCATGCGCGAAACAAGCGCGGTCGGTTCTTGATGCACACAAAATGCAGCTCTCAAAGCTATCCGTTATCAAACCCTCTTTTGCGTGTCTTTCGAACCCTCTGATAAGTTTCTTTCTTAGGGCATCGTATTCGACAGAACCGTTCAATGTCTTAAAAACAGAATGATTGAGTAGCCTCAAATCTAGTAAGTAGTGGTACATTGACCTCCTTGCGGCACACGGGGCTATGATATCTTTGTCCAGAGCGTGATCTAATTCTTCGAGTGTGTCCAAAACATTCGCAGGAACGTCAGCACTCAATAAAGATATTAACTGACCGCGGAAGTAGACGGAGATTGAAAATATTCCCAAAAGCCAGGCGGCAAACACTATCCTCCGTGTCCCTTTCCACTTTGTAGTTACAGGGATATCCGAAGATGTTGCGTAGAAGGACGCCAAGAAAAACAGGACAGTACTGGAAAGGTTACGGAAAATACGCCCGTTGAACTCCGCGTAGTCCATAATGCACAAAGGTAACAGACAAAGACACGGCGTCAGAATTAACAGCGTAACAGTGATTGAGGAATCTACAAACACGTCGTAGAAAGAAAGCACACGGGTAGCGTTTGCTCTTGCGTAAAACGTTGGATGCATGTAAAATATGACATCCGGATAATCGTAAACCAGAAGTCCAAAATCAAGCATAGCTGTTCTGTCTAAATGTACATCAACCATACCACTCAACATGCCTCTTTCTATCAGTTCGTTTTGGGAGAGAAAGCTTTGAAAAGTAATGGTAACGTTTGTAAGCCTCAACAAGCCAAGAATGTGCTCAAGAAACGGCATTTTGTCAAACGGCATCACTTTAGTGCTGCTAACAAAACCGATGGTCATAACTTCTCCTGAGAGAGACCGGGGCATGTGCGCAGGGAACATACTCAACATTGCTCCATGTTTCACTTCTTGAATCAGCGTGTTATTCGGACTTGCAGCCCACAACACCTTAGAGACTTTCATGTCGCTCAAACACAACACAGCGAGACTTATAAAAACAGCGAGTTGGTCTTCGAACTGAACCTTTTCACAGTCTTCATATTTGTTGAGGAAAATCCAGTTTACCATATATTTGAAGACATCGCTTCCTTCCGCTTTCTGGATGCACTGACCGATTCCGGTATGCAGGGCAGGCACGACCAGCGTTGTTTTAACGTTATACATCCTATTGCGTGTCACCAAGTCGGGCAAACCTCTGTCCATGACCCGCCACGCTGTAACTTTCCAGGGTAGTGTTCGTTTCCAGAACACGTCGTCTTCGTTCCAAAAGCCTTTGCAAGAAACCAACGCCACATCGTCGCTGTCTTGGACCCAGGAGCGAAGAAAGGGTTTTACTCGAGGATGTCGAGTTTGCGCGATAAGTATTGCCGTGGTCAAAAATATCGTAACGAGTTGAAGGTGACGCATGTTTCTCGATGTAAGTTAGGTTTGACTGCCTTCCCTCAGGAACGCAGTTGTGAAACTGGAGACTCATCCGTCTTATCACGTGAACTGGGAAGGCTCTAGGTAAGAATATGGCGTGGTAGAAATCGACCAACACTCGTCCAGTAAAAATACTGTTCGTGACCACCCGCAAAACAATCCTTCACCTCAAATTGCGTGTCCATTGTACGACGCTGTGTGTCGCGTGAGTGAGTTGTTTGAGCGGTTGGTGTGCGTGAGGTACGTACGTAATTGTCGGTTTGTACCGAAGGCATCTACCGTTCTTTGCAGCGAACGTGCCTTGTAAGAGATATTGTTTCTTTCGATGTCACTGATAGTCTGCTTCCCTGTTTTATCAGTAACACGTTATTCGCAGTGAGAAAATGACACTTTACATACCTGATGTGCTGAGAAAAATAAATATTTTATTGAATATTTAGTTTGACTCTTGGCTGATCTGTATTATTTGTTAATATATTCTGGCAAATGTGGCGTTGCTTGGTTCTATCCGAATTTAATTTAGTTCATCACTCGAAATAAAAAAAAAAAAGAAAAATGAATCGCATATTTCGAATGTTATGACGCAAAACTCGTCCATACAGTATACTGCCGAGACCGGTTATAACGAAGTGGTTATAACGAAATAGCGGCTACAGCGAAGCGATCACGCTTTTTCATTCCCTTTTGGACTTTTTCAACGCATTTAAATCTGTTTTAGCGAAGGAAATTGAGCGGCTCCCACGGATATAGCAGAAAGAAATATTTTTAATGAATAAACGAAAATAATATTCGAACTCGGAAAGTTTACTGAGTCTCAGACCGCCGTAATTTGCTGCCGCGGCCGAGCAGCCACCCTGAACGGGCCGCAGATGTCGCTGCAAAGGCCGCAGGCGGCAGCCTCTGCACCGTCGTCGGCACCCCCCTCCTTTTGTGTGAAACGGCTTTTCTGCATCACCCGCATTGAAGCCGTCGTGACATGCCGATAGGGGCGTTCGGAACACTATGGCAATAGAGTTCCTGTATCCCTACGGGAGCCAGAGTTGAGCGTTCATTCATGTAGCGCCGTCTTTCCTGCACGGCATGTTGATCCCACTCCTCACGTAACTGAATTTGGCGAATAGCGGCGTCGCGCGTTCGAGGCGCGCGACGCCCTTAAAAGCAGGGGACTGTACGCCGGGGAGCGTGAAACGTCTACTTTCCTGCACGGCATTTGATCCTGATCCTCACGTGATCAGATCTCAGCAAATAGCGGCGCGGCGGCACGTGGAAAACGGACGCGCAACTCTGGCTCCCGTAGGGAGCCTCTACAGGAACTCCATATAGCAACAACGAGCCGGCGGAGATGACGGAGAGAGCCTATATTTAAGAGAGGGAGCAACTCTAACCATTGAGATCATTTGCAATTCAATGCCAGACGCCTCCTAAATGTCTGCGATTAAAGGTAGACACCCAGGAGGCGTCTGCCTTTAATGGCTGCTTTAAGTACGGCTGCATTTGGTCGTCACGTGGCCAGTGTGGCAAGAAACCTGGGCGGAGAGGCGGACCCGTTTGCAGAAGGTGAATGCTTTTCAGTTTTGACTCCTTGCAGGCTGCAACTCGTTTTGCAAACGCGGCCCACAAACCACATGACCCCGATTAAGAAGTTACCCCTCTCTTGAAATCTATGGGCTCTCTATACCGACGAAAGACGAGCTTGAGCGCGAACTTGGTGCCCGGTGCCGTGCGCGCTTCTTTGTTTGCTTCATGTTCCATGTGGGCATCGCTGGTTAGGTGTGGTCGCTCTTGCGCGGAAGTTCAACTTCGCTCAAGCACCGCTTCGGCAAGTCATCGCCAATCAACGATGGCAAGTCTCGGCACCGCCGGCACATCAACGGGGAAGTCGAAGGCAATCTCCTTGAAACAAAAGCGTGCCATCCTCATCGAAGTGCGCATAAACGTAAAGACTGCCGTCTACCGCCCAAGTCTTCCTCGGCGGCCTCGCAAGATCTTTTCTCGATCGGAGCTTCTCGCAGTTGGCGAGAAGCGGCTCCGATCTTGTAGAGAGCGCGTGATAGGAAGCCTGGACCACTTTCTGCAGGCACGATAAACATATACCCGTAACAACCCGTGCTACTCCCTTTCTTTTTTTGGGGGGAAGGGGGGTTCATGAGTCCAGATATAACGAAGAAGCGGATATAGCGAAGTGATTTCTGATTCCCGTTGACTTGGTTATAACCGGTGTCGACGGTAATGGTATTTTTGGAACTGATCTGAATGTGAATCCTGGTATTTTAAATACTTTGGTGAATCCTGGTATTTTAAATACGCATTTAAAATACTTTGAGTATTATATATTTCGTGTTTACTTACATATAGGAATGCATTTGTAAATTGTATCTAAATGCTGCTAATATAGTATTAAGAATACTTTCCTACCGAAAAACCGAGTATAACTTTTCAGTATTTGGAATATGGAACTCGAATTGTAATTGGGATTGTTTCTGAAAACATGAAATATAGACTGAAGACGAAGAAATAATTTCCAAAAGCCTGAAATCCAGATTGAAACAGGGAGACTTCCAGTTCCATAATCCAGATAGTGAAATGTTATGCTGGGTTTTTCACTAGGGCTGTATTGTAAAAACTGTCCAAATACAGTTGTCACTATAAGTCAAAATAAAATGCAATTTTCGGCACTTTTTGCGATGAGAGACATGCAAAACGCCTGAAACTTGCTGTGCTTCGCGCACAAATAAATAAAAAATAAAATATAAAATGGATAACTTGGAAATAACAAAATCGGTGTTAAGAGCAATTGTTAAGTTTTTGGTTATGTAATGTAGTTTTTTTTAAACGTCACAATAACAACGTGTCTCAAAAGACTGTTGTTTGAAATGACACTATGAAAGTAAGCTCGCACTGGATGCATTGTTCTTTTATGTTATACAGGCCTATATCATGAAAGACACTTTATTTTTCGGCCTAAAAATGTGCTTTTAAGGACTTGGTTCTTGGTAAGTGAAGAGCTCACTTTTTATTTATGCACGGTCTTCTTTTCTTGCCCGTGGTTACATTTAAGCCTAGGACATGACATATAGGAACAAAATTATATTTTCAAAAGTATTTGGATATGGTAAAATGCTATCGGTGTATTTGTATTCTGTATTTCAATACTTTTCTTGAAAGTGTAATTGTTTTTCGCATTAAATACGTTTTGGCTAGGTATTTTGTATTTGCATTTCCATATAGTTTTGCACGTATTTTGCCCATCCCTGGTCGTTTATGTAATTTCAAATAAATTGAAGTTTTAACTAATTACTGTTTTATATGATTATTTGATATATCTAAATAAGTATATATTTGTTTTTAGCTGGGAAGAGCTTTTATGATGATCTGAACGTAGGATAAACAAAGGTTGAGCTAGGCTGCAACTTGTACGATGAAACTCGCTCCCTCAGCGAAAGAAAGTCTTAGTATCGCAAATTAACAAGGCATGCTGGAACTACGATGTAACTTTCTCAATTGGTATTGCTCGTGTTGTAGGATTTCTGGTGTATATTACTTTCCGAGCGTCTTCGAGCTCAAAGTGGGTTCCTTCAAAATCCGGAAGTTTTGATATTTATCCCGACGGATTGCTATAAAGGCCACCTAATTTACGCCGTATTTCTGAAGCGTTCAGGTTGACTACTTACTCATTGGCACATCTGAGCCCGATCGTCATTGTTCCTATAGAGTTGCCTCCTCCGCAGGTCATAATCCACATAATGTAGGCTAATAAAAATTACGTGTATCCTCAGTTCAACTTTTTCAAAGTTTTGCTTAGTTATAGCGCCTTGTCCAAGTCAAGCGAATGATTGTGGATAATAGGGCTTTCTGTGAACACAAGGGATGCCTTTAATTTAAATGTTCAAAGAAAATTCAGCCCAAATATATAGGGAATATTCACTGGCGACCGTGTGCGCGACTGCTGAGCGCGTGGCGCTGGCGAGGTTCCACAGTTCTTTTGAATCCTTACACCCCCCCCCCCCCCCCCCCCCACTACACATTTTCACACCTATATTCGCGTAGAAAGGGTATATTTTGTAGCGAATACCCTTGATAAATCCTTCTTACATAAATTTTGAACGCTTTTTGAGTGTTCCAAGGTATAACAAGGGTGTAATGGCCATTTTACGCCCTCCCTACATCTTTCATACACCTTGAAGGTGGCAAGATCGTGTAAAAGGGTGTACGCCCTCTTCATTCCACCTTTCACGCAGACCGTGTAAAAAGGTGTAATGGCGATCCTATCGATACACCCATGATTTCCTATTCCTTTTTCTTTATTGTGTTAGCCATTGTTTGTCGTACTCGTCTCAGATTGATACGGATAGATTACGTTAGTGCAATCTCACATTTATTAGAGTTCCTTGGCTGTGCTCATGTTTCAAGGATCATAGCAATTAACCCTTAAGTACCCCACAAAATCTTCACAGCAACGTCGGCATGGCAAATGTGTGCATCAATCCGCGCTCATCAGCTCCAGGCGTCGTTCACACAGTCGCCTCTACCCTGCGTCGCCACTGTCAAGTGCGACTCTCCCACCAGGGAAACATCTTAACATACTAAACAGCCTTTCTGCGTAAAATGTATGTCTTCCACGGAAGCACGCAGTATAGCGCCGAAATTAGAGTAAAATCGGAAAGATTGTGCCGACACCCTTTTGATCCAGTCGATATCTGTGGTGTATTGGATGGGTCGCACCGACGCCATTCTGACCTACCGTACCGCCACTGTTTTTCGTTGAGTGTGGTGAGTGAATCGGCTATGCTGCTCAGGCATTCGAATTTCTTGACAAACTAAAAAAAAAGCAAAAAAAAAAAAAAAAAAAAGCTAGACGGAATTTGTTTATTTTTAGCCCGAGAAGGGCAGACAAAGCAAGCAGAGGGAGCTTAGCGGCATTGAGCATTTCCCTTCGGCCTCGGCTTTTGTGAAGCCTCCCCAACTTCTTTTGTGTCTTCATGTGGCTGTGAGCGAGCGCGACGGGTAACTGTCATTTCGGCCGATAGTCGCATTACCGCTGAGCTTGCATTACGGCCGAGAGTGGCGCAAGTGCCGGAGTGGCTTTGGGGCCGAATAAGGGGTAACGGCCGAGAACTGCATTAAGTCCAATAGACTCTGAATGAGCTGGTGTGGCCGCCTCCTCGGGGGTTGCGTTGCGGTTTTCGACCGTAGTTCCCATCATATTGAATAGATGGCGCCCCATATTTATTTTATTTGTCAGTGCACATTGTATCTCTCGGTGACGGCAAATACTGCGTTTTTGGTTTTATTGCTTTATCCTTTACGGAGACGTGTTTGGCACTTCTCCGTTGAGGAGAAGTGCCAAACACGAGTAGGCCTAGGTACGCGGCAAACAACGACGCCATCAGCACCCACAAGGCGAACCTGGCGCGACAATGGGGCTACATGAGCGCCGCAGGAGGAATGGGAGCGGCAGCCATGTCGAACCCACAGCCCCAGTTCACAGACAACATCAGCGTCTTCCTTGATGGAGTGTCCTGGCTGCTGGGGCTAAACAGCTAGGGAAGAAAGGGCGTGGCGGCCAGGATTTTTTTTTAACATGGCCCATGTGTTTTTAATATTTCCTAGCCTACATGCATGTGTTTTCTTCAGCGTTTCGCTGTAAAAAAATTGAAAATAAAATTTCTAAAATAAACATCACTCATCGTTTCCGTAGCCGCCCGGTAGAACCAGAGACATTGATTTAGTTGTGAAGTGCTACGAATTGAAGACAGGAATAATTTTTTCACTGAGCTCTTATAGGGCCCCTGAAAAAACGTGTATTTTTTTTTAAACAGTCTGGTTGTGACACGCGTGTCAAAAATAATTTTACGCGAAAAAAAAAAAAAAGAAATTAGAGCAAATTGACGGCGCGAGACGCGATTTAGTTGGTAGTCACTTCCTTCCCACCTGTTTTATCTCTTGACATTTCGGGCACGTGGAGGAGAGGTGGATTGGCTTCGCTGTAAAGTGAGGGTGAGAAGAGTGAATTGCCAACTCGTTGAGCGAATGACCATTCCGCGACGTCATGAACTTTGCGCGCAGGATTTCAAGTAAATCTCTCGCCGTCTATATTGCTCTGAAAATGTTCGTTTCGCGTAAAATCATATTTTTTTTTTACACGCGTGTCCCAAAAGCTGTTTAAAAAAATCAGTTCTTTTTTTTTCTTTTCAGGGGGCCCTTAAAAAGCCGATTATAGAATATAAGAATGTTATACCAAAAAAGGCGCCCTAAATTCATAGCATTTATTAGGAAATACGTGTGCACCTAAGCGAGAATGGGAGCGGCAGCCATGTCGAACCTTAGCATGAGCTCGCAGGCAACACCAGCGCCTTCCTCGATGGGGTGTCCTGGCTGCTGGGGCAAAACGGCTATAGACAAGAAAGAGATCGGCGGCCAGGTTTTTTTTTCTTTTTTCTTTTTAACACGGCCCATGTCTGTAATACTTCCAAGCCTGCATGCATGTGTTTTCTTTAGCGTTTTGCAGTAAAAAAAGATTGAGTATAATATTTCTAAAATCAACCTCAGTCATCGTTTTGTGGCCACCCGGTAAAATCAGAGACATAATTAATTTAGCTGAAGTGCTGAAAATTGAAAAAAGACGCAATAAATTTTTCACTGGACTTTTAAAAAGCCGATTATTAGACTATAGGAATGTTACCCAAAAAGGTGCCCTAAATTCATTGCATGTATTCGGAAATACGTGTGCGCGTGCGTGTGTGCGCGCGCGCGTGCGTGTTTGTGCGCGTGTGTTGGTGTGTGTGTGTGTGCATAATCCAAATATGCAGATGAAGGAACAACTTATCAGACGAATAAGAAATGATAAAGCGGAGAGAAGCAAATAAATATATGAAAACTTCGGCTAGGCAAGGCCGGCGTACCGAATGGGTCCGGCCGTGAAGTGTGAAAACAAACCCAAAACCGCAGTATTTGCAGTCACCCAGAGATACACTCGTAAAAATTCCCATACGTCTACTTTCCCGCAGAATACTCATAGCGCCAATAATTGCGATCTGCGAAGAGACCTCGGCGAATGACGAGACTGAAAATATGTTAAGCTTAAAAATGGAGTCTGAGTTGTGACACTGAGAATGACGTTTCATCCGTCATGCTCAGTGTGGCGCCATCTACCTAATTTGGTGGCAGCTAAAGTCATCAACCACAAAGCGACCCCCGAGAAGGCGACCAGACCAGTTCATTTCAAGACTATCGCCCTTACTACCCTTACGCCCTACTCGGCCTCAGAACCGCTCCGTGCCCTTCACCCTCTTTCGGCCCTAATTCACTCTCGGCCGTAATGTGACAATCGGCCTTAACGGGACGCTCCCGAGCGCGTCAACCACGTCAAGCAGATCAGAGGGGTTGAGCGAAACATGTGACCGCCCTCCGTAGGACAAACACGGTTGGGCGAAAATTTGTCATATGACACGCTCTGACGCGCTGATTGGCTCACTTTGGCCATAATTATCGCCTTTTGCCAAGTTGTGGTAATGATAGGGGCTACATAGGTCCGCGGTTTCCGAAATGCGCTCTTCAGTGTTCTGTTTTTCGTGCGTTGCAGTCGCGGCCGTGTTTTGTTCATCGTGAAAGGCCAGAATACGCCCATGCCAACTTTTCGGTAATGGTCGCTTTCTTCGCTGGAGTCCATGGATTCTGTGCTGTGTTTGTTTGACGCGCTTCGACACAGAAGTTAGAACTGCTTATCGGCGACAGCGAGACTTTTGTTGAATGTGGGAGATCTTCTTTTTTCTCGACTCTGTATCTGTGTTGCTCTTGTCTGTCCCAGTTGGATTATGCATCTCTCACGGATCACATGATATCGCTGTTTAATGGTAAGCACACGGCAAGCATGCTTCTGATAGTAGCCCTGCTTCCGTCTGAATAGAGTGTTTTAGCGTAATGTTCCGAAACCTTCGACACCCCCGACAACAATACAACGTATGAGCAAAGGCGGCGGCAGAGAATCGGGTATTGTTATCCGAGTCATCGGAACCATCTACTAAAACCCTTTCATCTCCACTGCCCTTAGTGTTTGATTTTTGAATTTTGCTTGACACGAAAACAGTGTAATTATATTTTTTCCTTTCCGTTGCACAGAGAAGTATGAATTTTGTAAATGTGTCGAGAACAAGCTGTGTGTGATGATTGCGGGTTACTAAACTTCTGTGATTGATAGAAAACAATTCTGTGTGTTCATGTATGCGCGCGAAGCGCGCCATATAAGCGTGCGTAGCCAATCATTGGCTTCGCACTCTTACACTGCGTGCGAAGCCAATGTTGCCGATACAAAGAGAGCGCATAGGCGACGTCCGGCCGATAACGAGCAGATGCCTTAGAGACATCTGGCCGATACCTGGCTCACAGTCCGACCTGGGCGGTACCTGCACGACCTCCCACCAATACTAGGCCGGAGGCGAAACGGTTGTACGCCTTTACAGTGGTACACCTTTACGAACTAGAGTACACTTTCGCGAGAAAGTGCACTGTAGTTTTGCACCATTATAACAAGGTGTACGATAGTATCGCACGTTTCAACGAAAATTCAAGAAAAATCACAGCGTTTTTTTTAAGGATGTGAGGTTTACACCTTTTTTGTGAAGAGTATCCCTACACCTATAATGGTGTGAGTTATTGGACAGGCCATTTAAACCTATAAAGGTGTGAAAATGTTTTGTGGGTACGGGTGACACTTTGCAGAGATTTCGAGCTCGTGGGCTGTCATCGGCGCTATGGGAAATTCTTTTTTTTTTTTCCTCTTGGCGCGAGGAGAGGAAAGTCGGGACTTTCCTATGGCCGTGCCGCGCGAAGATGGCGAAGAGAGCCCTTGGCCTCCCTCCAAGAATGGCGCGACGAAGCCTCGTGTTGTCTGCTTCAAACCGTTTTCTAAACATTCCTCGCGTGATGCAAAATCCCACTTTAGCAGTATACAGTTGCTACGCGTAACGTAGGATGTTTTTTTTTTTTTTTTTAAATTCCACACTGCGCTTACCCACTTACTTTACGGATCACCGAGGACTTGTGGCGGCCGTCAGTGGCACCCACGACGGCAATCACGACCGCAAACACGACGGCTATGAGAAGTAACGACGTCGCTCCTCTGTTCTCAGGTACGTGACGGCACTTATTTTCGACTTGCATTTCACACAATAAAGATTGCTGGCCTTAGCAGCCTATTAATAATAGCTTCTTCTGAGCAGGCACGACCTCAAGTGTGGCGTGCTTTGAATACCCCCTACATGAAACACTGCTTGCTCATTAGCATTAGTCAGCCTAATTAGCTACGTATATTTACATGTGGAAGAGAAATAAAAAAAAAAAAAAATTAATAAAGATTTTGAGAGTAAAGAAAGGGCTGCTAAAATGGTCGTAGAAACTAAAAAGGCTATAAAATGATCTACAAATTTATGAAAAAATAGAATCAGCCTAATAAAAGTGTTTGTCACGTAACCTCACTGCAGTTGATTACCTTAAAATTAAGGTTCTACCAATAACCAGTACTACACAGAGTTTCAGAAGGCAGAAGCGAAAATAATACGAAGTTGAAACAGGCAGCAAACTTTTGGCACTCATGATTCAACGAACTGATCACAGGTCGGCTTGGCAAATGTGAGGCGTCTAAGCCCCTGGATCTCAGCGCGCCTATTTACATTGTTTACAAATAAGCCAAACCTCTGTTTGCTTTAGTATTGAAGGAACTGAAGATGCGCGATCGCCATGAGTGATCTTCTTTCTTGGGTCTGTGCGTGCAGTGCCGAGAACCGCCACTCTTGTATTATGTTCCTATAAGAAAGCCTTTTCTAGGACTAAAACTACCCCCCGCACACGTAAAATAAAAGTGCACCGTGGGAAATAAAATACGACGAGGACATTTGAACTAAAGAGAGTGCAGACGAGCTGGTTCAATACTGACATGGTAACCCTAGAGCTCGGGAAAGGAAGGGACGTAGGACAAACAAAACTCCAAACAGATCTAAAATATTACTTCACCGTCACGTCCTTAAATAGACCTACCACCAAGCGACACAGACACAAAAGGTTTGACAACAAAAAACCTACGTACGGCCAAGCGACGCAACGATGGAGCCACCAACTGGCCTTTAGTCATGAATCCCGGAGAAAAGCTCACCGGAGAAAAGCTCACGGGAGAAAAGTTTACCGGAGGAAAGGTTACCGCAAAACTGGCGGATGCAGAGAAAAGCTCACCGCAGTTTTGACCAACGCAGAGAAAAGCTCACCCAAAATTTCCTCTTATCAAAGCTAGGCTTCAAAGTAACACAGTGACCATTGTTTTGGTAACAAACGGCACAATCATTCTAACTTCTTTTTATCAGCCGTTTTTTGGCTAGACATTTTAGGGTTTGTAACTTGGGTTTTTTGTACCCACCATAACCCGCACACAAATGTATGTCTTACTTCTTATCTTGTCTCCGTCCACACTGGAATTAGGAGTAGAGGGGGTAACTTTTGTTATGTTGTTCCTCGTGACGGATATAGGAAATGGTTTTTTGTTGAGTAAAGATAGACCACAGGTCCTTTAGTTCTAAACGCATTTTCTCTATTTCCTATTGGCTGAGAGTTGCGTGGTCGAACAGCAGAATCTGAATCCATTTGCTACATAAAGCGAACTTTTCTAGCCGTATAGCACTTCTGCTGTCACCATGGAGGTTATTCGTACTAATAAGGGGAAGGCGAAAATTCTGCTTGACGGTTATGAATATGCAAAAAAGCAGTCAAAGAATAGGTGGATCCGATGGCAGTGTCGAATGCAGCGAACAGGCGGATGCAAAGGAGCGATGACTACGGACAATGCTGTGAGTATAACAATCAACAAACTAATAAGGGGGGGTCGGGGTCGGCGGAGAACTTCTGCGGTCTCTCGCAGGTCACGTGTTAGGGACAGGCGCATCCGCTACGCGGGCGCTGCGAGCGGGCGTTCTCGGCGCGCGCGCCTGGCATTGTCTCCGACTCCGAGTCAGTTTAGTTAGTTCTTCGCTCTCGTCGTACGTTCGGACGGCGCTCGACCGGCTGCGACGTTCGCGCTGCGGGCGCGCAGATACTGACGCGCCCATCGTTGCCCTGGATGGATACTCACTGACCTCGGCTTTGAGTCTTTATTTAGTGTGAAGTTGCCAACCCATTGCACTTTGGCTCGGCATCTGGATGCGCTTGTCGCTGATGTGCTTGGTGACAATAGTTGGACAACTCGGATACCGCTTGCCCGCCGGAACTTCCTGATGCACTCAACACTGGATACTGTGCTTGTGCGTGCTGTGTGTGTGTTCCGTACGTGCATTGTGTTTAATGACGACGCGACGACGCCTGGACGACCGTGTGCGCCGCCAGAATTAACGTTACGCTCACCACTGAACTATACAAAAGTCTTTCGTGCGATGCCCTTAGCCGTTACGAGCGAGAGATCGTCGCGATTTCAGACCCAGTCCGCCTGGGTCTGAAATCGCGACGATCTCTCGGTTGTAACGGCTAAGGGCATAACACGAAATTCTTTTGTGGAGTCCAGTGGTGAGCGCAGCGGGAATTCCGGCGCTGCACCGCCTGGGTTTAAAATTGGGGCTGGAAATGCGCGGTTCCAGGCTGGATACAAACTGGTGCCCCACTTTTGGGTCTAGGCGGATCCGGCATTTTTTATTCCGGCCTGAATCTGGCATTTTCGTACGGGACACGATTCGCCCAGATTCAGGAATTTCGTAGCTGCTTTTCTTTTTTCGGATGGCGGATATCCCAGGGCATAAAAGAAACGCCATTTTTGCATGGGATCTTACTCTCGCTTTTGAAACGGAGTTAATCACAACCGAGAGAGGTTGTGCTATGTCTTCCATCACGGACATTCTTACACTCGTATTAAGTCTAACGAATCGACGCTCTAGTGGGCCTGCCGGCAAAGGAGACATTGTAAAACTAAAGTTGTAACTGATCTAGCCATATATCGTATACTATCCTGCTCGAGCGACCACACGCACGCCGGTGACCCAAGCGAGCTAAGTGTTCTCAGCGTACGTCATAAGATGAAGCTAAGCAGGTAAGTTGCGAAAGGTTGTCTTTATATTCCCAGTTTTGCATAACGAGAACCAATTTGTATATGTGCTTCTTTATTGCAGTGGAAGGACGCCTAGTACCACACCAGATACTTTTGGATGCAGCCTCCTCCGTAATGGACGAAACTGCCTCACAGATTCCTGCTGCATCCACACTACGGCGCACGATTCGGAAACAGAGGCAGCGCGTGAATTTTGTATACAGTGTACCATCCTGCAGGGCAGACATTCGAATGCCAGCAGAGTTTAAGGTAGAGTGATTTGCTGCTAACTTCATTCAGGTCACAGCTAAAGGAGATTCTTTTATCCTGCACGACAGCGGCGACGGCGACAGCGAGACTTCTGATCTTTGCAACTGAGCGCAACCTGAGCTTTTTGACCCGGTCAACCACCTGGTTCGCAGACGGAACCTTTAAACTCACCCCTGAGCAGTTCTACCAGCTTTACACTGTGCATGCAGTCGTCGCCGCTATAGTAGTGCCCATGGTTTACGGCTTGCTGCCCAACAAATCAGAAACCACCTACCGAGGGTGAGTAATAAAAGTAAAAAAAACGCATCCCTCGGTGTGCCCATTATTGTGATTCTGTCCCCAAAATCGTTTCTTTTATTTGTAATTTTGACTACACAAAATTATTTTTGTTCAAGGTTCTTTGATGTGCTGCTGAGCCGCGTTGGGACCTACCGCGTTGAGGTGGTTTACTTTCAGGATTGATTTTAGGATTGCTCCCGATATTCAAGTGTGACTAACATGAAAAACATTCCCTCAACCTTTCGACACTTCAATGTCATAAATATATTTCCCGCATGCCCTTCTTCCACAAGCTATACAATGGCTCACCTGATTTCAGAGATTCATACATTCAGCCTCCTCATCATGGCTGATCCCGCGTAAATCACCCCTTCAAAGTACGCCCCATTTTTGCTCGCACCAACCTATTCAAAAACTCCCATCTCCTCCTCGCGGTCTCCGATTGGAAAAGCCTACCCAGCGATATTGTGTCGATCACCTCAGCCCAGATGTTTACCAACGCCCTAATTAATGCATAACCATGTATGTGGTTTTTGTTTACCTAGTTTTCTGTAAGCACGTTTTGTTTTTTCTGTTATTATATGTAGCGCCAACGTCATCTCTTTGTCACCAAGCGCACTATACCTTTGTCTGTGATTGCCACCCCCCCCCCCCCTTGTAATTCCCGAAAAGGTCTTTAGGGTAAATAAATAAATAAATAAATAAATAATGAATAAACTGGTGAAGAAAAATGCTAAAGTATCTTAAATTGCAGCTGCGATCATCGTTTTTGAAAGTCACATCAAAAGACGTTGCAAGTTGTTTTTGTTTAAGTGCGTGCACAAAGTGGGACATCGCAAAATATAGGTCGAAATCTGTATACCGAATTTAGCCCGGCTCCAAGGTTTTTACTTTTTATTCTTTTTCATTTACCACAGTTGCTTAAAAACACGATAACCATACATGGTACTGCGAAGGTTTTGTAACCTTGATTGGTATGAAAAGGCTCAAAAATATTTTTTCTTTGTTGCTGGGCCCACGTGTTTCTTTCAAACAGAACAAGTTTCTGACAAGACGCCAGTGTTTTATTTAAAAATTTCTAGTCTTAATAAAGTAGGACAAACAGTCTTATATTTGCCAGCAGAAGGAGCTTGAAACTTCATCGACAGAATATTCGCAGAGGACAATCTCAGACACAAAATATTAATGATAGGCGTGGAAGTTCAACTGCACTATACAAGAAGATCAAGATCAAGGAGGCACCAAACAAAAGTATGCGCTAGTTAACGGCGTCAAACGGTGTGTCACAACCGTTGCATCAAGCTTTATTCAAATCGGCAGAAGTCTTAAAGGGATACTTCAACGAAATTTGAAATATTCCCGTCGTGTTCAAAAATAGGTTGAATATGATCCACAATATCCGTAAATGACAATCGCACGTTTGTATTTTAATCCTGGTGGCTGTAGTTTTCGTTATAAACGGCCCACTCTGGCAAGCGCTCGGAGAAGGCCCAGCTTAGAGCACGTGACATCCAACGCAATTGTGACGTAGGTCGTCTCAAGACGAGCAAAGCTACGGCGAGGCTGACGTCGAGAGGATGGCCTAGTCGTTCCAGCCACCGAAGCGGCTGCTCTTGTACGAATTTTGAGTGACGGGTTAATCTTCTATAATCTTCTAGGGGGACAATAGCGACTTCTGCGACACACAAAAGGGATTCTCGGGAAGAGGGGAGTTCCTCCTTCCCCCCTTCTCTCGTCGTGGCCGGAGACGAGACAACCTCCGTCACTAGCTGTCAAGGCTCCTAGACGAGCATTACAAACGAGGCGTTAGCGACATCCACCAGGTGCTCTTTGCTAATCGTTTAATTCGTTTTAAAATTACTTTTCGAGACTTTTTTAACAAGATATTGGTAAGTTCCATGTGATACTGCTCTTTTGAATACATATTGTCACGGGTAGTGACCAAAAATAACAAATAAACAGGAAGAAATAAACGTTTAATGTGGCGAACTTGTGCCAAAAATAAAAGAGTACAAAAGATAATAATAGAGCGTCGCGAGCGTCGCGAGCGTCAAAATCGGCGAAACCGCAGGATCGAGCGCTGGGGCGAGACTGACTCGACAATGTCGCGGGCGGCCTCTTATCTAGAGTGCGTCGCTATCTCGAAGATTCGGCGAAAGCGGCTCGAGCGTCGCGTGATCGGGGCGAGAATGAACACGCACTTTCTAGAAAACAAAAGCAGAAGATACATGGATATAAATAATAGAAGTTACGTGCGCTACACGAATAAACGGGAACTTTCTAGGGGTCCGGGCGGACACCTTCGTTACTAACCACGTGGCCGAGGAACTTCAGTTCGTCATAAGCGAACCGACACTTTGACGGCTTCAGGGTGAGTCCGGCGGTCCGTATGGCTTGGAGAACTGCTCGGAGTCGTCGCAAGTGCTCGTCGAAGTCGCTGGAAAACACGACGACGTCGTCGAGGTAGACGAGACAGCTCTGCCACTTTAGTCCTGCCAGTACGGTGTCCATGACACGTTGGAAAGTTGCTGGCGCCGTGCACAGTCCGAAGGGCATCACTTTGAACTCGTACAGTCCATCCGGCGTGACGAAGGCTGTCTTTTCTTGGTCCCTTTCGTCGACTTCGATCTGCCAGTAGCCGCTCTTCAGGTCCATTGATGAGAAATATCGAGAGTGGCGCAGCCGGTCTAGAGTGTCGTCGATGCGGGGGAGTGGGTAGACGTCTTTCTTCGTCACCGTGTTCAGCTGCCGGTAGTCTACACAGAACCTAAGCGTCCCGTCTTTCTTCTTAACCAGTACGACTGGAGAGGCCCAAGGACTGCTTGAAGGTTGAATTATGTCGTCGTTCAGCATTTCTTGAACTTGTTCCTGGATCGCCTGCCTTTCTTTAACGGAGACTCTGTATGGCGATCGATGCACCGGGCGCGCGTCGTCCTCGGTAACGATGCGGTGCTTCGCAACGGTGGTTTGGCGCACCTTCGACGACGTGGCAAAGCAGTCGCGGTATTCGGCGAGAAGGTTAATCAACTGTCGTCGTTTCGGGCCCGGGAGTTTAGGGTCAATGTCGAGCTGCGCTGGCGACGCACTGTCTTGCTGAGGTGGCGAGAATTCGTCAGTAATGGCGGCGAAAACGGCGGAGTTTTGGAGTTCCTCGACCTGGCCCACGGCTGCACCTTTTGTGAGGTGTTGCGCTTCATTTCGGAAGTTCGTGACGAGGACCACAGTGCGGCCATCCTGAAGTTCAGCAACTCCTCTTGCGACGCCTATTCCTCTTCCCAGAAGCAACTGGAGGCTTCCTTCGAGCAGAACTTCGCCGCAGAAATCTTCGGTGATCCCGACGGGTACGAAAACACTCGACCGCGGCGGTAAATTCACGTGGCTGGCGAGGACTCGGACCGCAGATGACGTCGCTTTGGGTTCCTCCGGTGGTGAAACAGGCTTTCGCAGCGTCAACCGGTTTGCTCCGAGGTCGATGACGGCGCCATACTCGCAGAGGAAGTCCATTCCGAGGATAACGTCCCTCGAACAGTCTTGCAGAACGACGAACTTTACAGGGCACGTCTCACCGTGGATCTCGACGCGAGCGGTGCATCGCCCGACTGGTGTGATGAGGTGCCCACCGGCGGTTCGTATTTGAGGTCCATCCCACGGCGTCGTGACTTTTCGAAGGCGGCGGGAGAGCCTCCCACTCAAAACTGAGTGGTCTGCTCCGGTGTCCACGAGTGCCGATGCGTCGTGGCCGTCGATGATGACGTTCAGGTTGTTGGACACCGTTTCAGGAGCGTCGTTTCGGTCTCCGGTAGCGTTCGAGTGGGGGCCCTCCGACGTTCGTGGAGGATCTTGGCGTCGGTCGTCTTCGGCAACTCCACCTCCAGGGGTTGCCGCGCCTAGTTTCCCCGGCGAGGAGCGAGGGGTGACAGGCTTTCACGTCGGGGTCGGTGCATCGGCGAAGCTGGACGTCGCGGTGACGGCGACCGGAACTCTCGGCGTGACGCAGGCTCGGGGGACTGGGGTCGTCGCAAGTACTCGTCGATCTCCCGAGGGCGTTCACCATACCTGGGACGCGGGTCGCTCGGGTGGAATCCGCGCAGCCCGAGTCGTCGGTATGGGCATCGGCGGTACACATGGTCAGCTTCCCCGCAATGGTAACACAGCGGGCGTCGGTCGGCCGTCCTCCAGACGTCTGTCTTCCTCGGCGCAGGTCGGTCTGGGTGAACGTGCGCCTGATCTTCCTGTCGTCGGGGATACTGCGGCGTTGGGGCGTCTCTTCGGGGTGGCGCCGCGGCTTGGCGGGGAGCTTGCGGCGGTCGTCGGGCTATGGCAGCGTAGCTCAACGTCGATTCCTGCGGTGCCACCGTGGTGACGGGAACCTCTGGTTGGAGCGCCCGTTGTACTTCCTCGCGCACAGCCTCGGCAATGGAAATGGTTGGCGGACGGCTGGTGGTTGGCAGCAACCTTCGCAGTTCCTCCCGGACGACCTCCCGGATAATTTCGCGGATGTCCGTACCAGGCACGTTTTCACCGCTAAGCAGCGCGGTTGCAGTGACGCTTGGCTGCCGCTGGTAGTGGGAAGCGCGCGCTTGGAGGGCGCGCTCGATGTTTGTCGCCTCGCTGACGAAGGCGTCGACGGTTGCCGGCGGGTTTCGGACGAGGCCTCCGAAGATGTCGTCCTTCACGCCCCGCATTAAAATGCGCAGCTTCTTTCCCTCGGTGGCCTGAGGATCGGCGCGGGAGCTCAGGCGGAGCACGTCTTCCACAAAGCTCGTGACGCTTTCATTGGGGCCCTGGGTCCTGGTTCGCAGTAGGTCCTCGGCTCTCTCTCGGCGGTGGTGGTTGACGAACGTAGCCTTCAGGTTGGTCTTGAAGATGTCCCACGACGTCAAAGAGGACTCATGGTTCTCGTACCAGTGCTTGGCGGTTCCCTCAAGTGAGAAGTAGACGTTGTGCAGGCGTTGCTCGTCGGTCCAGCCATTGTGGCGGGCAACGCGTTCATAGTGGTCAATCCAGTCTTCGACGTCTTCGTAGAGTTCACCGTGGAAGGGGGCAGCCGTCCGCGGTGCGACAGGCATGTAGACGACGGGAGAAGCGGCGGGGGCTTGCGACTGGTTGTCCATCGTCGTCTTCTGCGGCTTGGGCTTGTCCAGGAGCAAACCGTACTCAGGATCCTCTCCCTTGGTGCGGCGGCTGGTCCGAATTTCAGGTTCTGCGGTGAGTGGTCTTCTCACCGAGCCGGGAATCGGACTTGCACTGCGGTCCCTTGGAGGGGAACGCTGCACGGGCATGCGGTACCCCGCACCTCCACCAAAATGTCACGGGTAGTGACCAAAAATAACAAATAAACAGGAAGAAATAAACGTTTAATGTGGCGAACTTGTGCCAAAAATAAAAGAGTACAAAAGATAATAATAGAGCGTCGCGAGCGTCGAAATCGGCGAAACCGCAGGATCGAGCGCTGGGGCGAGACTGACTCGACAATGTCGCGGGCGGCCTCTTATCTAGAGTGCGTCGCTATCTCGAAGATTCGGCGAAAGCGGCTCGAGCGTCGCGTGATCGGGGCGAGAATGAACACGCACTTTCTAGAAAACAAAAGCAGAAGATACATGGATATAAATAATAGAAGTTACGTGCGCTACACGAATAAACGGGAACTTTCTAGGGGTCCGTGGCCGAGCGTTGCTTTCTCAGCCCTGCGCGCGGCAATATAGACCAAAAAATGAGCGCCGAAATTTCGTTGTAGTAACCCTTTAAAGGGACACTGACAGGGTATTTATGCTCGCCGAGGTTTTTAGTTGTACGTGACTTATGAGAGCTCAACTACCCAGAACAGAATTTGCGGCTCGAAATTCGGTTTCTTTCCGCCCGAAAACCGCCGATCAAGAACTGGCCGGTTCGAGTCTCGCTCACTCTCTTTTTTCGCGGTCACGGGCCGTTTTCTAAGGTATCGATGCGACCACCAAATTTAATAAAAGTCGTGGGTCACTGAAGGCACACACTCAATATTAAAAATAGAAAAAAATATGAAACCTATTTTTTTGTGGCTTCTAAAAAGCTGTAAATACGTTGATTGAAAAAAAAAAGACAACCGGAAGCATTCTGTGCGTTCGTTGTTTCGCGTATCGTGGGACTCGCGGGGACGGCGATGGCAGCGGACGACGGGCGTGGGACCTCTCTTTCAGAACTGTCGTTCGCGGTACCGGCGAATTCTGTCTACCGTTAAAAGAGAAATTTGGGACTGATTAAAAGAATTGGTATTCATCCCGTTCGACACGCCCGGCCACCAAGCCGATTTGCACGAAGACGTCGCCGAGCCGTCGCTCCCTTCTCGTGGCTGAAGACAACGCTCGCGCAACCGTCAAGCACGACGTGTCTACTTCGAGTTGAATATGCACGCGTACGATTTCTTTACTAGGTGCGAATGTCCCCAAAGCGTGGTGCTTCCCGACTTCGACCCGGGAGTGCTTTTGTTAGAGAAAAATCGACAGCAAACTTTTCAACTTACAGTTTACCGGCTGAATTATTACTAAGGAAAAAGATCCACCAGAAACGAGGTGCCCCAGTAGCTCAGTGGGAAAGACGTCCGCTTCACACGCGGTAGGACCGGGTTCAATCTCCCGTGAAATTTTTTTTTCAAACATTTTCCGATGTTTACATATCTTTTTCTTTTTTTTACAATCATCACTGAAGAAACAAACAAAAAAATAACAAACAAATGTTGTGGACGATACTTCGCTGAATTAAATGGTATGGGATTTCCGTTTTGACACCTGCGAACTCAATGTAATCACTTTCCACAAAATGCAAGGAGCATATAAATCAGGTAGCGTCCGCTTTCCGAGGTGCCCGTATATGTTCTACAGGAATCGCAGCCAGCCATTGGTCCCGATCCCGTGGATCTTTCGGAAACTCTGTCGCACAATGCTACTTTTTTTCGGATGCAGGACATGTGAGCCAGCTCTTCACGCAACATCTTGGGTGTATTCTTTTCGGAGCCGATCATGGAAATTCACCACGGGCACTCACTACTCATCTCCAACTCCTTAATGTACAAAACAACTCATCTTGGAGTACAGAACAACGAGCGGAACAAACATAACTGCAAAAGAATCGCACGGCGAGCAGTTCCCGCACGCCGCATCGCACGCCGCATGTCGTGTCGTCTGCTACGGAGAGGAGAAAAAACAAAACAAAAAAACGCACGGTCGGGTGTAGCCATGTGACTTCCGCCACTCACTCTCTTCTCTCCACTTCTCCGACCTCCGTCGGGTTTCGGTTTCGGTTTCGAGCAGTTGCGTCTTTTGGCTTTATTAAAAAAATACGCTACTCTGTTGCAAAATATTAATTGGGTATTCCTCCGACACCATAATAAAGCGCCTTACAAAAAATAAAAAAATTTTTTTTTGGGGGTGTCAGTGTCCCTTTAAGCGTTTTGTCCTGCCCTCTCTTTCTTTCCTGTGTTCGTCCCCTGTCGCGCTAATTGTGTGTACAACCAACTAGGCTATCAAATTATTTTGCTACAGTGTCTTAAGGCGCAGTAAAACTTACAAAAGAAGTTACTACCGCATCATTCTCCCCTGATCCGCGACCACGGCTTTCATCCTGTCTGGTAAGAAATCACAGAGCGCGGCCACGAAGTCTGGCTCGTCCCGAAGCCATTCACATTCACCTCTCATTGCTTTCATTAATTTGTGGGCACAGGCGCGATGGAGGAGACGCCGTGACATGGCTATCTTGATGCGCCTCCCAACGTGTTCGATGATATAGAGATCGACTCCATTTGGGGGCCAAGTCAGCTTCGTCAGGCAGCGCTCCTCGAAAAGATACGAGCGTGACAACGCACTTTCAACTTCGATGCTTTCTTGAAATGCTGTGCAATGCATGTTAACTGAAATTGGGAACTACACGGCACACGCCGTGATGGGGGTTCCGGCGGCCAATGTGTTCGGTAGGAGACGGCCGGAAGAGCGCAGCGGCGCAGTGAGCGCAAGTGAGAATTTGGCTGCGTTCCAAATCTTGCCCAAATGGATCCGAGTTACTCCGGCGGGTCGTGTCACGTGACAACGCAGATTGAAAAGCGCTGAACGCGGGTAAATTTTGGAACGCTAAGGTACCAAACCCTTACCCTAAAGTAAGATCGAGTAAATTGGGGAACACGGCCTTTATCTCGGCCTCAGGGTGCGCCGTATTTACGGAACGATGCGACAGGCGGCGCAGGTATATCTGTATCGCGTGTCGCATCGCTCCGTCCTGTGCACCGTGCACAGGCCGGAGTGCTGTTTCAGCTCATATTGTCCGCGATAGTACTTGCCTGGTCAGGTCGAGACGTCCATGTCTTCTTCGGGTTCGGTGGCGTGTGCCTGCCTCAGCTGTAATGGCGACGTGCGTCAGTCGCGGCGGAAGGCTTAGCTGGTCCGGCAGCGTGGGCCGGCTTGTTGCGTTGATTTCGTCCATTTTCGGGTTCCCGGTGCTTCCAATTGAAGCCAGCGAGTAATCGGTGATCTCCCGGACATCTAGGTAGTTTTTGGAGGGTCCAACTCCGAAGATATCCCGCATAAACGTAGAAAATTGGCGGAGCTCGATGCGAGCGCTAAAATACTAGTCGGCGGCCCCTTGCGTTCTCGTCGCGCTCAAAGGAACAGCCCGAGCCGGAGAGGCCACTTGCTGGACCGTGGACATCGCAGTAATTTTGCCGGACGGCTAATTTATGCTTATTCCAAAATTTTTGCACGAGGATGCATATGTAATAGGTCACTGTTGAAACAGTAACTCGTGGGATGATTCAATGAGTAAGCATTTGGTATTTCTTCTGGATGAAGCGAAGACCGTAAATTGTTCCACAGCAAAATTGCTCAGTTGTCCCCAGTCCAGCAGCGATTTGTGCTTTGAGCGAGAGGCGTCACATGCTCGAACTGTTCCACTGAGTGCTACGTGATGAAGCAGATAGTCGGCTACCCTTCATTTTAGAGCGTTTAAAAGATAAGACGCCGTTCGCGTGATCCGGATGTCTCTGGGGAGCACCGGAGCCGTTTATGTAGAGAGTTTAGCTATTAATTAGGAAGTACAGGAGAAAAATGAGGAGACGCCATTGGCCGAATGCGGGCTGGATGTGTTCCAGGGCCTTTTCACAAATTCAAATGTGGCCAACCAGAAGCCGGAAATAATACCCTGGCGGTGGTCGCGAGAAACGAACTTAATAAGTGCAGCGGAGTAACTCCTGGTGACTGAAAATATAGTGCACGAGATGTTTCAATCACGTTCATCAAAAATCATGGTGGAAAGGTGCGACTAGCGGAGCGATCGACATAATCCATTCGCCAGGCGCCGAGGGCTGGGAATTTGCCGTCCTAGTGGTGAAACCCTGTCCTAGAAAAAAGAGTTCGAGCGGTACATTCGTTTCTTACATCTTTCTGCATGATGATGATCGAAACATCACGTGCACCCTATTTTCAACCCCGAAGGGTTACTACGTTTAACTCTTACGCGCTTATTAAAACGATTAAAACTGTTTCTCGCTACCACCGCTTCGGGATTCTTTTCGGCTTCTGGTGGACCAAAAGAGCATGCCAAGCCCTCTTTCTGCGCCTGGTGCACGGCCTGGTGCTGCCCGCGCCTCCCATTGACCAAACTTTTTGTATACGCGGCTCTGGGGGGCACTGTACTTATTGCCCATCAACATTTTTTTTTCTTCTGAAGCAAGAAGTGTTTTCGAGCAGCGCCTCTTAAATGCGTGCTTGGTGAGGTTTTGTGATTTTCTGCATGAGGGCGACATCAGAAGACTGATATGGTAATCGAAAGGTTTGCAATGCATCTCTTTTACAGAATAAAAAAAAAAAAAAAACGATTAATTTCGTTCCCAGTATGATTGTTTATCGACAAAACGTGCTTCGTTAAAGGTCGCAGAGATGCTAATTTGTCGATAAAAAGCTTTCTTTTGAATTTTTGTTGAAATACAAACACTCAGAAATGACGAAGCTTGTTTTGCCAGGGAAGGAATTAGTTACTTGTTCACTACACTTTTGGAACTTTCTAAGAGCAAAACGTTTACCTTAAAATTCAGGTCTTTGATAAGTGTCTTTTTAGTCTGTATTTATTTCAAATTTTTTTTCCGACTATATACTTTATCAGTCCTTCAAATAATCATAATAATCTCAAAAAATTTTAGTAGAGCATATCACGTTCATGCCAGAAAGGTATAAACTTGGACGAGTTGGTTAAACGTTTTATATAATAAAAACGCGAAAAGAACACAACACGAAGGACCATTTTAAAGGGGTCGTGAAACGTTTTTTCGAAATTGTGAATTATGTGTCTGTTTAATATCCTTGTCCTTTATGTCATAACCCTTGTTCATGTTTGATCGTCCGGATTCATTTACTAGCGCAAACGATATATATTTTAAGTTTTTTTGGGGAGTTTCTCTCTGAGTTCTACAAACACGTGACGATAAGTAATCAATAGGGAATTGTTTTTTGTTTGCGCAAAATGGAGTCGTAGACCAGACTGAATGGGTCCAGCAAGAGCGTTAGGTATCGCCCTAACAGTTGCTCCATTATAATGTCACGCACGCAAGTCAACGAGGCCGTCTTCCAAATTTTACACAAATTGATCCAACTTACTCCGGCGGGTCTTGTCACGCGACAACACAGATTGAAAGACGCTGGACGCGGGCATGTTTTAGAACGCCAAGGTACAAAACCCTTACCCTGGAGTAAAATCGAGTTAATTTTGAAACACGGCCCGGTTGACATTTGACTTCTGATATTTTTTTTGCTCAGATGACTGTAAGATGGCCAACCTCCCTGAGCTCCATCGTCACCTCTTGTAGCGCGGTCGGCTTCTGGGTAAGTCTAAGTAAGTAAGAGCCTTAAATACATGTGCACTAGAAAAAATGAACAGGACCAAGCGTTACTTACAACTGAACGTTTATTGAAAACCAACTCACTATTTATACACGCAATTAAGCTCCCGACACAAAAAAGCAAACGGGTTCTCGGTTAAGTGTACCGACTGTGCATTTATGCCGCTATCCTCGCCCTTCACTGTTGTGCAGTAGGCCTCAAATAACTCTTTCCCATATTTATTTTTATTTTTAAATTTTCGTATCTTCAAGATTAGGCGCAGAGGGGGCACATATCACAATGAATGGCGAAATTGCCCGATGAGGAGCTTCTGACAGATAGGGCATGCTCACGTGCCCTGTCATTTATACACTTCCCCATTTGCCCAAAGTTCGCTCTCCCGCAAGTCATGGGTATTTCGCAGACAACTGATGTTGTACATTCAATGTACTGCGCTGCGTATTTCGTAGTACATATACCTCTGTTTTTTTTTTTTTATATTGTCGACTCCTGAGCACAGGCTAGACAATTTAGACGGGACAGAGAACACTACAGGCATGTCAAAGTGTGCGAAACCTTTCTTGCGGTTGTGGGACGACCTACGGACGTACGATATTACCACCGGTCTTGTTTTTTTTTGTATCTGAGGTGCTGAGTTTTGAGTCGTAAGCCGACACCCCGTTACATCAAACGACAGACGTTCCTCGCCCGACAACGAGAGTAGTGGTGACGACATCGACGGCGAAGTCGCGGCTTGTGCGGGATCTCGACTTGGTTGCACAAGCCCAACGACAACAGAAGAGGAAGCCAGCTGAGCAAAAGACGAGTGGTTTTTTTTACATCCTCGGAGTGCCAGCCGGGCCAGCACCACACACTATGTCTTCGATCACCTGGGTGCTCAGGCTGCTCGGTTACAAGCTCGACCGCAAGCTGGGAGACTCCAGAGCCCGCTTTCGCGAAGACCGCCGCCCGGGCAACATCGGCATTAAACCAGGCCTGGAACCCCACCACGGGGGTGCTTGACTCCCTGCGTCACCGAAAATTTCACCGGCACGTCTGCAAGCGGGACAAGCAGGGAGCCCTCGCCAGACACTCGGGACCGGCCTGCTAGAAGTCAGTAGCCCATGGCGGTCCCGTGAACACCACAGTCGCGAAGACCGCTGCTAGGCCTAAAGCTTTTCACCACCTTCAACCGCAAGATCAACCCTTCACCATCGTTCACAAGCTCCATTAAAATCATGATCACTATATTTTAAATTCACCCGGAAAATACGGTCTCATCATCGTTGGACGCGGCGCCGCTGATTTTCATGGTATGGGCTACTTGCTTTTCTGCGCCGCCGCGGCTCTCCTGAGCCGAAGTAAATATCTATGTTTCTATCAGTAATTAACAAATGCATGATTAATTGCGTACAAAGCTGTGTTTATTAGCCACTTGAGAAAACAGACTATTTGTTTTAATAGAAATCGGCACGATGGAGTCGTTACAATCGCAGTAGGTGCACAGTTTAAATTTCTTACAAGTCTGAACGTCGTACACAATATAATCAGGAGTTGAACAAATTTTTTTCAAGCTAGCTGTTTATCAGGACGTACCCTTTTATGTTACAAAATTGCACTAAGGGCTGTTTGTTATTTACAATATTATACTTACTATTCTGACTAGTAAGAAACCTTCAGCAGTTACCTAACCATAAAAAAAGCACAGTGAAATTGACTAAGGGTTCATTTTTGGGGTTGCAAAAACCAAGTAAACAAAGTATAGGGTGATGAATATCATAAAAATATTTTACTCTAGATCCTATATCAAGAAATATGTGCAGCATTATTATGTAGGGGTGCAGTATGTGGCTCCAGGAAGGGTCGTTGCAGTAGCAGTAAAGTAAGCGAAGTGTTTTAAACTGCCAGGTACAGTGCTCCTCAAACTTATACGTAGAAGTTTTGGATGGCCTGATGAGAGTCACCTCATGAAGCCTTTGCTTGGCTGCCATCAGGATAGTTCTGCCATAAAATAGACACAGCTGTGTTTCATATAAACTTGGTGAGCACTACACATGCTGTACGAGTCATGAATGGTGATGACCAGAAGACAGGCCTGAAATGATTTACTTTCGGGAACATGCGGGCAAAAATTGTTGAAGGAAAGGTATCTACACACAAACAAAATATAACATTTCAGCTGAGATAGGGGGTGTTTTTGGAGCTCCTGTTGCCAGTTGCACATTCCTAATGGGCAATGCCCATCGTGTTGGTAATGAAACAAGATGGGTAAGTGAGAATTGGCAGACACTGCGCTGTTAAACGTTGATAGAAGATTCCAAAGGGGAGGACATAAACATGGCTTTAAGACAGGAAGCTTCTAGAGATGTTCTGTGTTATTAACGACCATCAACACAGACACCTTGAAGTTGAACTAAATCTTGCCTGTAACATCCAGGCTGAGGCTTTGCCGTCCTTGAATTATCATCTTGTAGACCCTCGTAAAAAAGTGGTTGGGACAGATGTGACCGACGCGTGCGCCGATGTCGTCTGGACCATCGCGTCCAATGGCTCTAAGTCACAGGACCCTACGACGTGGCTCGCGCGGCAGGGTGTAAAACAGTATGTCGTCTGCGCTACTGTACGTCTAGCAGTGTGTCACAACGCACACGGTTGGCATGGCGGGCGATGACACGCGCACACAACACCCGTGAATGACGATAAACCCGAACCACAACCTAAACTTTCCAAGAACAGACGCTGAGGAGCTGCTAAGCGACAAGCAACCGAGCGACCGACAGAGCTAACTTTGCTGTGGTTACCAAGGGGCAGAAGAGCCGGATCTATTTGGAGCCGAAACTGCATCACAATCATGTGATCAGTATTGTGTAAATATCATAGAGCGTCAATAAATAAATATTTATTTTTATAGTTTGCAATTTATTGTTTGAACATTAAATAAAGTTGAATAGTTGTTTTACATTATATACATGACAGAACAGCACACGACAAAACAGCACGCGACAAAACAGCACTGTCAAAACAGCACGCGTCAAATCAGCAGAGCGTCAAAACAACACGACGACAAAACAGCACGCGTCAAAATAGCACGCGACAAAACAGCACAGCGTCACAACGGCAAAGCGACAGAAGAGCACGGCGTCAAAACAGCACGGCGTCAAAACAGCACAGCGTCAGAACAGCACAGCGTCAAAACAGGACATTGACAATATAGCTAGGGTTTCGTGTTTTCGTTTTTTTTTATTATTTTTAAATTCAGCGCACATTTTTCGGTTTTTATTCCAAGCGTTAGTTTTCGGTTTATTGCTCTGAATATTTGTAGGCTTATAAACTTTTCGGTTCTTTTTGTTTTATTGACGAAAACCAGTTTACTGACGAAATTGCAGTATTTAAAGGCGTTTGTTTAAAATTAATAGTGAGTAAACCAGGTACTGGATTTCTCATTTGTTGTTGTGTGTGGCAGCCGACGTGACCTATCGTGATCTGACATTATCGCCGTAGGCTCGTATTTGCACACAGGACGAACATGAGCTTTCTACCACTTCGGTCAAAGAAGCAAACATCAAAATCCAAACATTTACAAGCATTGTACTGAGTGCGTCTTCCCCCCCCCCCCCCCCACCCCCCTTTCACGACTGCGAGATGTGGTTAATTCGCGCAGAACAACAAACGAAAATAAAGCAATCGTATTTATGCCCTCCTCTAGTAGACAAGCTACGGGTGTTAAAAAATGTGCGGCATTTACGGATGCTCTTTAATTTCATTGTTCAGTTTACGATTAAACTTTCTTCTTTCAAGAATGAATTCTGCACACAAATCCCTATCAGGTGAAAAACCCAGATTTCGTCCTGAAGACCATTGTGTCGGTGCAACTCTTTGTTGAAAGTTGAACCGATCTCGGAGACAAGCTGTAAATTGCGAAAGCTAGTGATCATACGGTCAGTAATGAGGAACATTCCCCCACACACCCCTCCAAACGCGCTCGGAAATACCCAGGTAGCACGCCAGAGGAATGCCCAACTTGGGCAAAGGTCTGGCAAACATAAGGGCCCAACTTTGGCGCAGTTAGGTTTTTGCACCATGGCACTCATCAGTGGCAAAGTACGGTGCCTAACTATAGCCTTAGTTGGGCGATCCTAGGGCATGCCAAAGTTTGGCTCTTCTCTGGTACGCCAGAGGAGTGCCAAAGTTGGTGCCATACTTGAGCCATAACTGCCATAGTAAATCCTAATCTCGGAATGCGGGGCATGCCAAGGTTTGGCATTTCTCTGGTCCGCCAGAGGAGCGCCAAAGTTGGTGCCATACTTCAGCCATAACTGCCAGAGCAACGCCTAATTTCGGTATTATCGGATCAGTCGAGAGCCAACTTCGGTCCGCCCAATTCCCCTCCATTCCCAGCGGGTGGTTGACCTTGCCACAAGACCTTGTGAGGGAGCGTCGGCAGGGTTGGCCAGAGTAGGGATCCATCGAGCCCATAGGCTTTTATTGACAAACAATACAGAAATTGCCGTGGCGAGCTGCCACGGCAGAGACCTCCCATGCCCCCGAGTGATGGCCTGAACGACCGCTTGATTGTCGCAGAGGATGATCGAGTGGTCGGGGCAGACCAGGGCCGCGAGTGCCAAGGCTTTTGCCTCGCGGACGTAGATGTCAGATGCCGGCCTTGTAATGATCGCCAGGTTCCCTTGGGTGGTTGCTAGTCCGATTCCTGTAGGACTCGCGTCTGAGGCGATGGTGGTTGTTGGGGAACGGATCTTCCACGGAGTGCGGTGTGGCAAGGTCAACCACACCCGATGTAGGATGTCGACGTATCCCTCTGGGAGGCTCTTGGGCTTATGTAGAAGGCGAAAAAGCGGGCCTAGCATGTGGTAGTGTCCTCTGTATACAGAAAAATAAAAAACGAGGTGCCCGACATAGCGTTCTACTGTCTTCAGAGGTAGCGGGTTCTTGAGTTGCTGGAGGATCTTTGCCAGGTCCTGCTTCCTGGGGCCGGTGTGGCCAATCATTTCCTCGTTTCCCTCCAGCAGGAAGCCGAGGAATGTGATGTTGCGGACGGGTTCGATCCTTGTATCTTTGGGGTTCACACAAATCCCACAGGCTTGAAGGTCACGGACAAAGTTACGCGTGACGCGGGCAAGAAAAGCGGGGTCGGGGTGGGCCAACAAAAAATTATCTAAGTGGCTCCAAGCCCACACCCCGACCGCGCGTAAGTGGCGTGTCAAAGCCGTCGCGAGCTGCTGCATGACAAAGGGACCCGGCTTCAACCCAAAGGGGAGGCGGGTAAAACAGTAGTACTCGTTGTCGAGTTTAAAAGTGGTGAGTTTCTGGGTTTGCTCACTTAAAGAAAAATGGTAGTAAGCCTCGGAGAGGTCGATCTTTGTAAAAAAAGGTTTCTTGGGCAGGGGGTTTTCCAAGATTGCCACAGGCAAGGGCTTTAAATGAAATTTCGGGGCTTGCATGTGGGGCGTGAGGGCGGCTGCATTGAGGATGAAGCGGCTCTCTGTCGCACTCTTCGGGGCCAGTTGGACTGGGCTGAGGTATCTGCCACGGACGGTCCGTTTGAGAACGCCGGATTGGAGCATCGACTTAACTGCCTCCCTTAAAACTGGGACTTGCGATGGCGGGGGGGGGGGGGGGGGGGGGGGGCCGGCTGTTAACGACAGTGTTACGTGCGCATTTAAAATGTAAGGCAGAGGGGTCGCACGGCGGGTAGTATCCGAAAACTTGGCTCACCCTGCTCCAATCAACTTGGGGTGGGGGCTTGGATGGGCGGACCGGAGGATGGGGTGGTCCTGCCTGCCTGGCTGGTTGTCTGCGGGAATCTGTTTCCTCGGAGAGGTCCTGGTCCTCTTGCCCGCTGTCGGCGGCATCTCCAGGCTGGCCCGCTTGAGGGGGGGACGGGGGGCTGGTGCGCCTCGAGGTACCGCAGGGTGCGGTCCGCCCCAATTTGGTGGGTGTCGACTTCTTCTTCGGTGTCAAGCTGGGGCTGCTGGAGGTCCGGGTGGGGCTGGAGCTGCGGGACAATGCCGGCGGCATTGAGTGCCTGGGCCAAAATGTCATTTTCGGCTACCACATCTTGGATGATCACTAAGGTGGGTTGGTGGTCAATCATTAACCACTGAGGTCTGGGATCAGAAAGCACAAGGTCTAGCTGGAGGGGGATTCCCTCTGGTGCCTGGAGGTACTCTCTTAGTCCTTGGAAGTCGGAGTCGAGAGCCAACTGGCAAAGGGTATACGTCGCTGCTGATAGACCCCAATTTACTACGTGCGCAAGAACCGTCAGCACATGCCACCAAAGACCCCAGCGCCAGTGTCCCGGCTCTCGGACGACGACGACGATCTACCAGCAATAATCAATGACGCCATCGCTGGCCACACCCGCAGCCTCCGCGAGGCTATGCAAGATGATCGTTCGGCAATGCTTCAGGCTTTGCGCCAGGAGCGCGCAGCAATGCAAGAATCCCTCATCGTATCGCTTCAACAACTGTTCCCCAGAACAGCGGCGCCAGTCGCCACCCACCCGGACACCACCCAGGCACTCCATCAGTCCAGCCAGAGTGCAACGCAGCCCCTCCAGCCGCACCCCTCCACAAGCACCTACCCCGGACCATCTCAGGCCACCAGTGGCTACACGCTCCAGTCCTCCCTCGGAGGGTATGAAGCAAACCTCAACGCCCAAGCGGCGGCCTTCGGCCAGCCCGCCACCCAGCAGGCGTTCCAGCCCCCCCTTGGGCCCCCGCACCCCTTTCCCCCTGCAACACCCGTCGAACTTCCAGTCTACGGCGGACAGCAGACCCCCAGGCAGCGCGTGTTCACCGTTCACGACCTCCCCACGAGAAGGGATCTTGGGGAGGCGTTTATACACGTGCAAAACGCCAACAGAAGCACCCAGCTTTTGTCCAAAAGGGATATCATCGAGCTGCAACTCCTCGAGTCGTTCCTGGAAGTGTGGGACTCCTACCCACCCCTCGCCCCCCCAAAGCCGCCTCCGCGTCTTTGATAGGGTACGTTTGTTGTACCATGTCACCACCAGCGGGTGGAACACAGCGCTCGATGGATACGCCGACCCCAGCGCCAGCTATCTGTTGGGACCCCCCGCCAGACGAACGGAGCAGCCCCAGCGAGGAGCAAGTCCAACGAGGACTCGCAAGAACCCAGGCCGACAGAGCCGAAAAGACAATCCCAAAAGGAACCCACCAAAAGAGGACAAGTGAGTCTCCATACCTCTTCTCCTCCCCGCGACGTGTTCTGGGCCCTAGTCCCCCCCAAGAACTTTTCCGCAAGCTCCCCCTTGACCCACATGGAGCCTACCAAACTCTCCCTGAGAGCCCCCCGTGTTCCTTAGCGCCTCCCGAGCGCCAACAAGTAACTTCGCCAGCACCGGCAACAACTGGTGAATTACAGGGGTCGCAACCCCCACTTCAGCCCCCACCAGGGCCATCCCTACCCGCGCCTCAGTCGCCTCCTTCGCTGTCCCCTGTGACAGCCCTGTTGCCCACCCCTCGGACTCCAATACACACCGACGTCCAAGGACTAAGAGAGTACCTCCAGGCACCAGAGGGAATCCCCCTCCAGCTAGACCTTGTGCTTTCTGATCCCAGACCTCAGTGGTTAATGATTGACCACCAACCCACCTTAGTGATCATCCAAGATGTGGTAGCCGAAAATGACATTTTGGCCCAGGCACTCAATGCCGCCGGCATTGTCCCGCAGCTCCAGCCCCACCCGGACCTCCAGCAGCCCCAGCTTGACACCGAAGAAGAAGTCGACACCCACCTAATTGGGGCGGACCGCATCCTGCGGTACCTCGAGGCGCACCAGCCCCCCGTCCCCCCTCAAGCGGGCCAGCCTGGAGATGCCGCCGACAGCGGGCAAGAGGACCAGGACCTCTCCGAGGAAACAGATTCCCGCAGACAACCAGCCAGGCAGGCAGGACCACCCCATCCTCCGGTCCGCCCATCCAAGCCCCCACCCCAAGTTGATTGGAGCAGGGTGAGCCAAGTTTTCGGATACTACCCGCCGTGCGACCCCTCTGCCTTACATTTTAAATGCGCACGTAACACTGTCGTTAACAGCCGGCCCCCCCCGCCATCGCAAGTCCCAGTTTTAAGGGAGGCAGTTAAGTCGATGCTCCAATCCGGCGTTCTCAAACGGACCGTCCGTGGCAGATACCTCAGCCCAGTCCAA
The DNA here is from genome assembly GCF_016920785.2 of Ixodes scapularis. NCBI lineage: Eukaryota > Metazoa > Arthropoda > Arachnida > Ixodida > Ixodidae > Ixodes > Ixodes scapularis. Next base: position 148,936,758 of record NW_024609846.1, read on the forward strand.
CTGGCCCCGAAGAGTGCGACAGAGAGCCGCTTCATCCTCAATGCAGCCGCCCTCACGCCCCACATGCAAGCCCCGAAATTTCATTTAAAGCCCTTGCCTGTGGCAATCTTGGAAAACCCCCTGCCCAAGAAACCTTTTTTTACAAAGATCGACCTCTCCGAGGCTTACTACCATTTTTCTTTAAGTGAGCAAACCCAGAAACTCACCACTTTTAAACTCGACAACGAGTACTACTGTTTTACCCGCCTCCCCTTTGGGTTGAGGCCGGGTCCCTTTGTCATGCAGCAGCTCGCGACGGCTTTGACACGCCACTTACGCGCGGTCGGGGTGTGGGCTTGGAGCCACTTAGATAATTTTTTGTTGGCCCACCCCGACCCCGCTTTTCTTGCCCGCGTCACGCGTAACTTTGTCCGTGACCTTCAAGCCTGTGGGATTTGTGTGAACCCCAAAGATACAAGGATCGAACCCGTCCGCAACATCACATTTCTCGGCTTCCTGCTGGAGGGAAACGAGGAAATGATCGGCCACACCGGCCCCAGGAAGCAGGACCTGGCAAAGATCCTCCAGCAACTCAAGAACCCGCTACCTCTGAAGACAGTAGAACGCTATGTCGGGCACCTCGTTTTTTATTTTTCTGTATACAGAGGACACTACCACATGCTAGGCCCGCTTTTTCGCCTTCTACATAAGCCCAAGAGCCTCCCAGAGGGATACGTCGACATCCTACATCGGGTGTGGTTGACCTTGCCACACCGCACTCCGTGGAAGATCCGTTCCCCAACAACCACCATCGCCTCAGACGCGAGTCCTACAGGAATCGGACTAGCAACCACCCAAGGGAACCTGGCGATCATCACAAGGCCGGTATCTGACATCTACGTCCGCGAGGCAAAAGCCTTGGCACTCGCGGCCCTGGTCTGCCCCGACCACTCGATCATCCTCTGCGACAATCAAGCGGTCGTTCAGGCCATCACTCGGGGGCATGGGAGGTCTCTGCCGTGGCAGCTCGCCACGGCAATTTCTGTATTGTTTGTCAATAAAAGCCTATGGGCTCGATGGATCCCTACTCTGGCCAACCCTGCCGACGCTCCCTGACGGGTCACACGCACATGATCCCAAAACCGACCAATGAGGGGGCGCCGCCAGGGGGCACTCCCGGCATGCCTATATAAGCACCGGGAGACCAGGAGAGGAGATCAGTCGAGAGCCAACTGGCAAAGGGTATCAAAACCGACCAATGAGGGGGCGCCGCCAGGGGGCACTCCCGTCATGCCTATATAAGCACCGGGAGACCAGGAGAGGAGATCAGTCGAGAGCCAACTGGCAAAAGGTATCAAAAAAAAAAAAAAAAAAAAAAAACCCAAGAATTTTTTTTTTACAAAGATCGACCTCTCCGAGGCTTACTACCATTTTTCTTTAAGTGAGCAAACCCAGAAACTCACCACTTTTAAACTCGACAACGAGTACTACTGTTTTACCCGCCTCCCCTTTGGGTTGAGGCCGGGTCCCTTTGTCATGCAGCAGCTCGCGACGGCTTTGACACGCCACTTACGCGCGGTCGGGGTGTGGGCTTGGAGCCACTTAGATAATTTTTTGTTGGCCCACCCCGACCCCGCTTTTCTTGCCCGCGTCACGCGTAACTTTGTCCGTGACCTTCAAGCCTGTGGGATTTGTGTGAACCCCAAAGATACAAGGATCCAACCCGTCCGCAACATCACATTCCTCGGCTTCCTGCTGGAGGGAAACGAGGAAATGATTGGCCACACCGGCCCCAGGAAGCAGGACCTGGCAAAGATCCTCCAGTAACTCAAGAACCCGCTACCTCTGAAGACAGTAGAACGCTATGTCGGGCACCTCGTTTTTTATTTTTCTGTATACAGAGGACACTACCACATGCTAGGCCCGCTTTTTCGCCTTCTACATAAGCCCAAGAGCCTCCCAGAGGGATACGTCGACATCCTACATCGGGTGTGGTTGACCTTGCCACACCGCACTCCGTGGAAGATCCGTTCCCCAACAACCACCATCGCCTCAGACGCGAGTCCTACAGGAATCGGACTAGCAACCACCCAAGGGAACCTAGCGATCATCACAAGGCCGGCATCTGACATCTACGTCCGCGAGGCAAAAGCCTTGGCACTCGCGGCCCTGGTCTGCCCCGACCACTCGATCATCCTCTGCGACAATCAAGCGGTCGTTCAGGCCATCACTCGGGGGCATGGGAGGTCTCTGCCGTGGCAGCTCGCCACGGCAATTTCTGTATTGTTTGTCAATAAAAGCCTATGGGCTCGATGGATCCCTACTCTGGCCAACCCTGCCGACGCTCCCTCACGGGTCACACGCACATGATCCCAAAACCGACCAATGAGGGGGCGCCGCCAGGGGGCACTCCCGGCATGCCTATATAAGCACCGGGAGACCAGGAGAGGAGATCAGTCGAGAGCCAACTGGCAAAGGGTATCAAAGCCATAACTGCCAGAGCAACGCCTAATTTCGGTATTTGGGACGTGCCGAGGTTTGGCGTTTCTCTGGTCCGCCAGAGGAGCGCCAAAGTTGGTGCCATACTTCAGTCATAGCTGCCAGAGTAACGCCTAATTTCGGTATTTGGGACGTGCCAAAGTTTGGCTTTTCTCGGGTCCGCCAGAGGAGCGCCAAAGTTGGGGCCAGACTTGAGCCTTAACTGCCATAGTAAATCCTAATCTGGGAATTCGGGGCATGCCAAGGTTTGGCGTTTCTCTGGTCCGCCAGAGGAGCGCCAAAGTTGGTGCCATACTTCAGCCATAACTGCCAGAGCAACGCCTAATTTCGGTATTTGGGACGTGCCGAGGTTTGGCGTTTCTCTGGTCCGCCAGAGGGGCGCCAAAGTTGGTGCCATACTTCAGCCATAGCTGCCAGAGTAACGCCTAATTTCGGTATTTGGGACGTGCCAAAGTTTGGCTTTTCTCGGGTCCGCCAGAGGAGCGCCAAAGTTGGTGCCAGACTTGAGCCGTAACTGCCATAGTAAATCCTAATCTGGGAATTCGGGGCATGCCAAGGTTTGGCGTTTCTCTGGTCCGCCAGAGGAGCGCCAAAGTTGGTGCCATACTTCAGCCATAACTGCCAGAGCAACACCTAATTTCGGCATTTGGGACGTGCCAAGGTTTGGCGTTTCTCTGGTCCGCCAGAGGAGCGCCAAAGTTGGTGCCATACTTCAGCCATAGCTGCCAGAGCAACTCCTAATTTCGGTATTTGGGACGTGCCAAGGTTTGGCGTTTCTCTGGTCCGCCAGAGGAGCGCCAAAGTTGGTGCCATACTTCAGCCATAGCTGCCAGAGCAACTCCTAATTTCGGTATTTGGGACGTGCCAAGGTTTGGCGTTTCTCTGGTCCGCCAGAGGAGCGCCAATGTTGGTGCCATAATTCAGCCATAACTGCCAGAGCAACGCCTAATTTCGGTATTTCGGCCTCGCCGAGTTTGACTTTTCTCTGGACAGCCACAGTTGTGCCAAAGTAAGTGCCAGACTTGAGCCATAACTGCCGCAGTAAATCTTAATTTGTCGATTCGGGGCATGCCGAAGTTTGGCTTTTCTCTGGCTACCCACTGAAGTGCCAAATAAGTGCCAAAAATGGCAAAGAAAGCCGAGAGGCCAGCCCAAGTTTCGAATATCTCTGGTGTGTCACAGAAGGGCTCTTTCACGCGTCCCAGAAGAGAAATAAATTAAATAAGCGTTGGAAACACGATGGTAAGATGTCATCTCCTCCGTTCCCAAGCAGCACGGCAATACTTTGCAGTATCGTGCCAGTGCCGGCCGAAAGTCGGTTCCAATATCGCTCAACTGTCCAGTTTTTCACCAACGTTTGATACCCGGCAGGTATTGCCGTACAGGTGTTTCGCCCCGGCCTAGCGTTCGCGCAATATTGTGCGAAAACTCTACGATGCGTCTGCTTCGTATTGGCCGAACGTTGTGCAAGTATGTGTACGTTGCATGTCATTTGTTGCATATCCAATCACTTATACGGACAAACAAATTTTTTTCGATCGCTCCCAGAAGTTTATTAAACAACTATAATTGCACACAGTGTATTCTCAACATATTTACAAAGGTCACACTTCTCTGTAAAACGAAAAGCAAATTATAAAATACATTTAACACTGTCCTCATGCCAAGCAAAACTCATCACACAAAAACCGCGGAGATTGAGAGGAAAGCAGGACGACTATCAGAATCATGCTTGCAGTGCACTTACTAATAAAAGAGCGATATCATGTAATCCTTGATAGATGCATAATCCAACTCAGGCACCCCACAAACACATTCGAGGATTCGAGGACTGACGTCTCGTCGTCGGCGAAGAGCAGTTTTTGTCGAAGCGTGTCCAACAAACACATCACAAGTATTCCACGAACTCCGGTGCAAAAAATGGCTGTTACCGAAAAATTGGCATGGACGTATTCCGACCGTTTACGACGAAAAAACACAGCCGCGTCTGCAACGCACGAAAGCAACAGAACACTGAAGAGCAGTTCGAAAACCGGACCTACGTGGCCCGCTTAATTCTATAACTAGGCAAACGGCGAAAACGACAGCCCCAGAGATCCCATCAGCGTGACAGAGAAAGTCACGTGAAAAATTTTCGTCCAAACGTTTTTGTCCTAGGCGTCCTACGTAGAGAGGTCACGCTGGGTCACGCGTTTCGCTTCACCCTTTTGATTTGCTTAAAGCGGATGTCGCGCTCGCTGACAGCCACACGAAGACACAAAAGCAGGTGGGGAGGATTTGCAAAAGGCGAGGTCGAAGGGGAATCAACAACGCATAAAAGGAAAGGCCGCTTCTGCCGGTGACCTTGTCGCCTTGCCTAGTCTGTCAGCGTTCGGAAGGGCCTTAGAAAGATAATCTCCTTTCTTGAGAGCGAAATGGACGGGGTGGTTATGTTTTTCGGGCTTGTCGCCATCCGATAGGCCTCAATTATTTCTGTCCCCACTCGCTCGCGGTGGCCTCCCATGGCTGTCGTGGCGGTGAAATTAGGAGCGCAAAAATACTCCAGAAGCCGGGCGAAGACATGATAAATGTAACAACAAAAACGGCTTGACATAACAAAAATAACAATTTAATTAAACGTTTCGCCTCCCATGCGGGAGGCATCTTCAGTAGAGCGCAGAGCGAGTGAGAGTCGCACAAAAAAGTTCGGCTATTTAGGCATAAAGTTTGTGTGCACGTCCGGCAGGGGGCCACGGTTCTTGTTTACCATAGGGTTCCTTATTGCGCGCGCGCTCCGCTGGAGGGTGAGGACAACTGCGTCGTCTGCTACGACGGCCGCCATTACGGCGCCCACCCCGACGGGCGGCTTGCGTAGAGCTTGTCGCCGCTTGCGGCGGGGGCAATATTCATAAAGAAGCGCAAATTCACAAGCTTGTTTGAAGGACTTTAAACAAAAAAAGAAATGTTGTTGCTGCTGAAATGTTTATTACAAATGCAAGAACAGAACCGAAAGGTTGCAAAAAGTTATGCACAGCGTCGCTTGTAAAGGAACTACAATTTTTTTTTTTTAACTACTCGCAAGTTCGCGCTGAAACTTGTGCTCATGTTGCACTCCAGATTTTTTTTTTTTTTTTAGCGACACACTTTGATTAAAAATATTTTAATATGCAACATGACAGGCTTTAGCCTTCAAACATTAGGCTAGAAAGGTCATGTTGACAAAGACCACGATACATGTGTTGGCTAAGGACACGAGTTATATGCGTCCTCGTATTGCCAGCGTACAGCTGTTGGGACTGATGTGCGCGGCGGCTGGCGCAACCACAAATAACATCTAAACGATGCGTTCAACCCATTCAGTGCTCAAGGTACCATTTGTACCTTGATGCGGATCTGTGAATAAACTATTATTATTACTATTATTAGTACTCCACAGTCCTCGTCAAAATTAGCAACATTTTTTTTTTTTTTTTGTGAAAGGTTGGTGTATGTATTTTCGCAGATGCATATACATATGCTCAGCAAAAATGCTCATGCAGGGCATTTTGCCCGCAGATTGGTTCGTGCAGTTTTCTTCTGGAATAAAAAATACTGCCGAGCACAGCTGTCCGATGAGTGCTTGGTGTCAGGCTCAAAACCCAAAGGAAATATTTTTGTATGTCTGTCTATGCCACAATTCCAAGATTAAATTAGGTAAACATACTGTAATTAGTGATTACTTTGTTACTATTTCTATTCATTTGAAGATTCTAAACAATGACTCATATGAACTATACTGTATATGTATAGTTCATTTTCACCGTCCATTGGAGCCTTCTTTTCGGGTCTCTTGGAAAGTGAAACAGTCTCCAGCCGTTTCTCGAATGGTTTGTGCACTGTGGAACGCAGCACCCGGCATGGTGGTGGGTGTGCCCACCAAAAAGTGAAGAAACGACGAGCCACCACACGCGCGCAGGCTGATCGTGGGCGACGTAATGGCCGCCGCGGCCGCGCCGACGCTCCGGAGGCGGCACTTGCCCTTTCAAAGGCTGACATCACCCTGCGAGAGGGCGCGCGCATCGAGGAACCCTAGTTTACCAGCGATGAATCACTTCCGCGTTTGTCGTTCTGGATGAACCAAGATTCCAGCAGCTTCCTCGGTCCACACCTTTTATCCCTCGCCTTGTCAAAGTCAAATTGGTGTCCTGACGCCCATGCATGGTCGACGAGTTCGGACTTGAAGCGGGTGGCGTTTGTGGAATTGGCGACATCCCGTGCGTGTTTTTTTAGTCTTGTTTTTCTTTTTCGTTCCGTCTCTCCAATGTAGGAAGCGTCACATTCCTTGCACTGCGCCTGGTAGATCATGACCCTTTCTGCCTCTGGCGGGGTCGGGTCTTTTGGCTTGGAGATAACATTGGAAATTGTTCTGTAGGGTTTGTATACAGTTCGTAACCCCAACGGCCTAAGGGCGCGTCCCAATGCCTCCGAAACCCCTTTAAAGGGACACTGACAGGGTATTTATGCTCGCCGAGGTTTTTAGTTGTACGCGACATGTGAGAGCTCAACTACCCAGAACAGAATTTGCGGCTCGAAATTCGGTTTCTTTCCGCCCGAAAACCGCCGATCAAGAACTGGCCGGTTCGAGTCTCGCTTACTCTCTTTTCCGCGGTGACGGGCCGTTTTCTAAGGCATCGATGAGACCACCAAGTTTAATCAAAGTCGTGGGTCACTCAAGGCACACACTCAGTATTAAAAATAGAAAAAATATGAAACCCATTTTTTGTGGCTTCTAAAAAGCTGCAAATACGTTGACTGAAAAAAAAGTTCCACAGACAACCGGAAGCATTCTGTGCGTTCGTCGTTTCGCGTGTCGTGGGACTCGCGGGCTGTCGCGGGGACGGCGATGGCAGCGGACGACGGGCGTGGGACCTCTATTTCAGAACTGTCGTTCGAGGTACCGGCGAATTCTGTCTACCTTTAAAAGAGAAATTTGGGATTGATCAAAAGAATTGGTATTCATCCCGTACGACACGCCCGACCACAAAGCCGATTTGCACGAAGACGTCGCCGAGCCGTCGCTCCCTTCTCGTGGCTGAAGACATCGCTCGCGCAAATGTCAAGCACGACCTGTCTACTTCGAGTTGAATATGCACGCGTACGATTTCTTTACTAGGTGCGAATGTCGCCAATGCGTGGTGCTTCCCTACTTCGACCCGGGAGTGCTTTTGTTAGAAAAAAATCGGCAGCAAACTTTCCAACTTACAGTTTACCGGTTGAATTATCACTAAGGAAAGATATCCACCAGTAGAGAGATGCCCCAGTAGCTCAGTGGGAGAGACGTCCGCTTCACACGCTGTAGAACCGGGTTCGATCGCCCGTGAAACTTTTTTTTTTTTTATTCAAACATTTTCCAATGTTTACATATATTTTTTTTACAATTGTCACTGAAGAAACAAACAAACAAAAAAAATGTTGTGGACGACACTTTGCTGAATTAAATGGTATGGGATTTCCTTTTTGACACCTGCGAACTCAATGTAATCACTTTCCACAAAATGCAAGGAGCATATAAATCAGGTAGCGTCCGCTTTGCGAGGTGCCCGTATATGTTCTACAGGAATTGCAGCCAGCCATTGCTCCCGATCCCGTTGATCTTTTGGAAACTCTGTCGCACAATGCCCCTTTTTTTTTTCGGACGCAGGACATGTGAGCCAGCTAGCTCTTCACGCAACATCTTGGGTGTATTCTTTTCGGAGCCGATCATGGAAATTCACCACGGGCACTTACTACTCATCTCCAACTCCTCAATGTACAAAACAACTAATCTTGGAGTACAGAACAACGAGCGGAACAAACATAACTGCAAAAGAATCGCACGGCGAGCAGTTCCCGCAGGCCGCATTGCACGCCGCATGTCGTGTCGTCTGCTACGAAAAGGAGAAAAAAAAAAAAAAAAACGCATGGTCGGGTGTAGTTACGTGACTTCCGCCACTCACTCTCTTCTCTCCACTTCTCCGACCTCCGTCGGGTTTCGGTTTCGAGCAGTTGCGTCTTTTGGCTTTATTAAAAAAAATACGCGACTCTGTTGCAAAATATTAATTGGGTAGTCCTCCGACACCATAATGAAGTGCCTAGCAAAAAATGGAAAAAAATTTTTTGGGGGGTGTCAGTGTCCCTTTAACGTACGGGATGCACACGACGTCACGTGTTCGTTCGGCTCGATCCGGGCGCCGACGGGACATTTGTTTCTTAACACGATTGATTAACCGGTCGGGGTAGTTACGTTTCTTCAAAGCCTCCCGCACATTGCTAAGTTCTTGATCGCTAAGTGTTGAGTTAGATGGGACTGTTTCTGAACGATGAAGGCAACGATCTTACAACTGAGCTTTTGTGTTGAGTAGGGTGATGAGAGTGGTAGTCAAGAAAGTTTTGTCTGTCACATGGTTTACCATATACGGATGTCTCCATCTTAAGGAAAGATTCACTAGTTCTATGGACACGTACATTTAAAAACGGCAAGGTACTATCGGTTTCATGTTCGCAGGTGAACTGAATTGAGGGGTGGACACTATTCAAATTGCGGTGAAAATCGGTTACGTTCTCTCTGTTAACTATTACAAAAGTGTCATCGACATAGCGACGGTAGAACTTCACGGGGAAATCAGTGCCAGACATTACCTTTTCCTCAACATATTCCATGACGAGATTCGAGACGGTTACGGAAACTGGACTCCCCATAGGGCATCCGCTGACCTGATGATATATGTCCCCATTAAAACTAAAATTACACTGGTTGAGACAAAAACGCAAAAGGAGTATAACGTCATCAACAAGGAGGGTTGTGCGAGTGGACAAAGACTGGTCTGCCAACAACCGGTCACGGGCAACATCAACCGCCAGGGCGTTGGGGACATTCGTAAATAATGAAATCACATCAAAGGATACCATAGCCTCGTGCGGTAGCAGGGTCTGAGCGCGTATAAGTTCAACAAAGTCACGGGAATTCCGGACGCTAAACTCATTGTTTCCCGTAAGAGGGCTCAGAATCATAACCAGATATTTGGAAAGGCTGTAAGTGGATGAACCAATAACATATACAATCGGGCGTAGGGGGCAACCCGGTTTGTGAATTTCGGGGAGTCCATACATCTTTGGTGTCGCGGCGTCAAAGGAGAAGAGACGACGGTATAGGACGTCACTGATGCGTCCTTTCTTTTTCAGCTCTCAAACGTGGTCAACTAACTCTCTTTCGGACTTAGCACCGGGATCTCTTGATAGCCTCGCGAAATAGCGACTGTCATTTATAACTTCATACATCTTCTTCATGTAGTCATCTCCATCAAGCACAACGGTTCCTTTTCCTTTGTCGACCTTTAAAATCATGATGGAGCTGTCTGACTTCAACTCATTAAGAGCAATGCGTTCTTGTTGATCTGAATTTGACCCGGCCGGTTTCGCATTGTTCAGAACACTGACAACGCGACTGCTCGCGAGATTTACCCCTGTGACATCGTGCACATGTCTGAGTTTCTCTTCAATTTCAGTTATGAAGTCACGTTTTGGAACGTACCGTGGAGCAAGGGCATAGTCCAGTCCTTTGGATAGCAGAAATTGCAAGCCAGGGTTGGTAATAGTAACATAAGGTACGTATGGCAGAATTCCCTGTCATAAATAAAATGATTTAGCTAACGCCAATGTAACGCGAAATAGGTGCAAAGAGTTTTGCGATAAAAAGCGTAAACCGAAAAAAGGAAAAAAAAAAAAAGAAAGAAAGACTGAAGGAAAGGAGAAATAAGAAAAAAATCTCTGGTGACGTGGCTCAAAAAAAAAAAAAAAATTCTGTTCATGTGATTTTTTTTGTCACGTGACCAAACAAAAAAAAAAACGAAATAAAAAAAAGAACACGAGAAAAAAAACCATCCCCTGCCCGGTTTCGAAGCTAGGCCCTCTTGATCGTGAAACTAGCGCAGAAAGGTAAAAAACACAGGCGAGCTGGTGAATGGTATCCATAATAACCCTGAGACGAAGGAAAAAAAAAAAAAAAAAAAACGGGCAGTACAACGAAGTCTCTAAACTAGCGCGCTGTCCGTTGCGCCAACATAACTTTTTTTTTCTTTCTTTATTGCAAGTTGCGCCAACATAACTCTGCCTGTAATGCTCACGCATTCTCCCATCATAGGAGAAAGCTTAGTTGCCTTCGTAGTTTTTCATGCATGTGTTATTTTTATTTGTGGCAAGAGTTCACGTCCAGCATGCTTTTAGAGTTTTCGAGCAAAACGAGTTTTCTTCATCCGAGTCACCTTCTAGAACCAGGAGACCGCACTGGGTCGTCCGGCTAATCAAGCAGCTTTTTTCAAATTCTCTGACGTGCCCGTCCTCGGATCCGAGGTATCCGAGGTCGCCGTTTGACAAGCTTAACTTTCTTCCACCTTTTACCGGAACCCCCACGGCAGCTATGTTCCGTCCCCACTCCCTCTCGAGAGGATGGCTCGCCCCGAGGCTAATCCCATTCTCTAGACGCTCTTTCCACCCAACGATGGCCCTTTCCCTCCCCGTCCCCCAGCTTCGGTAGAGAAGGTTCTTCTCTGTAGAACGTCCCGTTTGTACAGCGGCCTTTAAAGTTCAGATTGTCCTGTCTGTGTCGTCCCTTTTGTGTCTCCACTTTTAATGTTTAAAAAGTATCAACACGCTAAAATAGTACAATTTCCGGGATTTTATTTTCATTCCCCAAGTGTGATGCGGGAGCCGTGCCACGGAGCCCCGGTCGTTTCCGCTCTTTGTTATCGCTAGGATTTGACAGTGCTCAATCACAATGCAAGACACGCACAGAGCCACGCTCGCTTTTGCAATGCGCCGCCTAATAATGATATCTATTGTGGAAACGTGCGTACATCCGTCTTGCGCAGTGTTAGCTCAATGGCAGCACTTTCTGTAAAGGCGGATTCACACCGGGGTTGTAAGCAGTCGCGCGGTCCAACTTAATCGCATCGCAAAAAAAAAGAATAAATAAAAGTAATTAGTTGGTCAATTTGGCGTGCGCGATGAGCGAGTCCAACGCCTTCGTTGGCGAGTCGCTTCTCAAAAACTCTCGCTCCGAACGCCGTTGGTTGGCTCGGCCTCTCCGCGACTAGAGTGCATCGTAAAAAGTCGGGTCAGCAAGCGACTGGTCAAAACCCGTCCTTTTTTGCCCGCGATGGTCGCTTTTGCGATAAAAGTTATGGCGTGACTAGATCGCATCACCGGTGTCAACGCGCCATAATGTCGAACCAGTCTCACGGCGCGTCCCGATATTGGCGTGTGAACCTACGCGCGAGTGCAACATCTGGCACAATTTGCGTTTGCAAAGCCTGCTCCAGCCGCGTCAAAACATTCAGCCAACCTTTGGACTGCAGAAATCAAGAGACACCCAAAATAAGATAAAGTTGCCAGCCGAATAAAACTTGATTTCTATTTAATTAAGATGAAGACCACCCACGTACATCAAATACCTCATCAGCCGAACTCCAAGGCAGTAAGTCTAGTTCTGGCACTTGTTTGGCAACTTTGGCCCGCAGCTGCCAGATCACGGTCAAAATATCGGGAAGCGAAGCCTAACTTGGGCGCTCGTTTGGCGACTTGGGCCCAAAGATGCCAGATCTCAACCGAACTACAAGGTAGTAAGCCTAACTCTGGCACATTTGTGGCGATTTTGGCCCGAATGTGCCAGGTGACAGCCGAACTGTCAAAAAGTGAAGCCTAACTTTGGCATCAGTTTGGCGATTTTGGCCCGAAAATGCCAAAGCTCTGCCGAACTGCAAGGTAGTAAGCCTAACTCTGGCACATCTGTGGCGATTTTGGCCCGAATGTGCCCGGTGACAGCCGAACTGTAAAAAAATGAAGCCTAACTTTGGCATTCGTTCGGCGATTTTGGCCCAAAAATGCCAAAGCTCTGCCGAACTACAAGGTAGTAAGCCTAACTCTGGCACATCTGTGGCGATTTTGGCCCGAATGTGCCAGGTGATAGCCGAACTATCAAAAAGTGAAGCCTAACTTTGGCATTAGTTTGGCGATTTTGGCCCAAAAATGCCAAAGATCTGCCGAACTACCGGGCAGTAAGACTAAATCTGGCATTTTTTAGGCGATTTAGGCCCGAAGATGCCAGACGACAGCCGAACTACCCGGCAGCGAAGCCTAAGTTTGGCACTTGTTTGGCGAATTAGGGTCAAGATACCCAGACTGTTGCCAAGGGAGGTCAGGTTTGGCACTACTTTGGCTTCTTCAGGCTTTTTAATGCCCTAAACTGCCAGACGCAAGCCAAGTTTTGGCCCAGAACTCAGTGCTGCCTGGGTGCTGACCTTTTTCAGTTAAAACCGAATTTGTAAAAAAGATTTCGTCGTAATTCTACCGGTTTTATCAGTTTAAGCCGAAAACGCTGAACCCTAAATATAGCAATGGAGTTAAAAAAAATGCATGTCTCAAAGTAAGCTCTGTAAAGAAATGGAGGGTCTAGGCCAGTTCCTCGAAGGTCAACTTGACGACGGCCAATTTGTCGAATCGGTTCTGATGGGAGCAAGTTGGGAGTGGTGAGTATACTCGATGCGCACATGAAGGCTCCCTGGGCAGTACCGAAGCCCCCGCTGGTGCGTATTCTGGCTATTTCTAGCGCAGTTCTGCTGATATTGACGCGCAACTTTGCTGGTCATGTCGTTTGCAATAAATGAATCAATCACACGTCAATGTGGTGTTGTTACTTGTTAAAAAAAAAATCAAACAGAATGTGTGTGCGGCAACGGTGTGCTTAGCCCATGCTGTACGGCAACAGCATTGAGGCTGTGGCATGTTTCTGCTTCACCTGTTTCCATTCGATCGAGGCCCTTCGTCGGCAATAATCTGTGAATTTAACTCAAAACAATTTCTCGCCTGCAAGCTGCAGCCGCGTGTTTCCGGGACATTTTATTCGCGGCGAATGAACCCCGCAGAATCGGTGCCCATTGTACACCTTCAATTCGCTTGACATTAAAGTTACTTTATCTTCCCGGTTCTATCAATGCATCTGTAATCGGCGCATCTCCCGCTTTTTGGGGGGAGGTTTTACGCTTAGGTGGTAATTACGAAACGACGAGTACTACGGAACCTCACTGAACCACCTTAAACCTGACGGTTCATATCTTGAGCTTATAAATTTCTGTTTCCCAATAACTTTTCCTCTTTCGCCGGCTCTAAAAAAAAAAAAAAAAAAAAAAAAAAAGACCGGACAACGCGGGCACCATCGACGTGAAGATATCACCTCTAACTGCTCAATCTCTTCAGACATCAGCTAAGTTAGCAGTAGTAACTACTGCTAACTTCGTTTGTTTTTAACAATCATGCAGCAGCACCGGTCGGGGCACTGACATAGCAAAGAAATAAGCAATAAATGTCTTTATAAACTAGCGACAATAAATGAAAGGGTTAGGGAGATTCGAAAATAATCGCGCAGAGAGAGGTGAAGAGCGCGCTCGAAGCTGCTACGTGCGTGCTGTTTTGTCGCTGTGCTGTTTTGACACCGTGCTGTTTTGGCACGTGCTCTTCTGTCGCTGTGCCGTTTTGACGCTGTGCTGTTTTGACGCATGCTGTTTTGTCGTATGCTATTCTGTCGCGTTCCCATCACTTATGATGACGTTTTCTTGCCTCTGGTTCACACACAGTGTCGTTTGGTGTTTTCAGAATCTCCAAAAACGTCAATTTTCAACGCGGTTTGTAAAATTCAGGCGCAATATGTGGCCGCAAAACTAAGGAGGCAACATTTCTGGGCTTTAATGAAAATAATGAAAATAATGAAATTAAGATGAGGTCGATGCATTTTCTTTTTGTGACCCTTTTAAGGACGGCGTAGAAGGAGGACTCTGGGATATACAGCGTCCTTCTATTTGTCCCCCGTATATTTTTTCCCCTCTTTTATTCTCCACAATGCGTTCACGACGAAAAGTGATAGCTTTTGTGCCACATGTGATTACACACTACGGTCACGCAAAACGGTTTTTATTCAATAGTAACCTTATTGTTAAAAAAAAAAAAGCAATCTTAGGCGTGTCTTCACCTGCGGCACGCGATATGTCGTGTAGCCTTCCATCGATGGCAAAAACGCCGTGAGAGTCTTCGTACCTCCAGCCTTTATTTTTTTATTCATCTTGAAATTGCGTGGCATTAGCCAGAAAACAGGGAAGGGCGGAAAATACACACACGAGACAACAGCAACAAAAATTAAAACTTCGACAAAAACACAAAAGGACGTATGCATCCAATAAATGAAAAAAAAAAAAGAAAAAAAGAAACGAATAGGGTCTTTGACATACTGAAAAACGCTGGGCGTATACTATTATGTTAATTCACACGTCTTGCTTTGTGATTGGTTATTTATGGTTCCTATCGGCTAACGGCGTAGTTTCATTGGCTGTGGAGCGATAATAAGATGCGCGTGACTTGCCAACCCTTAGCGAAAATCAGCGTATTTCGAGTACACTTCTGGCAACGTTGGTACGTATATTTCCTCTGTAATAACTCTTTGTTCAATTGGCCGATCTGAAGCATACTTCTCGATGCTAAAGGCAGCATTTCAGCATAATTTTGATGTACACAAAACATACTTCTAAAGAAACAGGTTTTTGTGTTAAATAAAAAAAAAAAAGTGCTTTGAATGTACTAAACGTGGTTTCTAGGCATGAAACAGCTTACCATTTCTGGAAACATAAATAGGTTACTGAAAAATTAAGTTGAAACATGTCACATTGCGAGCAGCGACAGAAGTTCCTACATGGAACCTCGCCGAAAATTGAATGGCCGGTGTCTGTATGCGATTTCTTTTCTAGGATCGAGTCCGTGGCCAGTTTAATTTTTTATTTTTTTTCAATTTCAATTTTCAATTCAATGTTTTATTCAGACAACATACATCAGACAGTTGCCTAGGGGGCCGTCGCAAAAGGCAACTAAATGCCTGACGAGGCGTCGACCCCCTCCCCTCCCTCCTCCTCCCCCCCCCCCCCCCCCACACACACACACATCACTCAGCGCGGCACACACGATGACAGAATAATGAAAAGTTGCGAAACGTAAAAACCATTTAAATACCATAAGCACTACAGTCCACACAGGATAGCACTGCATAAAGGTCAAGAAAATAACAAATAACTTGCTTTGATAAAAGAAGCATAAAACATGACACAGCACATATCATAACACTCTAAAAAAAAAGAAAACGCATTCACCCTTGATATGACAGAAAGTACATATTCATGTTTCTTTTTAATGCCTGAACTGATACACTGTCTTCAATTATAGCCATCAGATCAGGATGGTCATTTAGAAGGATGGGTATTTGGTTAGATAGTTTTTGGTTGCCGTAGTTTGTACGTACTTTCTCTCTTGTGTAGTTTGTGGATCTAAGATTGTAAGTATGTTCTCTCCAAATGTACTGTTGAAAGAAGGCTGTTGGCTCGGACTTTATTTGATTATAGATGACTAAAGATAATTTCTTTTTATAATATTTTGCAGTGTTAATAACTGGTGCTTTCTGAAAAGCGGAGTAGTATGACTCCTGTACGGTGCATTTTCTATTAAACGCAAGACTTGCTTTTGCAGTGCGCATAGGCTGTCATATTTGTTTTTGTTGTTGTTCCCCATACAAGTAGGCAGTAGTTAAAACGAGAATGAACCAATGCGTAGTATAACTGTTTCTTTATTCGACGTGGCAATAAATGTCTAACTCTACAGATAAGACCAATGCAGCGCGAGATCTCGGTTCTTAGTTGGTCTACATGAAAAGACCAGCTTAAGTTTTCGTGAAACAAAACGCCAAGGAATTAGTGCGAAACAACCCGTTCAGTTATTTCGCCGTGATATTGTATGAAAATGTCTTGCTCGGCACATTTATTGCGTGGTCTAAAAATAATATACTTAGTTTTTTTAGTATTCAATTCTAGCTTATTTGCTATGAGCCATAATGATACATTTCTGAGCCACGTATTGGTATGGTGCTCAATCTCTTGTAGGTTTTTCCCAGAAAAAAATATATTAGTGTCATCAGCGTAAAGAATGATATCTCCAGAAAGCGGTACGTTAGTTATGTCGTTGATATACACTAAAAATAACAGCGGGCCAAGGATAGGGCCCTGCGGGACACCGTACTTTAGTTTACCCATATTTGACTTCGCGTTATTAACGTCTGTATATTGCAACCGATTAGATAAATAACTGTTTATTAGGTTAAGCGAATTCCCTCTAATCCCACATCTATAAAGTTTTCCCAATAGAATATCGTGCTTGATTGAATCGAACGCTTTTTTTTAGGTCAATGAATACGCCTACTGTATACAGTTGGTGTTCAAAATTAGCAATTATTTTATCTTTTATGCTTAACAGTGCCATTTCCGCCGAATTTTTCTTCTGAAAGCCGTACTGTTGTTCTGATATAAGTTTTGTCTGTTTAGAATAGTTTGGAAATCGTTCATTGATAACTTGTTCTATAATTTTTGAACACACTGGCAGAACAGAAATTGGTCTATAATTGTTTAAATAATTTTTATCCCCTCCTTTATGTATTACTGATACCCTAGCAATTTTTAATTTACTTGGGAATACATTTGTGCCCAAGACTAGGTTACATATATGTGATAGTGGTTGGCTAATCAAGTTGGCAACTAATTTTATAGGCCTAGCTTTTATGCCGTCCTCACCGCAAGCGCTACTTTTCTTTAGTTTTTGTAACAAGT
This sequence comes from Ixodes scapularis, assembly GCF_016920785.2. Taxonomy (NCBI): domain Eukaryota; kingdom Metazoa; phylum Arthropoda; class Arachnida; order Ixodida; family Ixodidae; genus Ixodes; species Ixodes scapularis. The sequence continues at coordinate 148,953,920 of NW_024609846.1, forward strand.
TGTTTATTTCAAATTCCGTAGTTGGAAACATAAAAATCGAACTTTCTGTGCAAGATGTGATATAACGTTCGTAGTCAGTAATGTTTGAAGTATTTCTACTCGATACACAAGACTCCAAAAAGTGTTCGTTAAATTCGTCAGCAAGCATAGTCCCATTGAATGATACCTTCGACAGTAAGCTCGGTAATACCGCATTTTTCGTTTCTTGACATAAGGGTGTTAACAGTCTCCCAGACTTTCCTAGAATTATTATAGATGTCTGCAAATTCGTTCTCATAATAATTGCTTCGTGCTCGCTTAACGTCGCGAGATAACTTGTTCCTCTCCTTTTTAAATTCAGAAAAATAATTCGGATACCTAGTTGTTATGAATAAGCCGTAAAGCTTATCACGATGTCGCATTCTTTTGCGAAGTGCGGCGTCAATCCAGGGTTTCCTTGATTTCTTGTTTCTTTTGAACTCCGTCATAGGAAACGCTCACTCGTAAAGTTCCTTCACAGTCGTTATAAATGCGTCATATGCTATATTGGGGTCAACCAATTCTAAAATGTTGTTTCAGTTTGTCTCCGAGACTAACGTCTGAAAAACATTAATTTTATTCTCGTTTATCAATACAAAAGTAATCGGTGTGCATGGTGGCAATTTTTTTGCGTTCTGTCGAGTAAGGTGTGAATAACATAAAAATCGGTAAAGGGTCACTAAGGCCTGCTATTAGTACACTTGCCTCTAGTTCATTCATTTGGTAGTTAGTGAAACACAAGTCAAGCATTGTTTCAGACACGTCCGTCACCCTGGTAGCTACTTTCACTACATTTTCCAGGCCAAAAGAATGCAAAGTATCAAGAAGTTTTTGCGTAGTTGGGTCTGGGGATAGCTCATCTATATTGAAGTCACCGCAAAGAACAACATGTATACCAGTCTGCACAAAAGACTAGCATATCTTCAAGGTATTTGAGAAACGCGGGTACTTTGCCTTGAGGAGGCCTGTACAGGACAACGAGAACAGTATTGCCACATTTGATCATTAGGGACTCAAAGTCTGGCGTTATCACAGAGTATTCGGCTGACACATCATAATCTAGACATTCGTTTACATATACCGCCACGTCGTCTCCTCTCCTAATCTCTCGAGATAGCGATGTACCATCTGTATCCCGAAAAATGAACAGTATTGGAGTTATCGGAAAACCAGGTCTCAGTAAAAGCTAAGATATCGAAGGTGTGATCTAGGTCACTTAGAAATGTTTCAACAGCTTCTTGTTTATTTTTTAATCTTCGAGCATTCAGATGGAGAAGAGAAAACCGCTTGTCCTGCAAAGCATTACAGTGCTTGAAAGAAATGGAATTGTAATAACTGCCCTTTTCAACATAGATTGTCATGTTGGTGGATGACAACTGAAGTAACTACATAGCAGAAAAAAATAACTATTTAGCGTATCATTTCCAGATCTTTCTCCGTACTGATCTTGATGACTCGGTCGCCGGCGCCTCGGCGAACGAACATTTTCCCATTCCTTTGCCAAGCAAATTTATACTCCATTTCCGTTGCTTTTGTCCTCATTTGCCAGAATAGCTTTTTTTGTGCTGTGATATTTTCATTTAGAAAAAAAATTTGACTTAGCTTTCCTCAGTTCTCCCTTTTTTTTGAGCCATGTGTCTCTTGTTAGGCGGAATGTGAAACGTACAAGGATGGGCGCAGTCTTATTAGATCCTTCGGTCCGTGAGGGGAGTCGATGGATGGCATCGACATCCGTTTCACAAAGCTGTGGAAGGTCGAGATCATTGGCCAGTAGGTTTAGTTCTTGAAGCAAATTTTCGTTTACATGCTGGGGCAACCCGTGGGTTTCTAAGTTTTGCCGCCTGCTGTATTGCTCTAGTTCCTTTACCTCTTGTCTCAGTTTCTCAATTTCTTGGCCGCTTACTTCCACCCAGGGTTGGGCAGTATCGCGATACAAATGTATCGCGATAGTATTTCAGGAATACATTTCGTATCTGTATTTCTGTATCGCGATCAATTGTTTTCAGCTGTATCTGTATTTCTGTATCGAAATACATTTTGAATGTTTCTTTGTATCGCGATACAATCAGGGTGAAATGTATTTCGTTACATTTCTTGAGAAATACTCCCCCCCCCCCACCCCCCCCCCCCAAAAAAAAAAAAAATATCCGAACACTTTTTTTTTTTACTATTGAGGGCACCAGGGTCAAGGAGATGCTGGGGTATCGGTACCATGCTGACGAAGGTTCCTTCCGATCCTCCAAACTATTTTGCTATGCGTGCTCTTTTCTCTTCTGAGAACTGTTCTGCGGCCGGGGACTCGAACCAGGTGGCGTGCCAGGAGTGGAGTCAGAGCATCTTGCGCCGCAGGTCCTTAGGTAGGGTTTCTTGAGTCATTGTTTACCGGCATCCAAAGCCCGCTGCTAACCGTCTCTCTTGCCTTAGCGTACACAGTACACCCATTCGGCAAAGCTAAGTCACAGTCCGTTGCAGCACGAGCCTGGCGGTGGTTGACTTAAAATAGTAGGATAACTCGCGCAGTGAAGTTCAACAGATATTCGAATGCGTCTGCGGCTGCGCCCATAATATTGCACGGCTCAAGGGTACGTTATCAGCCGACGTAAAAGTGACCCGCTGCTCTGGTGATCCGAAACCTAGGAAAGAGGTCAGACGTGGCTTCGCTGTGCCGACCCAGACTTCGTACACCTGCGACTCGTCTCGAGCGCGCTGTTTCTCGGAGAGCTCACCTCTGCCGGCAATATCAGGTCGCAATCCACGAGGTCTCTATTTGGAATATGCAAGGCGAAACTTGATGACTGCAATCCATGCGTCGGTGGCGGAGGGTCAGAAGGAAGGATCTTCACAACAAGGGTGCCACCGTATTGTTTTTTCAACCGTAACAGAAGATAAGACATGTGTTCCAGGATGCTTCAGGCGGTCCACCATTCTCGAAAATCCTGCACGATCTTCAACGAGGTAACCGACAACGAAAGTATGTATTGTCCTTTCATACGGCAGCGTGTTAAAGTTACATGTTCAAGGCCACACCTACAGAAAAAGAATACTAGTTTATTCAACCGAGACGTCATGTGATAAATGTTGATAGGGGTGTCCTTATTTGACAGGGGCGTGATGATGGGATTTAGGATGACAGAGCATTTATTTAGAGGTCAAAGTCTTTTCGCATCCCTCGTCAGACAGACAGGATGTCAGGGAAGGGACCACGGTCAGTCCTTGATGGAACGTTTTTCTGAGCCCACTGAAGACACCTCGTCGTCCGAAATCACTACCTTCAAGGCAAAGTGCCAAGCCTACGGGAAAGTAATTTCAGGATCAAAAACTTCCACTTCCAACTTCAAGCTTCATCTAATTTGGTCTCAAATAAATTTGAAAAATGTATTGCAGTATCAGTATTTCTGTATTTGTATTTTTGGCCTCCCTAAAATGTATTCCTGTATTTGTATTTCCAAATACTTTTTGCCACTATTTAGAATGTATTTCCGATACGTATCGCGATACACTTTTACAGATATATTTCAGTATCAGTACTTTAGCTTCTATTTTAAAGTATCCCAGTATTTGTATTTCCAAATACATTTTTGAGTATTTCTGCCCAACCCTGCTTCCACCTCGAGTTTTTCCACACACTTCTTCAGACCGGATATCTCCTGGTTTTGTAGCTTCATTTCGGCAATTACTTCATCATACTTCAGTGAGAATTCCTGCACTGAGCGTTCAATGCTGTCAACAGTTTCCTTAATACCCACAAGGGTATCTACTTTTAGTTTCATTTCAAGCACTTCTGAAAGTTTGCTGTGAATCTGAGCGATCTCACTAGCAAGATCTGCTCCAGTTTCGTCACCTGGCTTCGATGCGCTCTGGCTGCTTCGAGTCCTCAACGCCCTGCATGTTACGCACTTCCAGGACTTTTTTGTGGCCTCTGTCTTTTTCTTATATGTGCTGCCATTTACTCCGGAACAAGTACCGATGTGATAGTTAAATTTACACTCTGAACATCATAAATAGTCTTCATCTTCGGGAAGCAGTTCATGACAGGCAATGCATTTGTTTTCCATTGCTGCAATGTAACGCGTGTTTATATACTACAAATGAAACATTCACTCAGCAGCAGCGGCATCGAAAGAAGAACTTAAAATGTTAAAAAGAAACCAACCTGCGTGATCAGAAGATACTTTTTAGACGCCTGTGACGGTACCGTGGTGCCACTGCTGCTGAGTGCGTGTGAAGCTCGTCCTTGGTTGGAGACCCTTTTTGTAGTAGGTGCCGAGCGATGACGTAGTGGTCCACGTGCGTGCAGCGTCCAATGGTCGTTCTGGAGGTCCCTCGATGAAAAGTGCTGCGCGCCGCGCTGTCGGCTTGATGAATCAGCAAAGCCAGCTGCGAAGATCAGAAGATACTTTTTAGACGCCTATGACGGTACCGTGGTGCCACTGCTGCTGAGTGCGTGTGAAGCTCGTCCTTGGTTGGAGACCATTTTTGTAGTAGGTGCCGAGCGATGACGTAGTGGTCCACGTGCGTGCAGCGTCCAATGGTCGTTCCGGAGGTCGCTCGATGAAAAGTGCTGCGCGCCGCGCTGTCGGCTTGATGAATCAGCAAAGCCAGCTGCGAAGATCAGAAGATACTTTTTAGACGCCTGTGACGGTACCGTGGTGCCACTGCTGCTGAGTGCGTGTGAAGCTCGTCCTTGATTGGAGTCCCTTTTTGTAGTAGGTGCCGAGCGATGACGTAGTGGTCCACGTGCGTGCAGCGTCCAATGGTCGTTCTGGAGGTCGCTCGATGAAAAGTGCTGCGCGCCGCGCTGTCGGCTTGATGAATCAGCAAAGCCAGCTGCGAAGATCAGAACATACTTTTTAAAGTGGGCACGGCAGTACCCGAGCAATGCAGCCACGAATGAACCTTTTCGTCTATCTCGTGCAGGCTTTTGCTTTTCACGCCAGCACCATCCTCCGCGATGGAAGAGGGGCCATCGAATGGCCCGTAATGGACTCCTGCTTGGATGCAGAGATGACTCGTCGCGGTCACTACAGCAACGGCGTATCAGGCGACGCGGAAACCACCAACGGGAACAACACTGTGCTTTTTGAACTAAACCCTATGTCACCGACATACGCCGAATGGTAATCGGTATCAGCGAGATTCTGGAACAACGCCCCCCTCGATTTGCGCTTCAGTGGGCACGGCAGCACCCGAGCGATGCAGCCACGAATGAACCTTTTCGTCTATCTCGTGCAGGTACGTAGAAATGTATCATCATTTAAGAGCGATTGTGTGTTTTTGGTGGTGCTGCCTTGCCCGCAGGTGTTGTGTCATTCGGTCGCAGAGTGTTTTGATTCTTTTTGCCTCATGGTGTTGTTGCTGAGTGGAGATGTAGAGTCGAATCCGGGACCAACGGTTTCGGAACAGCTGAGAGAAATCCTAGCTAATCAAGAACAATCCACACGTGATCTCGCATCGATCAAAGAAGCTCTAGGTAGGCACATATCTGATACTGGTAAACGGTTGGTTGCAATTGAAGGAAAAATGAAGGCATTTTCGAAAAGTGCAGAAAAAATTGAAAAATGTACCACTGAAGTTAAGGAGTTGAAACAGCAAATAGGATGGCTGACAGATAAGGTTGACGATTTGGAAAACCGCAGCAGGAGAAACAATATAATCGTCTACGGTGTACATGAGCGAGAGGGTGAAACTGAGGTATCACTTAAAGAATCTGTATTAACAGAAATATTTGAAGATAAGCTGGGAGTTACAGCGACCAGTGTGGAACGGATTCACAGACTTGGTAGGAAAGCACCTAACAAATCCCGCCCTGTCATCCTAAGGCTGTATGATTTCAATCAGAAGCTTGATATTCTGAAAAACGCGCGGAAGCTAAAGGGAACTTCAATTTCTGTATCAGATGATTTTTCCAGAAGGGTACAAATGATCAGAAAGCAGCTGTGGATGACGGTGAAGGATTCGAGGAGACCTGAGGACAAGGTGTCCTTACGGTACGATAAACTGGTCATTAATAACGAAATATATATTTGGGATATGGATCAGATGCGCAGGGTGAAGATTACAGGGACACCGGGGGATGACAGAAATTGAAGTCAGAGAAAGAAATGTCGCGAGTTCAAATTGATTAATTTAAATGCTAGGAGTGTAGCTAACAAAGTCGAGGATATAGAGCAGATACTACTGGTGCATTCTCCTGATGTAATGATAGTCACTGAAACATGGTTAAATGCTAATATATTAAATTCGGAAATAGGCCCCCCTGATTGCAACGTGTTGAGAAAGGACAGATCCTCAAGAGGAGGTGGAGTGGCAATATTTTTCCGACAGGAGATATCTTGTAAAAAACTGTGTGACATGTCTGACTTGGAATCTTTGTTGTGTAAGGTCGTTGTACACGGTGTATCATATGTAATTTGCGCATTCTACAGGCCACCAAATTCCCCATTAAACCTCATTCCACTTCTTAGTGATAAGCTAGATAATTATACAAACTTCAGGGGAAATTTTATACTAGCAGGGGACTTCAACCTACCCAACATAGACTGGTCCGAGATGACAGTTGGAACTGTTGACCGTTTACATGGAGATGCTCTTTTGGAGGTTGCCTTTTCTCACAACTTAACACAAGTTGTTCATGAGTACACTCGAAGCCAGGGTTGCTCCCATTCAATCCTTGACCTTGTGTTTTTAAATGATAAGTTGAGCGATCTTTATTATACGTGTAAAATACATGAGGGTATTTCAGATCACAAAATGATTGAAGTGATTATACCGGTGAAAATTATGAATATTCACAATACCAAATTTGTTAGAGTACCGGATTACCAAAAAGCTGATGATGTTTCCATACTGGACCATTTGCAATTGTCACTTGAAAGGTTTACTAATTATGTGGATATTTGTGGCGCGGATGTAGATCAAATATGGTTGTACTTTGTGAGCATTGTTAACACCTGTATCAAGCGATACGTGCCTTTCAGAAATAAGAAAACAAATGTGAAAAATCCATGGATTAGTAGAGATATTCTTCACCTGAAGCGTAAGATTGCCCGAGTAAAAAAAATAAGCGACATAGTGCTGTACATGCTCCTAATGAAGCAATTTCCACCTTAAGTGCCAAACTAAAAAAAAATGATAGCTGAGTCAAAACAATATTTTTATAACGTAACGCTGAGATCATTTCTTTCAAATGCCCCGAAAAAATTTTGGAGATATGTCTCGATTTCAAAGAGGGATACAGTGATAACAACAGTAAGTTCAAACGAATTCAACACATTTTTCGAATCGATATATACTGTAAATGACGGACATCTTCCTGAAATAGCCCCCGACACGTCTCCAGGCATAATCGACGTAGTAGTCACCGAGGAGGGAATTTTTCATTTATTAAATAACGTTGACCCAAAGAAATGTCCTGGTGCTGATGCCATTCATAATGAGTTTTTGAGACGTTACGCAGAGTGGATTTCGAAGTATCTATTCATAATCTTTAAGGTGTCACTGCGTTACGGTGTACTTCCAATGCAATGGAAAGTTGGGAAAATTATTCCAATTCACAAATCTGGAGACAGAAACAATTCATCAAACTATAGACCGGTATCTTTAACTAGTACGTGTAGTAAGCTTCTAGAACATATAATGTTTTCACATATGATTCAAAATCTTGATAATCACAATATTCTTACCCCGTTCCAACATGGTTTTAGAAAATCATTATCGACGAGTACACAGCTAATTGAGCTAGTTCATGAACTTGCAAATAGAATAAATGACAGGGGGCAGACTGACTTAATTTTTCTTGACCTCTCAAAGGCGTTCGATCGCGTATCGCATCCTAAACTTCTTCTGAAGCTATCGGCTATTTTTAAAAACGATCAGTTAATTACGTGGATGACCTCTTATCTCTCCAATAGATCGCAATATGTATGTCTTGAGGATAAGACTTCTTCACTTCTGCCAGTAACATCAGGGGTACCACAGGGTTCCGTGCTGGGGCCACTTTTATTTTTAATTTATATCAATGACATCGTTAAGGATGTTCAAGTTCCGGTTAAATTATTCGCGGATGATTGTGTCATTTACTCTGAAATAAAATCACCTCAAGATCAGGTCGCACTTAATGAGGCTTTATTAAAAATTAAGGAATGGTCAGATAAATGGCAAATGAAAATAAACAACGATAAAACCGTTGCAATGACAATTACTTGGAAAAAGAATCCCTTGAAATATTGCTATTCAATAGATGCGATTCCCATTAAATTTGTTGACCACTATAAGTATCTTGGAGTGACAATAACCAGTAAACTTCTTTGGAACCAGCATATCGATGACATAACGAATAAGGCCAGGGCAAAATTATACACACTAAGACGCACCTTAAAATTTGCGAATGACGAAACAAAGAAGACTGCTTACCAATCAATTGTACGACCTATTCTAGAGTACGCGCACACAGTATGGTATCCGCACACGGCAGAAGGAATCAGTAAACTTGAAAGCGTACAAAGACTGGCTGGAAGGTTTATATTTAATAAGTTGAGATATAGTGTGTCTGCCTCGAGCTTACTAGAGGAAGCTAACATCCCGCTATTGGAGGTTAGAGCTAAAATAGACAGACTGCGAAATTTATATTCTTTTATTAATGGAATCTTTAATGTCAGTAGTGATAGATACATACAATTTTCATCAAGCGGATCAGCTAGACTGAACCATTCTAGGGCCATTAAACAATATCCTCTTAAGCATGATGTCTTCAAATATTCTTTTTTTCCTCGGGCAATCAGTGAATGGAATTCTTTGACGAATGAAATAGTCACCCTCCCATCACTTGATATTTTTGTTGAAGCAACCGCTTCCGCCACGAGAAAGTGCTCATAAGTACATCACATCATGCCATTATGTAACCACCCCTGCTATGGCTCACAGATGTGAGCCGCAGTATTCTTTAAATAAAAAAAACAAAAACAAAAAAACGTCTGTGACCGTACCGTGGTGCCACTGCTGCTGAGTGCGTGTCAATATGAGACTTCACCAGCACATGCGAGTTGCCCACTTGGAAACATATAGAAGGATTACGACAAAGTAACAACTGATGCAGGGCTATGTTCTTTATTCGTGAGCTCTCTCCACGGCCGCCCCCCAAAAACAATCCGATAATAAAAAAAAACAGTCTGCGTTGCAATTTTATTTTCCTTCTCTGCCGCGTTATTGGACTTTTTCTGCAGGAATGCCCTCACGGTAGAGCTGAAAATAATGATAACATTAAATGGGTACATTAAAATAAATTAAAATAAGCCCGAAACATTCTGAAATGTGTCAAATATGATCTATAATACTAGTAGCTGATAATCGCGTGATTGCATTTTGAGCGGATGGCTATATTTTTCGTTTAAATGCCGACTCTGGAGAACGCTTCAAACTTGGCATTCGAGGAGCACAAAGGGTCTTGGAATATTCTACGCAGTCGTAATTTCATGGAGCTCAGCACGACGAAGGTACGAGCTATGCCGCTTGGGGCTGGCAACCCAATGCACTCTCGCTTAGAGTCACTGACAGGTCAAGAATAAAGTACGAGCTGGAGAAGAGGAAACAAATGGAAGTCTGCACTCGAGAGGAGGTTTCTTCTCTCCACTCCCGTCTTCTGACTGCCTCGTCCTCTTCATCTCGTACTCTTGTTTGATGCGTCATTGACCATGATTAAAAAAAAAAGTAATTTTCGACTGTACCAAGTGGGAAATGACGAGCATCGAGAACGATTCACAGAGTTGAATGTTTCTCGTTGTATGAACCCTGTGGGACGACGTCTCGCTGAATAAGGCCTCAATTCACTGCTGCACAATGGTTAATGTGCGGCGTGATGCCGCACAACATTGCGGCATCACGCCGTAAACTTGCAGGAGTCTCCTGCAGCACCAGAACATCTCGGCGACACCGAAGAAACCGCAGTGGCGGCACTTATGCCTTCTCTACGCCTAAGTTTAGCTCGTACACGTTTCCTGACTGTTCCAAGTTACCTCGCTAAATTGATAAGATAGCAGTGGTCCTCTTGCAGTGGTTTCGGTAGCCTAATAGTAGGATCCCACGGCTGTATTCAATGTGCACGCTTGATGCCGTCATTGGCAACAACGATGTTTAGGCATAGCGACCAAACCTTCCCTCAAGACTTCCCCGCAAGACAACCTTTGTCGGCCCCGAGTGTTGCTCTTTGTTCGGGCTCCTTGCCCTTTACTAAAAGAAAGTAGCTCACAAAATTGTGAAGGTAACAGCGTTTTGTTGCGGTGGTTACTGGTGGGCGACGTGAATGCTGCAACCACCACTATCTATACGGTTCACTGCGTGAGACGTGTGAGTGATGCCACCGCCGTGTTGCCTCACTATACTCCAAATTCATCTCTGCTGGATTTAATAAATGAAGCATTCCTACTTAAGAGGCGCTCCCATTGCAGTTTTAAACATCTGTTAAACGTGGCATTTTTCCCAACTCTTGTTGGCATCGGTCACTTGATACGCCAGATAAGCGATAATTGCCTCTTACCACGTGCATGAATGGGTTGAGGACGGAAATTAGAATAATATCCTGCTGTCCCCTTCAACAACACGAGGTAGAAAATATTCCGTACCGACTCTCCGTATACTGCTCAGTCGCTAGGTGGAACCTTTGCCACCTAGCGATGATGTCGTCTAGCTCAAACAGTGCTGCAGCTTCCCTCTCTCCACTAGTGCCCGAGACCGATGCCGCGAAACAGACAATGCAATATTTTCTTGAACGGCCTGGCTTCGCCACTTCGCTCACTTTGTGATCGCGCGCAGGCTTAAATAAAGAAGTGAGCCATGATACCACAGACTGAAGCTGCTTTCGAGAGGATCGCGACGCCCTAACCTTCCAACTAAGCTATACAGGTGCGATTTGGTAATTGTTTTATTCGATTTCAAATTACTTTTCTTGTATTTGTCAACAAAAGCCATTTTTCTTAGCTGCTGTCACAACATAGACCACCCCTGAACAAAGAATTGTAAGCTAGAAATTTGTTTTCGTACTTTTTGATAGGTTCTCTTACAATTTAGTTCCAAATAACAACTAAATTTCTACTCTAGACCTTTTTGTTGTTATGTGAAAATGCATACTAACTAAAGGTCAATAATATATTCCAAATGACTGTTACTCAAAAACCGGCCTATCGTCTGTAACAGTTGTCTAATACACTTTAATCACCAGCTACTGTTGACCATACGATCCGTATCACCAACTTGGCTCTTTGACTCGAGCTATTTAGTCGTGCTTTTTAGCTTTTTAGCTATTTAGTGATGTGCTTTTTCAATGCACCATATTTTGATTAGTTTAGGGACCTCTGCCGTCTGAGCTTAAGCGGCCGACACATACATATCTGAGAAAACTTTCAACAAGTTGTGCAATGGTCAGAAAGTGTGCCGACTCCGAGATCAGTTTCGACAGACGGCATTTAACTGCCAGAGTGCCAGTGCCTGAACGCATGAACATGCATATGAAAAAAAAAAAAATGATTTGGCATGCACTTTGTGCATGAAGAATCTAAGAGGTATTAATACTTGTTTAGCATACCATTAAGTATCTTGGAAATAATGATTGAGCCATATTTGAGACACCTTCCTACGTCCGACCCGTAGAAAGTTTAGTTTTTCCTTTTGTCTGGCAATTGAGTGAAAACAGGTGGGATTGGCAGATTTTGTATGCAGCTTAGTTAGTAAAAACTATTCCATGTTGCCTGCGTTGTTGCCGAGGGTTAAAGAAAGGACAAACTGCGTCCAAAGCCAAAGCTAAGAGTGCGAAAACAGCACCCGAGACAGCAGTGTGATAGTGTCCCCGCGACTAGCACTCCTGCGGGGGTTATGCTAAAAATTCTTCCAAAAAGACAGAGAGGTGGGCGACGACCACTACCAACTGGCGGCTCTTGTCAGAAAACAGAATTTCCGCGCTAGCAGCACGAAGCCGCTAATGCAGAGACATTGCGAGCAAACGCAAACGCTTCTATCTTATTCCCACGTTTGAAGCAATTCGAAAGGTTTTTCTGAGTAAAAGTGTGCTGGTTACCCAACATGGAACATTTTTTAATACGCAATAAAAGCTGCAACATCGTGCAAGCATGATAGGCTTGCATTGTGGGCAGCAGGGGCAAAATGCAGTTCTAAAACTTTTTAGTATAATAAAACTTCCTATTTATTTACCCACTTAATGAATCCACCAGACCGGGTTGGTGCGTTCATGTGCGTCCTGGTGTAAAACCAGACTTTCCTATGTGTCCCTATCTGTAAATAAAACCTTGGTTGTTTTGATATGCACACCTCACGATACTATTGGTCCTGGGTGCCCCAGGCCAACTTAGTGTGTTTCGGTAAACACACCACACCAGCCTAGTGTATCCTGATGTGTACATCAAAGCGGTTTAGTTGTATCGTGATGAGCACATCAAAGCGGCTTGCTGTGTTTTGGTGTGCTCACCACCCCAGCCTTGTGTATCCTAGTGTGCACATATGAGCGGCTTAGTGTTTTAATCGGCACACCAGACGAGATTGTGTATCCTGACGTGCCACACTGCCACTTCTCACACTACTGCACTAAAACTCGCCTGTGACATTTGAAAATATACTTTATGATGCTAAATGCATTAAAAAAGTATTTTAGAATGATTTCGAAAAAAAAGTCGAACTTTTTCTTTTTAGTGATGTTGAATACTGCCGCTGCATCTTCCCTTCCTATCGCTTACCAACCACGCAAGCCGCCGTAGCACGTATCATGAGTTCGCTATATGATAGAAGGACAATGCGTCAATAAACTTATGTCCCTTACCATCATGGCGTCCGACTGATGTGCAACAAATGGCTTTTGACAAACTTTAAAAAGTTGTTATGACACCTGGATAAGGTATTTTAAGAATAATGACATCGCCAAAGAGCTCAAACATAGCTCTTGGAATGCACATAAGTTCAATAATATATGTACAAAATAAAATTCGTTTTACAGAGGATGGTAAACCCCCGCACCCCCCTTCCCCAATCAATTTACAGGGTATTTGTCACCCTAAAAATAAGCTACGTATTCTGGAGCGCACATTTCCGCCCAAACGTAGCTCTAGCTGTCCGAACCAAATGCCACTTTCAGGACTAGCTATTTATTTATTCAACATTTATACGAGATTTTCTTAAATTTGTAATGAAACTCTAGGGCGCCTGTCAGCGAAAACAGGCAAAAATACCTTGATTTCGCAGTGAAATAATAATAAAAAAATTAATGAACTTACGAGTAAAATGATGGTTAGTACTGAAACTTTGGCTTATGGTTGGACCGCTAGCGCTATATTTGGGCGCAGAATGAACGTTCGGCGTTCCGCATTTTAAGTTTTGCTGTGCAAATAACTGAATCTTTTGTAGGACACGCTGTATTTTTGAATGAGAATATATTTGGAAAACCAAATTTCAAACCCATTTTCTTAATATTTCTTTTATTTGCTTGATGTTTGACTAGTAACAACATACGATTGTAGTCTATCAGAAGAAAAAATGTGTACTTTCTATAAATAGAAAATATAGTATTTTTGTTGGTATGACTGCAATTGAAACGTATGACTAGTGCGTTGTGACAACCTCATCGAGTAAGTGATATTCTAGACAATTTTATGCCAATAATATATATAATAACTTCAAAATATTACTTAACATCTAAGCTGAAAATTGCCTAAAATAGTGCGCAATGCGAAGTAAAAGTTATTTTACTCCGCAACAAAGCTTGCCTTTTCCAATGCACATCTAGCAAGATTGAAGCTTTATTTCCGGTTAAATACACAAAATGCTTTATATTTTATTTGAATATTATGATAAATCAAAACTTTAGCTTGGTATTGATAAATGAATGAAGCAAAACTGTACAATACTGTACTTAGAGTAGCCGGCGCCATTTCAAGGCTGCCGAATTCTTCATAGCCCCATCTATTTTCTTCTGTACAACATACATTAATTTCTATATATAATATCGAAATCGCATTAAATAAAAGTAGATTCATTTGAGATTTCTGGGGTTATTGGGGTAATTCAAATATCTTAAATAGGACTAACGTAAGAACTTGCAAAACTTCGCCGAAAATCATCAACGGGATATTGTCAGAAAATATTCTTAATTATTTTAGGATACAAGATTTTTTGTTTTATTTACCATAATATAATTTATTTTGGATATCCCAGAGAAGAGACCTAGTTCAATTGCCCGAGAAGCGACAAAATAGCGAGCGGTCAAACTTGCAACCACCGCAGGTGGGAGAAAAGTCAGTTCTGGCAACGGCCGTTACAATAATAAATAACTCAAAAAACAAAATCCGCCAAGTTTGCTATTCGTGTTTTCTTTCATTTCAATCATGAACGGGAAAATGATATATTTTTGTAAAAAACAAAATATCGACCCCAAACCTTGCCTGAATTGGGATGAAAACACCCAAATACTTTTTACAGTTTGATAGCGATATGGTATGCATGCACAAAGGCATGACGGAGTATCAGCTATAGTTATCGAAGGTTGCCGGCGCTGAGTACAGTTCGAAGGGTTTCACCTTGAACTCGTACAGTCCATCGGGTGTGGCGAAGGCAGTCTTCTCTCGGCCCCGTTCGTCGACTTCGATCTGCCAGTAGCTACTCTTCAGGTCCATTGATGAGAAGTTTCGGGAGTGCCGCAGCCGGTCCAGTGTGTCGTCGATGCGGGGGGAGTGGATACACGTCTTTTTTTGTCACAGCGTTGAGCCGCCGGTAGTTTACCCAAAATCGAAGCGTTCTGTCCTTTCTTTTCACCAGTACGACTGAAGAGGCTCGTGGGCTGCTTGAAGGCTGGATAATGTCGTCGTTGAACATTTCTTGCAATTGTTCATGAATGGCCAATCTTTCCTTTGGGGAGACCCGGTACGGCGGCCGATGCACAGGCAGTGCATCGTCGTTAATAACGATGCGATGTTTCGCAACCGTTGATTGGCGCACTTTCGACGTCGTCGCAAAGTGATCGCTCTATTCGGCGAGGATGTTTATGAGCTGTCGTCGTTCCGTGGCACTGAGCTTGAGGTTATTTTCATTTCATTTCATTTCATTTATTATACCTTAAAGGCCCCTGGGGGCATTACATAAGGGGGGTAACATAAAACACAATATAACACTTCAAGGGTTGAAATCAAATGTAGGGACAAATAGGTTGAAAGAACATCTGTTATTTTACAGTGCAATATCTTCATTATACAATCATATGCTTAGTAAGTTCTGCTAAAAACAAGGTATGATCTGTAATTGTTACAATGGACTCAGGTAGCGCATTCCAATCCCGTATACACAAAAAAAGGGGAGAGTTTTTTAAAATGTTGGTTCTGGCAAATGGCATTTCTATCTTCTGGCAATGATCACGGCGTAGGGAGACATGGCTGGCTGAAGAGAAGAATTCATGATCAGTCCAGGGCTTGTAAAACAGGTTATGGAAAAAGGATAATCTATCTACGGTGCGTCTAGTATTAAGGAGAGGTAGTGATAAAGAAGCCTTAAGGGCAGAGATGCTCGTGGGTGAGTAGTCAGCAAGAATGAATCTAGTTGCGCGGTTTTGGATTGATTCTAACATGTCGGACAGGTAAGCCTGATGGGGGTTCCAAATGGTAGAAGCGTATTCCATCTTGGATCTAACAAGGGTGCAGTACGACAGCTGTTTGATTTTCGGTGAAGCTTGACTAAGATGGCGTCTTAGAAAACCTAAAGTTTTATTAGCACTGGAAGTTATGTGTTCAATATGAGTTCTCCATGAAAGGTCAGAGCTTAAGTGCACGCCAAGGTATTTAAACGATGAAACCTTTTCAATGGGCTGGAATGCAAGTTGATAGGTGTAATCTAATGGATTACGGGATTTAGAAAAAGATACACATTTACATTTATTATGATTAATGGACATAAGCCACTCGGCACACCAGGTTTCAATTAGGGATAGGTCTTCTTGTAATGTTCGGCAATCATCTTCACTGGAAATAGCGTGATAAACAACAAGATCGTCAGCAAACAGACGAACACAGCTTCTCAGGCGATAACCGATATCATTTATATAAATAAGGAAGAGCAATGGGCCCAGTACAGTACCCTGTGGTACGCCTGAAATAACTGGTAAGGATTGTGAAGATGTTTCACCTAGACGTACGGATTGGGTTCTAGTCGTGAGAAAAATTTTTATCCAATTAACTACAGTTGCATTAATTTTTAAGTTTTGTAATTTTACTATAAGTCTGTAGTGTGGCACACGGTCGAAAGCTTTCGAAAAGTCTATAAAGAGAGCGTCTGTTTGTTTTCGTAAGTTAAGATTACTGTGAATATCGGTTACTAACTCGAAAAGCTGTGTTGTGCATGATCGATTCTTACGAAATCCATGCTGGTTAGAAAACAATACATTATTGATATCAAGAAACTGCATTATGGCTGTAAAAATAACATGTTCAAGGAGCTTACTACATACACTTGTTAAAGAAATAGGCCTGTAATTGCTCAGATCGTCAGATGACCCAGACTTAAAAATTGGAATGACGTCTGCATGTCTCCAGTCATTGGGAATCATACCAGTAATAAGTGATTGGTTGAAAATTTTACCCAGGTACAGGGACGAGATGTGCTTAGTAATTTTTAAAATCTTACTGTTTATCCCGTCGCGACCAGGAGCAGAGCTGACTGGAAGTTGCTCTATTAATTTTTGTATTCCTTCAGAAGAAATAGTTATTGACCCCATTTCGCCAAGTGCGTCCTGAGAAGCTAATTGCGGCATGGGGAACGTTTCGCGAGTGAAGACGCTACTGAAGTATTCATTAAATCTGTCACATACATCACTTTCAGTCAGCTGCTTTCCAGTCGGATCTGAGATGATCGGACTTTTCTTTGAAGAAGGATTGATAATTTTCCAGAATCTCCGTGGATTTGACATAAGAATGTTATACAGGTCGTTCTCAAAAAAATTACGTTTCGCCGTTCTTATTTCACGTTTACAAGTTTTAGCAAAATCACGGAAGCGAGACCACGAGGCGTCATCATTACCTTTTCTTTTTGCCGACTGGAATAGCCTCTTTTTCTTCCTTAGCATTCTCTTCGTATTAAGAGTGAACCATGGCGAACTGGGGTTAGAGATTACCCGACACACCGGAACGTATCGAGAAATGAGGTTGTGAATACGTTCTTTGAATATGCACCAGTTTTCTTCCACCGACCTTGTATTAAAGTGATTCTCAAAGTTTGGGAATGAATCCAATAACTCGGCGTTAATACTCACAGTGTTGGCTTTAGCGTAATTACGAATTGTTTTCTTCGACGTTACAGGAGCGGGAACGTCAATGGATAGGTTAATGTTGAAAAGAGAGTGGTCACTAAACAAACATAAATTGTTAACATCGCTTATGTATTCAGGGTGGGTAGTAAAAAATAAATCCAGGGTCGCGTCACCCCGGGTTGGTTCTTTAATAATTTGGTGGAAACCAAAACTATTCATAACATCAAGAAATTCACGACTTTCTTTCTGATTTTTACACGAGGGGTTGACGCAATCTGAAACCCAATCAATGTCAGGAAAATTAAAATCCCCTGCCAGAATAATGACACCATTTGAGTACTCAGAAAAGACCTTCTCAAGGCAGTCGTTTAATCTAGCCACAAATGTACAATCAAAATTCGGGGGTCGATAACACACACCTATGAGAAAATTCGAGTGCGTCATTTTCAGTTTAGTCCAAATAATCTCGATGCTCGTTTCAATATCAACTACAGATGATAATAAGTGGTCACTAACAGCAATCAGGACGCCACCGCCTTTGTGAACCAATCTATCCTTGCGAAAGATAGAAAAACTGGAATTCAGGAGTTCACCGTCGGATATGTCAGGTGACAGCCATGTCTCCGTGCCGAGGATGACTTGACTATTGCACATTTTGGCATTATCTAGTAAGATATCTTGTTTTTTTAACACGCTACGAAAATTTGTAAACAGGAAAGAAAGTCTGGGTGCAACGCGCTTAGGGCGTGTGTTGCTGTGTGATAGCAGTCAATCGGCGCGTACTTCATTAGATGTCACCTCGACAACGCGGCCTTCAACAAAGTCATACGCAAATATTTTTTTGTCGGAGTACAATTTATCGATCCTCAATCTTGTTTTGATATTTTGTGACCATAGTTCTTTACCAAATGCCCACAGTTTAGAACGCGCTAGTCTAGTTCTCGGCGAGAAGTCCTCGTCGATCCAGATTTTATCGGGCCCGTGATTCTTAAGTTTGGGGGCGTTTTTTAAGATAGCAACCTTATCACGATAGTCAAGAAGCTTGATTATGACAGGTCGCCTGTAGTTAGGGCGGATGTATCCGAGTCTGTGAATGCGCTCAAGAATACCTACTTGAACACCAAGCACCTCCGAAAAGAAATCTTTTACACGAGATTCCAGTTGGCTGTGAGTCTCATTTTCAGTTTCGCTTAACCCTTTAATTATTAAGTTATTGCGTCTTGATCGGTTGTTAAGGTCATCCACAATTTCCACCAATTCCAAATTATTAGCGCTCACAGATTTTGAGAAGTTAAGTTCAGCTTTGATGTTTTCAACCTCGGTTTTTAATTGGTTGACATCATCACGAACTTGCGTAAGATCTTGAATACTAGCTTCCAAGGCCGTCACCCTTGTTCGTATCTCGGAGATACCTAAGGCAATATTATCAAGTCGGCTGGAATTTTCGGTCTGATATTGTGAAGTTGCAGCGATCAGGGTTTCGATCGATTTTTGCAGTTTTGAAATCTGGCCATCGTCGGCGACTCTGTCAGGTCCGGGATTGCGCTCAACGTCTCCAGAACACAAGAGAATCAATGCCAGACTGAACAGAACGCAAGTACTCGGCCTAACAAAGATCACCGGCGCAAGCCAGAGAGAGGGTTCGGCTTTAGTCTTGACTTTCGGCATGTGAAAGAGACCAACTCGAGCACGGTAAATGCACAACTCAACACCCATGGCTTGGGATCTGCAGCCAGCATACAAAGGATAGAGAAAAGCTGCCTATCACACGTTACCTGGATAAGCACAGGCCACTGTTAGTGCCTTGAAAGGCTGGGCTGCAGATCCCGCGATGCTGATCGTGTTCCTTGGTTATATAGCTGGGCACCGGAAGAGTTCAAAGCACGTGAGCTCTAGCTGCGGCCGGATGAAACGCCCTCAGCGAGCACCTTGCGCTTGCGTCGAATCGGTGCCTGTTGCCTCGTCAGCAGATTCAGGAGGGTATCGGTGGCTTGAAGATAGTTGGTTTCGGCACTGGGTAATCGTCGCTACCTGGATAAGCACAGGTCACTGTTAGTGCCTTGAAAGGCTGGGCTGCAGATCCCGCGATGCTGATCGTGTTCCTTGGTTATATAGCTGGGCACCGGAAGAGTTCAAAGCACGTGAGCTCTAGCTGCGGCCGGATGAAACGCCCTCAGCGAGCACCTTGCGCTTGCGTCGAATCGGTGCCTGTTGCCTCGTCAGCAGATTCAGCAGGGTATCGGTGGCTTGAAGATAGTTGGTTTCGGCACTGGGTAATCGTCGCTACCTGGATAAGCACAGGTCACTGTTAGTGCCTTGAAAGGCTGGGCTGCAGATCCCGCGATGCTGATCGTGTTCCTTGGTTATATAGCTGGGCACCGGAAGAGTTCAAAGCACGTGAGCTCTAGCTGCACGTGAGCTCTAGCTAGTTGTCGAGCTGTGGCGGTGTACTGTACGGCTGATATGGCGAGGGCTCATCAGAGATCGGGGCGATTTCGGCGGTGTTCCATAGCTTATTGACGTAGCCTACAACTGCACCTTTCGTGAGGTGCTGCACCTTCTATGGAAAGTTCATCACGAGGACCACAGTGCGCCTATCTTGGAGCTCTGTTACGCCTCTTGCAACAACTATTTCTCTTCCGTGAAACAGTTGGACGTTGCCTTCCAGAACATCCCCGCAGGCGACTGCATCGGTCACGACTGGCACAAGAACACTCGACCGCGGCCCGGCAGGTTCACGTAGTCCGCAATCACTCGGACGGCGGCTGGCGCAATTTTGGATGCCTCTGGAGGTAGGACGGTCTTTCGAAGCGTCAACATGTTCGCTTCAACGTCGTTCACGGCACCGTATTCACACACGAAGTCCATACCAAGGATGAGGTCTCTCGCACAGTCCTGAAGGACGACGAGCTTCACTGGACATGTCTCCCCGTGAATTCTGACGCGAGCAGAGCACTTCCCAGTAAGCGTGATGAGGTGTCCTTCCGGCGGTGCGTATGTGCAGGCCGTCCAGGGCACCGTGACTCTAGGAAGGTGGCGAGAAAGCTTCCAACTCAATACAGAGTAGTCCGCACCGGTGTCCACGAGTGCCTACGCGTCGTGGCCATCGAACAACGTTGAGCTTGTTGGACACCGTTGCTGAATCTTCGCTCCGATGTATGGTGTCGGCCGAGTAGGAGGTCTCCGGCGTTTTTGGATGTTGTTTACGTCGTCGGTTTATGGCAGCTTGTGGGCACCTCGGCGGCTCCCCAGCCCAGTTGCCCGACTACGGGGCACAGGTGGCGAACTTTCCCGCGTGTCGGTGGATTCATGCCGGCAACGCGCACACCACGCGCGCCGCCTTGACGCGGCGAACAGGCTGTGGCGGCCCGGACTCAAGCGCCGCCGGTAACAATGCTAGTATATTGATCGTCTTGTCCGTGTCCAATTAAATGTAGTTTCTTGTTGAAGCCGTTGGCTCTGTGTTATTCCACCGAATCGGGTGAGCAGCAACGCAACCCGACCGCAGGTTTCACCTCCAGGGGTTTCCATGCAATAGTTTTCCCGACAACACAAGGGAGACAGGCTCTCGCGGCGGCACCTACGTCGTAGGGACGGTGAACGAGATCCCTGGGCTGAAGCGAGTGCTGGTGACGGCGTAAGGTGCAGGTACTCCTCGATATAACGCGGTCGTTCTCCGCTCTTTGGGCGGGGGACGTTCAGTGGGAACCCACGAAGTCCAAGCTGCCGGTAGAGGTATCGCCGGTACACATGGTCGGCTTCCCTGCAATGGTGACACAGCGGCCGTCGGTCGGCCGTCCTGCAGACGTCCGTCTTTATTGGCGACGTTTGCTCCGGACGGACGTAGAGCGGCGCTGGAGGTTCACGTCGCGATGGCGCCGTATAGACCGGCTCGCGGAGTGGCTCTGATTACCAACACGGCTGGAAGGTCGCGCATGCGCGGAAGCTATGTGGGCAAAAGCGGCCCTGCCCTCCGTGTTTTCGCCATTGCTTTGTGTGGCGTGCGCTCGTTGTTGACGTTGTAGGGACGCTTGTAGCTTTATTTTTGCGCCGCATTTCCTGACAACGTATGTCATATGCTATGCCCGACTATTTGAGCTCGCTACTTGTGCCTGAACGGCAGCGGTATCGAAACAAACTGTGCGTGGAAGGCGTTGCCTTCGAGGATCCGTACGCCGCAAACAGGGCCTGCTGGACTTCCGACGAGACGTTGCTGCCACCTAAGTCGACGGCGCACGTCGTCGTTTACTTAGTTTTTTCGCCAAGCCAGTTCACGGACGACACGGTGCAGGCGTACAAGTGCCTCAAGGCCTATGCTTACTTCGAGTCGGTTTCCGCACTGCTGGCGGCATCAGCAGACTTTGGGGTTGCGGCAGTGTATTTATTAATTGATTAAATACACACAGCGTCTTCGAGTCAAGGTATAATATTTTTCCTACCCTCATGACCACAAGGCATGACAAGCAGTAACGCTTTGTCCGTTCTGCAGTCTTGGAGGTAACACGTTACAAGTAACGGCGTTACCAGGAACGCGTTACTTTTTTCAGTAACGTGGTAACCTACTCGTTACTTTTTCGACACAGTAACGGGTTACGTACTTACGTTACTATTTCAAGCAACGTAGCTACGTTACTCGTCACTACTTCCCACGTCTCAAAGAAATTACACTTCAATTTTTTCCGTGTTTTTAGGCGTGAAGTTATGTAAATTTGTGAGGTTTCTGCGTTTTTTCTTTCGTATTTAGGTGAAACCGTAAAAAGAGATAAAGTAATTTGTTCTGTTTCTGCATGAACATAATGTTTCTTGATATATGAGCTTATGCACAGCTCTATCGTCAAAACAGTAAAACGTTTTAAACCATAATTTAAAAAAAGTAACGCAGAAGTAACGTGCAGTACTTTTTATCGGTATCGGTAAGTCCGCCGAAGATTTCGCACTTTACGCCTTTCATGAGAAAGCGCAACTTTTTATCTTGGGTGACTTGCGGGTCGGCGCGTGCATTTAGTCGTAGCGCACCTTCAACGAAGCTGATTACACTTTCGTTGGGGGCCTAAATTCGTGTTTGAAGCAGATCCTCCGCTCGTTTCCGTCGGTGTTGGCGAGTAAATATCCGCTTCAACTCGGCTACGCAAATGTCCACAACGTCAGCGAAGCCTCGTGGTTCTCGAAAAAGTGCATTGCAGTACCCTCCAGCGAAAAGTAGAAGTTGTACAGGTACTGCGCAGCAGTGCATCCGTTGTGGCGTGCCACGCACACGCAGTGTTGTATCCGGTCCTCGACAACCTTGTGGATCTCGCCATGGTATGGCGTCGGCGTACGAGGGGTGACAGGCAGATAAACAAAGGGGGAGGCAGCGGCGGGAGTGTCAGTTTGAGGGCCCCGGAAGGTCATAGTTGGTTTCGTCTACTTCTTTCTCTGGGGGTCCGGTAGAAGTTCAAATGCCGGGGGTTGATCTTTGGTGCGGCGGCTTCCTCGGGTCTCGGTAGTTTCCACGGACGGCCTTCTTTAGCCGGGTACCGTGCTTGCGCTGCGATGCCTCGGAGGGGCTGCGGTACCGCGCTCCTCCACTATAAATGTCACGAATGACAAGAGCAGAAGGGGCGAAAATCCCCTTTCAAGTTGAAAGTTTATTTGGGGCGCTCTTGCGTCAAACAAAACAAAGAACTTTCGGCGAGGCAGAAGAAAAGCGGGCAGCGAGTAGGTGACTTAACAGAAAGCGAGTGCGAGACTGAGTCGATAAGATCAGGCGCAGCTCCTCATTTAGTGTGAGTCGGCATCACGAAAATTTGGCTCAGAAGGTTCAAGCCGTCAGGGCTAATTATCACGCCTAACGTGCGACACGTTAGAGGTGGGAATTACGAGGCATATTCGAGAACAAGTAAGTAGGATGGAATGATAAAACTTACATTTCTTTGCGCAGACGTTGCTAAAAAAAATTAAGGGAAGGTTAAGTCAGAAAAAAGAGAGACCCACAACCAGACCCCAGGTACTCCCTTCCATGCACAAACTCTCGCACAATTTGAAAAAGGTAGCTGGGCGCTTAGACGTTCCTGTTGTTTTTTCGGCACCTCGAAAGCTTGCGCAACTCTGCCCTAGAATTGCGGATAAGGCTGGGGGCAAGAGCCAATGTGCCGTAAGGCATAGGAACAAGTATGTTGATTGTGTGGTTGGGGTGGTATACAAGATACCGCTAAGCTGCGGAAGAGTGTACATCGGCCAAACTGGCCGATGCATTAATGACAGGGCACGTGAACATGACTGGACACTCCGGTCGACTGCTAGGGGTCACTTGCCTCTGCATTGTGCTGCCTGTAAATGCCAGCCCCAATTCAATAACATCACCATCATCGGGAAGGGCACAGATAAAACTACCAGAGAATTATTGGAAGCGTATGTAATAACAAAAGAGGTGCAAGATGCTTGCGTCAGCCAAACATCGGTTTTTCTTCACAAAAAAGAAATTGCCTATCTTGACACGTCCTGAAGCGATAGTGCGGTTTACTTCGTTGGAGTTTTTTTTTCAATAAATGTTTAGTTGTGAGTTCAGCGCTTGTGTCGTTCGCACCTTCCTTCCGTCCTTATGTATTTTTTTTTGTGCGCTGTTTATTTACGTTTACATTTTTTATTAAGAATATACAGGAATTTTTTTGAAGTTCTTGACCGAGCCTTGCTTGCTCGACCTTCGCTCGCGGCAATATAACGGTCGAGCTCCACGCAAGCCCTGAACTCCTTTCGCTGAAGAGGGCGACTGTCTTTCTTCTTCTCCGTGACATCGACTTCAGCGAAGAAGGGAGGGGTTGAAACTCGCACATGATTGAACGAGACGTTCCCGTCACGTGGCAGCAGACGTACGTACTTGCGGTGAATTGCTCGTCGCAGGCAAGAGGGTTGAAAATATTTCTACCTGGATGAGACGTGGGTGACGGTAAGGAGCACTGACTCGATCGCGTGAGTAGACAGCACATTGACCTCGTCCCACAACGCTTTCATGCGAGCTCTCAAGACGGGCCTGAAGCAGCCGTCAAGGAAGGGCCAACGCCTCATCATCACGCACATAGGCAGTGAGGACGGCTTTGTCACTGGGTGCCTGGACGCTTTCCCCAGCAAGAAAACCGGCGACTACCAAGGAGCAATGGATGGTACCCGGTTCCAAAAGTGGTTAGCAGGTGTTTTTTAAAAACCGCCGACGGGAGTGTCGTCGTAATGGACAATGATTTGTACGATTCTCGGCGGTCAGCTGCAGTGGAGACGACGAATTACCGAAAGGAGGTCATCCAGGAGTAGCTCACGTCGAAGGAAACTGCCTGGAACCTCAGGATGCTGAAGAAGCAGCTCCTCAACATTGTTTCGTCGGTCAAGCCACAGCATGTAAAGTACCTTGTGGGCAATGCTTCGGAGAGGGCTGGTTGCACAGTGGTCAGGCTTACGGGAGAGTGCCTTTAAAGCGCGCGACGCTAGAGCGCCGACGTCAGAGCGCGCGACACGAGGGCGCTGCAGTAGTAGCGCGCTTGAGACTAGAGCGCATGTCACGACAGCGTATGACTAGTTGAGCGCGCGACACGAGAGCGCCCGACCAATTGAGCGTGCGACGCGCGAGCGCGTGACCAGTTGAGCGCACGACACGAGAGCGCACCCCAGTTGAGCGAACACAGCAAAATGTGTGATGTACCTGCGGCTCTCAAAGACAGAGCAGAAATGTGCGACTCATCGAATCGGAACATTGGCGATTTTCGATTGATTCAATATGTCTTTAGTAAAAAATAAAAATAAAACGGGTACAACTCTTTTTAACCTATTGTTTATTGACATCGGAGAGAAAGTGGGGTTGGGGAGTGGGGCACCGGGCATGTCTGCAGTTGAGTGGAGCAGCGAGCCTAAAACTTCTTCACGATTCTGCGGTACGTCCTCTCGGATATACTATAAATAGTTTACTTTTTGCTATATTTGGTCGATTCATGGCAGACAATTGGCTCCGATCTATTTGGTGGCTATTTAGACGTTCCTAATATAATTTAAAAAAAATATTGTCACGTCCATGACTGTAATAAAGAAAGCTCACCGCTAAAAAAAAACTATCAGTAAAAATCTCATCGAAGGAAAGCTCAGCACAAATTTATCGAATGCAGAGCCTTCCGGCCTTTTGGCGGATACAGGAAGACCTCCCCTGCAAATTTGTGAAATATATTTGAGAATGTCTTTCCAAAATCTTAATTCGTTGACGCGTGGGGTACGGTGACGACGTCACCTTCTGTTGTTGATAGAACAAAACCTTAACGTAATGCCGTTCTGCGTGTCTCAAAAAAGAGTCTACAAAGAAAAAAAACAAAAACTTGTTTATCACTCTGCCCGTTCTTTGCATTCTACAGAACCGTAGCTTCTCCACCTTTTTTCTTAGACAGTAGTCCAATCTTCTTGGGCCGAACGAGAATGCTTTGATTCAGAAATATACGAATACCAACGATTTCAGAAATGTGTGAATATTGAGGAAAAAAACCACAGCACAAACAGAAAGAAAAGTTCAAACAAAAACTTTTTAGGCATGAATAGACACCGAACTTCTAGATGAGGATAGTGCCGCGGGAAGTAAAATTAAAGGATTATTTGTAAAATTTGTATGTCACCTTTTTTTTTCTTTTTTTTGCTGAATGTTACGACGTAAATTTCCGCGAATTTCACATAAAACACGCGATGTTCGAACAAGTGGTTGGTCGGGTCGGGCCTCTCGCCCTGGACTGGTTGTGCGCTCTCATGACGGGCGCTTTAATGACATGCGAGCAAACAGAAAATTTTAG
Organism: Ixodes scapularis; assembly: GCF_016920785.2. Lineage (NCBI taxonomy): Eukaryota > Metazoa > Arthropoda > Arachnida > Ixodida > Ixodidae > Ixodes > Ixodes scapularis. Next base: position 148,980,014 of record NW_024609846.1, read on the forward strand.
TATTACGTATAGGAGCTAACGCAAGCCCTCAACGTTAGCGTTAACGTTGAGTCCTCCACAATGCACATGAGCCATACTTACGCACTGCAGCGAGCTATGCGTACGTACGCTCGCTATCGATTTTTGCGAGCGTACGTAGTAGTCCCATGCGTGCCATTCTCGTTGCTCTCGTCGGGCATGGGAGAGCGCGAGACTACTCCAGTTTAAAAAATGGCGGCGGTGAGGCAAACCATTGGAAGTGCTACGCGCGATGTACGGGTTCGTTTCACCATTGAAGATGACCTCAACCTTGTGGAAGCAAGACAAAGAAGAAGAAGAGAAAAAAAGTGAAAGCCGTTTACAACTCCCTGTAACACCGAATTAGAGCGCAGCTCTTGATGAGGAGGAGGGAAGGGTACTGGGGGGGGGTTCAAGTGACCTGGGGGGGTCACGTGACGATGCCGATGATGTCATCAGTGACGTCACTGATGACGTCATCAGTGACGATGACGATGCGGATGCCGGTGACGTCATCAGTGACGTCACTGATGAGGTCATCAGTGATGATGACAATGACGATGCGGATGTCGGTGACGTCATCAGTGACTTCACTGATGACGTCATCAGTGATGATGACGATGACGATGCGGATGCCGGTGACGTCGTCAATGACATCACTGATGACGTCATCAGTGATGATGACGATGACGATGCGGATGCCGGTGACGTCATCAGTGACATCACTGATGACGTCATCAGTGATAATGACGATGACGATGCGGATGCCGGTGACATCATCAGTGACGATGGCGTCATCGGGGAGGTCACGTGACCTCAGCGGGGGGGGGGGGTCACGTGACCTCGGAGGTCACGTGACTTGGGGAGTCACGTGACTTTCGGTGTCACGTGACCGGGACCTTGGTTACGCCGACGCCGACGGCGACGCCGCTCAAGCCGGGAACGGGCCCCTAAGTTAAACTTGAGGAAGAGCTGCGCTCTAAAAGGGCGAGGCTCGTGGCGGGCGAGGACACGCGGAGTTCGGAGCTGGGGACAGAGGAAAGAGCCGGTGCCGAGCAAGACCTCCAACAGAAGACCCGGACCATTAGACAGCATTGGCCCACCCCTTCATCGGACTCTGAACTTAAGTACAGATAAAACCTAATGGTACCGCTTCCCCGTGTGACTTCCTCGGAGCGAGTGGAACTCGGCCTGATCGGGCGGTATTGACAGGCGACCCACAACCTCCTCAAAGAAATCAACGCGACGAACCCTTTCGAGCGCCCACAAAGATGGGTGTCGACAGACAAGAACGTTGGCGACGCCGTCGAACCCAAAAAGGTGTTTACCGTGCGGTTGGTACGCGAGCGGTGCGACTTATTGCTTGCATACTTCCAAGCAAATTACGATACCAACATTAGATAGTAGGTATCCCACAACACACTGCAGCGAACCATAGATCGAACTGCTGGTCGCACAGCCCTAAAAAAAAAAAAGACAAAACACGTTCACAGCAGGCAACTGGGAAGAGATTCACGCACTTCGTAGCAAAGCCGCAAAGCGAGGAGATTCGCGGTGTTGGATTGGCTTGGCCGAATACCCGACTTGGATTGTATGAAGCAGTTTGCAGGAGCACATATAGGTGGCGCTGCAAGTCTGTACATATGCGTTTCGCGTTCAACGCGCTCCGTAACGTTCCGTCGACAGCTTGCGTGCGTTGTACGCAGTGCTGCCGCAACGGTCTTCATGCTATTTTAAAACTCCCTAATAGGGAGTTTTAGAATAGCGCACGCTAAAGCTTTGCGTACGCAAAGAATAGCGTCGTCACCACTGCGTATGCTCCGAACGCAAACCAGGTTTTGCGCTTTGCGTGCGCAATTTTAGCTTGCGCTATTTTTCGGAAATAGCGTGCGCACGCAAAGAGTCTTTGCGCTTCTCGAAGGAGGATTCGTGATGAGAAGTTGGCTAATTCATGGTCTGTATTTACAAGAGAGTCATGTCAGAACATTATTATTCCACCCGCAGATGTCATGAGCAGTTTTATATCTGAGGAGGGTGTTGTTGCACTACTACTTTCACTCGATGAAAAAAAGTCCCCGGGACCAGATGCTTTGCCGAATGCCTTCTTTAAAATATATGTAGAATGGGTGGCCAAATACCTTGTACGAATATTTTCTATATCAATCAAGGATGCTGCATTACCGAATGACCGGCTAGTCGCTAGGGTTGTCCCTATAAAGAAATCTGGCAGAAGTGACTCAATTGATAATTATCGTCCTATCTCCATGACCTGCACGGCCTGTAAATTACTAGAACATATCATAACCAAACAACTCGTTTCTTTCTTAGAAATGCATAAAATTCTAAACCCCAACCAACATGGTTTCCGCAGTGGTCTGTCAACGGTAACCCAGTTGATTGAATTTTACCATGAATTAGCCACTTACGTTAACAACCGTACGCAGGTTGATGCAGTGTTCATCGACCTGTCGAAGGCATTCGACCGGGTACCTCACCGCAGACTAATTAAAACAATAATAGACCTCGGAGTTCCATTTTCTTTGACTAGGTGGATCAATGCATATCTTTCAAACCGACAACAATTTGTGGATATAAATGGTACTTACTCAGGACTATTAGATGTTCATTCTGGGGTGCCCCAAGGTTCTGTCTTAGGGCCCCTACTTTTTTTAACTTACGTTAACAGTTTGTTCCCATCCACTGAAGATGTACCAATTAAGCTAAGAATGTTTGCCGACGACTGCGTCATTCACAGTCCCGTTGTTGAAATACAAGACCAGATAAAAGTGAGTGATGCGCTGGCTAACATTGCGTCTTGGTGTCGTGAAAATAACATGAAGATTAATATTAGCAAAACTCAGTACATGCATATTACAACAAAAAGAACTGTCTTAAACTTTAGCTATGAGGTTGCTGGCGTAGTATTGACTCAAGTAGACAGTTACAAATATTTGGGAGCGCTTTTGCCTTGTGACCTCGGGTGGAAAAAGCATGTGGAATATGTTAAAAAGCGGGCAACTAACAAATTGTGGTACCTGAAGAGAAGGCTGGGTAAAACTCCCCCTTCCGTTAAAATTCTTGCGTATAAGACAATTATTAGACCCGTGTTAGAATTCGCGTCTGCAGTGTGGAGCCCATGGCAGAGCTCTCTGGTCAAAGAACTCGAAGATATTCAATCGCTAGCAGTGCGTATAGTTTTTTCAGATTTCAGACGAACTACGTCTGTGACCGAACATAAAAGGAGAGCCAATATAAGCCCTCTGTCAAACAGAAGAGAGAGCCAACGGTTGAAGTTGTTGTTTCAGATTTTCAAGAACTGTATAAAAATTGATGGCTCCGTTTACTTAAAACCAAAAAGTGTTTACTCGGAACGCTTGCATCACTCAAAGACGGTAGCCCCTATTAAAGCTAGAATAAATAGCTATAAACAATCTTTTTTTGTGCATACAATTGATTTGTTGAACAGCCTTTCCGGTGATGTTATCGATATTGATTCGCTCTGTTCTTTCGAAAAAGCCGTAGATATTATTTTTCAGTGCTAAGATTGCTTTTATTGCTCTTATGACATTATTTTTACTGTCTTTATTTTTTATTACTGCTGTTACATTTGCTGCTATACTGTTATTGTTATTACTAGTATTACATTTGGTTACTGTATTACTGTTGATATTGTTTCTCTTCTTTCGAGTAAGTCGTAGATATTATTTTTCGGTGCTAAGATTGCTTTTTGTTTAGAACTGTTGTGTTTATAATTTGCATGTGTGACACTGTATCACCCCACTCCTGCCTTGGATTGGGCTGGAAGTATTGATAAATAAATGAATAAATAAATAAAAAAGCCAAGACGAGCAGAGTTACAAAAATGGCGGCTTCCAGGATTATGTCGGCGGCTGCTTTGGCGGCGTCGTGAGTGCGACGTCGGCGGTGTCCTCGCAACTGCCATTTTCAATACGGGACGACATTGCACTCGGTTTGGCAACGATCACCGGCAACTTGATGCTTGCGACGCGCGAACATTTCTCGGCGAAGGTACGATGTGCGAAGGTCAGTACACGAGTCCTTTCTTGCCGAGGCGATGCAAGCGGACACAACCGGTCAACCGCTCGCGTCGCATTCTCATGTTTAAACAAATCTAAATTAGTACTCTGAACCCAAAAAAACTTGCTTTTTTCTAAAGTTGCAGCATTTCGTCTGTGAAATAAAAATGATGACTGTATCTTGGTGGCGTCGCAAGCGCGAGCTGCTTGGGCTTTTGCGTCGCGACGGAGAAACGCTATTCTAAAACTCTCTTGCGTCGCGTGCGCTAATAAAAGCGCTAAATTTAGCGCTAGCGTGCGCTAAAATTGCGTACGTTATTCTAAAACTCCCTAATGTCGCGCTGCGTGCTCGAGTTGCGCGCGCTAACGTCGCAGCACTCCTGTTGTGCGCATTAACGTCGCTGCGTTCTCGTGTAGCGCGCTAATGTCGCGGCGCTCTACTGTCGGCGCTCTAATCGCTGCGCTCTTGTGTCGTGCGCTCTAGTGTTGCACAGCCAAGGCTTAAACCCTACCACTGTGAGTTCTATCCGAATAAACTCATTTCGAAAGAAATAAAGAACGGCGTTGGCAACCCGGACAACAACCTTCAAGATCAGTGACTTTAAATAACTCTTCAACGAAGCAGCTGACAAGGTCACGGCTGATAACTGGCGAAACATTGTGAGGCATGTTGTTGAAGGGGAGGAAAACTTTAAACGAGGCGGTGCCACAAGTACCCACATCGAGGCCATCATCATTGTGCTGAATGAAGACGAAACGTGTTTCGAGAGTGATCTATCTGATATTGATACCCTCAGCGATTCATGATACCAACGCCAAGGGGGTCAACCGCAAACAAGTTTGTTTTTCACAGGTGTTTGCTGTGATGACTTAGCACATAAGGCGAATCAAACTCTGCGGAAGTTTAGTACTTGGAGCCAAGCTAACGCTTTAAAGATCAACGTGAACAAGACTAAGGCTATTTTGTTTCAACCGAAAAATAAAAATGCAGCTATTACAAAAGATATCGTTTTAAATTCAAGAAAAATAGAAGTTTTGACCAGTTTTAAAACTCTTGGAGTTGTTTTCCCGCTACGTATGACTTGGGATGAAGATGTAAATCATATCCTGATAAAGCTGTCACATGTGATTGGCATAATGCATCGTCACCGCTCTATTTTGCCAAAAAATGCTAAATTGTTAATCTTTAACTCGTTATTTCTTTCACATATACATTACTGTCACCTCGTCTGGGGAAATACTACAATGGCAAATTTGAACAAGATACTTATGCTACAAAAAAGATGCTGCGAATAATGTGTGATGTTTCATACGATTACCCCAGTAAACCTCTGTTCACTAAGTTAAATTTAATGCATATTTACAATATCTATAAATATCGGTTATGTCTAAGTTATGGGTCTGAAATAAAAAAATAATGCTATCAATTTTAGTGAACTAGCGTCCTTATCGCTGAAATTAACAACATATCCCACTCGTAGCCTAGACAACTGGAAAGTCCCCAGTTGCAGAACAACCTATAGTGAGCAAATGCTATCCAACGTGCTTCCGACCCTACTTAATTACCTTAATACTCGTCATATTGATGCTTTAACATCAACAGTAAAATACATCAGAGAATTTTTCTTTCTTGTAGAGTGAATTGCATAGGAAGTGAATATTCCACTGAATGTCCTCATTTTTAAGTTACAGTTATATTCGCTTCGAAGGAATTTAGTGGATGAGTATAGTATTACATACTCGTGCTATATATCTTGAATCTTGATTTTCTTGAATATCTTGAACCCTTAAAATTTGCACATAAACCGTTTGCTTAGCAGTGCTAATTTATCTGCTACATTTGAATGTTGTACATTAATTTACTGACCTGCGTTTTTGTTTGTTTGTTTGTTTACAAGGTGATGCATTTCTTTTGTGACCTGCCGCTGTTGCTAATGGGGGAGGGGGCTCAGGACTCGTCAAGCTGCACAAATGCAGCTTTTTTCCTCAGTCCTCTTCCATCATGTGCTTGTGCTTGATGGAAATAAACATTATTATTATTATTATTATTAACACAAAACTGTCATTTTAATGACCTCATATGCTGTAAAATTGGATACTCGTCCTTGTACATGCCTCACCTCCCGTGTCTAATGTCGTTGGCGTGGTTCTGTGCTTCGCTACTTCATTGCAATTTTCAAGCACTTTCGTGGTCGCTTAAGGCTGACGTGTGTGTTCCACTGCTTTGGGAATTACCTGTCTAAGTATTAACTCCTCACAAAAAAGTTTCCGGTCGCCCTCCACTGGCTAAATTGCCCGTCCATACAGCAGAGACATCATACGTCATTTCAGCTTACCTCTGTCAAAATCTATGCATTAAATCGGACTAAGGGCAAATGAAAAGCTTTCTTATTTGAATAAGAAGGCATGCTGCGCAGTCCATGCCAAGGGTGGAGTGATGTTTTTCGTTGTTATGGATGTTCAGTCTGTGTGGTGAGAAGTTTTGTTATGCAGACGAAAGCTTCGTCTAGCACAGCAAAAAATTATTTTTGTCTATGGGCTTCAATTTCTCCTGGCAGGTGATTTCAACGTCTTCTACCTGGAAGGGGATACTCCACGGTGAACGGCTCCAGGAGGCAGCGGAGATAGCGTGCTTGACATTGACAAAGGACGTCACCTGCCCGACGTGCCAGGAGCTACGCGAGGATCAGCGGGACACTATCCTGGACCTGACCTGGGGGAACTCAACTCTGGTGACCAAATGGCGGTGTGGACCGGACCCTATGAGATCCGACCCCTACCCTATCTGGCTGTGGCTCCGGATAGGCAGCACAGCCTTGCGGACGAGGTTCAACAAACTGCTACTGCCTTCCAAAAGCCAGGAGCAGTGTGGAAAGATGTGGTTCCCGTGACCGCGAAACTACAGACAATGACTTTAGCAACAGCGCGAGATAGCAGATACTTCACAACCTGGCAACGTTTCCAAGGGTCTATCCAGGGGGGGGATCAAGTACTGATACACAAAACCCGCACTGGAGCTGCACTTACAAAGGACGTACTCACCAGATGGCGTAACTGCAAGCGGCAGAGAGGTCACCTGCTCGATCAAGCGCCGACTGGCGACGAGGAACAGTCGGGGCGCACCGATAATATGTACTACGTGCTTTGCTGACGTCTGTCCAACCAAGCAACACCTCTTCTCGGATGGCAACCTAAAAGGACCGAGCAGCTCGATCCACGCATCTGAAACCTTCAGGATTAAGTTACCCGAAGAACAATGTACACAGTAAATAGACGCTCCTCTCCCTATAAAAGTTCGTGCGCTTGACTGGCGTCGACCACCGGAGGTGAACACGTTTCTTTGCTTATTCCGCTTCCCCCACTGATGCCATAGCGCCATCCAGAATAGAGGGAGTTAATCAATCAGTTGTTCATCTAATTTACTGCAGAGCACCGAAAGAGCGGAGCACCAAATGATGAGGTCGAAAATATGTTGATATAAAAAATGTTCGCCACGCGACACAGCATAATATATAACTTGGTGCGGCTATCTCGAAGCATAAACATGACCTCGGTAGCCGTTCGAACGAATGTACTGTGTGGTAGCACTGTGGACCACAAGATGTTACTGGCACTGCTCCGTTTTAAAGCATAAACAGGATTCTTACTGCTATCCACACACCTTACGACCGCTCTGTCAGCAAGCATGAGGTGCGATAGCACCCTGAAAAGCATATCTTACTTCCAGCACACTGTTTCAGTTACCTTCAGCTTGTTTTAATGAGTTGTGGCGGGCCGTTAAGATCACGGTGACCCTGCCAAGCGGCGTAGATTTTCTATTTTTTGGGAAAGGCCAAACCTTGAATCTTGCGGGGAGACCGACCATTTCATTGCACGCTTTTCATCGAACGCCGTTCTATTGAATGATTTACTAAAAATAGCCTGACCAACCACAATTCTTATTTTTAGTGATGTTCCTGTAATTTATCATCTAAGGAATAACATATTGAATTTTCATATATAACTACACACGTTTAGTAGAGAAGACATGTTCAGACATGTAGAGAAGAAACTCATGAATTAGTTCTTCGGTGGACTGCGAAAAAAAAGTTCAATTGAAGAAAGCGTAACTGACAATGCTCTAGGTAGGCCAATATATAAAACGGGAAGCAATTCTAGGACAATTGTTCTTTCCGCTGGAACTTTTACTGGATTGGAGTGTTTAGACTCGCGCGAAGTGTAGAGAAATTAACTAAAACTGAAAGAATAAACAAAGGGACGTGCAGAACAGCAACTTCACCAACGCGAATTAAATAGAGAAATCGCTTACCATTTTCGCGTAGAAGCTCCGCGATGCGCACCGATAACGAGTAGACTACAAGCGCCTGTGCTTTAGATGTAGGGCTGGCAGGAGGGCTGGCGTGTTCTTGAAGGAGATTTTTGTCCCTTATTTCCGAAATTTAAACGAGACCGGCGGAATGGTAGAGAATCTCTATGTACTTCGTGCGAGTCGATCAAAGCTCGCTCGGCGCGTCCGTGCAGTTGCGTGCATAGTGACGCAGTGCACTTTGACAAGACAAGATTCACTCTGAAGCTGGTCGAGACTGCTGTTAGTAAAATGGTCGTGTCGGACACCCGCGCGTCGTAAAGTAATAAATCTAGGTACTTCTGTTTCGCAGGTATTTTGCGTGATTATCCCGCAACACGCTGGCAGAAAATACCACGCAGAGACTCCAGAAATGTTTCACGTCTTTGATTTCATTGAATTTAAGACTATACCGATCTGTGGGAGCAGGCTTGTTTTTGGGCCTGACTAAAGGGCCTTTGCTTTCATCTCGTTTTTCCGGAAAGAATTAGACATCCACCAGCTCTCTAGTTTTTTCATTGTATCAATGTTTCTACAAGTTCATGAATGTCTGGGCGAAAAATATATACCGATAACTGGTATCACCCGCATACCTCGGTCCGCAGAGGAAGATGACGAAAGCGCCAATTCAGTGGCGCCACTACGGGGGGGAGGAGGCGTGTACCCACCCGGGCGGTGCGCTCAGGGGGGCGCAGGTGGGCAGTAAAGAGCAGATCGGGTAAAGAGGAAAAGGGGGGGGGGGTGTCACCCCCCCCCCCCCCTCCGCTTTCTCGTTTCAAAATTCGTTGCTTGAAAGGAGAGGGGTGGGAAGGTTGGAGGGGCTAGGTGGAGGGGGATCGCGGCGGGCTCCCGCACCAAGTGCAGCTGACCCTAGAGACGCCCTAGCGCCTACGTGCGCTTGACTCTTTTGTAGTCAAGAAGTCACCGTTCATTTTTTTAAGCCTGCTCACACAGGCAGCTTAGTACTGAAAGCCAAGTCAGCACCGAATCTCTGCGTTGCATCGTGCATGGGAATAGAAAAAAAGAAAGGTCGGGTCTCAGTAGAAGAGCGCTGATACGGCGATGATGTAGCGCTTTCTTTTGCCCGCCACATAACCGCTGTATCAGTGCTGCGGGTGCTATACCGGATGATCGCGGTGCTACCAAGGTATATGTACAGATGGTAGCGAAGCTTGGGCCAAAACACGGTACGAAACAAATTGCCAGCGACATCAACCAGGAGGGTCACGTGGTTACGGTGCGTCTGAAGCGCGACTAGGAGACGTTATGGCAAACTATATACAAATAAAATAACTTTAATTTAAATTATACTGAATTGTATTTTAAATTTTGTATGTTGTTATTAGTGGTCTTAAATAAGGTTTATCGCGCTCGAGAAAGCTAAAATAGCTTTTATTACTACTAATATTCTAACTTGCTCTTAGCGCCCTCTGTACTGCACAAGCAACAAGGCTGGCTTTTAATAGCGATAAATTGCAGAGGCATCGTGCTGCGCGAAGAGGCAGGTTTTTGTTGTCCGTCTGCTTGCTTCTTTTAGGTCTCCACGTGCTTTTTGAATCGCTCTACCGTCACTTCAAATAGTTTGAAAAGTTTCGTGCGCTCAGCGTGATTACGCAAGTTACGTGCGCAGGAGCGTAATATCAGCGTGATATAGGAACAGTCACCTTCGTGCGGTTGGACGCTGCTGCGTCCGAAGGGCTCAACGTCCTTCGTGACAATGAGCTCAACACGTTATGCATCGAGGCGTTGCAACGCTCCGTGGAAGAATGCCGAAGTGACAACCGCAAGGCTGGCGTCTCGCTGCACCGGTTTCCTGTCGACACTCGAAGGTGACATTTTGTTCCTATCAGTGAGGTGCCTGCTGTGTTGTGTTAAGTGATGCCATGCCCCCTTTGTAAAATGTTCTCTTAACTGTTGTTAGTTTTCGCTGACTTTGCAGCGTTGTTTGCACTCATTACGAAAGCGCCCAGGATATTTGAATTTACCTGAACCGGTTTGCCCCTCAGGAGTATGGGGTCATACTCATCGACTCTCTAATCAAGGATGCAACACGACATAGATACATTTAAAAGCCTCTGTACTAAAGGTTCATGTTTATCTTTTTGTGGTTCATACAGAGAGTTTTGCTGACTAATCTGTGAATGTCCTCGCTCCGATTTGCTTTGGTGTGTGCACATATTGGCTACATTTGCTCTTTGCAAGTACGCAAGACACTTAGGTAGCACTGCGCTTCATCCGCAGGCGTGAAGCATGGGTTCGGTTCTCCAACAACCGGGGCCTACAGGGGAAGACTCCATGGCAGCTACGAAACATGGTTGTTTGCTGTTTACATTCCAAGGAGTCAGCTTTCCTGCGGCCTGGATACCTAGGCCACAATGCAGTGAATGAAGATAATAAAATGTTAGTGCAACATTGGACTTGCATTAGAGTTACTGTTGTGTATCTTCAACGCTAACACACTCGAGAAACGTTATTGTTAGTCACTTTGTTTGTGAGGTCAATCACCTTAAAGCCGCTCCCACATTTCTGAAAAGCTGAAGAAAAAAGAAAAAGTAGTTCTGTGGGATGAAAAAAAAAATTATTCTCGTAGTGAGCTACCTAAAAAAGGCGGCCGCATACAAAAATTAAATTATTTTCGCGCAGACTTAAGAGTTCAAACGGGTGGTGTAAATTCAACATAAAAAAACCGAGACTGCAGGCAAGAAGGACAACACACTAAAAGAAGTCAAACATAGCTTGGCCCAGCTTTGTTTCAGATTTTTTAGTACCAGAAAGCTTTGTTTGAGACTTTTTTTTAGAAAACGGGATTGCAGGCAAAAAGGACGATCGTCCTTTTTGCCTGCAGTCTCGGTTTCGTGTTATATTTAATTTTCGCGCCAAACAATACATCAAAGTGACGTCACGTTCTTTTTTTTTTTGTGGAAGTGACGTCACTTCCTGTTTATTTTTTGTTCCGCCGGAAATGCTATCACGACACATAGATGGCGCTAGCGAAGCCCCATGAGCCGCCATTTTTTCGACACGTGGGGTTCTATGGAAGCTTCGCTACCATATGTACATATACCTTGGTGCTACGTTCTCGCCAACGTTACTAGAACACTCAGTTGGGAAAGCCACCTTGCAAAAATGTTCCAAAAGCCGGGTGAATTCATGATTGAAAAGGTTTACTCCGACTTAACATAACAAATTAAAATCAAAAGGTACAGTCGTTTCGCCACCTATGCAGGTGGCATCTTCAGTATACACTGACACAAATGAGGTGAGGTCGACCAGTCTGGTCGACCTCACCTCATTTGTGTCAGTGTATACTGAAGATGCCACCTGCATAGGTGGCGAAACGACTGTACCTTTTGATTTTAATTTGTTATGTTAAGTCGGAGTAAACCTTTTCAATCATGAAAGCCACCTTTGAAACCTGGACCTGCGAAGCGAGCAGCCCACTGAAAACACTGGGCCCTCATCACCCGCAAAATCAGCTCACATTCTCGCCCACTTGCTTCATTTCAACATCGTCATGCATCTTGTATATTATATCAGCCCATAATCTCCCTTACAATTATTATAGACGCGGCATCGCGGGCCTCCTTCGTACGGACTGTTGTCTTTCCGTGGTGCCGTGGCTCTCCCGAGTCATTAAAGATTACTATTACTATTACTCCTACTGAGCTGCATGAGAACCGGCCCTGCGTCTATATCTCTTCTGCAAATGAGGAAACTGCAACGTGCAGGTGTGACGACGGCTTTTTTATTCGTTCTTAACAAAAACAAAAGCAAAAATGGGGTTACGCTTTTGCGGTGTTTTGCAACAGGATATGTAAAAAATCGATAGTATTTCGATATTTTTTCTAGGAATTCTATATTATGCTGATTAAATTGAGGCAAACTTTATAGCTGGTAAATAAGAATGAAATGACCTCATTCTCAATAGATGACCCTTTCCGAAATTTACATATTGATTGTTAAGAAGTTTCGAAACACTGCAAAATGGCAAAAAAACGAACACCGCGGAAAGTTCGCAAGTACGTTTTACAACGTATTATGGATGCGAAGTCGAATTAGTAATATTTATAGACATCTTTTCCCTCGCGCCAGATTTGAGACGCCATAACTAGGGTTCCGTGTTTACGTAGTTGACTTTTCTCCAAGTTCGGGGCTGTGTTTTTGGGGGCCTTTATTTATTTTGTTTGCATGAAATCGGTGCTCTTTGGTAGAATTTGTTTCTTTGTTACGGCAAATTGGGGTTTATCGTGCCTTGTGTTAAAGAAAATAAAACACAGGCATGGGATACCACAATCTCGAGGGAATGTACGCGTAACCAGAGTAATTGGAAAACGAACCCCTATCGGCAAGAAAAAAAACCAGGTAAGGTGTGTGGCTCCGCAGCAAGAAGCAGCCTCGCGGACAGCTAATAGACCGATCTCACGAGGAGTTGCGCGACGCCACCGCTACCGCGGTGCATTCTGGTACCTGTAGTTCTCCCCAGTTTTCCGGCCGCGTCGGCGCGCATTGTACGCCGGGCGTTTGGAAATTTTCGGGTTAGCACGAGACTTTTAGCCAGGTGTTTACTCATGGTTTTCAATCGGTGGCTTCACATGGTGTACGCCACGGAGCTATAATAACAGCACCAGGCAAAAAGGCCTCGGATATTATGTCTTCCCGGACAGAGCGGCAGAGCCGGACAGAGCGGCAGAGCCGGACAGAGCGGCAGGAAAAATAGCGTTTTACAATTTCTTTCGCAATTTGCTTCGTAATTTATATCCAGTTATTGTACGTCAGCTAAAATATGTAAGATTACAGGGCACGAGACATAGAGCGTGCCGAACTGTTCCGTGAGCTGGAATCTCTCTGAACATTTGCTCCGTAGCGGCCTATTCATTGGTCTATCTCAAATAGGACCTCCGCACTGCTTTACGGAGGCCGTTTTTAAAACACTTCTTACTCGGTGTATTTTGGTGGTTATAACTGTTATTGCGACGACATATTTCAAGCACAACTGTGCTTCAAAAGATCAGGACAATCACTAAAAAAGACCAGCGATTCCCGATATGCACCATTTGATATAAAACAACTTTTTTTCGGAAGCAGCCTTCATTTTTTTTTTCATACCAACGCGAAAAGATTACATAATGCAATTTAGAATTGCGACACGTACTTACCGCCAAAAATGTAACAAACGAACCTCATCCATTTTGTGGTGGTCTATTAGGCTGGTGTTACTGGTTCATTCTGCACTAGCACCAGTCGAGACCGCAGAAAAAAGCTTCCTCCGTCGGGCGACTGTTAGCGTTCGGATCTTGCGCAAACAAAATTAAACTGAATAGAAACTGTGCACGAAAAATCATCTCCACCCCAAGCTTTCAGGTATCTGGCATGGTTGCTTTTTTTTTTGATAGATGCCAATTATTACGGCCCGTCAGGCATGGCCTTTCTGTAGATCAGTTCTTTGTGTGCAGGCTTCTCCCGCTGTTCATTTGTACTCTGTCGCACAGGCTGTCAACCAGAATGAAACAACTTTTAGAAAACTATCCCTGACCGAGAAAGTCTATTTAGCTCCTCTTACTTGATGGCTGATTAAACGTTATGCACAAGACTCAGCACCACCAAGCTCAGTTTTTCATCACATTTGATGCTGTTCCGTGGTGCTTCACCGAGCCGATGGTCCCTCGAATTTTCTTGTTCTTTGCTATTGCACTAGATGTTCACTTGTTTGCAAGGTAATTGAGACGTCCGAGGACTCGGAATGCTCGAGTAGTTTTTTTGTTTTGTTTTGTTTTTTTCCGCGGTCGCAGCGGGATTACCCCCTGAACCGCAGTCAGCTCACGCGTTCACGAAAACGAAGAAGCAGACGACGACGAAGCAGACAACAAAGCGATTTAAAGCGATAAGACGACTGAAACTGCTTTTCCCCACTTGCTGAGGAAAGTAAGGCATCGCAAACAACACAATCTTATGAAGTAAAAACATGCAAGAGAATCAAGGTGATACCGGGGCGTGCCAAATGATAATCTATGATGATGTACGTACGCGCAGCCGTATGTAGCCGGGAAGCCAGGAAGGGATGACTACAAGTAGCATGGCGGCGGCACCACTTCCGGAATGCGCGCGCCTGCGCAGTTCGCTTGGTGACATCGGTCTATTGGGTGCATGTTCTGGGTCAACAGAAAATGACGGTACTCTCAATGAATTTCGTTTCCGAGAAGCTTGTTTTTTAATCTTTCAGGGCAACTTTAAATGTTTTTTTTTTCTCGTTTTTTCCCGATTCCGATAAAACTGTATTGCGAGTTAATTTTTGCGGTTCATCGGTACTTACCGAAACATCAAGCCCTAGTCATAACTGGCCATCTGTTGTTTTACCGAACTATGACGAACCACTGATTTGCGTAAAATGTTATTTACACCAAGCCTGTGCTTGGGAGAACACTGCGGTATCTGAAAGGTGGATAGCCTGTCACGCGACCACAGCAATGAAATAAAGCGAAACAAGTTAAAGGAAATAAAAATGGAAGGTCAGTTATGGCAGCGCCTAAGCACATCTGCTGAAAAGCGTGTATAGTGGGCTTATTCGATTTATCTACACCAGCCGGCACCGGCGCAGAAAAGTTTAGCGCGGTGCAGAAAAGGGCAGAGAAACGTATTTTCGGTCGTGTTTTAAGATAGGCTGCCCTCGTAAATCGAATATAGCATGTTGCACCGAATGCGGCTGGTGCATGAGGTGCAGGAAATCGAATGATCTCAGTGTTCTATATTTTTGGCAGTGTCTTATGTATCCGCGTATCCGCCATTGTGCAGGGATCTCACAGCTCCCAAAATAGCGCACACTTTATAAATCTGTATATGAATAATTGTTTCTTTACTGATTTTGTCTCTTTGCTAATGCAACTTCTAAATATTTAACGCCATCATGGCAACATCACGCCGCATGCCGCATTCGATGAGAAAAACAGGAAGTCAATTACCGAGTATCAATTCTGAAATTCACTTGCAACTTTATTTACTTGCTGCCGCCCACTTTTCTCACACCGTCTTCTCCTGCGTCTTCGGAATCTGCAGCAACAAGTCATTAGGCGATGAACGATTTAGTGGGCACCATACCCTAGTACATTCAGTTTGAGCTAGTGAGGCAACGGCGATTCATGTTCGTACAGTGCTGCGTCCGCAGTTTTTGCACACCATTTACCACCTCAAGTTCAAATGTTTCGCGCATGAAGTTCACAAACCATGCCTTTGCACATCTCCTGACGTTGAGATTAAAATTCCCTATAACGATGATCGGCCCGTTCACCCAATCGAGGTATAGACCAGCAGCTGAAGAAAATTTTTCCTTGATACACTTATAGAATTCCTCTCCCCTTCCTTCAAATCTAGTGGTCAAAAATGTCTTATCTTTGTCCTGACATGACTGAGGAGAGAAATGCACCTTTTCAACTAGCACAGGCACACCCTTCACCTTGGTATGGACTTGCACAGGTATCACCGATGTCCCTTGGGTCGACTTGCGCATGTTTTGTGTCTGTGAAGAGTAGAACCGCATCTGCGGTACGCAACGACACCTCGCCATGGTACCGGACAAAAATGGAAACTTCGGCGCATTTAAATCTACGTAACGCAAACCTTGTGCTGCAGAAGATATACGTGCTCAACAGCAGGGTCACCACAAGGCCACCAATGAGCTCTGTGATGAGCGATTCCGCGACAAGCCAAAGAGGACGAGGAAGAAGAAGACGGGGGGGGGGGGGTGGGGGGGGGGGAGGGGGGAAGCATGCGAGGAGCGCGAGAGAGGATTCTGGCGGTTGACAAAGGACGGAGCAGACGCGACCCGGCCGGACCTCGGTCGGCGCGACCAGACGTCAAGAGGCCCGACCCACAACCCGCTTCTCCCGCAGTCCGGGCGCCAACATTCCAAAAGTAGACAAGACTGCATGCGTGGCGCAGTTGAACACCCGCTGCCGCTTCGTGCCACAGACGTACTGGGCCTGATTCAAGCCTTCGGCCATCGATCAACTGCCTCGTCAATACGTCCCTTGGCCCTGACGTCGGTAGACCCCTGATCACCGGCTGCCACTGGCGCTATGCCGCAAGGACTGAAAAGTCGTGAGCGAGGGACTTTTCAGGGGACACTCGAACCTTAACATTTGTTGAAGTGGTGTAAATAGTTGTGTAAATATTCTCTTTCCATATTTCTACAGTGCAATGTGAATTATCCCATAACGCATGCTCGTGTCTTCTGGCATTTCTTTCCAACATCACGAACCTATGACAGCTGTCAGTGCAAACCATGCATAGCGCTGAGTTGGCGCATTTGTCTTTGTAAAATATACTTTCTACTTCGTTTCACCTTAAGCTCAGACTCAGTCGACGATACGAGCTGACGGAACCACTGAGACATCGTCAAAAGCGCGCCATCATGGCTATCATCGCTGAAGCAATAATATACAAAAGGCTGAGTGACTTGCTCTTTTGATGCTGTTTGATTGGTCTTATTAGCTCGTAGCGTCGGCTGCGTCTGGAATTAGGCTCAAAACTAGTTATTCTGTTAGTATGGGCCGGACGACAAAGCATGCTTTTCGTTTGTCCTTTTAGCTTTTGACGGTAAAAGGTTGTCCAACCTTTTTACCGTCTGTTCTTTTTAAAGGTCGTAAGTCGTGAAACGCTCTTTCAACGCAGAGATCATATATAAAATCCGCCACCCGTTTCAATCCAACTACGTCATCATTTTCAATCGACCGAAGCCAACATCGGGGTAAAATTGCAGGGGCATTTGTGTGCAAAGCAAAACAGCCACGTTGACTGTCATCTATTCACCGCTTGTCTGTTGACATACCACAGATATGGATATTTGCACTGTGCTGTATTTCGTTGGAGCTCTTCTCGTTCTGTTTTTTGTGTGGTATAAGTTCGCTGACGCCGACTTTAGTTTGCTGTTACTGGTGAAATTTGGACGCGGTGTAGGTAAGTGTAAACCTTTCGGCGTCACAGTGCACGCCTCATTTTATTTCATTTTATTTCAGTTCATTTATTTTTCTCAGGGCCCGAAGACATTACAAAGAGTGAGTTTTAACACAAAAAATATGAGTTTAACAACAAACAATGCAAAAATAGGAACAATGGCTAAGGAACAATAAGAAAATGAGTAATCGCAATTTTAAGATCACCAACATCAGTTGTTGAGGCTATGGGCTCGGCAAAGCGATTTCAGTCTACTGAGGCTCGGTGAACAGAATGGGCATTAAATGAGGAGGTGTCACAGCGGCGGCAGCCTTTAACTGGTGACTGGTTCCTGAAGATATGCGAGGTGTTTATATAAATAAAGTTTCATGAAGTGAGGAATTACAGTAAGAATTCTTGTGAAAAAGACATAAAGGGACACTGACAGGTCTAAATCATATTTGTTTTATTATCTGAAACGATTGAAAACGATGATTGGGCATTACCCTGAAAATTCGAAACTTAAAAATTCAAAATTTGTGAAGTAAAAAAAAAAAAATCAAAAGGCGATTTTGAATTTCTTGCGCGATCTGCGCCAGTGCAGTGACGTCAAAGATTGAGTCGTTCTCGAACTAGAGTTTTTTTTATGACTCCGGACCATCCCGAACCGAAGTGTCGTGTTCGCCCGCGTCCCGCAATCAACCGCTCTTCTCCCTGCGTACCGCGTATCGCTGTGAGCAGACGACGCTCCACTTTCGAGTTTGATGTTCTTTTAGG
Source organism: Ixodes scapularis (assembly GCF_016920785.2). Taxonomy (NCBI): domain Eukaryota; kingdom Metazoa; phylum Arthropoda; class Arachnida; order Ixodida; family Ixodidae; genus Ixodes; species Ixodes scapularis. Next base: position 148,998,095 of record NW_024609846.1, read on the forward strand.
TACCTTCGAGCAACCTCAAAATTTTCGAAATGGTGTGAGGGCGAAGAAAACGCGCAGTGGACTTTTGTGAGCGACGTGAGGGGCCACGTCGCGCCGGTTGGCTGTTGCACAACCGAAACTACGGTATACAGACACAAAACCCAGTTCTTTTGACCGTTTGAAGACTTCCTTTTCGTAGTCTGAGAGGTCGTCCGGCACCTAAAAAAGGTAGCTTCGTCAGATTCCCCGACTCACCGATCCTCCTCAGTGCTCCATGTGTCGAGCGCCGCCATGTTTTCCAAAAAAAGATAAAAAAAAATTCTTTCTATTGTGGTGAAGAAGGAACACCAGCGGAGCTGCCCAATGGAAAGTAATGGCCGGCCATAAGTTGGCAAGCCGGAGTGGAAAGGCTGCCGCCATCTATGAGCGACGGCGGCAACTAGATACGTGGCTTTCCGCTGTCGCTCATAGATGGCGGTGGGTGTCCAGAGTTTGGTGTCGTAATTTTTTTGCGGGGGACACGATCCTGGGGAAACTAGCCCTTATAAAGTTCCGCTGTAAAAACCAGGAGGCGACATCACTCCGGACTCCAATTTTCGGTATTTCAAAAAGAAGGTCCGTAGGACGTTCGCAATAACGTTAAAAACATGTTTTACGAATGCCGTTATTGAATAATATAGGAATGTCGCCTAGAAAGATTCTAAATTTCGTAATAGATTACGTCAGAAATAAAAAAAGAAGCGAGGAGGTGAGTAGAGGGAGAGAAAAACGCAAAAGGTAAAAAGGCGCGCGCGCGTGGAAAACGTTTTTTTTTTTCGCGTTGTGGTATTTGTTTGCGTGTCCATGCCTACAACTTCAATCGTTTTACACAAAAACACACACACAACCTTTTGGGTTTTAGGGATGATTCAACGATATAAATTTCTACGAAAACAGAGGTTAGGTCAGGACAGTGATGCTTTTATAGAGGTGACGCTGGCTGTGCGATGATAGTTTGAAAGAATTAAACGAGCGGAACGATTTTGAATGCACTCAATGGCAGGTACAAGGGTGACACCGGGGTCCCAGATAAAGGCCGCATATTCCAGAGTAGAGCGAACTAAATGTTTTCGTATAAAAGAAGCTTTAGAGACGCGGTAGTTAGAGGAAAAAAGCTTATTTTGAGATACTTTGAGAACATGATGGCGCTTCAAGGCAGGGATGAGAGTAGGAACGAGACAACATACTGCGCTAACTTCTACCAAATTCCATGTAAGCTTCAACCAAATACCAATACTGGCAACTGGCGAAAAGTGATCGCAACGCCCCTGGCAAGCTCGGAGTCTCCGCCTAGCAGATGAATTCTTCACAACGCATTGGTTTTGCCTATCTCCGTGCGAGGTGACAAATGAAAAAAAATATTGTCCCGGGTGCTCACTGCCTTGATTGTTAAAAGATAGGTGTAACATTATACTGAAAAACATTTTCGCGTGGGAAATATGTTAGACCTTTCTGGGTGCAGTTTTAGGGCTCTCGTGACGAAAACACCCTGTCACAACTTATGCAAGCCAAGAGAAACACGAACGTACCTTCGCGCTGTTTTTAGATGAAGGGCACTGTACAAAATTTCTGAACATTGCTGCGTTTCAACTTTACTGTTCTTATCAATCAATTCGTTTTCTTGTTGCAATTCCCATTTCTTATGGATGTCTTGTTTATAACCGTTTTGTCGAATAGGCGAGCTGGCTAATTCCTGTTAAGATCGTCTGCGGATGAAGAAGCAAAAGGCAATTTCAAACCACGTACGTTACTGCGATGTCAGTATTCTCTGAAAGAAGTCGATTGTGCACCTGCGAATTTGACGGTATTACTGAAATTAATAAAAGCGGAGTTAGAGAAAAAGCTGACTTCTCCCGCGTGCAAAAGAAAAAAAAAAACAAGAGGAGAGCGTTGTAGCGCAAATAAAGGTGATTCTGGTTCCATTATATACGATGCACAAATTCCGATTGTTAGCGCCGGGACAACTAACGTTTTCTGCGTCTTTTATAAAAGCCGGCACCCGTCGGACCGTTTGCGGCTCCTTCCATTTTTCAAATTCCACTCTCTTTTTTATGCTTGAGGCGGCGCTACGCCGGAGCGGTCTCTTTTCCTGGTTTTATGCTGTGCTTTGTTGCTTTTTTTCTTTCTTTTTTTTGCTTTCTTGACGTTGGAATCATCGCGTATTTTGCTTTGGGTTGTTTGGCTAGTTTTTATTCCCTTTCTTTCACTTCGGCGCTTACTACCGCCGGTTCGTCTGCTCGTGTGCTACGCTATTCTCGGACTGAGGGCCGTCTGCAACTTTGTTGTTGTTTTTTGTTTTCTACCACTGTCGTCTGCGATAACCTCCTATTTCAGCCTTCGATTGAGATTTTAATCCGAAATATTCATATAAGCTTTTTGATAGTTATTAAATATATTAAAAGCGTGTAAGCTCGGTATACCTTTCTATTTGGATTTGATTTGTGTACGCGGGCATATCTGCTGTGGGTCATCGTTTGTTGACCAACCGGCCGCCTTCGGGCATACACCATGTGCTGCCTACCACTGCAAAAACAAGTTTTTGCGATGTGGTGGAAAATCCTTCTTCCGTTTCCCAAAGACCGAACAAACGTGAAAAATTAAGTTACTGCAGCATTCAAAATAAGCTGGAAGAGCTATCCAAGTCTGGCTTCAAAATCTCCACTGACGCCTCAACAGATGATTATGACAACTCCACGGATATTGCGGAAAGCTTCACCGACAACAGTCCAGATGCACAACTGAACACCCAGTCCGGAGCCGGGTGGGCAGCTAATCATATCTGTCATCATGCTTGCCAAGTCCAACCGCAATCAGAAACATGGAACACCTCGAAGAAAGACATTCTGTTGAAGAGCAAGAACTATTCGTATGCGAAAATGACACCACCTTCCTACTTAGCTAGTCACATAGCCGGTAACATCAGCCGTGCCTTCGTCACACATTTCACTGATGTATCGCACCAGACAAGAGTTCAGCTGAAGGCGGTCTTGAGGCCGCTGATCGACACTCGAAACAAAGGCACGGTGTGCAAAGCTTGCCTGGACACGTACGTCAACAAGTACTTTATGTATTTTGAACTGCTTCGTCAAGCGAGCAAACAAAAAACCTGCCAAATTCACTGAGAGAAAAAATGCGAAAAAAAAAAAAGATTTCACACTCCTTTGACGTACCAAATTGCAGCGTGCGGCTCCTATTTACCGGGCAGAGTGAGCTGGGACTACGTTATTCCTTTCCTCTGGTTTGTTTTTAGGTCCTACTAACGCAGCGAAAGCAAACAAGCAAACGTGTAGCAAGCAGCTAAAATAAATAGTAAAGCTGTTTTTTATTATTATAGTTTTGTCGTTTTTATTATTATAGTTTCGTCGTGGCGCCGTCTGTGGAGCGAGCAAAATACAATAGCGTAAACATGCCAAAATATTGAAAAGAAAAAAAATTAGCTTCAGCTTTCAGCCGAGCTTAGAAATTTTTTTGCTTGCTTATCCTTTCCTGCAAAGTTCGGAAAGTGTTTGCACGGTCATTTCTCTCGTTATATAATGTTTTTGCTGCAGCGGCTGCTGCGCTTGCTCTGGTAATCTTAACATGTTGTTTGCGCACGTTAAAACAATCGCCTATTCAGGTAAGAAACTGTGATAACGCAGTTTGTAACGGGTCAACAGTAACCTTTTACGACGTAGTTCGAGCAGCTTAACGCCTCTTTTTCCGCTTCCAGATGCTCTTCAAACGAGTGTGATCCCCTGAGTGGCGCTTGAGACCGCGGCTGCGCGCCTTGTTATTTGTTTGCCGTTGCAGTTGCGACCAGTGGATTCTGCTTTGCAAGCGGACTGACCGTAATGAATTGTTTCAGCTGTTGGGGTGACGAAACGGGGCTCGCAAAGCTCGAGGGCATCGCGGAGCCTATACTTTTCCATTGCGTCGTCTGTTTTCGTAGACTCCGAGTCCGCTAGAGGCGCCACTTTCACATTCGCCGCCATTCCAGTGGGTTTCGAAGGAGCTTCCTCCGAAGCTATAGGGAATTAGCTTCAACTGTTTAATTTAAGTTAGCGCAGTTAGTTATCTCGTTCCTACTCTCGTCCCTGTCTTGAAGCGCTATCATGTTCTCGAAGTTTCAGTACCAACTCGCTCAAGAATCTGCATTACGCATCTTTTGAGGTAGCCTAGCAATCGATTAGAGCTAATTGAAGATGCCCGCGTTTATCCCTAAAGTCCCAGTCACACTGTTCATACAGCATACATCTGGAGATGTGGAGTTTCTCTGCAGAGAAGCTCCGTGTCTCCAGACGGTTTTTGTACGACCAGTGTTACAGGGCCGACGTAAAAGGGAGAGAGACACGCCTCAGACCGATGATTCTATTCACTTGCACCAGGCTGCACAGACGCAGAAATGTGTAGCGCGGTGCAGAATACGTGCAAGACCGTATATTTTCGATCGTGTTTTGACGTGGGCTGCACTCGTAAGTCGAGTACGGCGGTGTTCACCGAGTGCAGCTTGTGCAGAAGGTGCAGATAAATCGAATGCGGCAATCGTCTACACACCACCCCCTGCTATTTAGACAGGGCGTGGACTGTCGAGGATGGGCAACACACTTGTGTTGGAGTGTTTCACCGAATGCGATGTGCTCGCCTGTGACCGCCGCTTACAACGAGAGCACGCCATTGCGCTCTGGCGCCATCTATCGGGTGGTCCCATAACGCTTCCCATCTTTGTATCCGCTTTCTAAAAATTTTTTTTTTTACGGATCCTTCTTTTATTTGCGGCGCGACACAATTTTGACAATATTATAAGCTACCATTTCCAATTAGTAGCGCGTGAATTTCATCCCGCAGATTGTCAAACCTTCCGTCTGGTTATACGCAGGTGGAAAGGGTTCGAGGGGTACCTGACAGGTGGCGCCAGTGTGCTTATGTGTTCTCTCGTCGGAAGCAGACAGAGGCAGTAGCATCACACTCTGCAAAATTCAACTGCAAATGAATAAGACCCCTCTGGACTGGAATATTGATCTGACTATCCCACAGGCTCTGCGTCTCACAGCAGACAATAATTTTGTGTCAAAACGTTTTTTTAGGATAGAAATAGGCAATGGTGAGTAAATACGTAGAGTGCAGCGAATCACCGGAGAAAACGAGCCCCCCGCCCACTTTTTTTTGGACATTGTGATAATTAGAGATGCCGCGAACCTATCCCAGGCTCGAGTTCGAAAAGTTTCAAAACTTTCTACCGTTATTAAATTTCGAAGTGGACGAAATGGGGACTTTCGAAACCCATTGATGTTATAATTCGAAACCTTCGATGACGTGGAGGCTCTTCGAAGTTGGAGTTCGAAGATCTCGAATTTCTTTAAGGCTGCGGTCCCACGGCAGCCATCTTGAACAAGGCGTTAGTTCAATCAATAGATGGCGACACGCACCCGGTGGCCGAAACATTGGTTCACAATGGGATGGCTCGAGCACCATCACGTTCCCTTCGTGGCCTTGCTCACGCCGCTGCCAGCTGTGCACAGCTGGCTCAAGTAGCGTGGTCCAGCAAACACATGTATGCGAGAATGTCAGGCTGGTTATAAATTGTTTTCTGATATAGGGAGATGCGGTTGGGCGGTTGTCACGAGCTCCAGTAAAAGATCTTACCAAGAAGAAATAAATTTTTGATTGACGTGTCAATATTCTATCAATGAAAACTTCTGCAGGAATGCACACTCAGTAGACTCAATCTTTGAAGACATTAGCGGAAGCTGACGTCTAGCAAAATGCTTCACGATTTACGGTACTTATCTCACCATTATAATGGCGACTGAAAAGTGACGTTACGAAATATTATGTTTCACGGTATCCGGAAGATGTTGTAAAGGTTATTACATTATAGGTTGCCAGAAACAAGCGTGGTTACAATATTTTCGGAAGTACCGACAGACATAATGGTGTAAGTACAGCTTAGGAGGAATATGATGAAAAGCGTCAGAATAAATAGGAAGACGTTTATTTGCAATGAAGACGCTATGAATGAGCGGCGTTTAGCGGTGGCAGGCGATGAGCGTTCGGAAATTTAAAGTTTACATGATTGCTAACAATGGACATGCGGACGATGGAGACCTGTTTTGTCCGGAGATAGAGTTGCGGTGATGACCTGACATCGGACGACTTGTGGCAGAAGAACAAGCAAGTTTCTTTTCAGTGAAGGGTAAGCGTACAGTGTCAAGCACAGCACGTCGCTAGCGACGTTGTCGACGTTTAGAACACTTTCCACCTTGGACAAAAGTGTTGGCACTTGGGCTAACTTTGCAGAACTACTGAGTCTTCTTCGAGTCTAGCGCCATTTTTAGCAGTAACTGAAAACTATCTACTCTTCAGTTGGTGGATGGCGAAACGTATCCGCATCTGCGGAGTCATGGTCGATGTGTACTATAAGTGGTTGAAAATTTAAACAATGCATGCCACGCCATCCAAACGCGTCATTGACGTTCTACGCTCTCTTTTTGATACTTTTGACGCTGCAGAACCCATGATCCTGGGTTCAATCCCCATCCCTGCTTATTTCGATCTGGATGAGCATCGTACCGGCGTGCGATCGTTTATCACTACTGCGTGATGCACGTTAAAGACCCCAGGCTAGCAGTTGTACTGCACTGGCTGAATTTTCCATCTACAGCTGGGAGACTCGTCGCCCGTTAAGGCATACCAAGTTCTATGTTGTATAAACATACACACAACCCAATTTGTTTTCGCTACTTTTGACCTACAGAAAATACTTTTATCTGATAACGCGCCGAATCTTGTTTGAAATAAAATAAATAAGCTTTTGACAAAAAAAACAAAAAAACAAGAACAACAAAACGGCATCAGGCACTACACCAGTGCGCCATACCATCCTGCAATTAACGGGCAAGCAGAACAGATGGTGTGCGAAACGAAGAAGGCCCTTTCGAAGCTTACGGAAGAAGCAGTTCAGTGACGAATCGCCAGGTTCTTGTTCCGGCAGCACGTGACGGTCTCATCTTTCACCGGGAAAACACCCGCCGAAGCAATGTTCGGCAGACGAAGAGCCACAACCCTCGATCCCATGACGCTATGGCCTACGAACGAAGTTCGAGAGATTTCCAGATACGTAATAATGGCAGATTATTCAATCGGACAACTCGTCTACGTGAGGACTTTCAGCGGAAGTTCGGCAGTCCTGCCTGTCTGCCGTATCGTTAGGTAACCGGAGTATGTGAAAATAATAATAAACGAAGGAATCCACGTTCCACGTATTTTCCTGCCCGCGCACCCTTGTCTCCAGCCACAGGCCATAAACTCAAGGTTCTTGCTCGCTTTTTTCGCGAGAGCCGAGGTCATCGGAAATACAGTTTCAGTCTCGATACTTCACAGTGTAAACTATGGGGCCGCTTTCTTATTTCTGATCTTTTGATTCCTCCTGATTTTATTAGCCTGGTTTTTGTCTCGTATCTTTCTGGCATCAAGGATGTAACGGGGTTCTCTTAGTGGCATGCTTTGGGGTTCTTGAGGATTTACAATTTCTTGCAGCATGAATTTCATGTAAAACCTGAGTAGAAAAGGCTCCATCTTGGTTGACCAGAAGGTGTTATCCCTCTGAATACGTTGGATATTAATGCCATTGAGTGTAAAAACAAAATCACAAAAATTCTCTTTGTGTAATGTGTAACTGCCCTTGTATTTGGTAGTAGAAGCTATGATGGTGACTTAGACCTTCCACACCAGGCTCATTCTTCTTATTTTTTGCCTGATACTCTTTTGCGGCTTCAACAGGCTTCAAGAATATTTTGGAGCAGGGACATTTTACCTCAACGAGGCCATTTGTTCCAAGCAGTCCATTAGGGGATGCTGCTAGAAATCCGTGCTTCATATCAACGAATAAGCCGCACTTTTGCACAATGGAATTTTCCTGTTCCACGTACAGTTGTAGAGCAGCATCCTCATTTATTCTACCATACTCTGTTGCGGGTGTATAAAAGTCATTAGGGTACACGATACTTGAAACAAGTCTGGCACTCTACGTTGTGGGTCGCATCTTGCATACCTCCCCAAAATGGGATGCTGTCAGCCTTGGCTTCCTTTCAGTTCTCCACCTTGGGTTGATTGCCTGGCCTCTCGTCAACAACTCAATGTTAGTGCGCTGTGCGACGTCTGCTTGGAGGCTCTGGAGCTTTATGGTTGATTTCTGTTCATAAACATCAGGAGGAATGTCTGGTTGCTCACACCTTTCACCGTAGCGTGCCTTAGAACCTGGTTCTTGGGTAAGTTTTCTTTGCTTAAATGTGCTAGCAGTTGCAGACTCCTCCACACGACTACGTTTCCTTGTGTTTATAGCCTTTGCTTGTTCTCTTTTAGATATGTGTTTGTTTAGCGAATCAGATGGACTCTTTCCTGTTAATTGTTCAACTGCATTACGGTGCCAGCTCGCTCCACACTGGAAGTTTAGCGCGGCTCCGTGCCATCGATGCTGATAGGATCCCCTTTGCGAGCGGTTGATTTGCTTGCCCCCTGCAAATTTTGCAACTAAAGACATCACACACTCCGCAAGATTGCTCGTGCTGTTGGTGATAAGGCGATGAGCCTTGTCAGCGATTTAATTTGCGGCGGACATTATTTTTGTTTGCAGCATATAAGGCATTGCTGCATAGACTTCTGTCCCGTTGTGCCATCGCAAAAGTAGTTTTTGCAGCATTCATGATGGCCAAACACGTGTTTACGACCATTAATTATGTCAGCCTGGAGCTGCCCTACGAGATCTTTTGTGCACCTCAGTCGGTCTTGAGGGATTCCTTGCCAGTTTGACAGCTGTGTCACATAATGTGACGCAGCCTTCCGAGCACCATTTTTAATTCTTTTAATGCGAGTTAGTGAGAGGAACTTTTCATGATCTTTGCTCTCCTTTCTTATGTTGAAGAGCTTGCTTGTGTAACACTTCACAACATGGTTGGCACATTCAACTTTCTCAACAAGATAGCCGTAAGAAACTTTGCATAAGATCTGGTTATGGACAGATGAATCTCCGTCTCCAATAAAGGTGCGATATTGCAGACCGTGCATTGTTTCACTTGCTTGAAATCCTTCGACTATGATATCGGACTCTATAGCAGTTGAAGCAGTACTGCAGTTCTTGTAGCAGGAGTGCGTAGGAATCGTAGCATATTTCTGCTTGTAGTACTCGCAATAGCTGCAGAACTTGTTCCTTGCTCCTATGTAGAGGATCTTTTTGGTCACTGCACCAATTATCACAGCAAGTCCTGATTTAGCTGTGTAGCGGTGCCCATGACTCCTGTGGGACCAGCCTCTGTCAACAATTACGGTTACATATGCTGCGGCACCATCTTCGCATACGTGACCTTGCTGCAAGGCCAATGCTCTTTCTTTTTCCCCGGCCTGAAGGATCATCAAATGGCTTTTCAGTTCTGAAAAAAAACAAAACATTCGACGCACTTTTAGTGATAAGCAAACCAGAAAAAGTATTCTTGGCGAGAGTGCAAGAACTTATTGTAAAACGTATGAGTGCTTCCACTATTGGTGTTGGTATCCTCAACGCGTAGCAGCAATGTAACAGGTGGCCAATTTTTCGCAACTGGAAATGCACCGCTGATGGTCATAATGTACACAGGGTGATTCACATAAGACTGCAAATATATCTTATAACAAGGACATATCGAATAAAAAATGACTCTCTCCAAATATAATTCGCACCAGAAGTAGGGGTACGAGTGAAATGTGATAATGAGCAACCTAAGTAACAAAACATAGATAGAAATTTCGACATTACTTTCAGTTGACACATTTCATTCGACTTAATTTACCAAACGTTCAACACGTGCATGACCCAGCTTTAACTTTAGCCATAATTGAGCTAGAATTATTTTTAGAGTTGAAGCTAGCGCGCGCAGCACGTGCGGACATTTTAAGCGCGAAAGATTGCTTTCGATGCGCTTCTTCCCTGAATAAAAATGGCAACCGTCTTACGAATTAACATTAAAAGGTTAAAAGAAAATTGCACATCTGTACCTGTCCCAGTCCTTCTTCGCGGCGTAGAAATGCATTCTTGCTGAGAGTGGGCACCTCCAAGACAGCACAAGCCTCTTCAAGATTTGAATATAAACCACCGATTGACATGAAGGCCCAGACGGCGGCATCATTCGCTCCCAGTTTCTTTTGCGGAGTAGTAATGGATGTTGGATCCGGAACAGGGTCTGTTGAAACAGTCCTGTGTGCACCACATTCATTACATATGTACACAAATTCCGACCATAGGCCGACTCTCTGCTCATGATCAAATATGAACCTTCCGTGCCTATCTCGGACGCTCTCATGCTGCTCTAATTCCCGAAGGCACTGAATGAAGTGACTGGGAGTAATTATCCTCCTGCCGGAGATTGTGGCTTCCTCAGTTGGTGCTGTTGTCTTGGAGGACGACTCAATAACGAGGTCAGGGAGCTCTTCATCCAGATAGAAGCAGGATAAGTCATCCGTAGTTGACGCAGCAGCTCCTTGGTTCTGCTCTGCCAACTCCTGCTCGTGAGTGCGGGGTGCTGGCCTCTCCTCATCCTCTTCCTTGCGTCTAGAGATAAAAAAAATATTAAGGGCCTGTCCAATATAGGGGGTAAGATTTCAAAACTTGTGGTTTGTTTACGAACACCCTTTGATGGGAAAGGACAACAGTGTTTGTTTTGCATCAGCAATTTTAAAGTGGTCTATGTTTACTTTCCAAGAGTTTTAACAAAGCATATATAGCCATTTACTGCCAATGCGGCAAACGCTGTCTGGACAGCGATCAAAAAATATATATTACTACTCAGGCACGAAGCCAGGATATTGATTCGGAGGGGGGGGGGGGGGGGGGGGGAGGGGGAGGGGGAAGGGCGGGGGCGCCCATGACAAAATGCTGTATGAGGGAAGGGCAGAGGAGGCCCCAGCAAAAAGGAAGATTTCGACGAAGCCTGGGCCCCATGGGCTTCCCCCCCCCCCCCCCCCCCCCCCTAAATACGTGCCTGTTACCACCTACAGAAAACGTCGCATAAATAAAAATAACACCACTGCGTCGTAATAACGACCTTCCTACCTGTCCATATCTAGAAAAACATTATTCGTGTTTCGAAAAGAATTCTCTATGGCCAGTGGTTCTAAAATGGGAGTCTGCGGACCCTTTGGGGTCTGCGAAGGCAATCTAGGGGTGCCACATCAGTCAAGCCTGGCAATAAAAGTTGTCTTTTTTTCAGATCGAGAAGGAATTTTTCCATTTCCGGGCGAGTTTTTTTGTGTGTATGTCAAGAAGTCTAGTTCACATTAGCCCTTAGTTAAATCCATTTATCATATCCTTACTATATTTAACCTATACCTTCCCCCCCCCCCCCCCCCACCGCGGACGGGGGCCTCCATCATTTTCGCCGATCCACAAGGGGTCCGCGAAACATCGATGGTTGAGAACCACTGCTCTATGCCATCAGTTGTGAAATCCACAACATCGAAGATATAACTGACTCAGTGGAAAGATGCCTATCAAGCAGCCCTCTCGGGAAGTTGCAGTTTTACTCCGCTGCACATCCCTATGGCCATACTCACTGAAACCATTCATGATTCTCACACATGGTGCAATTACGTTATATTGCGCGCCCCATGGTTAGGTCGCTTAGAAGAATTAAGAAAAGTACATTTTTAATCAAGCGTCAAGATTTGCATTATTGTCCTTCTTTAGCCTGGTACGGCTTGAGTTTTTTTTCCGAGCGCTGTCTGGACGGCCACGACTGCTTTCGGGCCGGAAGCATTTCAAGACGTCGATTTATTTTCGACTCTGTTCACAGCAAAGACTATTTAACACTAACTGCGGCTATGCACGACGTGCACTCAAGCGTAGCAAGAATAACAGCGACGATCGCAGGACCAAAGAAAAGCATGCAACGATGGCGACGACAAATTACACCACTAAAGTCGTCGTCCTTATAGAGCATCATCGTCTAATCATTACCTCGTCCTATCATATTGCTCCTCATCAACAGTAAATACAATAAGTTACCGCCATATTACAATCCAGGAATTAAAAAAAATTGAGTTGCTCAGTCCTTCATTGTGTTTATTATTTATATAATATTATTATATCACACTACCTCGAGACGATCGACGTCCATCGTTGATTTTCAAATGTACCTGTCAATAAATTAAACGCACAATCACAAAGAACACAACGTTCCGCCTTTTTTCTTTGGATCGTCTTTTTCAAGACGATCCAAAGATCGTCTTGAAAGATCGTCAGAAGAGAGAACGCACGACGTAAGCTCGCGCGTTCTCTCTTCTGAGGACATTTGGAATGGTCGCACATGAAACCCGCGTATCTGCTACCCGGCCGCTTCGTACTCTCATTATGTGTAGTTGGTTATCACTAAATGAGCTAAATAATCGTGTAATGTTTTTATTCACACTTCGTTACAGCTTGAAGTCCAGGCGCAGCCGATGCTACAAGCGCGAGCTACGGGCTTTCAGCATCTTTGCCAAGCACGAGCGCTCGTCCAGTACAGGCACTGTTCCGGGCCATATGCTCGCGCTTGTAGAATTGGCTGCGTCTGGACTTCAGCTGAAACGAAGTATAGTTTCAGTTTGAGTCGCAGGAAAGGAGGTTCGCGGGAACAATGAGAAAGAGGCAGTCGTCAAAAGGTAGTGGAACCGACGGGGGTTACGTCATGGCCCCTCCAGGTATTGCAAGTTCTCCCCACCCCTGCCTGTTGCAATCTGGATGAGCATCGTACCGGTGTGCGGTCGTGTATCACTACTGCATGGTGCACTTTAAAGATCTCAGGCTAGCGGTTGTACTGCACTAGCTAAATTGCTCATCTACAGCTGGGAGACTAGTCGCCCATTGAGGCAGATCAAGTTCTAGGCTGTATAAACATACACACAACATAATTTTTTATTACAAACTCCTTGAACAAGGGCATGAAGTGAACTAGGGTGTTTTCTTTTCCTTCTCGTCTTCATTGTTTATTGACTTCAATCGTATCAAATAATGAACACATTCTATCACACTAAGCTTGCGTAAATAATTATCTTCAATTTATCAACCTAACCCAGTACTTAAACCATTCATTTATCGATAGTAAATCTTCCAATATAGTTTTTTTAAATGTGAAGGTAAAAAGTGAAAGCCGCTTACAACTCCCTGTAACGCCGAATTGGAGCGCAGCTCTTGAGGAGGAGGAGGGAAGGGCGCTGGGGGGAGGGGTTAGACTAACCAGGGGGGGGTTACGTGACCTTGGGGGGTCACCTGACCCCCAATGCCGATGATGTCATCACTGACGTCACTGATGACGTCATTAGTGACGTCACTGATGACTTCACCAGTGATGATGACGATGACGATGCGAATGTCGGTGACGTCATCAGTGACGTCGCTGACGACGTCATCAGTGATGATGACGATGACGATGCGAATGCCGGTGTCGACATCAATGACGTCACTGATTTCGTCATCAGTGATGATGACGATGACGATGCGGATGTCGGTAACGTCACCGGCATCCACATCGTCATCGTCATCATCACCGATGACGTCACCGGCATCCACATCGTCATCGTCATCATCACTGATGACGTCACCGGCATCCACATCGTCATCATCACTGATGACGTCACCGGCATCCGCATCGTCATCGTCATCATCACTGATGACGTCATCACTGATGACGTCACCGGCATCCACATCGTCATCATCACTGATGACGTCACCGGCATCCACATCGTCATCGTCACTGATGACGTCATCATCACTGATGTCATCATCACTGATGACGTCATCGGCATCCACATCGTCATCGTCATCATCACTGATGACGTCACCAGCATCCACATCGTCATCGTCATCATCACTTATGACGTCACCGGCATCCGCATCGTCATCGTCATCACTGATGACGATGACGATGTGGATGCCGGTGACGTCATCAGTGTCGATGACGTCATCGGGGGGTCACGCGACATCGGCGGGGGTCACGTGACCTCGGGGGGTCACGTGACCTCGAGGAGGGGGTCACGTGACCTCAGGGGAGTCACGTGACCTAGAGGAGGGGGGTCACGTGACCTCAGGGGAGTCACGTGACCTCGAGGAGGGGGTCACGTGACCTCAGGGGAGTCACGTGACTTCGGGGGGTCACGTGACCTCGGGGGGGGGGGGTCACGTGCCTCCCCACGAAGTCACGTGACCCCGGTGGGGGGCTCGCGCGGTGCATTATGGGATATTTCCCATGATGCACCGCGCGGTTACGCCGACGGCGACGGCGACGGCGACGGCGACGGCGACGCCGCTCAAGCCGGAAACGGGCCCCTAAGAGCTGCGCTCTAAAATGAAAGCCGTTTACAACTCCCTCTAACGCCGAATTTGAGCGCAGCTCTTGAGGAGGAGGAGGAGGGAAGGGTACTGGGGGATCAATTGACATCGGAAGGGGGGGGTCACGTGACCTCGGGTGTCACGTGACCTGGGAGATCACGTGACTTCGGGGGAGGGGTCACGTGACCTGGGAGTCACGTGACGATGACGTCGTCAGTGATGATGACGATGACGATGCGGATGCCGATTACGTCATTGGCATCCGCATCGCCATCGTCATCATGACTGATGACGTCATCAGTGACGTCACTGATGACGTCATTGGCATCGTCATCATCACTGATGACGTCATCGTCACGTGACCCCCAGGTCACGTGACCCCCCCCCCCCCTAGGTCCTCCCGAAGGAACCCGAGGTCCTCCCGAGGTCCTCCCGAAGGAGCCTGAGGTCCTCCCGAAGGAACCCGAGGTCCTGGGGGGGTCACGTGACGATGACGTCCTCAGTGATGATGACGATGACGATGCGGATGCCGATGAAGTCATTGGCATCCGCATCGCCATCGTCATAGTCACTGATGACGTCATCAGTGACGTCACTGATGACGTCATCGGCATCCGCATCGTCATCGTCACTGATGTCATCGTCACGTGACCCCCCCCCCCCCTAGGTCCTCCCGAAGGAACCCGAGGTCCTCCCGAAAAAGCCCGGGGTCCTCCCGAGGCCCTCCCGAAGGAACCCGAGGTCCTTCCGAGGTCCTCCCGAAGGACCTCGGGTTCCTTCGGGAGGACCTCGGGAGGACCTCGGGTTCCTTCGGGAAAATTTACCCATAATGCACCGCGCGGTTACGCCGACGGCGACGCCGACGCCGCTCAAGCCGGAAACGGGCGCCTAAGAGCTGCGCTCTAAAATACACGGAGATTGATGATGATACAGACGCCAACGCCGCCATTGGAATTTTTTTGAACATTAGAAATCAGCAGTTTGTCTCCCATCCGCCAGGTAGCGCAACAAAACACCCAAACAGTTTTAATTGTTTTTAAAATTAGCTAAGCTCTACACCTATTAAGAAACCAAAGCAGGATCATTGCGAAAATGTAATACATCGCAATGTATATCTATTCCAAACAATAAATGTTATTAGATGCCTATAAATCTGTTTGATGTCCAAAAAAGATATGCGTCAAAAACAGGTAAGTTTGAAGGGCTCCTGGAGCGTTATGACTTGGAAAATGAAAAAAAGCCATAGTCCACCTCTTGGGCAACCATTGTAGCACTAAATGTTATAAAAGATTTTATCATAGTTTAATTATTTCCTCAGCGGCATTTAAAGTACCATGACTCGAAGCACAAAAAAGTGCTACGTTTCATATAAAATATCTAAACAAAAAAATTTACGCAACATTAAATTTTTTTTTGCATACTACCAATTATAAGCACTACATCTGTAGCTAATTTCATTGCCCTAACGCTCGTGATTAAAAACATATTTGTGCTGAAAAATGTCAATTTTAGGGCAATATTTGGAGGTATGAAAAAACGAAGTAGTGCAAACACCAAAACGTGTATCGTTAAATTCTGCTCCGACATCATCTTAACAAAACTGCTATATTGGAACCATGTTATCTTTAATGGATCGTTCATTAAACATGAACTAGCGGAGCAAGTGAGGGTCCGCGCCATCATATTCGCAACGCTACAAATGCGCATGTACGGTAAAAACCAACACATACATAATATCAAATAGAAGAGGATTGCATTGCCTTTCGAATGACATCAATCCCACAAAACAGTATTTAAAAGGAGATGAGTAATGACCTGCCAAAAAGTACCTAAACTGCCACATTCAGTGGGACCGTGGCCTTTAAGATCAAGGTTGAAAAATATGAAAATTTTGATTTTATTTAAGAGTCAAGTTGGGCGAATTTGATAATTTCGAGAATCTCTCTGGCGAAAGTTCAAAAAGTTTGAATCCCATGAGAAAATATTCGAATTCCGCAGTTTCAAATGAAGTTCTCACTGATTCATTAAAAAAAGTGAAAGCCGTTTACAACTCCCTGTAACACCGAATTAGAGCGCAGCTCTTGAGGAGGAGGAGGGACGGGTACTGGGGGGTGAAGTGACCCGGGGGGGTCACGTGACCTTGGGGAGTCACGTGACCATGCCGATGATGTCATCAGTGACGTCACTGATGACGTCATCAGTGACGATGACGATGCGGACTCCGATGACGTCATCTGTGATGATGACGATGACGATGCGGATGCCCCCCCCCCCCCGAAGTCACGTGACACCCCCAGGTCACGTGACCCCCGCCGAGGTCACGTGACCTCCCCGATGACGTCATCGTCACTGATGACGTCACCGGCATCCGCATCGTCATCGTCATCATCACTGATGACGTCATCAGTGACGTCACTGATGACCTCACCGGCATCCGCATCGTCATCGTCATCATCACCGATGACGTCATCAGTGACGTCATTGATGACGTCACCGGCATTCGCATCGTCATCGTCATCATCACTGATGACGTCATCAGTGATCCGCATCCGCATCGTCATCGTCATCATCAGTGATGATGACGATGACAATGCGGATGCCGGTGACGTCATCGATGTCATCGGGGAGGTCACGTGACCTCGGGGGGTCACGTGACCTCGGGGGTCACGTGACTTCAGGGGGTCACGTGACTGAGTGTCACGTGACCTTGGGGTGACCTTGGGGGTCACGTGACCTTGGGATGACCTTGGGGGCCACGTGACCTTGGGATGACCTTGGTTACGCCGACGCCGACGCCGACGCCGCTTAAGCCGGGAACGGGCCCCTAAGAGCTGCGCTCTAAAAATATTGCGAAAAGTGGACTAACTTTAAGAAAAAGGTTAGGCGAGTCTCTTATGCCGTAGAGTCACCTTCCTCCTTTATTCTCAGTACTTCGTTACTTTTGTGCACTACTCGGCGTTTCATTGTAACTTTTGGAACAGTGATTGAACCGCACAGTGAAAAGCCTTGACGAGGTCCGGTAAACATGGTCTATCTTCTTCCTACACTTTCTTGCGAACTGGCAGGAGCCCGACAAAACGCCACCTAAATGCAATACTGACATGAAACAACAAAATATAAAAGACGACGTGTCCATATAAAGGAACGATAGGCGAGACATTTTGCGTCCCGTGGGTTTTTAGTTGCTGAAGTTTTTTCTTTTTTATATTTCTTGTGGGATGATCCTCGGGATGTAGGAAACGCGAGGACACAAGGAGGCCGACACGGCACAAAAGACAATTCCAGGATGAAGAGCACGCAACCAAACTGAACTTGGGGTCCCCTCGGCTCCCGAAAATAAAACTCGTCAGGTGGCGATTGTTCTTGCATTACACATCTTATCCACGTTTTTTTTTAAACTTTCTTTTTGAAATAATTATAAATAAATTTTTAATATAACAAATGATAATAGAGCAAGGACCAAACAGCGCTCTCTGTCGTTCATTGGCATAGCGTACCGCGCTCACCTTTCCCCGACCTCTGTAAGGCGAACGAGCCTCCCAGAACAAAAAAAAGTAAAACTTAAGTTTAGAAACAACTAAGGTTATATAAGAGGCCTGAGCAAAGCGCCTCGATTGAATTTCAAACTTGGCGACCAGGAATTTGTTGGTGCGACGCGTCATTGTGGACTCCTACGCAAATTCACACGGGAGATGCCGAGAGCCTGCGCCCAAAATCCGGAGGAAAGCGTCTCAACCCGAAAGCCATCCAAAGCGAGTCGTTTGTGACAACACCTAGAAACGGAAGTGAAGCTTCAGTGCAATCGAAGTCACTCGCATAGCTCCCATAACTCTACATTTTGCGGTCTTCGGGGTAATGCTCGTTCTGAGTTTGTCGAACCTTTGTTCAGAAGTGTTATAGCTTATGCAGGCAGAGTTATAGCGGCAACGTACCACTTTGATGGAGACTGGCCTTCTTCAACGACGATGGCTGGTTGGCGATGATCGAATGACAGGAGCATAAGCTCAGCTCGTGCACCTCAGAGTTCACGCGCCGGTCACGCCTACCCGTCATGCAACAAAGGCATCGTTGTAATATGCAACAATGATCACTATACATTCCTTCCCCCTCAGGTGGGACAGTTCCGTAGCGAATGACTGGATGTTGCTTTTGTGCTGATCTTCTGAGCGGCTGCTCCGGCTGAGCCGCTGGCCAAGGCCCAACCTGAGGAGCTGGTTTTTCTGGGTTTCGCCTGGCAGGAGATGCTTGTGGTGTTTCATGTCCAGGCGCAGCCGCTGGTGGCAGCTTGACGTTGTAGTCAACGTCAGCTTCAAGGTTGTCATCCTAGTCAAGCCAAACCTTCCTGAGGTGATCACTATGACGGCGATGAACCTCTGGATTGGCCAGCTGAACCTTGTAGGAGACCGCTTCCGTCACTGCAACAACCTTTGCTGCTTTCCATCGTAGTCCCGCCCCAAAATTCCGGGCGGAGACGGTGTCGCCTACGTGAAACCACTTGGCCTTTGGTTGATCCGCTCCTGGATCTCTTTGGAGCTCAGGATGCAGTCTGTCCAACGGAGACCGCAGCCTCCGGCCCATCATCAGCTCTCCCGGAGTCTTCCCGGTGTCCGAGTGAGGTGTCGTGTGCTACTTAAATAAAAAAACATGAAATCTTGCACTGTGTGTCGCTTTGAGCTAGCTTCTTTAAGGCAGACTTAACTTCCCTCACCAGTCTTTCTGCCTGCCATTGCTCGCAGGATGGTACGAGGCTGTGTAGATGAAACGGACAGCATAAAGTTTCAACAACTCTTTCATTTCTGCAATTTTGAAGGCCGCTTCGTTGTCCGAAACAATTACGTCGGGTAACCTATGTTTCGCGAATAGTTTCATCAGCGCCGTAATCACTGCAGATGATTTCTTTGACGTCATAATCTCGACTTTGGCCGAGTTAGAAAATGCGCCCACCATAATGAGGGAACTTTTACCTCGAACAGGTCCAGCAGAATCTACGTGCAGGTGGCTCCAGGGCTGTTCTGGCTTTATCCAAAAGTGAAGAGGTACTTTTGGATCGCTCTGCCTGTTTTCCTGGCACTGTTGGCAACGGCATACAAAGTCCTCGATTTCTTGATCGATTCCAGACGTTTCCATGGCTGTCATTCCTGGATGGTTGGCATGAAGCAATTATAGGACCTTCCTTGTGGCTTGCTTGGGCATGACCACTCTATTTCCCCACAAAATACAATCTCGATGCAAAAAAAGTTCTTTGCGTCTCACTTCAAAAGGTGCAAAATATCCTCCCAGGGTTTCTCGTGGCCAACCCGCGTGTATACACTGCTTGACTCTGGCCGGGGTAGGGTCTTGCTTTGTCAGCTTTTCGATATCTGCTGCTTGCAGTGAAAGGCACTCGACCTCAAGGAGGAGTACGTCACCTGGCGGCAATGGCTCGTCGACATCGCTTGGTGCTAGAAGGCGGCTTAACCCGTCTGCGTTAGTGTTGTCGATTCCTGGTCGAAACACAAGCTTATAGTCATACACTGTTAGCAAGTCCCGTGTACTTGGTCAATATTTGGGGTGAAAAACACGGTATTTACACAAATTACCATAAATTTACACGTTGAGTAACGGATAATTTTTTTCAAAAATCATGCGAGTTTGTAAAAAACGTGTTTTTGTTCGGTCATACACGGATAAGTGTGGTAGCCGACCTCGAAAACACGCACCACCGCCGGTGACGACCGCAGCATTGCCGGCTACCGAAGCACGGGAATGCTTGGGGACACACCTAGAAAGGACTGTGGAGACAAATTCCGCGGAAAGGAACATGTCTCGGAGACAGATATGCACCGAAAGTAATTACGCCATGTTCGCGGGAAGGGGGAGCCCCGCGCTTACCGTGCTTGCTGCCATTGTTTGTGGTCGACGATGGCAATGCGGCTCCCCTTATGTCACCCTTGTTTGTATTTATTTTAGGGGTCTTGATAATTGCTTCTTACACACCACAGATACAGTTAGGGGTCTAATTACTCATTCTAAACAGTTACAATGGATATAAAAAAGCGTGCCCTCGATCTGAACACGTGACATTGCAGTTGGTTTCGTTTTGGCTTCAACACTTCAACTGCAAGCGAAGATGCCGCCACTTCCCATGCATCCTCTAGGGGTGTCGCGAACTTTTGTCGAACCAGATTTTTAGGTCGAACTTTCGGGGTTCGACTGGGTCGAACCGGTTCGACGAACCTTCGAACTTTTCACCAGATTCGACTGGTTCGACTTTGTGGACACTGTGGCCAGACCTTGACACAAGCATGTCTAGGTTTGGAGAACTTTTTTTGTATGCAATGGGTTATTTTATTTTATGAACAGTTGCAATTAAAATAAATCAATTTTTATCACTGAAGAAGTTAATAACTTAATTTTTTGTACTGAATTAACTGAAAGAACCAATCAGCACTGCCCTTGATTCATCACTTAGCCATCACCATCCAATCCGAAGCCAACTGGTCAGCCTGTCGCGCATGCGCACACGAGTCGAACCTCAATGCAAGGTTCGCCGAACTTTTCACTAAAAGTTCGGAAAAGTCGAACCTGGTTGAACCCGAACCGCGGCCGGTTCGCGACACCCCTAGCATCCTCCTCAGAATTTACGGCGCTCCGTGGTGGCCAGTGTTGCTGCATCTGTAGGTCATCTTTAAGTTAGAGCTGAGAGAGAAAATTTGGCCACGGCGTAACGCGGATGTATGCTGGAAGCTAGAACCGGTTGGCTTTCGTTGTTTTTATTTGGTCGGGGAAAATCTGGCAACAACGCACGTTTAACATGGCGCCGGTATTCTTTTGGTTGGACAAGAAGGGTGAAAGCCGCTCGGTTTGCGAGCACATGTAGCGAAGACGTGACCGTGAGACGGTGCCCCTGTGATGTTCCCGGACGACGGAAAGCATCATTCGTAATCGTCGTGTGTGCTTGGAAAGCGAAAGGAGTCACAGGGTATACGAGTGCGCAATTACAAGCCAAAATTCACGACAGCGCTGCGTTGACTTCGGCGATCTCGTTCTGTTTGGTGCAACGCGGCGATGCGACAAAGAGCTGAAGTGTTCGTGGTGTGCAGTGCGGTGCTTCGAGGTAGAAAGCTACACTAAAACGGAACGCGAATTGATTGTTCTGGGGTTGACGGACTGAACCCGTAAATGGGTTCAGTCCCGTCGTCGTCAGCTGATCCGGTCCAGCTGGTCCGGGAGGACGCAGCGAGCGTTTTTAAAAGTAAATCTTCCTTCGTTCCGTTTCAAAACGTGGAAGTATCCCGACGCATACCGCGAGTAATAAGCTGTGAGCGTTTTCAACAAGATTACGTCGTTTAAATTGAACAATGGACTCCGGATTGTTGTCCTAGATCTGCCGTTTTTATGCTTCGTGTTGTACTGCGTTTGCACAGCGACGCACACAGCTCGATTAGTTGACTCGGTCCTGCAAACGACCGGTTAACAAACAGAATTTCAGGGAAACTTAAGTCACCACTGATATTTTTCTTTTAATCTCGTGCGAGTTTGTTTCGCTCTTCATGCGGTGTGAATAAATTGGAGCAAGATTTCCTACCTGCCCACAGATGCATTAACTGAGACCATTTTTTACGTGGTGAACATAGTGCTTTTTCTTTATTTTGGAAAGAGGCGTTGGTGCATTTACTATGGTACAATCACTTGAGAGTTGAGAAATTGGAGAGAGCGAGCAAGCTTTCCCAACTTTGTCTGTTTTCTCTGGCACTGCCGTTTCAGTTTCAGTAGGCATATCTACAAGCAGGTACAAACTGCTCAGTAAAGCAGGTAGAAAACAGGGGGAAGCTTAGGACGGTGCGGACTCCGTGTTTCGCGCTTTCCGTAAGGTGACGGGGTAAATGCTTTTGCGAGGTATGCAGAATATGCAAGCGATTTTGTTATGCCTGTCGTTTGCGTCTCTCCAGCAAAACGAATAAAATGATCTACAAAGGCGCAATCATAAGCCAATATTTACGATAGCAGTGCGTTTGCTTCGGTGGTCTGTGTAGTTGTATTTTACCCTGCTCTCTGCAAAACCGTGTCCTGACGAAGAGCTGGAACGGTCACGGTTTGTGCTGGCCTCCCGGTTGACAGAAACCCGCGTCGCCCGCGTCGGCACGGAGTGCGCTTGGGCTGTTGATGCTCACAAGCCACGGATGCTTTCACGGATGCTTGTCGCCAGCTGATCCTGCTGCTCAACGGTGAGGAAGCGGCGAGAGTGACCTCTGAAGTGAATGTAGATCTTCGTTCATTCAGTTATCCGGTGTCAAAGTGTGGAAGATGTCCAGCGTGTACTTAGGGCAGGAACTATGAGCGTTTTGCCTTGCTTTTATAACCGGAACCAGAGCAACGAGATAACTGCCTTGCGTACTCCAAAATGACGGAAACAAAACGTTTCAACAGGTCGAGTACGTCACCGGAAATGTAGGCGAGACGGTGCACACTGTTTAAACGCTTGCAGGATCCACGAGTGGTACCAGGAAAGCGACGTCAGCAGAGAAGGAGCTCGCGATTCAGCGTAATGCAGTGCTACGGGCCCTTGTATCTTCAAAGTTTGGGGTAGTGGCAGTATAAAAAAAAGACGCATGAGCGCCCCACATGACTCATCACGAATAACACCGGCCACGAACTCCCGAGCCCCACCGCTCCACTCAACACCGACACGACAGACGACAACAAACTGCATCAACAACCTCAAAAGTGAAGGTGTCTGCTCCAGTACTGCAACTAGCGGAACTGAAGTGTTGAGCACATGTCCTCCACGAGAATATATAAAAAATGCTCTGCGCAAGGATCATTTCCATTTATTATTAATTACATAATAATAAAATCCCAATAATGTTTTTAAAAAATCTGATTTAAGCTAGTCGGACTGCTTATAACACTGGTCTAGCATGAAAATAACAAAAATTTGGACGTCTTCATGGCCGGTTTAGGATTTATCGTCAATACATCGTTATTCTTCGCAACTGACTAACATTATAGATTTTGCCTCCATACTTTTTAAATGCAAACAGTTCTTACATACGGCTGTCCATTGCGCCGTGTTTTGCGTCTTCTTCTATAAATCTGTAACGGTCAGCGACTAAAGAGCTCACCCGCACATGTCAAGCTTATATACGCCGCGGAGAGAGAAGCATGTTGAGTAGGAAGTGTCGGGCGCAGTGTTCGGTGTTGTGTTTGTGTATATGTCGGTGATGTGTAATACATGGTACTGGTGATGTCTGTGATGTATGTAGAGTTGTGTCCACCTGTGATCGGTCGTAGCGTATTAACAAACTTGTTTTTTTTTTCTAGACTGCTAGAGATCCCGCTAGGTGGCGGAAGTTACCGCCCGATTTCAAATAGTTTGCTCGAGTTATTTGTCCATTTAAGTTCGCTTTTCTGTCTAGCGGCTCGATCGTAGCTACCGACGCCGCCGACCGCCGACGACGCACGTACGTACCTTTGCGCGTAGCTACGTCCGCCGCTTGGAGACTGTTTAGTGTGTATAAAAGGCATCGAACGAGAACAAACGCCGTCCTGTGTGCTCTCAATTCAACTAAATGGAGCGCGGCTCGCTGGGCTCGTCTCTCGCCCGTTTTCGGCTGCTGGCCACCATGTTTTATGAGCACGCTCAGCCAACACGCTCAGCCGTGCTTAGCGGAAGAAGAACACGGTGTATCGTGTTAAGTTTACACAGCACCTCATGTGTAGACAAAAAACACAAATGGCTGCGTGTAAAATGAACACGTTTCGACGTGTCCGCTATGGGACAACGGTTTACACGTCTAGGCGTGTTATTTTTGCTACAGTGTACGCTCACAGCAGCAAGCTCCACCGCAGCATCCTCGGTGACAGGATCTGTGGCATTGGCTTCTCTTTGTAAAAAATCCCAAGAAGCGGTTTATGATCGGCCACGATCTAAAATTCTTTTCCTGCGAGATACTGGTGGAAGTGCTTAACACCATAAACTACGGCAAGACCTTCTTTGTCGATTTGAGCGTAATTGCGCTCACTTCGCCTCAATGTCCGTGACGCATAAGCTATTGGCACTTCTGTACCATCATCGTTCTTGTGAGAAAGAACTGCACCAACACCAACCGCTGAAGCGTCACACGACAAGACCAGTGAACGCGCTGGGTCGTAGCGTAATAGCACTGCGTCAGAGCTGAGAAGCACTTTTAGGTTCTGGCCCACTTTCTCATGCTCCTGCGTCCACGCTCATTTTCTTTCTTGGTCGAGAAGGCGATGCAATGGCTCGGCAACTTCAGCTTTTCCTTCGAGAAATCTGTTGTAATTGTCTAGTCCCAAAAAAAGCTTGTAGTTCTTGTTTGTTTTTTGGGCTCGGCGCGTTCGTGATTGCAGTCACGTGTTCTCCACTTGGGTGAATGCCAGCGGAATCGATTCTGTGACCCAATTACTCTATGATTGTTTTACAAAACTCGTATTTGTCTTTGTTTACAAGTCACAAGTCACAAGTCAATGCGAGTCTTGCAACCCCTGCATGACTGCTCTTAATCTTCCTTCGTGCTCCGCCGCGGTCGAGCCCGAGATAACGATATCGTCGAGATACACGACAACTCCGGATATACCTGATAGTAAGCTGTCTACAACACACTGGAACAATCCTGGTGCGAGAGATATACCGAAAGGAAGTCGGCCAACTTTGTACAGTCGTTTCAGCGTATTCACGGTGAGGACTTCTGATGACTCATTATCAAGTATGAGCTGCTGATAGGCCTGGGCTAGGTCTAGTTTCGTGAATATCTTACTTGACCCTAGAGTGGAAAACAACTCGGTGACAGTGGGTAGTGGATAGACGTTGTTCTTAACCACCTTGTTAACTGTGCTACGATAAGCACCACACAGGCGTAAAGTTATGTTTTTTCTTTCGCACCACGACCAGCGGTGTGGCCCAGTCGGAGTACTGGGTCGGCTCCAGGATGCCTTGCTTCTTCAGGCGGTCTAACTCCTTGGTCACATCCTCTCGAAGGGCGAACGGCACCGGCCGGCTCTTTAAAAACTTGGGTTGCACGTCGTTGAGCTCGATGTGGATCGGAGACCCCTTGAATCCGAGCAAATCGGTGTGAAAAACCTCTGAAAACAGCGCTGTTAGCGCTTCGTCGGTAGTAGTGACTTGTCGGATGGCGTGTAACTCAATTCCTAGCGGTCGAAACCAGTTTCGTCCCATCAAACGTTTTCCGTGTTGTGCCACGACCGTGATTGGTAAAACCGCCTTGTGTACTTTAAACATGACGCTTACCATTGCTTTGCCAACTGTAGACAATGTTTTTTGACCAGGTTAACAACTTGGTGTTTGTACTCTCGATGGGAATCAGTCTCCTGTGTATCTGGCGAAACATTTTTTCGCTCATGATAGAAATAGACGCTCCAGAATCAACTTCCATGATTACTTCTTGTGACTCTATATTTACTGGCACCAGAATCCTTTCTTCGGTTTTGTGTACCTCGCAGATTGAAAAGAGTTCGTCTACTTCGTAAACGCTGTCTCCCTTTGTGTCCCTTCCTTTCGCTACTGTGGCGGTCTTACTTTGGCCTGCCTTTGCTATATGCCCCTTCGTCTGGCATTTGCAGCAGACGAAACCTTTAAATTTGCACAGGAAAGCTTTGTGCTTACAGGTGCAACGGTGGCAGTTTCCGTTGTATGCTTGCTTCTGAGGTTTCATCATTGTCGCTTATATTTCACCATCAGCGTCAACTTTACCGCTCTGTTGCCTTTGATTCCTGATGTCTTGCTGTTGCTGCGACGTTGCCTCTGCAGCGACAGCCAAGTCGTAGGCTACATCGGACGTCAAGTTGCGTTCAGCCAAAAGCCGTTGCTGCACTCTCTCGGGCGCGAGGCCGCAGACGAACCTGTCCCGCATTATGATTTCAAGTGGCAGTTGTCTATCTCCGAAACCGCAGTCTTCTGTCAGCTTTCGAAACGCTGTCACGTAGTCTGCAACTATCTCGCCGGGTGCTGGTCGCGCTTGTAGAAGAGGAACCTTGCGCACAGTTCCGATGGTCTTGGGTGCAGATGACCCTTGACCGCTGTCACTTTTGGGGTATAGTCTGCAGCTGTCGGTCTCGTCGGCTTTACCAAGGTGACGATTAAGGAGTACGTTTCTTCGCCGCATCAACTCAGCAGGACGGCACGCTTCTGCTCAGGCGTTATCAGGCTGTTGGCTACGCAGTGCATTTCGAGTCCCTCTACGTACTGGTCCCATGAAGCGTTGGTGCTGAGGCGATACTCGTTGATACCGCCCACAGCCATCCTCGGGGTCCGGGCAACGGACGCTTGCCCGTTGTCCGGACCTAGCGGAAACGTACTAGTTTAATGGGAACTGGGGTTCTTCAACGACCATGGCTGGTTGCCGATGATTGAATCACAGGAGTACGAGCTCAGCTCGTGCTCGTCAAAGTTTACATGCCTGTCAGGCCTGCCCGTCATGCAACAGCGGCGTTGTTGTATTATGAAACAATGATCTCTATATTACAAGAAGTTTGAAGTTTGTCGAGTACTCAGCTTCAGGGGTTTCAAAGTTCAAAAATCGCCAAATGTGTCAACGCAATATACACGCTACAAGCAAGCGCCAGATTGAGTCGCCATTGCCGACCTTCTCTCGTCTTACCGAGATGCCCAGTCACTGAAGTGGGCGTTGACGAGCCTCCACAAAGGCCTACGCTAAGCAGAAGGACACATTAGTACGTAAAGTGGCAATAACCTGTCCTGCTATGGCAATGATGAAATGAAGCCAACGGAATAGGAGGAAACAAAAACTAAAGGTCGGTTATGGTGGCACCCATGCACCGCTGTCTGAAAGCGCCTATACCTTTTGCTGAATTACCCAAGCACGAAGGAACACACTGCGATCGTAGTTACACGCGCTGCACGTCCTGGGGCTGCAGTGGTAAGAGTTCTAAAGCAAAACATGAACAACTTACATCTTAAACGCACGATCCTCAGTGCCTTATTTTTGTTTCTTTTATCGAATATTTTATAAGGGGAAGGCGAGCGCGTGGGGCGCGTAGACTTACATTTTTAGCATGCTCCTTGATGTTCTGGTAATTTAGGAAAAGGTCCATAAGCTCGAAATGTAAAAAATGCCAGATTTTTGAGTGCTCCATTATCTAAAGTGAGAAGAATAATAATGTAATTTATCTGGGAAAAAATTTGGAAGTTCAAGATTCGTAAAATTTTTCTGAAAGTAATATAAATTCGAAGTTTTGACTCTTTCGACCCTTGAAACTCCTTGGTTAAATCTTCGGACCTAAGGCTTGAAACAATTCTCGGCATCTCTGGTGAGAAACATTCTGGACACTGGTTATGACAGCTTTCAATTTTTTTCATCGGATATGGTCTCTTAATTTAAAAAGCTAAGAAGTCAATTCGGTAGTATTAAATCATTCGCCTCCTGATCGTGTTGATCATCATGCCATGAAATATGTGCCGATGGCCGATTACTACATTAATGATCCTTGACATTTTCATGTTTAAATTTTTTTTAAAAACAAGTAGCCGTTGTGCACCGTGTCTTTGTTCAACCACTCTAAAATGAGAAGCGAATCGTTTGGTCGGAACCAACAGTTAATGTGAAGTCAGAAGTGTAGAGTACCGATTGAGATTTATCTTCTTTCTTTCTTTTAATTTTCGAGGGGTAGTTTCCTACCACAGAGCGAAATTATGTTTTGGAGACATACGGTACCTATGTTGTGTACTGCCGTTTAGCAGCAAGTAGCACACATCTCAATTATGCGCGTTCCGGCTGTACGCCTGTCTGTTAGTGCTTCATCAGCCCTTTTTATTCACATCATTAAAACTTACAATTGTGTCATACAAAACTATTTCATGTTCTCGGCCCTTTTGTTTCTGCCGGTCACCGTTTTGCCCTCGTCAACAGAGTCCCTACAAGGCAAGGTGATCTGGATCACCGGTGCGTCCAGTGGAATTGGAGAACACTTGGCCTACACCCTGGCCAAAGTAGGGGTAGACCTTGCCCTGTCAGGAACCAACGTCAAGAACCTCACTTCAGTTCAGGAGAAATGTCTGGGTAAGCGAAAGTGTCGTCGAAAACTGTCAATATTTACTGACAGGACGATAAAAGGTGAATTTCCGGGCCTCTCGTTCCTTCGTGTGGCCAGCCTCCTTGCGATCGATGCCATGTCATAAAATTTGAAGCACCACTAAAAATTGAGAATAATGGCCCACTGGGTCGCGTTTTAATCTACCCCCCCCCCCCCCCCCCCCCCCTCCGTTCACATCGCTTTGCAGCGACGTTGCGCTCGTGTATCTCTGGGGCGCTTGAATGAGCACTAAAACGCGTTCCAGTGATATACGCGCAACGCCCTCTGCTGGCCAGCGCACCAGCCGCCCATTGCTATGTGTGAAAACGCAGTGCCCTCCTCCAAGAGCAGCAAATTCGGCGGTACGGCGTTTCCATGCCGCGGATCGCCTACCGTTTGCACAAAAATGTTGCGCGCGGCACCTGAGTTGTCCTCCACATATTCGCTCTTAGAATCAATTCTTTAACGAGAATTAAGGTTGGTTGACTCATTTAGCAGGTCAAGCATTCGCGAATTTTATTTTAATTCACGAATATCTAATAGCATATTTTTATTTATTCCTTCAATATTCCTGTCCAACTAAAAAAAAAAAAGAGCTAGAGAGTGGCATATAGCTTTTTCTTCCTCTCCTGAAGCTAAAACTTCTTCTAACACGGCGTGGAAGAAAATCCTCCATTTAATAGATAGGAAGACAAACATCTGTGCAACTGTCTCGTTTTTTTTAACGAAGCATGTGATAACAGATAACAGTAAAATTAAATTGGACCCTTTCATAATTCCAATAACTTTGGTCTTTTTTAATTGCCGCAAATCCCTAACATTTATTTTTTAACAATCCTAGACATATTTACGCGGCAATATAAACAGCGTAATTTTATTCTGTTAAAACTAAAAAAAAGTAAAGTCACACTATAAGTTATATTTTACTGAAATGAAATTATATAGTTTTCCTTGCAACTGCATAAACAAATGTTGGAGCCACGGACAAAAACGTCAATATTTGTTGGCTTGACAAGGTCCGGTTCCTTAGTGCGTGACCGATGGTGATGGAGAGGGAGAAAATATTCAAAGCATCATATATAGAGAAATGCATTAGCTAAACAGTTTACATACAATAATACATATACCAAATGTAGGTTCAGTGATTTGCAATGTGCCTATAAATATGAGTGCTATATATTACGTATTTATTGAGTAATGGTAAAACCTGGTGTCATTCTTTAATGAATTAATTGTAATATGTCTAACTGCATAACTTCTAAGTGCCTTTTTTCTGTTGTGCAATTTGATTCCGATTTCCTCATGTCGATGCGTTCCGTCGTTTGCCTGGCCCCACACACAAGCACACCCCTGCTTTTGTGGGCCAGATCACTGTTTTTGTATATATTTCCTGTGAATAAATATTACTATTACTATAGGTTATAATGAGGGTTCCGTGTTTTCCGACAAATCAGACAAACTCCGAAAAACACTTGCCGGTAAAAGTTTCGACAATTCTGATTTATCCGAAAACTCGGAATTTCGATGTCTTGATGGCAAAGTAATAAGCAAAGAAGACGGTATTTTACGCATAGTATGTCAGAGCGCAGAATAGTGCTACCGAAAAAAGGTCATATATATATTTTTTTTTATCAAGCACTTTCGACAAAATGGAGTGTCCCGTTTATCTCGTAGAGGTTCCTTCAGTAACTGGGCCAATGTAGTTCTGAATCACGAAAATACCACTCTTACGATTTCCAGCTTGTACCATACGTATTTGCGCTTGTTAGGAGTAGGGGTCATAATTTTATCATACTGAACGATGTGAACGTGCAGATTTTATGGATGGGGAGGTCAGCTGAAGGTTTTTTGCGTCGAGGAGTTTGAGTATATCAAAGTACCAACGTTTATTGATATAACACTTGTTTTCAACATTTGTCGTAGTAAGACAGCTAGTACTACTAATCCGAAGGGCGTCAACGCCACATGCGGCTGCATAAATATATTTAGATACCGGTGATCTTTTTTTATGAATTCAGTCTACGGTTTTTTTTCGTACATCAGTTTTTCTTGAAATAAGAAAAATGTACCGCTAAGCTTCAAATTTTGGCCAACTGGAAATCTAAAAACAATAAACTCCCCCTACCGAAAAATTCAGTATAACTTTTCGCTATCCGGATTATAGAACCGGAACCCCATCTGGATTCTTTCTGGACTCTATCTGGATTTGATGTTTTCAGAAATTATTCCTTTGTCTGCAATCTGGATTTTGGGTTTCCAGAAACAAATTTCCGGTTCAATAATCGGGATAATAAAAAGTTATACTAGATTTTTCGGTAGGGCCGATAAACCCCGAATACCTAACGAGCAAAAACTCTGAAAAACACACTCCGAATTTTACAACGAATAAAATCTGAAAACCGGGAGTCCTAGTTATCATGGAGCATACCCGCTACTAAATGCACACTTATCAAAAACAAAACAAACAAAACAAAAAAACAAACAAACCCTCAATATTGTGTTTAATGAAACACGAGGTAAATTGTTAAAAATAAAACTACTGCTTTTCAGATTTACCTTCTTTTAACGGAAATTTACAAAATTTAGCGGTTATCGTCACAGCAAAATAAATATCAATTCTTAAATCAAGTATGACATTGGAATTTGACTAACAATAAATTTGATGAAAAAATGTACCCCTTCTACAGAGTGCTCGGCTGACGAGGACCCTTTTTAAGGTCTTACGCTCACGCACTCATAAACTATCAAAACGTTGGCTACAACCTTGACGAATGTACGTTCGGCGGCACTCTGAGCTGGCCTAGTTTAGATATAGCCGAAAGTGGTAAAATGCCGCATAGGGTGCGTCAGGAAAGCAAAGCATGAAACCGACTGCAACATTGCGACAATAGGAAATGTGGGAGTACGTTTCGACCCCTTTTCTCAAGGCTTAACGCACCCGGCGGCTCCAGCATGGCTTTTGTGCCGCCCGGCCTAGATGCTGCCGGTCGTGTTCATCTTGCGTTACCCAGTACGCAATCAGAAAGAAAAACAAGTAAAAAGTTAGTAACTGAAGCAGTTACTACCTTTTTCTGACTGTTACTACCTTTCAACTAGCCATTTACTACATAGAACGCGCTACAGGTTGTAACTGTAGCTTTTACTAGCTGGAAAGGTTGAGCCAGTAACCACCTGTGGTGCCTGAAAAACTGTACCTGGTAAAACCTGTCATATAGCATGCATTTATAGCCTGGTATACCTGGATATAAAGCAGGCTGGGAGTATCCTTGATAGCGCAAAATAATTACCGGCTTTTAAATTACACTATAATTATGGTATTTGTTGCAAATAAACGCAGAACATTTGAAAAGGGTGGCCTCGACGTAAAAATATCAAAAGGTAAAAAAATAATGGTGCCGGTAACTGAATAATAAATGAACCTCAAATAGTTTCCAGATACTCTAAGAAGAATCACTGTCAATACTGCATTTCTAACATGATTCATCAAATTAGTACTGTGGCTTTTCTCAAGGTACTGGATTAAGGATATACACAATTCCCTCAGAAAACATCAAATTAATAATAAGTAGGAGTAATATTTGGTCATCCTTCACGTGTTTATGCCGCAAATGTGGCAGTAACCGGCCAAGGCGAATTAAAATTCAAAACTGCCAAATACAGCAATCGGGTGAACTTGGCATTCGTAGAAGGAGAGTGCGTTATCGGCTTGGCTGTTCTGTTGCTTTTGTTTGCGTGTTGTTCTGTTTCTTAATGTTAGTGCGGTGTATTGAATATTCCCGCACGTCTGTGCACCTTTAACTCGAATTTCGAGGCAAACGCAAGCGGCGCAGTTCCGACATTATTTTGAATTTTTGAGCTCCATCTGGTGGAAGCTGCATCAATCACACTATGTGGCCATAGGCGCCGAAACACTACCCGCCATCAGGTTTGTCTTTGGTGTGCGAGGCACGGGAAGATTTTGTCTCTTTGTGGGATAGTATATACGACGCTTCTGTTCCTCATTTTTTTGTGAGAAAATAGTACTATTTTTTTCCTTAGAGTCTAGCTCTTGTGAGAGCTGGTGCCAGTTACTAGCAAAAGTTGGTGGTAAATAGTAAGTTGGTCAGTAACCGTTACTAGTTTCTTCAGTTAATAACGTTACTAGTTCGACATTTACTTACTACAGTCATTAAGAAGCAAGGGAATGTTGTGACAAGCAGTTATTAACTTTTGGTTAGTAAGTATTGTGCACTCCTTTTTTAAGAGTTTATTTCTTAAGTTCAGATGGCAGCTCGTTCATAGAGCTGTATGTAATGTTTGGTCAGTGTTGAACCCCACTCGCTGCTCTTAAATGCAGAAATTGGCAAGAAGAAAGGAACCCGGGTTCTTCTGGTACCGTTCAACGTGCGTGATTTCTCAATTCACGAACAGCAGCTATCAAAAGTTACCGACTTCTTCGGAAAAGTAAGTAAATTTGTACGGGAAATGTACCGGTCAATTTTGTTGATCGTATCATTACATCAAGATTGAATCTGAAAGTGTTGTATATACAGGGTGTTTCACGAAAACTGCGCATCACACCAGAAAAAGGCTTGTGCCACTTTGGTCCTGGGCTAGAGGCCTATTTAGGAAAATGATTAAAATTCGCAAAAATTAAGTTGTGAATTATTTTCGCGTAATTAATTTTTTAAACATTGAGTTTAAGGGCATAGTTTCATATAGAAACTTGCTGAGCATCATCGAAAAACACTAAAAACCAAATATTGAAATGCGACAGAAGGTGCGCGCTGCATTTTACAGCTTTTTGAAAAACAGCACAACTTCGACGGGCTTTTAAGTTTCGGTTTGTAATCGGAGCGCTTCTCGGCACCGACGGCACCACGCACCGTGGAGAAATAGTGCAACTAACATTTGCTTCGCTTTCCTCGTGCAACGCATGAGAAGCAGGTTGCACAATTCTCCGCGGGGCGCGGTTGCGTCGGTGCCGAGAAGCTCTCCGATTGCAAACCAAAACTTAAAGACCCGTCGAGGTTGTTCGGCTTCTGAAAAAGCTGTAAAATGCAGCGCGTGCCTTCTATCGCACACCAATCTTTTTATTTGGTGCTTTTCGATGACGCTCATCAAGTTTCCAAAGGAAACCATGCCCTTAAACTCAACATTTACAAAAATAATTACGCGAAAATAATTAACAACTTGATTATCCCGAACTGTAACAATTTTTCTTAATAGGCCCCTGGCCTAGCACAAATACGACATAAGCCTTTTTTGGTGCGATGCTTAGTTTTCGCAATATGAACTTTGTCCACCTTTCGTGAAACACCCTGTATATATAACACACATACACGCGCGCACACACACGCACGCGTACACACACACGCACGCGCGCGCACGCACACACACACACGCACACGTGCACACACACACGCGCACACACACACACGCGCACACACGCACACACACGCGCACGCGCACGCGCGCACACACACACACGCACGCACGCGCACACACACGCACACGCACGCACGCACACGCACGCGCACACACACAAACACACACACACAGACACACACACACACACACACAAATTACCATTGCCGAGCGCGAAGCTAGCCAAATAAACAGTGCGCTCGGCTAAAAAAAAAATGCCGTGCGCTCAGTTCTTATACGCAACAGTTCGAGGTTTGATGCCTGGGAGGGGACACCTTTTGTTATTTCTGTAAATTTCGCGTTCAGGTGAATTCGAAAACCATGCTGCTTATTCGAGGTCCGAATGTTCTTCGCGCCGAATCATCTACGCCGATTGTTCTAGAAGCCCACGCGTGTGCATAAAGGGCTCCGCGTGGCGAGCCGTGGTCAGTCTTTCGCCGGCGCTCGATCCAGCTGCCCCGACGCCTTCGACGGCCGCGATGCCTATACCTCTGTTTTTGTATGGACGCAAGTTCGCCCCATTACACGTTTAGTTTTATACCTCATTAACCCCATCTCTGCTTCTCATTCGTGACACTATGATGCCACCAGAAACATTCGGTATTTGAAACTCACGCCTCGACTTGAGCAAAAGTTGGTTATACAGGGTGCTTAATTTTTAATTAGAACATATATTTTTTAAAGGTAATGAGCGTTATACAAGTGACGTCTTTATCATGTATTTATCGGGCTTTGCGGACATAGACTAGGTGATAATCGTCATGATATGCTATGTAATTATGATTTTTTTTAAATAAGTTGTTAATTGTTGAGTTTAGGGGTCACTTTGGAATTGCTGTATTGGCGCCAATAACCATGGAAGGGAAGACAACTAAACAGTTTAAAAGAGGTAATGATTATGAGATATGAATTAATAAACGTTTCAGGTTTCGCGCCTCATTTAAATATTGCCCGCAAAAAGAGAGCCGGAAGCTCTGCCCCCAGTGACGCTTAGAAGAGGGACGTCGTATCAGTCATGTCGTCACTTTTGTCGTTCTGCCCACCCTCCAAGGATACGCTGTCGATATAGTGACGATATAATTGAAACGACTATGTCACTTTTCCAAGCGTTGTTAGAGGCAGAGCTTTCTTTTTAATCAAAATTTTAAAATCGGGGCGAAGGGGGAGAGGGGAGCGCGAAAATGTATCGACTTATAGTTAAAAGAGACATTACCTTTAGGCAAATTTAAAATTTTTCTGGGCTCTAATAGTAATTGCTATGAATACTACAATTCCAACATGACCTTAAAACTTCTAATCAAAAAGATAAGGAAATTAACAGATTTTAGTAAATTAGCAAACTTTCCATGATAATTATCTTCTGATCTAATGTCCGCCGATCCTGACAAATACAAGGGAAAGACGGCACTCGTCCATCAGCCCACTTTTTTTTTATATCACTTCGATATAAAATTAAACACTTTGTAATATCAATGTGATAACACGATGGCGAACACGTTTACATCTTCAACTGGCGTCGTGTGTTGGAATGCCGAATATGGATGCAGCGTGTTCTAATATCAATAAATAAGCTACAAAAAGTTAATTCAAATACCTATAACGCCAGTATGCTTGGTCGCAGTATGGGTTCCTGCCAAAATGTTTGTTGTTTGTGGTCATAGTGCGACTCACAGACAAAGAGAGCACTACTGAAAGTTTGGCGGCCGACTAGAGCTCGAGTTCCTCTAAATCTAACGAATTTTGCGGCAGTAAAAAATAGTTGATCTGCGCTAGTGGACATAAGGATGTTTCCGATTATGCACATGCTTTCTGGAATATACATTTCAAAGATTCAGAAAATTTCGTTCCCCCAGCAAAACGTAAAAAATCGGTTTCAGTCGAACAATTGAAAATATCGCTATATTCCCCAGAGCGTTTACAAACGCAACAATGCAAAACTTATTAACACTAATTAGAACTCCAGAAACGTATTTTCCTGATGAAGCATAGTGTAAGGCGTAAAGAACAACGGACAGAAGGAAGAGGCCACAGAAATACAAGCGCCACTCACAACTATATTTTAAAACTGAAAAGAGCTTTCGTCAATTTCTGTAGAAGCTTATAATTGAACAGGCTGGGGAGGAATATTTCGAAGAACAAAAAACGATGCGTTAAGTGTGTTTTTTTTCCACAAAAACTCATGAGCCGGATGTACCGCTTCAGACAATTGTGAGTGAAAATGACGCTTGGCAGCTACATGTCAGTCGGTTTCTTTTAGACACTTTGAACAGCTTGAAGGTGGCAGACCCTTTTGCCACAAAAAAGGTCTGATGAGGTTATTGATTTCTACAAAGACAGCCAATGCATTGAGTATGGCTTTTCCATTGAAGAATAAGGCAGGATTGACAGTTGTCAACTTGCTAACCTTACAACAGGCGCACATTAGCAGCACTTTTATTTCTCTGGACAAGCAGCTTTTTCTACAAAACAAGAGGCATCTGCATTGGGTCGTGCGTGAGCCCCAGACTGTGCAAGATATTTTAAGCAACAGATCGAACGGTTAAAAATATTCTTAGTGATTTTAACGTTTTTTTTTTAAAGATTGAAGGCGAAAGCACATGTCACACTCCGCTGAAAGGTGGCTGCGTTGTCCCCGAAAGATGGTCACAAAACTACGTCATCAAGCACGGGCCTCAGAAATAAAACAGAAAAAAAAGCACAGCAACGCGGATGCTTTGTCACGGAAGCCGTCGTGAAGCCGGCGGGATTCGCCGCGCCTGCGCAGTAGGAGCGTTATGTCACCGCCGGAGCGCCGTGTGAAAAAGGGAGACCTGGCACGCTGCTTGTAGGAATGCGCCGCATGTAGGAGTGCTTTCGCATTCCTGCACGTAAGCAGTCGTAAGTGTCTTTATCACTTGACTGTTCTCTGTGCGCGGGTAACGGTAGGAGCGTAATCAGGTGATTTGACGGATGACGCACCAGCCGTTGCCAATCCCGGAATGCCTGCTTGCTGACCTAGTTTCGTGTGCGGTGCGGCCTGCGGGGCTGCTGTGGATTTCGCTTTGGTGGTAAATGGTATCTTCGTCCGTGACAATCTATTTACATCCATAGATGATTTTCTTAAAGTTTTTCATGAACGATAGTCTTTTACGTACGATGAAGAGGTGAATTTAGTGTTGGAGGTCTTTAGACACCATAAGAAATGATTAACTTTTACCCATGAACTGCATAAGCAGGATAATCTACAGCTTTTAGATTTAAGTTTTAAGTTCCTAGAAGGACACACGTGTCGGTTGTATTTCCCACGGTCCCAAAAGGAACTCATGCCGTATGATTCCACGCATTCTAAGGCAGTAAAAATAACTATCGCCATGCTATGCCTAGAGTCGGCCCACAGAAAGTCGTGTGCAGATAATGCAGATAATCTTTAACAACCAAGTGACGAGACGTTTGTCAGCGGGCTTCCCTTAACGGTCGTAATGAATGTGGTAGAAGGCACCCTTCACAAAGTAAAATGATGTACAAGTACGGGAAGGATGCAAAAGGCACTAAGCAAAATGAGGCCTCAGGTGGTACCGTATATGCACACAAGGCCGCACAACCTCAAGAAAGTGTTGAACCGCTTTGGGGTATCGCGCGTTTTTTCAGCTCCGAGCAAACTCGACCAGCTGTGCTCTCGCATTACCGGTGGTGGCGGTATAAGGAGAGGTTGCACCACAAAGCATGTCAGGCCGTATGTTGAATGCGTCACGGGTGTGCTATACGAAATCCCCTTACGTGTGGAAAGTCCTGCGCAAGACAAACGGGAAGATGTGCGAATGACCGACTAAAGGAGCACGGGGAAAATTTAGAGGAATGATGGGGCACATTTACCTGAAGTCTGCAGGAAATGTAAATGTGAACCGCGCCTTTCTCAGACAACGATTCCGGGTAAGGGAAAGAGCCGGAAAGCGCGCGAGTTAATTGAAGCATGCTTTATCAGGAAAAGGGGTGCACAATGCGTAAGCTATACACTCCGTGCGACGCGACTGGCGCGCCGCCGCGCGGCCGGTACCGAAGGTAGGCAGTGAGCACCCCAGAGAAAACGAAACCGAAACCACGCCGCGTACGTTGGTACGCGTTGAAGTCGGAGTGGTGCTGTTGCGCTGGGTTCACAGCTTAATGACGCAGCCTGTGCTGCGTCATTAAGTGCTTCAATAGTTATGCGTCGTATCTCGTGGTGACAAAGTTTCACAGTTTTTCACCTCGCCGATGTTTTCTGGGACAGCGACAACGATGGAGCCGTGCCATACGACGCGAGAAATTTGGTGTCCCGATCATGTCTGCCACTGTGTCGGCACGGCTGACATATTCTACACTGCCGCTTTGCGCTCTGCGTTTGTTTTCGTACCAGTAACACCTACATCTGTCAGCGCCGATGGGACGAACTGAAATGCCATCCCACACTCGCGGGTATGCAGTGCCGATTTCGTTGGAGGAATGCCCTCCAAAGAAGTTTCGTCCCCATCGTACGAGTCGATGATAATTCCGCACAAATATGGCACGGAATCTGTACTTTACGAAGAAAGATTCGAACGGTAAAAAAAGTGACAAATATAAGTCTAAAGAAAACAACCATGAAACTCGGAATCACTGGAGAATCGACGTTTGAGTATGGAAGTTTATGTGGTGTGCTTTCTTTCCTGATCAGCCTCCTTTTAGATGTGGAAACACTGACACCCCGAGTTCTGTAGACAACAATTTTTTTCTCGGCTTTAAAGTCACCTATCGCAAAGTGGTTCGAACTGGAAGTACCGTCCACTGGTCCCTTCCTACTGTAAAGTGTGCACCTCCCACGATGAGTGGTATTTTCTGACAGCCTTTGACGGTCAAAGCCAGTTCCCATTTAGTTACGCCGCCCAAACTAAATTTCCACCTGGTTTCGCTATGCCAACTATTTTTGTTATAATAAGTGTTGTGCCAAGTGACGGTCATGTCAAAGTACCTGTGGGCCGAAAATCAGCACCTCGCACAACTGGTTATTACACAACAGCTGACCGCAAAGGTTCTTGGCGGCCAAACCGTGTGTTGGCCGACAACTTTGTTTTCTCGGCTTTGGAACCACCTTTCGTAAAGTTGTTTCAATTGGAAGTACAGTCCACTAGCCCCTTCCTACCTCTAAAGTCTCCACCTCCCCCGACCAGTGGTATTCTCTTGACAGCCTTTTCATGGCCAAAACCGGTTCCCATTGAGTTACGCCGCCCAAACTAAATTTTCACCTGATTTCCTTATGCCACTTTTTTTTTGAATAATAAGGGTTGTGTCATGTTACTGTCAAGTCCAAGCACCTGTGTGCCCAAATCTGCACTTTGCACAGCCCGCTCTAACACAACGTTTTGGGTCCAATATTGGATATACCGTACAGCCTTATTTCTTTATTCGTTAGAAACAACTTTCACACCTGCCGTCTTGATGAAACTTGGCACACTTCGTGCAGAAATTTAGTGTACATCTCACTCGCCTCCAATATCATCGTTCCAGCAGTCCTACGTTTACAGCGACGAGCGAAATAAATTTCCCACTCAAAACAATTATGGTGGCGGCCGTCTTGCTTTTCAGAAAATTGCTTCAACTCCTTTTTTGGCCGCAACTAGAGAAATTACCCCTAATAACGACTCAAACTCAATATATAAGAAGTGGAGAACAGCTAAATGCCCTTCTGCCCCAGCACTCATGCAACGTCACCCTCAACGTATCGGCTCAAAAAGCAAAAGTTTCGTCCGTACGCGCTTCCGCCGCCACAGCTTGGCATGCGAAAAGGCGCCGCAGGCTGCTGAACGCGCCTCACGGTCGAACGCCAGCTCCTCCGCTAGCGGCGCTGCGCGCGTTTTTCAAAGCGACCCCTATAGTTCCCGCACGGAGTGTATACATCTATTGCACCGTATAATGCGGAGATAAAAATCTTGAGAACTTTCTGGTGTGTAACACCAGGTCAAGCGTATGCGGGGACGTAAGTAAGGTACGGGATATGTATTTCTTTATTTTCTGCACTTTTCAAATATCGTTGTAAGTGGCGCCTGTGTGTGTCTTCTTCCTCGTGTCCGTTGTCTTCTTGCGCTTTACACTATGCTTCATAACGTTCACCAACCAGCCCAACTACGTATTTCCGACATATTTCTTTGCAATGAGTGCTATGGACAACTGTAGCAATATCCTCAATTCCTGCCCAATATAATGAAGAAACGCGATTTTACCAATTAATATTATAATGTCGGGCTTGAAGAAAGCATCTAAATTTAAATTGTATAACACTTATATAAAAAAAAAACACTATTTAAAAAAAAAAACGAATGTCAAGCATATTTCTTCATGAAGGTTGGTGCTCCTAACTTTTCCCTTAGGTCTCACATGGCGTCCCCTACGTCAAAAGCAGTGCTCTGTTTTTATGCTAGGTTGACGTGCTGGTGAACAACGCGGGACTCTGCCGAAATGGAATGTTCGAGAGTGATTCATCTCAAGAGTTCGAGAGGGATCTTTTCGACGTGAACGTGTTCGGCCCGGTATCTCTCGCTCGACTGGTCGTGCGGCACTTCAAGCAGCGGCAGCATCGGGGCCAAGTGGTCGTCACCAGCAGCATGGCGGGAAGGACAGGTGATACGAACACACATTTCTTACTGGAGTTTTCTCCTAAAACACTTGGCTGTGTATCGTGGCATAAACAATGGCAGAGCAACGAGCGTATTAAACTACAGAGTTGAGGACATTCAGTGCAAATTCACTTGGGTTGCTGATAGGTACAAGCGAAAAATAGTTGCACAAGTGAGGACAATCAAGTTTTTACATCCCATCACAATTTTTTATATTGTCTACAATTCGTACAGTCAAGCAATTTTCGTAAAGTATCTGTTTTAATTGCATTATGAGTCGGTGACATGGTTGTTGAGCTGGCTGAATTACACTGCATGTGCGTTTAAAAAGTGCCTGTGGCAATGCTTGATCCCGTTCATATGTGTGGGTTCTCGCAAGTGTGCAATCCAACAGTGCATCAGGTGAAACCTCTATGTAAACAATATTACAATGATTTTTAAACTAATTACCCGGCGATACCAGTTGATTACCTTGTCTTTCTGCGAACGCAGAAGCGAGGAACATCTCTTCTCTAGTGAATGCCTCTGGGCGAAACTTGAATAAAAAATTGACTACGATTTGCTGATAACGTATTGCCACAGCTTCGTGCAACTGCTTTTACCCTAGAGCATAAGTCTACGGCTAATAACACGTGTAGCAGAAACGTCGGTCACTTCATCGGATAATGCTCGGCCATCGGTCAGTTCTCGGTAATAGGCAAGTCCTCGGTGGAGAGACAAAACAACAAATTTGACAAACGTCAGGCTACCGATGCTTTGCGTTTAGATATGGAAATGACAAAGGGCGATACTCTGCAAACCAATGACCCTTTGTCCTTTATTGGGTGGAAGATAATTGAAGTTGGTGGACCAATCACATCGTCCATATATCGACCAATAAAAAATAGT
Organism: Ixodes scapularis; assembly: GCF_016920785.2. NCBI lineage: Eukaryota > Metazoa > Arthropoda > Arachnida > Ixodida > Ixodidae > Ixodes > Ixodes scapularis. Next base: position 149,039,375 of record NW_024609846.1, read on the forward strand.
TCGGCCATGAGGATAAAGCTAATCGAAAATTTAGTTCCTTGCGCTACTTCTGACGAATAAGACTCGTCGAATGCTAGAATGCGTTACGCCACATGTTGATTAGTGACTGTGAATGAACTGAACTGCCTGTCTATAGGGTGCCAATTAGGCCACACTCTTTTTATGCGCCGTAAACATCAGAAGCAGTTATCAGGCCGATGTTGTCTGAAACTTTTGAGTGCTCACATTTAGTCTCCAAGCGCTGGCACAAGTAATCACGAGTCGCACGTGATGCACATTTCTATGCCCTGCGAGGGCGATAACATTGGCTGGTAAAAAAAAAAACTTCGAGCCTCAGATGGTGTGAAACACTGATGTGGTTGTATCGTTGCTGTGAGCCTCGAACAAAAAAGACTCGTACGCATTGTTTTAAAAAATTGAAGGTTAATGTTTTCGATCAAAGTAATAACTAGAAAAACTCGAATCTCATAGTGAAAAATTATTTGACTTTTTAGTATATCTTCAGCTTTGGTCGGTTCGACGGATAAAAAAAAAGATGCACTGCCTAAAACCATTCTTGCTTTGTAAGCATACTTTGGAATACAGGTTTAATGATTTAAACTTGACAACAAAACCCGCTTATTGCTTATTTTTTCAGTATAGATAAATAAGCGATGCATTTATTGCCCATGGTGCCGGTCTAGGTAACTGTGCTTGTGCGTTTGGTGCTGGCAACTAAAATAATATTGTTTTCGACGTTTACTGTACGTTTTGACACGCGCTTCGCCCAGCGAGCGCGTGCGTGGCCTAATGCTTACCGTGCTTGGCTGTCGTATCAACGATCCAGGTTCGGTTCCAGGGATCGGAATGTTCTTTATTTATTCTTTCTACTTGTGGTTCTCGTAAGTTCGCGAACCTTCTCGTTTGATCGAGCTACGAATGTTCTACGCGCCGAACGTCCTACGCCGAATGTTTCAGAAACCCACGCGGGTTCAAAAGGTGCTCCGCGGGGCGAGCGGGAATCAGTTCCTCCCCAGCCTTCGATCCTGCTGTTTCGCCGCCATCGACGCCCGCTACGCTAGCCTTTTTCAATTTTGTTTTGGGTACAAGTTCGTCCCATTATACGTTAAGTTTGCTTCAGTTTTCGTCGCCTCATCAATATTAATTCCTGACAATATACAGACGTCGCCAAGTTAATAGGTTGGCCTTTTGCTCCTTTAAAAGTTGCCTTTAACATATGGTTTTCGATGAATGGCCCGCTTCAAGACAGATACGAGTGGCATTTCATTGCATAACGCATATGGGGAAGTTGGTAAACGATGGTATTATAACCACATCTTCTTTTTGACCGTTCACTGATCTGCGTATTTGGACTGATCGCAAAGCGCACCGAAACAAACGTTACATAAAAAATCCCCGACACCTTTAGGAAAGTTCCGGGATTGACTTATTATGTTCACTCTTTTTACTTTATGGTTGCTTCTTCGGCATCCAGCGAATTCTGAAACCTGATTGGCTGCGATAATACGATGTTCTGAACAGCCACACACTGCGTTTCTAAAGCTGTCGGTGACTCTAAGATAATGTACATACTCACATGCAGGTTGATGAGTGTAGTCGTGTTTGCTTCCGACTGCCGTTTCACTAACCATGCCATGGTCCATTAGTATGATTTTTGCAGCCCACGACTGAATTCATGCGAAACAACAGTTAATTCACCTAAAATACTGGCGGATGAAACTATAAGGACAAACTGTGTTGCGGTCCTTGTGCTTAAGAAACACATTGCTGCCATTTAGCTTGCAACAAAAGTAATTACCTTTATGCTGAAACAACCATAAAAAAGAAACTCTTTAAACCACGCAGCATTTTGCGAAAGGTTTGCCTTTATTATGCAAAAGTGAAACGTTTTAAATACATTTTAATGGAACAAGTTCACAATCACCGTCATCCACCTTATCATTGTCATTCACAATCGCGCATAATGGTGATGTGGAGGAGGGTGATAATGAACTTGAGCCATTACAATATTTGTTAGGTTAAAGACTGTAGCGTTTATCTGGAAAACACCAGTTGGCATAAACGTCTACAAGAAACTCAGCAGTTTTTTTATGTTTGTTTCAAACAGGTATCATCAATGCGTCGGCATACTGTGCCTCTAAACATGCCGTGCATGTAAGTGTAACATTATCATTCCATTGTGCGTAATGAGCGTATTTTCGGTTTGAAATCTAGAAAAAAGCGTCAAAATCGGTATGCATTACTTTAGATATAGCTCGGTAAATGTTTATTACCTCAATACTATATGAACACTGGCGCTGATTCTCGTTTGACGTAAAAGCCTTGTCAGTCTCTTCTAAGCAAAATGAGGTTTTAGCTATATTTTACCTAAATCCCTTCGTATTTTTCGTTATTTATTTGTTTACACTGAACTATTAGCACCATATTAAGAGAGTTAAATCAATGTCACAAAATTGCATAAATTTGTACAGTCATAGCTGTTGATGCCTGCTTGCCACTGACAAGAATAAAGCATTTGCGCTCCAAATTTTACAATGGCTGCCTTTACATGGATGCGACCGTAGCGCATGGAATCATGATTTGACCATTTTGATCGGTAGTAGATGGGCACTAAGGGAAGAAGTAGGAGGACGGGGTGCGTGTGATTAACCCTGCTCGATTCGATGCGCTATAATCGCATTCATGTAAACCCAGCCAATGAGAGCGTCACAGAGCCGATGGACCAGCGAGCGTGCACACTCGCGCTAGCTCGCCCTCGCTCGCACTCGTTGATGCTCCCCGGAGCCCTTGCAGCAAATGCAAAACGATAGATGCATTGCGCCAAAGCTCTGGGCCGGACGTCTAAAGTTTTTTTGTTTTTTTTTTTCCGGCAAATTCGAACACCGTTGAAAAATATTTGATACAATATTGTGCCAAAGAAAGGTATAACATCCAATTGAGGCCAAAAGTCTGAAAATGTTTAATTCGTATACCGTTTTAGACTCGCTGCCTAAACCCCACGGCATACAGTACAGCGTATATTTAAAAAAAAAAATGAAAAAACTATTGGGCAATATGTTCTAAGCGTCCAATTTGCAGTGCTCTCTCTTCAGTATTAACGTATAAACAGCGTCTTAAGTACAATGTTTTTATCTAATAATAAAGTTAAAATACGGCGCTGCACAGAATTTGTTTTTATTTAAACTGAATTTGGTATTTAACTTGAAACATAGGATCATCCTAATTAATGCTTTTTTCCAATAAGTTTCACGTATTATGAAAACAACAACACATGCATGTTAGAGGCTTATACTAGTACACTCTAAAAAAAAGCCCGTGCATCGACTTTTCAGCACAACACTCAGAGAGCTAATCACCGCAATTTACGGAAGTAGCTCAGCGAATGACGATGCCGAAACATATGTTGGACCAAAAAACGCAGTTGGAGTTGTGATATTAAACAACGCAAGCGTGACTTTTTGCATTGCATAAGATGGCATCTCAGACTGCGTTTTTTTGTCTCAACATCTATTTCGGCATTGTCATTCGGTGAGCTGCCTCCGTACGTTGTGGTGATTGGCTCTGCAAGTGTTGTTCGGGAAAGTAAACGCACGGGCTTTTTGTAAAGTGTAGTGTTATATAACAGTTAAATAGCTTCTATATGTTTCTATATATAAACTATTGAAAGCGAAGATGTTAGTAAATAGCTGAATAAAAAAATTACAGGAGGACGCTCACGACTGCTACGTGTAGGAAGGCGAAAGCATTAGACCCACGGGAGCAACGCTTTCGTGTAATATTTCAACAGGTATGAAAGTTTAGGACGACGTATAGGACGACGCATAGGATGACATTAGGACGACGTCGAGTACGACGTCCTAGAGATCAACGCCAAATACGACGTCTAGGACGACGTCATAAATGGCGTGTAGGAAGACGCCGAGGACGACCTCTCGATAACCTCAAGGACGACGTCTTGGACGACGCCTAGAACGACGTCTGGGGTAGGACACATAAGGAAGCTGTGGCGTATTCTTGCGGGCGCCCACGTTTGCCTGCGGAAACCGCCGTGGATGTCGACGCTGCTACCGATGTCGAGGCCGTAGATGTAGACCTGGTCGCCTCACAGTCCATCGCGCGAAGCACATAACGAGCACAGATGAAGCCCGAGGAGCACCATTTGCATACGGTGCCCCGGCGGGGACATCACGCTCCCGCACTTGAGAGTGATCGAGAGCAGCGCGTCTTTGATGAACTATTTTTATGGCCGTCTTTCGGGCACAACGACGCCGCTTTTTCGAGTAATGAGACAACTAATGTCGTCCTGGAAATCTAGGACGACCTTTAGGACGACCTCAAGGACGACGCCAAGGTCAGTGTCGTCTTTGAACATACGATTCAGCGGCGCGTGCCGCTCAATCGCATTTTCATAGCCATATACGCTTTTCTTTCGCTCCATTGGACAAGTAAGGCGTCCGCCTTAAAATGAAACCCATTTAGCTTTGCGCTTGCCATTCATGTACTATCAGGGAAAAATGAAATGCGAACAAGGGAGCGCGTGGCTCGCTCTACAGGCTGCGCCGCCTGGAGGTGAGCCTAGCGGCGAGTGTGCGTGGCCTACTCCGATGTGTTCACACCCTTCGCTCGACGCTCCCCAAGCTTCGTGCATCGCGCCTGTTAGTGCGCTGAAAGTTATCACCACTATCTTTGCTCGCTCGGCGCGTTCGGCGCGAGGAAGCTCTCGCCGCTAGTATCAGCTGAAACGCGCGCACCTTTTTTTTTCTTTTGGAGAGAAAGAGGGGGGGGGGGGGGGTAACCCTGCGCGTGCTTTAGCTGCTACTAGCATATTATAGCCCCGAGCTTCCTTGCGCCGCGCGTGCCGAGCGAGCAAAGACAGCGGTGATAGCTTTCAGCGCACTAAGAGGCGCACTGCCGATGCTTGGGGAGCGCCGAGCGAGGGGCGTAAACACATCGACATAGGCCACGCACCCTCGCCCCTAGGCTCACTTTCAGGCGACGCAGCCTGTACCGCGAGCCACGGGATCCTCTGTTCGCATTTCACTTTTTCCCGATGGTACAGATACAAGATGTTTGATTTTATGTGAAGGGTACACGAATACGGTTTGTGCAGGTGAGTGATAGAACCGGGTGGGGCATAATACTGGGCCCCTTGTCAAGATAAGTCTAATAGCTAAATGATTCCAAGTCAACACATGTTTCAAATATAAGCAGGCTGAGCGTTTTCGAATGCCATTTTAGAAAGACTTAGAGCGCGCGAAAAGCGCTGTGGTGCTATAGAATGACCACTTCTACAACAACACTCCCAGTGCGAAAAACTATCATTCGTGTTTAACTACCGCTAGCCTTGTGCCAGTGGCACGAGTGGGTAAATTTAGTGGAACTCCGCGCTTCGCTTATGCTTCGAGTATTTTACATTGAATGTTTTGCGGTTTTGAATGACACTCATAAAGTTTCTAATTTAAACCGTATGTTTCTTTTTACTAATTCGAAGGCTATAATGAAACATTTCATTTATTTAATAAACTTAACACAAGGATTAGCCCCCAAGTACATAAATCAACTCCAAGAGTCTTTTTCTACATACAGAGCTAGGCATTGATGATTGGATAGTTTCTACACTTAAAACTATTCACCCTATAGGGTGAAACGAAAGCGTTTAAAAAACTCTACCTACGGCTATATCATTAAGGAATGCTTATGTGAGCGTAGCTCCTTTATAATAGTAAAGTTGGGTGATGTTTCAAGGAACACCCTTTATTTCTCGGAGGGTGTTAAAGGCGACAGAAAGTGGTTCTGTTATGGACTGCTACGACATCCCGGTCCATATGTTTTTGGAAGGAATTCGTTTTTTCACAGGTCGAGTTATGGTTTTGATCAAACCTTATTAGTTAGAGATGCAATCCGTGAACCTTGTAAAATTACACTTTGCATAAAATATCGATAAGAAAATTAACCAGTAACATAGAAAGCTAAAAACGCAAGCAAGTTCGTAAATTACCTCCCTAAAAGAATTAAAAAGGGAGAAGCATACACGAGTTAAGACAACCCTGAGACGGGCGAAACAAAAAGGACAAACTCGACGAAGTTGTCTTAAATCATGAGCGTAAACCAGCTCGCCTGCGCCTTATCACTCATTTCATGCATGCACACTATCTCCAATTAAAGTCTGTGTTTGCGTTTTTTTTTCTTATCTGTTACGAGTCTCATGTTTTTAAATATGAAGAAGGAGCATCCTAGTAGTAGCTGATTTACTCACATTATAATTAATGAGATAAAAATGAACTAAATGAAATGGAGAGAGTGCCTTTAAATTTCGGTGTGTTTAAGCGAGTGGCTCAGTCAACAGAACAGTGGTTTCGGTCTCGCGCGTGCATCGTTGCATTTGTGTTTGTTGTTCCTGTGCATGCTACAGCTGTATGCGTTGCGTATAGCTCGTCAACTTGTTGCTCGTAAATAAGAACCAAGGATGCTGCTTGGGCCTAAAGCACTCTTATTTTAGGTCGTGCACCAGCGCCGTATGAAGCACCCTCATGGTGTAAGCCCTTCTGCAATATCATTGGTACCCTTAAGGGTGTAAGATTTTTTAATGGGCGGTTAGTATCTATAGTTATGAATTGATAGGGACTACCTAAAGTGATAGGTTAGTTGGGAACCTGACAACTAGTAAGTAGATCTCTTCATTCTGGCGCAATACAACCCGAGGACGTCGTTCCCGGCAGCCAGATGTGAAGTGTCTGCATACAGCATCGGCAATGATCCTATTGCAGCGGTACGTTTCTTCCTATCTTGCAGCCTTAGTACGCTTTACTGTTGCGCGCTCCCAATGCGTAAAACAAACTAAATTATGTAAGTTTTTGACATATAAAATAATAATATTATTATTAATATTAATAATCATTTAATCACTCAATGTTTATTATAGTGCACAGGAACAACCTTGCGGTCTTGGTGCTGGCACACTGGATAGAAATGACTAATACAAACACAAATACAGAAGAGCAATGCACTATACAGTAACTCCATATAATCATACACGCCATACATTGAGCTGAATATTAACAAAACACAATTTGTAGGTTTTGTGTACAATGATGAGAAATCGCAGTAATGTAAAAACAAGTTTTAGAGGCACTCAAAAACGAATGATATACGAAACATTAGCACAAGCACAGACCCAACAATGTCTGTGCTCTCCGAAATCAATCTTAAAGTGAACCAGAATCATTATTCACCCGCCGGACAGGTCTTCAATAAAAATAACAAATGCCCTGTGGCACGAGTTAAAAATATCAAGTTTCTCACTCAGTCAGTTTAATAATTGGGCTAAAAAAACTACAGTTTTTGGAAATATAAAATGATGATTGATTCTGAGTAGACACGCGTGGAACCCTAAAGCGCACCTAAAAAAAGAGGCTTGGTCAATTAATCGATCCATGCAACGTTTTCAACAAAACCAATAGGTCCGCCTTCTGCTGACGCCGGTGGAGGCTTAGCAAGTTAACACGCTCTAACGTTGCGTCATAAGGCGAACAATGAACATCCTTCATTAAGTAGCGATGTTTGAAGATGGAAATAAACTTTTTCTGAACTGGTTCGGTTTGCAATTAAATTGTTTTAAAGATTCAGCTCCACACAACTGATGCGTATTCTAACTGGGGCATGCATTACGAGCGGTACAACGTGTGAAACTCAGAAGGATGCTTGACGTTAAGCAAGAGGAAACACCCAGCATGCGCAGAGACGAGTTAACGAGCCTAGTTACGTGACTAGAGAATCGCACGCTAGGATTGAACATAACTCCCAGATCTTTCATTGCACATACCCGGGACAGAGGTTCACCAGGAATACTATATGCGAAAAATGTATTCTGTGCCTTCCGAGTAAATGTCATAACCTTGATTTTACCACGGTTTAAGAGATTTTTGGGTGAGCAACATCTAAAGAAAGAACATGCATCTTCCTGAAGCCTAGCGCAATCATCTAAGGTAACTAGTTCTTTGTAAAGTTTAGTGTTATCAGCGTATTGCAGGAACGAAGAGTTAGAAATAGCATCAGAGACGTCATTTACAAAAATTGCGAACAGGAGCGGTCTTTGGACGGAACTCGGAGGAACGCCAGAACTTGCCCATACAATGAAGAGTTCATATTGTTGACTTGAACGTACGATTTCCCGTTTGACAAATAGCTTTGAAACCAACCGTACACTGTGCCATGAGCCTCGTATGCGGAGAGCTTTGATAAATGGATCGTATAATTTACAACGTAAAATGCCATGTCTAGTTCAAAGTAGACCTCGCCTATCTGACCTCTGATGCAGACTATACCTGGGATGCGGTAGCCATAAAACTTACAAGATTTGTAGTCGTTGATTTGCCGGTCCTAAACCATGCTGACCAGGGAGGGTTAAGTTTTGAAATTTGAAAGACAAGAATAGATAAATGACTGTTTCAAAGAGTTATGAAAATAATATTAAAATAATTTGAATACCTTTTATGTGCAGATAGTTTTTCAAGTCGAGGCACGGGTTTGTCAAAGCCAGTTAAGGCTTATAGGACAGCACCTTACTGGTCATAATCCCAATGTCCCCGCACACAAACAGTGTCAAGCTCACCTTGGAATATCCACACTGTAATGATAAATTATGATGCAAAACACGCGCACAGTTGCAATATCTACACTGTGATGCAATTAATGATTATGTAAAAGAAAACACACACACACGCACATACGCAGAGTTATGCTGTTTCATTAAAATCTTGGATCACTTGTTTGAGTTGTTTTAAGAGTCCATGCCATATATGTTTTCCGGTAGGTCATTGGAGGTGGAAGGCACATAAAAATTGCGAACTCTTTTTTTATGGTACGTAGTGATAGAAAGCACTTTATAGCTTTCGACGAAGTGACCTAGACACTATATGGGGGTTTTCTATAGTTATTGTTCCAAAGATATTTCAATGCAACCGTCCGAACCAATAAAGCATTGGGAAATGGCAAACTTGAAGTTGTTAGTGTCTCTTCTTCCTTTGTTACGCTGGACCGTAGACAATGCTTTTGAACATTCCTTTTAAAGCTAATTGAGTGTTTTGACACCATATCGCAGACCCATGTCCAAAAAAGGTTATACCATAACTCAAAAACGGTATGCTAACGCTTGAGCTATCATATTTTTGGTTTATTTAGGAATTAATGACTGTATTATAGTGTCCACAAGACACATTTCTCAGTTTTTTTACACATATATGAAATTTGGAAACTCCATGAAACAGCACTACCAAACTCACTTCCTAAATACTTAACCTAGCGGGACCGAAAACAGAGATAGGGTAATTATGTTCAGTTTCTGAATGAACATAATGTTTCTTTAAACAAGGCCCTTATGCATACATGTATCGTCAAAAGACTAAAACGTGTTAATTCATCATTAACAAAGTAATGCAAAGGTTACTTTTTACGGGTAACGATAACGGTAACGCGTTATTTTATTTTGATCCTTTTAACTTCAAGTAACGAGTAACGTCTTTCATTGCTTTTTTTTAGGTAACGCCAACAACACTGCACAAACAGACAAGCGGGGTAAAATGTTTATATGGTGCGGCCGACATGGGTCGTAACATAGAAATGGACTGAACTAAATCCATCGAATCCACCTCTCCGCAAAGTACCTTGTGCAAAAATATAAAATCTCTCTACTGTCGCTTCACATTCAGCTTATGTAATGGAAACCGGCGAAACAGTGCCTCATAAGGGCAGAAATAATCTCTGTCAATATCATAAACAATTTTAACCAAATGCTTCTGGAAATTTTCGGTCAGAGCAGCCCGCGTAAGAATCAAGGAATTCTAGATAACAGAGCTACGCTCCAACCGTGACCTAACTAAAGACTTACACAAATACAATGAACAAAGCGGAGAAGAAAATTGAAAACATAATCGTGAAATCGTACCGAACACTCTTAACGCTGCATTTAGGTTATAATGACATAGTTATTTAAATAAAGTGCACTTTCAATAGAGACGCCAAGATCCCTGATAAACCGTTGAAATTGAAACGTCACCAAGGGTCTAAGAAAAACGAATCATATCGCGTTTTCTAGATAGCACAATTGAATTTGTCTTCTGGGGGTTAAGTGATAAACGTTTGCCGGGAAGCATTTAAAGATATAAATTTTTATCAGCTTGAAGACGAGAACAATCAGACACACACTGAACACTTAAAAAAGCTTGGCATCGTTAGCAAACAAAATAATGCTTGCATTATTAACACAAGAAATTACATGACTAACACAAGCGATTGCACAAAGACGAGGCAATCGTTTAATTTTAAACTGGCGTGCTGCAGTCTGGTTGACGTCAAGGATTTCGTCATAAACCATTCGTAAAATAATGTGTTTACGTGCTCAACCTTTGCGTCGTCGTATTCACAGTGAGCTCGGTCGTCAGTCTCATGACGAATTCTATCGCCGAGATAGAGATTACTCCTGTACAGGACATAAGCTAACCGGGGGTGTCCTAATCGCGGCTAAATGTTCCCTTGTCTTGCATCGAAGGTTTGACCTCGAATCCTATTCCGAATGTGTTTGGGTAGAAATTAAGGTCAGTAATGGCTTTAATTACCTAGTAGGTACGTAATTTTTCCCGCCCCTTTCTGACCAGACAGTTTTTATTCAGCATTTTGATGCCATTAGTAAGTAAATTAATTTCGGAAAGTGTCGTGTTCAAGTCTATGGCGATTTTAATCTACCCGGTGTTGACTGGTTTGTGGAAACTGTATATAGCAATACGATCACATCTACCAAGGCGTATTCTTTGTTATTATTTATAAACGTTGTGGTGTTCAACAATACAATACGATCGAAAATAAGGCTGGAAATATTCTAGATCTGGCTCTTCGTAACATGCCAATTTTAACTCTGTGCTGTGAACCCCTTGGTTCAAATTGATGGTTTCCATCCTCCTTTTACTGTCGAGTTTTCTCTCCCCTAGAAGCCGAGAGCTTCATGTGACGCTTCAAATTACTAATTTTCTCGAGGGGACTATTTTATATTATATAGAACATTTATTTTATTTATTTTATTTATACATACTGCAGCCCCAGTGGGGCTATGGCAGGAGTGGGAGTTATACACAGACGGCCCAGACGTCACTACGGACCACTGTCAACGGCACAGAGAAGTTCATCTGGTTGTAGTGACCGGATGTTTCCTGGTAACAAATTCCAGCGTTCAATGGTGCGAGGAAAAAAACTGTATTTCAACATATCAGTACGAGGATGAATAGGTAAAATGTTTAATTCGTGGTGGCTCCTAGTTGCAATTGGCTTGAAAAACTTTATGTAGTTATTTAAAGCGTCAAAACGTGATGAGTTAATCTTGAAATGCAAAGACTTTAGGCGCTCAATACCACGACGCTCAGAAAGAAGTCTTAGGCCTAACACGGAAAGGTTAGAAGAAGGAGAAAAGTTTCTGTCATACCGACGACAAAAAAAAAAAAGAAAGAAAAAAAAGAAACGTACTTATTGTTTTTAGCTGATTCGACTTTATTTATATCGGACTGTTTGTAGGGAAAGCAAATGATAAACCCATATACGAGGACTGGGCGAATCGAAGTTTTAAAAGTTAAAAGCCTTGAGGTGCCACAGGTAAGGTACGCCGCAGGTATCCAGGTCTTTTAAGAGAGTTGTTAAATGTCGTATCAATGTGCTTAGATAAATCTGGCGTGAAAAGGAGGCCAATATATTTATATTCAAAAACACTTTCTAGGCATAATGTGTGAAATGAATAATTAAACAAAGAAGGTGATGAACGCCTAGAAAGGGCGTTCATCACCTTCCTGTTAAAAAAAAAACTGTTTTACGAAAGTTTAGGTGCATTTGTCAGGTTTTACACCGCGTACGAAAATTCACAAAATAATTGTTAAGAGTTTTATGGTCATCGGACGAGTTTATCACGTGATATAGCATGCAGTCATCAGCGTACAGTCGTATCTTAGTGGAAAAATAGCGTGGCAAATCATTGATGTATATCAAGAAGAGTAGCGGTCCAAGAACTGGTCCTTGTGGAACACCTGATGATACATCAACTGTACTAGATTTGGATGAGTTAAACTAGACAAACTGTGACCGACAAGAAAGAAAACTAGGTATCCTGTTGACCAGGTGATGCTTATTTAGAATTAGGTTAACCTTGTGTAGAAGTTTAGAATGAGGAACTGTGTCGAAAGCCTTTGACAAACCTATAAGTATCGCATCAACTTGATTACCGATATCAAGAGACTGACAGATATCATGACCGAATTCTGTTAGTTGTGTCATAGTACTGTAACCGCGTTCGAAAACCATGTTGGAAATCGCGTAGAATTGTGTTAGTTTCGAGAAACTCCATAACATGCCTGTAGACAATATGTTCCGATAATTTGCATGAATGTGACGTTATAGAAATTGGTCTGTAGTTGGACATTGATTGTGAGTTGCCAGATTTGTATATGGGAATGCTTTCTGCGAGTTTCCAAGATGAAGGAACTGTGGCCGTTGACAGTGATTTCTGAAAAATAACCATGAGACACCGACTGCACCCAAGGGAGTACCGGACAATAAATGAATTAGGAATGTAATCAGGACCAGGACTTTTTTTAGAATCTAACTTCAAAATCAAGTTTAGTACACCCAGAACGTTCACATCTACGTCGTAAACCGCACTCTGCGAAACATGAGTAAAAGGAAAAATTTGGAAATTATCAACTGTAAATACTGACTGAAAGTATGTATTGAAAGCTGTAGCGATTGTCAGCGCGTCCATGGTAGTCACGTCGTTAATTATAAACGAGTTTAAAGTCGTGCTGCCTGGTAAAATAGATTTCCAAAATTTTCGAGGGTTGCTCTTTATTAAGTTTCGCAATGTAACACGGAAATAGAAGTCTTTCGCGGAATTAGTTTTAAGTCGGAGTTCCTCCTTAGCTTGAATAAACTGAGCAGTCTTTACAGGGTCAGCGCAACGTTTTCCACGCCGCAGTCTGGCGATACGTCGCGATAAATGCAATAATTCCTAAATTAACCAATGAGCGACAATCTTTTTTTTTTTAGTTTTGAGTGACAAAAATTGCTGGATACACGATTTAACTAAGTAATAAAAAATGTAACGAGTACATTCACGTCACTGGGAATACTAAGTTGTTCAAAGACTTCCCAAGAATAGCTTAATGAGTGAATTATGGACACGTCATCGGCGCGGTTAAAATCAGGAAAAGTGTGGTAAACAAAACGTGTTTTAGGAACAGGATAAGCGACAGAAACAAAGACTGCCTCATGATTTGATAGACCGTCAACGACTTCACATTCCAAACGGTTTTCTAGGAGAGGTATACTAAGAAAGACCAAATCTAAAACTGACGACTCTCGTGCTCTCCTGAACAATCTGCTTTAAACCAAATGACAACGAAAGGTTCAGTAACTATCTACATATTTGAACGTCAGGACCAGGTAGCAAAAAAGACGGCACCTGTTTGCCAAATAAATTAAAGTCACCCATTAATATTAAATTAAAAGAAGACAGGTTATGCTCGTGCATAAAGTCACATAAAGCGTGTAATTGATTAATGGGAGAGCCGGAGGACGGCAGACAACGCCAACAACTAAAGATCTATTTTCCACATTAAATTTGCACCACACTGAATGAATCTGGGGAGGACTCTGTATTACTGAAAATTTAATATTGGTGTTTAAAAAGAGTGCGACGCCACCGCCGCACCCGTACTTCCTATCACCTCTAGCTACGCAGAAACCAGAGGGTGTGATTTTGGTGTCATATATTCCATCATGTAACCATATTTCAGTGACTTCAATAATGTGAGCAGAGTGGGAAGAAATTAGTGACAGAAACTCAGGGAACTTATTTACTAACCTCCTGGCGTTAACATTCAAGACACAATGACAGTCACCTAAACCGTCTTTTAAACCGCGGCCGAGTCAACGACCATCAGTAGATGGCCGTTGACTCGGTGATAGCAGCCTGGGCGGTGTAGTCCGAACACTTAGCCAGAGTGTTAGTTTTATCATCCTAATTATATCGCACAATATTGATGAACACGTGATCATATCAAAGGCGGACGGTGGAGCCACGGTCTCGAAACGAGGCCGATGCATCCCATGTTTTCTTTCGAGCAGAATGGTCATGAACAGAGAAGTCTTCCGATGTACAAATATCAGAACCCTTGAGCTCGGAAGAATTTTTCAATACTTCAATTTTTTTGCGGAAATCAAGTAGTCTTATAATGATAGGACGTGAACGATCGTCGTGTTTTCGACCTACTCGTTGGCACTTTTCAATACAAGGCAGTTATTATTCAGTTTATCCGAGAATATTTCTGATATGTTAGAAATTAATGACTCACTAGTTTCGTCTGCCCTTTCCGTGACGCCATGTGAGATTAGATTGTTTCTGCGTGAGCGGGTTTCCAAGTCGTCATTCCTCGAGACGAGTGTGTCTACCAGGCCAGACAATGACTTAAGTTCTATAAGCAGATTGTCACAAGATGTACAAGGGTGAATTGGCGTGGCGGAAGACGACTCAAAGGCAGCCACTCGTGCTTCAAGAGCGTCAAAGCTGGACTTAACTGACTGATGGAATAATTTGATTACAGTTATGCCCCGAGCCATCCTTTTCTGGCCAGCCAGCAATTCAGCAAACATATCCGAAACTGTGGGTTGTCTCTCGATATCTCCTCCGCCATTATCGCTCTCCCCCGAATCAGCAGCCCTCAAGTTTTCTGAAACCGAGCTGTTACTGGAACAGGACTTAGAAACTATGTTATCTTTTTTTTTTTTTTTTTGCTGTTTTTTTTGGGTGGTCCTGGATTCGTTTCAACGTCTCCGCTCAGGAGAAGGCCATTAATGCAATACACCAGCTGAGAGCATCGGTCAACAAAACAACAAATACCGTGATCGTAACCACGTGGGTGAGGAAATAGCAGTAAAAAGCGATCATCAGACCGTACACAATAAGCGTTCTGAAGGTAACATACCTACAAAAGAAGCAGACAGCGGTTGAGCATACTGCCTTCGCTGATATTGCCTCGCCTACTAAAGAGGAACTATGTCGGTGAAGCCCTTCTATCCTTTTTAACCGACGTCACAGAACAGGGCTTTTCGATGATTGGACCATCCAGGAAGACATAATCCAAGGGGATGACTTGCGGATTCGCGGTTTGTAGGCCGGTAAGGAAACCGTGAACACCCTCAATTCCGCTGGCAAGAAAGTCCGTGCACGAACAAGCCGGGTCGACCACGCAACAAGGGACAGTTGACAAAGCAGGAAGGGCAGGCAGTAGCTGGTAACCGTGCAGCGTGGTAGCATTGAACATAGGAACAGCGAGGGACCCGAAAACTGCGAAAGAAGCAGACAGCGGTTGAGCATACTCTCCTCGCTGCTATTGCCTCGCCTACAGCTGGGGCTGTGCTCTTTCTAAGTCAAATGTTGATCATGCTACCGAGACGCTTACCACAGCCGTAAAAAGTGCTATTGAGAAAGCTATGCCAAAAATCTACAACAAGCCGTCGATATTCCCTAATTGGTTATTTAAAGGACTCAGGCTTAACCTAAGGAAAAAAGATAATTTTCACTGACTTTATAAAAAAAGTCTGGTTTTGATCTTTGGCACACCAAATTTAGCCTATATCGTTCCTTAGTAAAAAAACTGTTCGCGCGTGATAAACGTCTACATCGTGACATCATAGAAAACCGTTTAAATCGACGACCGAAAATATTTTGGAAGTTTGTGAAACAGCATACACGTGAGGCGCGTCGCACTATCTTCCTGCGTTATGGGTCAGATAATGCTCCGCTGAAATCGCAAATAAGTTGGCAGATTTTTTTTAGAAATTGTTTTCTGTCGGTAAATAATTTTTTCAGCCTGGTGACGATTTCACATACTGCCATGACCTTTTGTCTTCTGTGCGTGTTGACTCAGCTGAAATCGCCGAAGCGATTAGAAAACTGAAACCGATGCTTTCTATTGGCGCTGATGGGATACCAAGTTTTATTATCAAAGGATGCAGTGAATTGTTCGTTCCGATTCTAAAGCATAGCTTCAACCTTTCTCTTAGTTCGAGAACATTTCCGTCTCTTTGGAAAAGATCGGTGGTCGTTCTTCTAAAAAAGCGGCCATCCGTTCCTTGTTACAAATTATCGCCCAATTTCCTTGCTTTGTGGCTTTTCGAAAGTGTTCGAGCTTGTCATCCGTACGAGAATGTTTTTTTATTTCCGACAGAAAATAAACTTGCTGCAGCATGGTTTTTTGAGTAGTAGGTCAGTCGAGACTAATTTGTGTACCTTTTTAAACTTTTCTGCGCCAGTTGTGGCTAATAGAAGACAAGTCGACTCAATTTATTTTGATACGTGTAAAGCGTTCGACAAAGTGAGCCATAAATTACTCTTGCGTAAACTGTCCTCATATGGTGTGCGTCTTGAATTATGCGAATGGTTTGACAGCTTTCTGTCATTGCGCTCAGACATTGTTCGGGTTGGTGACTGTTTCTCTGAAAATTGTTTTTCGACGTCCGGTGTTCTCTAGGGATCAATACTGGGCCCTCTTTCGTTCTAGATATTCATAAATGATATAGTGTACTGCGTGAACAGTTCTGAACCACAACTTTTTGATGATGGCCTTAAGTTGTTTAAAAGCATTAATAGTCTTAAAGATTGCGATGTCTTACAAGGTGATGTCACCAGCGTTTTTCAGGGGTGTAACTATATTGAATTGCTGCTTAACCCCCCAAAACAAAAGCGATTTATTTTTGCCGTCGGCGCACTTTTTTGAGTCTACTTATTATCTCGACGGATCGCCAATACAGCCTGTGTCAATCTTAAAGGACCTTGGTATGTGTATTGACAGCGCTTTATCTTTGATAAATCATATGTCGCTGGTCGTGGGCAATGCTTTTAGAGTGTTAGGGGTAAATTCTCGTTTGACGCGTAATTTTAGACACCCTCATTCGTTGATTCACCTTTTTAATTTTTTAGTGAGGTCAGGACCTTGGTGTTTGTATTGACAGCGCTTTATCTTTGATAAATCATATGTCGCTGGTCGTGGGCAATGCTTTTAGAGTGTTAGGGGTAAATTCTCGTTTGACGCATAATTTTAGACACCCTCATTCGTTGATTCACCTTTTTAATTCTTTAGTGAGGTCACGACTCGAGTTTACTTCTGTCGTATGGAACTCGATATCTAAGACACAGGCTATGAGCATAGAAAATGTACAGAAAAGAGTTGTCCTGATTGTTTATGAGAGATACTTTGAGCGGCGCTTTTATTATGCGTATGAATATATAGTGAAAATGTTTTCACTTTCACTACTGTCTAAAAGAAGGACTGTTCGAGATTTAATTTTTCTGCACAAGGTTTCAAATGGCGTAGTTGATTCGGCGCAACTCCTTGCGACAGTGAACTTCCATATTCCATGACGTGCACCCAGAACCCTTGCTTGTTTTGATGTCCGCTCGCCATGTAATACCTCACCTCTCTCTCGGATTCAGTCATTCTATAATACCTTTGCTCGACCCCACCTTGACATAAGTGCACCACTTTCTATGTACCGTCACGATTTTACCAATATGTTTGTGTTAGATGTTTTATCTTTTTTAAAAAGTAAGGGTGTTTAGAGCTTATTTATTTGCTTGCTGATTTTCTTTGTTTGTGTTGGTGCACTAATGAGAAGACCAATGTTGTTGTTTTTAAACAAAAAAAATATTATTAGTATTATGGCAATTCAGAGACAACCAACAATTGTGGTTTCTGCAGCCAATTTTCGTCATACCTCTGAAGCCTCATTGAGACAAAGACAAGCTTTATTTATTCGGTTCAAATCCGGATAATTAATATAACAACAAAAGAAAAACTTCATCTAAGTTTTTTTTTTGTAAATAAGTTACTGTTCTGAAGGCTCCAGTAACTCAACATTGCACAGTTTTTTGTTTCTGTTTTGTGGAGTTCGCGTCAGCTTATAATACACGTCTTGAAGCAAAAATTATGCGAAAAAAAGTGGCCGAGTCTTGAAACGACAAAAACAAGAGCACATAACCCCACTAAACACGAGCAACTGATTTATTTTATACAACTAGTTATACATTTTTATGGCTACAGATGTTTGTCTCTGTTGCTGGAGATGACATGCCTTGCCAGGTGATTTCATCCGGTTAATTTTTTTTTTTCTTTTCTGCTTACACTACAACGTTTTTGGGTATAAATGTCTTGCTTACTGACACGAATATGCAACTCATTCAATTCCCAAGACACCCCATGGCGCGGTAGCACGTGAAAGCCTCTCTTGAAAAGCAAATGCGGTGGTTGCTGGATTCAGGGAAGAGAACTTTGAAGTGTTCTCATTATCTATGGTATCAATATCATAAATAATTAAGATTCCCCGTTAAAGGTTCAGGGGACGAAGCATACGAAAATGACATCTTGAGAAAGATGCATCGGCGTGTGAAGAACCTAACTTTTAGTTGCATAAGTATTTTAAATCATTCCTGATCTTGATAAACTCTCATGCCTCTCTAAGGCAATGCAGTGCATTTCGTGGGTGCACTAAACACAGTAGAACAACACCCGAACGTACAATAAAAATAGTTCACTTTTATGCAGAACACGGAGACAACCAATCACGACAGGGATTAGTGATCCCAGTAAATGGCGAAGCTAAAATACAAATCGATCTGAGAAGCGCTGAGCGCGCAGGGGCAATCGGAAAAAGTGCAACGTACATTCCCATTGTTCTTAGGCAATTTGTTTGTTTTTCTAATGGCCGCTTGACCGTCCTTTGGTTGGATGCTTCTATTGTTCGCCATGAATAGCTGTTTCACCGTTCTGCAAAAACGTGAACTCACCATTTTTTTTTCTTAATAGGTAATTGTGGAAAATGGAGTTTCTCAAAATTTTATTTTGATCGGCTGAAGGGGAAACAGAAAATATGGCACCTAAAGTGCACGAAGCTTCGCGACGATACTCCTACAGAAAAGGAGCACAGCCCGTGGTGGACTGGAGGGCCGCATTGCATGCAAAGTTCACGAACGGTGGTACTGCGTTCGAGTTTGAGTGGCCGCAAGAGACGTACATAAATAGCGCGCTAATTAATGCACGATGACACTCAGTGCGTGTTGTTCGAATGTAGTCCTTGTCCCGCTTGTCCTAAACTAATGCGGCATTTCGTTCCGACAGGGTTATTTCCAGACGCTCGCCTTGGAGGGAAGCCTTTCGGTGTACGGCCCTGACGTGACCATTGCCTGCCCAGGTCCGGTCGAAACTCGCATGTGGGCAGCTACCCCAAAAAAGGTGAGGGGTCCGATTTTTCAGACGTGACTTGCTCTGCTCCGCGAAATTTGCTCAAAGGCGTTGTAGTAAAATGTTAAAACCTCTGATAAAAACACTGAAAAGCATTAGTTAAAACCGTTTGAGATCAGTCTATTGGAAAAGTATACTATACTTCATTTCACCATAAATCAGCGCCGGAGGTCACCGACATACAAGCCCAGATACTAATAATAAGGTATCAAGGTCATGGCGTGTTCATTGCTCTTGATTGACTGAGAGTATGACAGCATACACACATATAGGTAACGTAACGTTCACAGATATTCAAACGGTACGTTAAGCTTTTCGCATCCCTGATTTGAGCGAGTAGGGTAGACCTTGCTTTTAGTTAAAATGAGACAAAATTTAGAAAGCGTCTTGTAAGTAAACTTTTGTGGAAAGATTTGGCACATTAAGACACTGAAGATTCATTCGGGGACTAGACCACCGTGTTAATACACCTTAGTCCTTCAAAACAAACTTAACACACACTCGAAAACAAAAGCTGTAACGAGAGACAATTGAGAGGCAGGTTATCTGAGAAAATGAATAATTATACTACAAATAACTTACCGGGGCGGGTTAGTTGAATTAGTTTCGAGAATCGGAAACAATCCCGAGGGATTGAGGACGGGCATATATCCCGAACGCTTTCGATTGGGGCATCCTCTTCTCCCCCTTTTTCTCTCGCTATATTTTGGTACCGTAAAATCCTGCAAATTGCAAATACTCTTGGCAGACTTAAAATAAATAGAAGTAATCCAACGAACGTATACCGGCAGATTTTTCGACAATAGGTCTAACCTTTCCTAAGTAAACTACGCACAGCACAGTAAAACACGATAGGTGCTCTATCAATTACTGCAGAGAGGCCAGTAAATTAAGGTGCATTTCTTTATGCGAACAAATGTCTTAACTAGTTGTCCATATTTATATTTTTATTAGTGAAAATACACGTATGCTTTCTATTATGAAACTTTTAAACCGTAAATTATAAAACAACTTGGATCGCTTGGGAAGCGAGGTGGGGTTTTAAAAGTGGCCGCATGAAGTACGGGCGCAAGGCAGGCGTAAGGAAAATGAGAATGTTAAGAAACGTAAAAGCCACATCAGCGCGTCGAATTTATATGCAATTTTGGGACCCAGATTAACAGAGCATCAACTGAATGTTTTCCGAATTCTGACTGAGATTGTGGTTCTGAATATGTCCAGCGAGGTTCAACTTGGAACTAGAGGTTTGTTTAGAGCAATGAAAACGTTAGGAACTCCAAACGAATTAAAAGGTGGTTGCCCTGACTTAAATGCGCCCTTGAAAGTGACTGACATGACACAAATCTTAATAATATGCGATAATGAAGGACAAGACAAATACGTATGATCACCACCTGAACTTCCTCTTCTTCTATCAACGCGATTTTTTATTGTTTAATTTAATCAACTAAATGTACCATTTACCCCCGTTTCCCCCCTTCCCCCCCCCCCCCCCCCGCCCCCCCCCCCCCCCCCCCGCCCCCCCCCCCCCCCTCAAAAAACAAAACAAAACAAAACAAGTTGCTCGTCTTTGGTTGGATGGTAAGAGAAGATATTGGTATTTGGAATTCTATCGTGGACTCACGAACAGTTTCAGTGTTCTGGGAACGGCTGGGGGAATCACACGGTCTAATTTGTAGTTTCCGTCAGATTTTTGCGAATACTTTGGTACGGCCAAAATACCGCGAAATAAATTTGGGAAACGGCCGCAATAGCGACAGAGTTACCGGATTAAGACGAGGACTCCCAGTTTGTAAGTGATGTGACGGTGCCTGTCGTTGTGGCCGCTAATTTGTGCTTGTCGACATGTCCGTTTGTAATGAAGCGAAAATCTTAAGCCCGGCGAAAAAGACCGGCTATATTGTGATTAGATAGGCACAATGAAGGGTAGGATGGTGTCGAGGAGAGCGAGTGCTTTTCATTTCAAGAACCATATACAGAGTGTCCCCGAAAACAACAACAACAACAACAACATTAGTGTTTCTCTAATTGCCAAAAAAACAAAAAACAAAAAAAAACACATTACGCATCGTGGAATGCCAAGTTTCCGGCCATATGGAGAGCTGGCTGTCCGAAAAAAGGTATCAAAGTTTTAAAACAAACCTTTATCTTATTCAAAAGCTCTAATAAATGTTCATACACTTTTAATTGTAGAATGGTGTCTGACGGAGCCCACGAACGCATGGGGCTAAAAGGCGCCAAATACCAAGAACTTTCCACACTCTCCCATTGAAAATTTTCGAAAAGCACGTATAACTTTTGCATAAGGTTATAGTTAGTTTAGAAACTTCAATGGCTGATCGAGACCGCTAGTGTTATATTTAAGTGAAGACCGAGTTTTGGACGACGCCATTGTTGTGTGAAAAAATAAATAAATAAAAGATACTGTAAATTGTTTTTGGGGGAACGCTGTTGAATCGTTTGTATTGTGTAATCTCGTATGCAGCGGTGTTATAGACATACTTTAGCAAGGGAAGGGTTTCGTCCCATGGTTTGTTTATTCAGTGGAAAATGCGTTGCAAGCATCGTAGAAAGTTGACAGGTATATCGATAAGATGACAAGTTGGCCCAGTTGGTTACTAATCACTTGAAAACACACAAAAAAATCATGGATAATATAAAGAAAGATCTGAACTTCTTGTCCTGTCCGCTGCGTCTAGATTTTCTATCGGATTCTTTCCTTGTTTCTTGGCGTATTATCCAGTTAGATCGTTACGTCGACCATTAGTCTGAGGGTGCTATCCGAGGGTGTTGCGGCGGATAGTTCGGCAGTTTCGGAGAGAGTGTTGTAGTACACTTGACAAAAAAAACAAAAAAACTTGGTGTATTTCCTTGGTAATAGCTAGTGACTGCTGGTCACATATACTACTAGGTACCTACTAAGCGTAGGTAGTACCGTTCAAGCCAGAAATGGTTCTCAGGTCAAAAGTTTGAAACGTTTACTAACCCGCCTAGTATATTTCACTGCATTTAGCTAGTAAATGACACTTACTCTCAAAAGACCCAGGTGGCGCTTGTCAACATAAAATTCGGAATTGCAAAAAATGATTATCGCTGGGAGTATTTTTTTTCCACGCTGCTTACATGTGCATTTGCTCATGTAATATACATTTAACACAAACAAGGATTTATAACACGGATGGCAAACAGGCCCAACACACACGCGACGACATGCTAACCTAATCGGTTCCCCCAATGGCTGCCCATGCGACTTTTATACTAATGATTTGAGAGTCGTTGGTTGTTCATGACCACCTCGTCCGTGAACGATGTTACCAATATAGTGCTCGTTTTTCACGAATATTTTTCTTCACAATCGCTGCTAAACATTCCAAGGAATGTTTCTCTTACAAAGAAGTAACAGTAGACGCAGTAATTATCTGTAGCAGTCTATAAAACTGTGTTCCCGTTGGTCCCAAGCAGCTATGATCTCGGTTCCTGTATAGTGACTGCAGTTACTAATTGTCGCACGTTTGAGGTAGTAAAAGCTAATAAAAAAGTAGTAACGGGCAGAAAATGTAGTGCCTGCTGCACCTACTAGCCGTCACGCGTTTGGGGGAGTAAATAGTAAAAAGGGGGTGATGGTCAGGAAAAGGTGGTAACTGCTGGAGTTACTAGCTTTTTACTAGTATTGTTTTTTTCTCCGAGAATGCATACCTGACATAAATATGCTACTCCAGTCGCTTATACATTTTCGGAAGGATCTGTGACGTCAAAAAAATATTGTAGAAAAAAAAGTTGCGGCTATTTAATTTGCAATGCCGATGACCAGGAAATATATGGGGGGGGGGGGGGGTGGACGGATGTGGGGGCTGAAGCCCTACACGCCCCCTGATTACGTCACTTTTAACAACCTTTCTTATATCGGGAAAGTAGGTTGGTCGCAATTAAGCATTTGCCATGTTCGGACTCGGAAAATACCAATTGCTTCTAACACTCTTGAAGGGGTGACTAGGGGCTGTAATGGGTGAAGGTGGTAAACGGAAATGAGTGTTGAAATCTTTCCGCGCTTACAGAAATCTCATGATGTGTTGTGTAAGTCCATGTGTTGTCGAAGGTAGAAAGATTGCGCTTGAGGCAGGACAACTGAAGTTCTTTCCGGCGGTTATCACCTACTCAGTGAGTTTACGCGGGAGGGGGTATTCGAATGTCAACGTACAAATCCTTTACACTGGAGTAAGAGTAAAAAAAAAAAAAACACATTTGGAACAGGGACAAAGTGATACCATGCTTTGTATGACGCGTACCAAGCTACTCCTTGAATTGGTTGCCAAGCTTCATGCGAAGTAAGGATGTCTCGGCGATTCACGGTCGTAGTTCGACGTTCGGATGTCCTCATAACGTAGTTAAATGGTACTGTTTGAATGGACATTTATCTAAAATGTGTTGAGCAAGTGCGCTCGCAGATATGGTTGTTTGTCAGAGAGTGCATAGGAGGCGAGAGAGAAAGAGCGCGTGGTTCTGGGGAAATGGGGAAACGCAAATTACCTGGAGAGAAACAAGGTGTACGAGAAAAAAAACACACACACACACACACGCAAACGAACTTCGCGTTCCTCTCACACTGGAGCGCTGTTTTGCTTTTTTACCGGACACGGGATGTCGGATCCGTCGAGGAAAAAAATGTGCCTCAAGTTACACTGTGCGAAATCACCAAGTAGAAACACAAAGTTCATTTTGTGTTACTATGGCGTTTGCCACAAAAGTGAAGAAAACGGAGAAATATATTTTTAAACAATCTCAGAGATCTTGAAGTTTTAAGCTATAGCTAAGTTTCAGCATGTCCGTTACCGCTAATATCTGTCCAAGTTGTACTGATACCCTAACATAGGAAGTAAGGTCTCTGGTTTAATTCGTTGAATCGTAATGTTTTAGTTATTCTATTTGTTTGATCAAGATAAGCCTCTTTTGTGTTCTTTCTGGGACAAGACATTCCTCTTCGACAATGGCCTTTTCCATTTCAGTTTCAACTCGAAGCAATGTCCACTTCCCGCTGCGCCCAGCTGATAGCCATAGCGATGGCGAATAAAGTTGGCGAGACTTGGATAATTGCCAACCCGCTGCTCCTTCTTATGTACACTCCCCGTGTATTGAGAAGGTGAGTGTAGACCATTGTAATAAGTTTTCAAAGCATATTCTAATCGAAGCCAGATCAAACCTCTTGTGACTTGCGCATCGATGATCAACATTACCACCGGTGAATTAGGTTTTTTATTGTGTCGTGTTAGATCTTGTAATATCGGTCAAAAGCCAAGATTATTTCAGTGCAGCAGTTATAAGGCCTTGGGCGCTTAATAATGGAAGCTGTGCTAACCGAGGACGATCGCGTAAGAAAAAGGAAGGTATATGTACACTTGTCCTAAAATGGCCTTCTTCGCGCCGCTATCGTTGCCTGCTGGGCTGTAAAGGCCTTCTGAGCATGCGCTGTTGCTCCGCTCTGCAGTATATAAGACTCTGCGCATTCGCCCTCAGCTCAGTGGCTCAACATTTTTAGCCCGGGTGACAAGCGCTGGGAAGATTTATACTACATTTCAGCTTAAAGGGAAGCTGAAGAGGTTCTTAAATTGAAAAAAAAAAAAAAAAAAACAGTTTTGATGTAAGTACCTTAAAATGCTTGTATTTAAAGCTTTTTAACCATCGAATTCGTCGTAATCGCCAATTGAAGACCTGTGAGACCTCAAAGCAAGCTGCCTTAAGATCTACCCCCTATCCTTCAATCAGAGCCAATCAGAGCTCGGCATTCTGACGTCACCACAACTTCTGCAAAAGAAGCAGACGAACTTGCGCTCCGCATTAGTTTCTCCGATCGAGTGGTAGGAACAAAGGAAGCTGCTGCCTAGTAACCCATGCGTTTCCAATATTTGGCGTGACGTTCATGGCATTTGTAGTTAAAGTAAAGCGTTATACTTTGTTTCCCTTAAAGTTCGACCGCAGCTAACGGTAAAATCAGATGGAGTCAATCAAGCAGCTTGAAAAGTGCATTGTCGTGACGCTATCGTCGTTTTGTGTTCTCTATCACCGACTGAACTAATTACGCAAAGAACCAACCACGCACAGGAAATGCCGCGCGATCCTTCGCTTTTTATTTCTGCATAATTTGTATAGCGCGTGATAGAAAACCTACCAAGGCAACAAGCGTCGTGGCGACACACCTTTGCCGCTGCGTGATTGGCTCATTATGATCGTAGCTTCGTTTAGGATAATCTTTACAGTGAAACGTGCGATAAATAACGGCGAGTGAAGTGAGCAGTTGACACTACCCAACGGGCGCATCGAGACTATCGGTTTCTTACTATATATTACCTAAGCACGAGAGCTACGTGCCCGCCGGACCAATCGGCCGTCTCCCTCTCGTCGCCTGACCAGTGCTACGCGCATAGTAGGGATCGGAGCGTGATCACGTGGCTGAAGAGAGACATTTTACTGGTTCGACGAGGATGTAGTTTTCTGCGCAGTCGCAGCTTGGGGGTGAACGGTGCGTACAAAGTATGGGAATTATGAAAGAACTAACTAAGGAGAGTCGCATCACGTATTAATAGTCACTGACAGCCTAAGAAACGTATAGGGCGTGACTTATCTACCCTTCTTGCATCGTGATTGACCCTGGAGAGAAAAAAAAAAAAGATACTCGAGACTCGACACGGCTTGCGCTTCTTACTATGTCGTTGACTATAATAACAATAAACCCTTTCCGAAATTGTGAAATGGTGCATAGATTATGCGTTTCCGCCATCGGTTTGTCTCATCGCTTCCGGTGTGAAGCCAGTGACTAGTTCCGAATCCGTGCCGAGCACTAACGCAGCACTCGCATTGAATATGTTTACATCCGAGTACACTCCGAATGCTGACAAAGCGCTCGTGTCTAATGCTTGCTCACCGTGCATGACCAACTAATGGCGACCGCACATAATACATGCGACATTTTGAACTTTCAAAAGGGTCGTTTTTTTATATAGGTGAGGCGATACACTATATGGCAATGTAAAACGCGCAAGTTTTGAAGAAGACGGCACCAAAGTCATAAAATAAAAATAAAATAAAGAATGTTAACGAGAATTCAGTGGGAATTAGGAACCGATGAGAAGAGGCATGTCGCTCTGTTTGATTAAGTTACCATTTCGTAGCGTGCTATGGTACCGTAGCGCCCCACGACCAATTGCTGAGGCGCTGTGCTTATTTTACGCGTGTTTTCAGGTGGGCTTACAAACTTCTTCCAAGGAACAAGGCACGAAAGAACGAAGAATAGATAATTCGTGGCCGAAGAGAACCATGCTTAAATTCCGAAGCTCGACAAGATACGGCGTACCAGAAAATCAAGGCGACCAGTGCTGACAAATATAAAAATCGCGTGATGATGCATTTTTCCTTTTAAAATATTAACCAACTGAGCTATATGTTTAGAGGAGTGCTGCACGGCATATGTGCCATGGCGATCTTATCGCAAATCGGGCAAGCAAAAAAGGCCGGGTGTTTATTACTCTGTCAACAATATATCGTTTTGTGGCATGTGTTAAAATAAAATGGCCGGCGACCGTGGTATTGCCTAATTGTTTTCTTTTTCGAGTTAATGCGCGTCTTTTTCACATCTGGCGCAGGTCGTATAATTTAGTCGATATCTTCCCGTTATTTTTCTGTCTAGATTAATTTAACCTTTGCCAGGCACTTTGTAAGTATATTTAAGATGCTCTAAAGACGCAGAAAAATATAGGATTTTGTTTGCTTGTTTTTAAATAAAAATTTGTCATCCTCTGTAATTTTTTTAACGAGCTCTGATAAGCAATTACTCGTAAGCTGGTTTACGTTGAAAATTTCGATGTCCATGGATAGGCCGAAACATTTTTTAGAGCGCAGCTCTAAAAAATGTTTCGGCCTATCAGCAACGGCGTCGCCGTTGCTGATAGGCCACGTGACCACGTGCAGTATCAGTCGCCGTTGCTGATAGGCCACGTGCAGTATCAGCAACGGCGTCGCCGTCGGCGTCGCCGTTGGCGTAACCGCGAGGTCACGTGACCCCCCCGAGGTCACGTGACCCACCCAGGTCACGTGACACCCCTAGGTCACGTGACCCCCAGAAGTCATGTGACCCCCTGAGGTCACGTGGCCCCCTGAAGTCACGTGACCCCCTAAGGTCACGTGACCCCCTGAAGTCACGTGACCCCCTGAAGTCACGTGACCCACCCAGGTCACGTGACCCACTCAGGTCACGTGACACCCCTAGGTCACGTGACCCCCTAGGTCACGTGACCCACAAAGGTCACGTGAGCCCCTGAGGTCACGTGACCCCCTGAAGTCACGTGACCCCCTTGAGGTCACGGGACCTCAAGGAGTCACCTATCCCTCAGTACGCTTCTATATTCCTCCTCAAGAGCTGCGCTCTAACCGGCGTTACAGGGAATCGCAAACGGCTTTCATTTTTTTATAGGCATATTCAAGTTCCTTTTTTAGCTTAGTGACCTCTTACGGTCGATAAAAAGGAAGTGGAGCTCATGCCGAAGACCCCCGCGCGTCTCGTGTCTGGAACAAATCTCGTTTAGAGCAGTCTGACAAAAACCACCATAGTAGACCTCCTCTGACTGCGTTCAAGCCATAAATTCTTTGACAGGTTGGTGGAGGTGAAGCGACTCCCATCCCTGGCAATTGCCTGAGAATGGGAATCGCACTACTGAACTACTGGACAACCTCGATGTCTCACGAATATTGTACCGTGTCCCGCTTCATTAGCCTGACGAACCTGACCACAAAACACCGCCATCGGACCCTCATACATCCAGAGGATCTCCATATTCGAACGTGGACGACTGGCTCAAAACTTACGAACGCGTGACTCCGCATACCTGATAGTATGGTTCTTTAAAGCTTGCAAACGAGAAGAAGAAGAAGAAAAGGCACGGGATCACCTGCTTCAAAGCTATCAGTCGACGCCGCCCGAGTCATGAACCGCTTATATTAAAGACGTACAATGTCTATGCCGCCCAAAAGACCCCGAGACGAGTGCAAGCAAGGTCTAACATATTTCGAAAGACTGTCGCAAGAGCTATTCTTTATTACAGCCCCAGAATATTCCCCCACTGTGACCAACCACGCATATGAATGTTGAGCGACTCCCCGAGGTGTCGTTATTGAGCCACTCGCCGACATTAGCCTTTTAACCTTGATCCGCACCATCATCCCTAAGGAGCTGCGATCTTTCCTTGGTCGCCAGTATGAATCATTCCCGCTTCCACGGCCATCCCGTGGGCTCCACGACATCCAGTCCAACCTCCTACTTTAAATTGCAATATGGCTGTTGACACGCACTCCTGCCTACAGACCGGCAGCACTCCCGCCAACAGTGCTGCTAGCCTAACAACAATTCCCAGTTTTATATGGTACACTACGAAGGTAAACAACTCCACAACTTAAGCGCATCGCCGTACTGACATTTGGAGGACTGGCGACAACGGATATGGATGCTTTTTAAAACGTAAGGTGTACTGGGCTTGTACTGGGCGAGTGTCGTGTTACCGAAAACGAACGAACATGTACGCATTTATCGCAGGTGGCTTTGGCGCCGGTTGAGGGCGAGTACGGCAGTGATGTTCTCGCCCTTTCGCTGATAATAGTCGCCTTTGAACCATGGTGAAAGCGCTAAAACGAAGACTATAGAGACGACAAACTCGGGCGCTTGCGTTTGCCTTTTCAGCTCTTTCAACCATGGTTCAAAGCGTTCACCACCAACCTGCCCAGCAACAAGTAATTTGATAATAGTCGCGGATGAGGCGAGGCGCATTAGGCCAATCGCGACTTCTCTGGGAGGCGTGTGATTGCACTTCCGCCACCCGATCTTTCTTGCCTTCCGTCGCCCGTTCCCTCGGCACTCTGAGCCTCTCCGTTCAAGAAGAGGGTGGCTCTCGACGACGTAAACGCGCCCGCCAGAGAGGACGTCATCAATTCGTAGGAGCCGACGGTCTCACCCAGGGTGTTAGGATGGAACGCATTTGACGTCAAGATCAAGCTCTGAGTGAACGTGAAGCAACACGTAGAAGAGAACGTTGCCGAGTGAAGAATGAACATGATGGTGCGACCACGGACTTTGTGCAACGCGTTTGCGTGAACCTGTTTGATGATAGCTCCTCTGTTTGTGATCGGCTGTGGTTTACGCAAGACACCGCGCGACGCACAATCTCCGAAATTTCCAGTCAAACGCCGTATTATCATTAAAAATGTCTCACGAGTTGACGCTGTCCATTCTCATGTCCTCTCGTGATCGTTAGAGCAATTTATATTGCCATGCTCCAGGGCACATCCACCGTTATTGCCGACGTCGCAAGTACACGCACTACCTGCCGCGACATGCCAACTCGTGGAAACCAATGAAACAGCAACTCCGAAGACTGCCGTTCCTTAACGACCACCCTCCCGTTGAAAACTTAGATTTTTGCCGCTTCACAACGAAGTACACACAACCCGCCGATAACACAAATGCCGGATTTTTCATGACCGCTCGACCGGCCCATCGCGCGAGCATCATCCCACCATGGTCGCACATTGTCTACCTGGCCTGCCCGTCGCCGCTCGGTTTCCCCTTTATATGACACCCCTCTTCCATCCCAAAGCAATCAAAGTAAAAACCATAGCCTGCACCAGCAACGTAGGTGAGTATGCATGCGCTTAATTTGTCGAGAACTCTCTTCTCTCGAATGGACGCGTGTAACTCTGAAAATTGGACGACATAAGCTTATGCGCCGACTAACAGAGGGACAGGAGGAGACGAAAGTGCTCAGGGATGTCAGAACACCGTGCTCTCCCTGGAGTAATTAGTGGGTAGGCGTAAAGCAAGCTGCCCTTGTCTCTTCTCACTTTTCGAACGCGTTCGAGCACGAAGCCGGAACGGCGGAACTCTGGACGCCGGCGTTTGGCATTCGAACTCGTTCGAAGCGTGAATAGAGGAAAGGGCAGCCAGCTTTGCGTGTACCCACTATGCCTTCTAACCAGAGCTCGGCGTTCTGACGTCCCCGAGCAGTCTCGTCTCCTGCTGTCCCTCAGTCGGTCGTCGAATTTCTTGTCTATTGGGGAGGAGGACAGACCGTGACGCCCCAAGTGGTTAACTTATCAACTACACGGATGGGGACAACAAATAGAATGACGCAGCGTTCGGCCGACATAACCGAACGCGGCGTCAGCGTTCGGCTGGAGTTCGAATTCTCCGGCGAGGGGGAGGAGGGGCTCCTTTGTTTCCACAACGGCCTGCATGAACAATGCAGCATGCACGATCCCAGCTTAGCACAAAAGCCGAAGTGGGTCAAGCTCGCATTCTCTGAGGATAGATCCGGCACTTAACGTCGCTTCGTCGATTGTTAGTATTTTTTACATTAGACTGTGCCCCGCGCTCTATTGTAGAAGATGACATGGCCATGCCCATAAGGCCTGCTGGCATGTGCACAGGCCTTGTGTTGAGTAAACACCGAGCGTGGGGAAAACAAACGGGTCAGAGCGCCCCCTATAGTTGGATCTCCTGCCCAATAGGCGCCTACATCATATGCTTATGCCTCCCTCCGCTGAAGAATGATACGTATGGCCAACGGCGAATTCGTGCAGCGGGTAGGTGCACTGCGTCTTTACCGAGCGGTTGTTGCCGATATATTGCAATGTTCACTCTACACTCGGCACGCATTGCAGACATGGTTCATGGTTTACATTTTGTAATGAAACTTCACAAGAAATAGCAACAAGCGTGTCAACTTTAAAATCAATTCTATGATTTTTTCTTAATTTTTAGTTATACAGCAAGAAAAAAAAATGTATTTTTATGTCCTATTTTGATGCCTCAGTGTTGTTAAAAGCATGTTCGTTTTGTCAGATTTAAGTAAGACATGTCGACTTGTGCGCCTTTTTTATTTTCTGAATATTGATGCATCTCTATTTACGTTCCAAAGTAAAACATCAAAGAAGTACTTTGTCATGTTCGTTATTAATTTATACATTGGTTTAAGCGGAAACCGGAGCAGCACAGTGAAGCAGGTAAAGCAACACAATTGAACAAAAAGCGGGCCACGCAAACTTTCAATATCAGAAAATAGACATGAGCATACTTTTGTGCATTGAATACGGAAGGGTATACACAGCATCAGGTCACGACAAAAGATCGTGCGATGTAATTCGCAGCGTGCTCAAGCATCTGCGAATATGTCGTAATATTGATCGAATCGGGTATGTTATTTTTTGGCAGTGCACATGGTGAAGGCGTAAAGGCTGGCTCAAACAGCACCGCTCGTTACGTACGTTATGTTACAGCAGCTTACGTATGCTTATGTTGAGAGTCAAACGTCTGTGCTTCGTGCGAACTGTGGCAAACAGTTCAAGAACAGGTCTTGGACGCGACGTTCGCGGCATGAATGTTGGGGAGACTCATAAAGTTACGCAAAAGGATATAAGCAAATACTCCCTTGTGAACGGGCCTTAAAGGTAAGTCGAAATGCCGTCGACAATATAGTTGCTACGTGCAGGTCTGACGAGCGAGCTTCATGCTCTAGATGGGTGAGATGAAGACGTCTCTTGTCTTTGTTCTAAAGTCCAGGGTAGAGCGCCGGCCTACGAATCCCCATGTGGCGGGTTCGAATCCCGGCCGAGGTGCCCGCAGTCTGACGGAGGCTGATTGCGGAGGAGGCGCCGTGTAACCGAGCTTTCGGTTCCACGTCAAAAGATCCCCAGGTGATCCAAATTAATCCTAAGTCCTCCGCTGGGGCGTGCCAGATGCCCGTCGTTGGTTTGGCACGTAAAACTCCCAAATTTAACATTTGTGCAGAAACACTCGAAAAAGTATTCGGAAATGCAAATACTGGGATACATTAACATAGTAGCTAAAATACAGATACAAAAATATATATGTAAAGATGTATCGCGATAGTACCGGAAATACATTTTAAAAAGAGGCAGAAAGTCTTTGGAAATACAAGTACAGGAATACATTTTAGGGAGGGCAGAAATACAAATACAGAAATACTGATATTGCAATACATTTTTCAAATTTGGTCGAGACGCCAACTGAGATGAAGCTTGAAGTTTGAAGGAGAAGTTTTTGACCCCGAAATTACTTTCTTGTAGTCTTTGCACTTTGCCTTGGAGGTAGTGGTTTCAGACGAAGAGGAGTCTTCAATGGGCTCAAAAAAAGTTTCATCAAGAATTGACCCCGGTCCCTTCCATGACATCCTGTCTGTCTGACGAGTGATGCGAAAATAATTCAACCTCTAAATAAATTCTTTCAGCCTAAATCCCATCAAAGCTTCACCACGCCCCTGCCCAATAAGTACGCCCCTGTCAACATTGATCACATGACGTCACGGTGGAATAAACTCGGAATTCGTCATCTGAAGGTGTGGCCTTGAACATGAAACTTTACCCACACTACTGTATGAACGGTCAACACGTACTTTCGTTGTAGGTGACCTCATTGAAGATCGTGCAGGCAGCGTCATTTCAAATTTTCGAGAATAGGTGACCACCTGAAGCATCCAGGAACGCATATCTTATCTTCTGTTACGGTTAAAAAAACGATACGGTGGCGTCCTTGTTGTGAAGGTTCTTTCTGCGGACCCTCTGCCACCGACGCATAGATTGCAGTCCTCAAGTTTCGCATCGCATCATCCAAACAGAGACCTCGTGCGACCTGATATTGCCAACACTGGTGCGAGCTCTCCGAGAAACAGCGGGCTCGAGACGAGTCGCAGGTGTACGAAGTCTGGGTCGGCACAGCGGGGCCATGTCTGGCTTCTTCCTGGATTTCGGAACACCAGAGCAGCGGCTCACGTTCACGCCGACCGATGACTTACCCTTGAGCCATGCAATATTACGGGCGCAGATGCATTCAGATATGTGGTGAACTTCACTGCGTGAGTAGTCCCACTATTTCAAGTCAACCACCACCAGGCTCCTGCTGCAACGAACTGTGACTCAGCTTTGCGGGCTGGTTGTACTGTGTTCGCTAAGGCAAGAGAGGCGGTTAGCAGCGGGCATTGGATGCGAGCAAACAATGACTTATCAAATCCCTACCTAGGGACCTGCGGCAAAAGATGCACTGACTTCACTACTGGGCCGTGGCACACCACCTGGTTCGAGTCCCCAACTACGCAATACTTCTTAGAAGAGAGAAGAGGACGCATAGAAAAATAGTTTGGAGAATCGGAAGGAACATTGGTCAGCATAGTAACAATGCCCCAGCATCTCCTTGACCATGCTGCTCCCAGAAGTAAAAAAAAAAAAAAAAGGCGTTCGGACTTGTATTATGGTAGGGGGGGAGTATTTCTCAAGAAATATAACGAAATACATTTCATCCTGATTGTTTCGCGATAGGAAAAAAATTCCAAATGTATTTCGATACAGGAATACAAATACCGGTGAAAAAAGTGTATCGCGATACAGAAATACAAATACGAAATGTATTTCTGAAATACTATCGCGATACATTTGTATCGCGACCCTGCAAAAGGCAAGCTGGTACAGATCACCATATATCTGTCATTAGTTAGGTAGTGGATGAAAAAAATCATGGCGTTAAGGAGATCCAGACGTCCTGAATTCTCGTCTCCCTGATAACTATAAGGAGGCAGCTACTGCAGGGCCACCTCGCGATGCTGCCGAGGGCTCTCCGGGTGGGGTCAACTAATACCACACTCAATAATTAAGGCCCGCGAGCATTGTCCTCTTCCACCATGGAACGTCATCATAGTACAATGTCTCTGGCTCGGCAATAGAGCAACACGCGGATCTCAGCAGCCAGTTTGCTTATGTCTCCGCTGCCGAAATGCAACGAGGGAGCTTCGGTATTTTTGCACACGCGGCACACTCGCTGGAGCTCGGCGCGTGCAGTGTCCTAGACTACGCGAGCCGTCTCGTGTACTTCCGCCTACTTTTTCCGCGGACTAAATTTTACGGCAGCGTCACGCATGCGATGTTACCCATTTGGTGAGATCGGTTTTTCGTACCCGAGCCCGATACCGAGCTTCCGTCGACGCGTTGGTTGGATACAAGGCCCGACCGAGCGCTGACGCCGCATTCGTGTCCAATCTGCGTCTTCGCTCGGTGTTACTGTGATAACGTTCCAATTCTAGTGACCAGGCTCTGACTATTTGACCGCGTGCCTCCGAATCCGGGGGATGCCTTTCGAATGACCGATTAAATCGGCTTGGAAACATACCGTGCCACGATAATCGCAGGAGTGCCTGAGGATAGTGAAAGCGTCACTTCAAACTTTTTATGAACGGGCCTCCCTAATCACAACGTAAAAAAAAAAAGACATTGGTGGATTTTTAGGGAATTCGTTAGCATGACCCTTGGGAAACGCCACACACGTCCTCCTTTGGCAAACGCCAACGCTAACTCAATCACTTTACTGTTCTGGCTTTCTTTTTTGCTTCCTTTATGTTTTTCTGCATACTTTTGGCCTCGTTAAGGGGTCAATGATAGGATTTTGCAAAGTGGGACGTGTGTGGCGTTTCCAAGGTTCATGCTAACGCTTTCTCTAACAATCCACCAATGGACCTTCATGTAATTTCTTTCACTATTTTTTACCTCAGCCTCTCAGAGTACGACGAAGCCGTTGGTTACAGTCATTCTTTTCTTTGCAGATGGTACCACTCTTTTATTTAAGGTTAAACAACCTCTGAGATCGAAAGTACGGCGGCAGTTGTTCTTGAAAATCTATACTTATGTACGCAAGTTAATGGACTAAAAATAAACACAGACAAAACTAAATGCGTACAGTTTAGACCACGGAATCGTAATATATTGTTGCCTTTAAATATCACGATGAATTCATCTCCCTTAGAGATTGCAAAATCTGTTAAAATTCTTGGTGTCATTTTTACCGAATCACTCTCTTGGACTGAACACGTTGAGTATATCGACTGGAAAGTTTGCAAAGCCATAGGAATAATATCAAAAACTCGTTTTATGTTTCCTGCTCGAGTGAAGTTGCTCTTGTATTACTCTCTGATCTACACACATTACGTGTACTGTCCCCTGGTTTGGGGAACCACAACAAAACAAAACGTAACAACACTGCTACTAACACAGAATAAAGTATTTTGCATAATTGAAAATGTTTCTTTTTTTTTCATTCTTCTGAGGAGCTTTTTCGTAAACATAAAGCTGTGACAATTAATCATTTGTACAACTATCGTTTGATGGGAGTCTACAATACGGCAGTAAAACAAAATAACAACTTTTTTCTTTCTGTACTGTCGGGCTTGGAGAGAACAACCCAGACGTATGAAACTAGACACAGTGAGGGCTGGTGTGTTACTACTTCCCGCACGAACTATGGACTAACTTCTTTAAAACATACACTACCGTCACTTTTAAATGACCTCGAAGGTGAAAATATTGACATTACTAAAAAATCAAAGGGTATGCTACACGAAATGCTCTAGGAAAACAGTGTTAACGACTTTTGTTTGTAGATAATCGATGCAATAAGGTGTAGTACTTTGTTTTTTGCTTTTCTTGTTTGAAATGTCTCTGCTGCTTTGCTACACGGAGTAGGGCCTCGTCAAGCTGCAAGCCACGCAGCTTTTTGTCCTATCTCCCTGCTTTGTAAATAAAGGAAAATAAATTAATTATTATTATTAATTATCCGTATCACTCGAGGAAAAAAACATATACCACTCGTGGAAGGAACCGCATACACATCACTCGTGGAGGAAACCGCACCCATCGTTTCAACGACACACAGACACACCACCCGCCCACGCACCGCTACTACGCAAACCTAGAGCGAAGAACATCCGGCGATGGGCAAAGCGACAACGGAGCACGCCCGCATTCCACCGCCCCGAGGCGCCTCTTGCTTTCTAACTCTGCCCCAGCTGTGCGACGCTCCTTGACGAAAACTAAAACGCTGGTTGTGACGAAAACCCGGCGGTGTCTGTGAGTTTTCAGCGTATTTACATCAGTAGTTGGACCAACGGTAGCGTCGCACGCGTCACCCTCTCCTTCTCCTTCTCCCCTCTCCCCGGCGGTGACATACTGACAGGCACCACCGGGTTTTCGTCAAAACGAGTGTTCTAACGCTAACGCATTAAAACAAAAACAATTACTGGATTTTTTTTTCCATACGGCGCCCGCCTTCTAACCGCGCACGCTCTGACTGGCGCAACAACCAACACATGGTAGGAGTGGCTGTGTCAGCTTAGGAAATTGTTCCTATGGCGGTCAATGAGCTGCAGTCGCCGTACGGAAGGCACTCTGAGTGCCGGGGTCGCTGCCACGATCTTTCTGTTGTTACTGAAAGATGGCGGTAGTAACATCGGCTGTCCGGAATGGCGGCGATCGAAGGAAGCTGTGTTGACTGCATCGAAAACCGCCAACGCTCGGGAAAATAAACTGGCTATGAGAATACAACTGTATGCGTACCGTGCCGAGGTTGGCATTCTCTTGATTCACTGAGTCGGAACGCCAGTGCAAATCCTAACGCATGTTGTCGAGAGTCAACGAAGCAACAGGAGAGCTTTCGGCATCATTGTTTTCTTGAGGGCGGGCTCCTAGTTGCTCAAGTTTCCCCCACTAGGTGCGTTTTCTAGGAACCCATCAGTATCAGTGTAGCAGTCGGTGTTTCTACCAGGCGCTGCGTTTTGCTCACGTGAATAGTTTTAATGCGTTAGCATTAGAACGCTTGTTTTGACAAAAACCCGGCGCTGTCTTTCGTTTGTCAGCGCCGGGGAGAGGGGGGAATCACGGAAAGAGGGTAACGCGTGGGACGATTTGATTGGTTCGAAGCGCTGACGTCAGCACACATTACTCTCTCTGTCCCTCCCCAGCGCTGACGTACTGACAGACACCGCCGGGTTTACGTCAAAACTAGCCCTTTCATTTTCGTCGAAGTCACGCCCACAGCTGGCACGGAGCTAGAGAGGAGGAGGCACCGTTCAACACCTCCTAAATAATACTGCCGAAGTGCTGAATGGGTTGGCTTAATCGGAGAAGGCCAGCGCTCTACACATACTGGAAACCAGTGCTTCGTCAGCGCTCGGCTTTAAGTCAAGTTTGAGCCGAATGTTGACGCAATCGTCGTGTCCAGTCTATGCCCAGCGTTGGCCTTCTCTGATGACGCCATCTCTTTCAGCATTACTGCTTTGTTATCTAGGAGGTGTTGCGCCGCGGCGCGGTGGAATGCGGGGGTGCTCAGTTTCCGCTCTGCCATCGCCGTTTGTTCTTCGCTCTGGATTTCCGTAGTAGCGGTGCGTGGGCTGTGATGTGTGTATGTACTTAAAACGATGGATGAGGTTCCCTCCACGAGTGATACCGATGCGGTGTCTTTCACGAGTGGTATGGATGCGGTCCTTTCCACGAGGGATAGGAATGACGGTCTCCAAGGGCTTTGACGTACTCTGACAGGCAGAGTGTGGAAATGGGATGAAAAAAGATTCATTAGTAGATTCTTAGGGAATTCGTTAGCAGGACCCTTGGGAATCGCCATCCAAGTTTCATTTTGGGAAACGCTACCAGTGTCCTCGTAACGAGGAAAAAAGAAGAGGCAGCAAAAAACAGAGGATGCAAAAGATAAAGCCAAAAGACAAGCCAAAAGAGAACGCAAAAAGAAAAAAAGTGAAGGGGTCAGCGTTAGCCTTTCCCAAAGGGGGTGTTTTCTACGGTCATGCTAACGCATTCCTTAAGAACCTACCAATGAATCTTCCAGTAATTATTTGGAGACTCAGCGAGTTTGCCTATTTTGTGATGGATAATTTATACGAACAACCATAGCCTCCTCTATACTCACAAAGGCTGGCAGTTCAATGTCGGAGCCATTAAGTGCCCCGTAGCAGATTTGGAGCGCGAAGATCTGGTAGCACAGAGCATTTCCCGGGGAGCCTGTATTCAGCGCACAGCTTTTGAAGCGGCGAGGACCCGAAACATGGTTTTAAAACCCGATGAGAAAAGAGGCGGTAGCCCGAGGAACGCGAGAAGCACGAGTGGACATTCCATTGCTCGGGACAAGTGTGTTTCGGCGTCTCGCCGCAGCGGCGCGCCCGTTACACGCGTCTTGTCTGCCACTCTATCGTTTCACTTTTGGCGGCCGCATCTCGTGGCGATCTGCCAGGCTTGGTCAGTATAGAGGAGGCTATGGAAGAACTTACGACAGTGTAATTTTGTTTCCTACGGAAGAAAAGTGCGCAGGTGATGCCATAAACGCCTTACAAGGAGGCTTCTCGAAGTAAAATACAAGTTTACGAATGTTTCTTGCGTTTTAAACAACGCGAAGTGTTGATTCACGATGAATATCGTTCAGGACGTTCTTCTAACAGACGAACTGAAGAAAGTGGGGCAAGAATGTGTTAAGCCATCCTTAATGACCTCAGTCGTATCATTGCTGAACTCGTTGAGTTGATAGGAGTGTCATGAAGTTCCAATCAGTGAAATTCCAGGTCATACGGTCAACCAAGGTTTCTTTTTTTTTTTTTTTTTTCTGGGAGGTTTTAGAAGGTTGCGTGGCGATTCGCCACCATGATTTGCCACCATGCCACCATGGCTGGTTTGCCCACCATGACAATGCGCCTGTCAACACCGCGCTGAGTGTTCAGCAGTTTTTTGACAGAAATACGGGCGTGGCCCCCGTACTCCACCTTCCCTTTTCACCCGACATCGATTTTTATGGCTCTGTACAGCGAAGCTGTATATGACTCGTTGATAGGGTTTTCCTTGTGTCCGTCGACAGAACAGTAGTCGATGGAAAACCGTCGAATGCCCCTTATCATCGCTCGCGCGCGCCTTATCGTCTATCAGTTAATTTTGGCACATAATTTAATAAGAAACGCACAAAATAAGTGTCAAAACCACATGATAGATGATAAAGTGCCTGCGATCAATGCGAAGCACGTAGTGCTCCGCATATGCGTTTCGCAGTTAAGATTGCGGTCGCATAAGCTGCCACCGGAACGGCGGAGTACAAAGTGGGGAGTGACGTCATTAGCCCCGCTAAGAATGCGAAGCACGTAGAGCTCCCCGCATCCGTTTCCTCGGTAAAGATTGCTGGTGCATAAGCTGCCACGGCAACGGCAGCGTACGAAGTCTTTCATATATAAGAACATTTTTTTGTACAGTGCATTTACTTTTCTTTCGTCAATAATTTGGTACCGACCCTTTCGCTGTTTACAAAAATGAACTGCTGCTGTGCCCCAAGCCACTTCCTGTCGTGCAGTCTTTGCAAGCCTGTTGAGCTTGCTTATGTCACAAGTGCTAGAAAGTATCAATGCGACACAGGCAACAAAGTTGGACATTTAACGATGGGCTTTGGCTGTACAATATTACATCTTGGAGGAGGCAAGTTGGTTTACAAGAATACTCGAAATATTTTATCAGATCTCGCACTCCACCGTTCTTTTGGTGTTCACCTGGAGAATTGGTAATTAAACGTTTTATCTACATTTCAAGCAACGATGTTTAGGTGGCATTTGTTCATTCTTTTTATAAACCGCGAGTTGTCTGGAACGTCAAAGACTGGATCACCACCTGGCGGCGCTTGCCATAAAAAGGGTATATAGCGGAGTGGGCAATCCTTGCAGGAGATACCACAACTTCGCTGGTCAACCACCCTCAAAGCGTGAATGGAAGCCCCAACTTTTGTTTTTTTACCCTGATGAAAACTTTTTTTTTATCAAAGCAGAACGGTTTGCCGATCTAAAAAAAAACAAAGGCAGAAAAATTGAAGGGCATTTAAGTGGATGATTTAAAAAAGTTGTCTTGATCATTGTAAGAAACGTTTTGACAATAGCGTGTATTGCATAAGGCAGAGCACATTTTTAAGGTCACTAAAATTTGATCGTGTGAATGAATACACATACACGATTTTCAATAAAAAAATAAAAAAAAAGTAACAACAACAAAAAATCCGGTTTCTTGCCGAGCTCAAAAATATCAACAGCATCAGTTTGAAGTAAGCCATTTTCCTTGGAGTAAATTCGGTTTCACATTCCTCACGCCGGAACGCAGTTGTGAAACTTGAGGCTTAGCTGCACGTCTTAAATAAAGTGTGAAGGCGCAGAAAGCAGAATGGCGTAGTATAAGTTCACACGCGTCTGGAACTTACAGCGTTGGTGACAACCGGCAAAAAATATTTCACTATAAACTTCGCGCACCGTTGC
Organism: Ixodes scapularis; assembly: GCF_016920785.2. NCBI lineage: Eukaryota > Metazoa > Arthropoda > Arachnida > Ixodida > Ixodidae > Ixodes > Ixodes scapularis. The sequence continues at coordinate 149,079,855 of NW_024609846.1, forward strand.
GCTGTGTTTAGATTATCAGATTTTTGTGCCGTTTGTGTGTGTGTGGAGACGTGTCTAGAAACACCACCAACATCTGACATGCCACTCGAAGTAGTTTCGTTGTTCAGCCCCACGCGAGAACGCAGTTATGGAGTGGAATACGTTTTCGATTAATACAGAGTCTGGACAGTGGACATGCTCACTGTATCGACTGCCCGTGGTCATCGATGAAAGAAAGTGCTCGACACCAATCGCGTGTGTCTTTTGTATGGAGCTGTATTTATGCCGTTAAGTTCTTGTTTTCTTTTTTGTAGGATCGGTACATTCGCGTAAGATCGATGCTTAATTGTTGGTCTGCAGTCAAAGGATTCAGTTTCTTTAGTAAGGAACATAAATGTTGGAGTTAGTTTTTGTTTCTATCAATGTCACCTCTGGCTGACTTGCCCCTTTGAGCAAAATATTATTATGCGCGGAGAGAAATAAAAATAGTATTTCCATAGACGTGAGAATTGAAAAAGACTCGGTGTATATTCGGTTAAGGTAGCGTTCAGGTGCAAGAATTGTCGATGTGTACTCTAAGAAATGTGCTTTTGCGTGTTTTGCGTGCGGATGGTCCAAAACACGAAACCACCAGATCGATGTCGTCCGTGTCAGGAACGGTGGACTCGCATAGCCTCATGTAGTCTATGTGTCGTCGGCAATTGAACGTACCACCGGGAGTTTTCATTCGCACTCGGTAGGACAGAAGTGCTGCCCGATACAAAGTGACTACTTTCAGCCAACGGTCTCAGGGGCGGGAGTTCTTGACATACACACGCTCACCAACTGCAACCTGACGTTCTCAATGACCACCGAATGACAGCTTCCTGTATTCTGCGTTCTGGACATTTAGCTCAGTGGAGGGCTTCAAGCGATTCAGGAGTGTGGTAATGCGACGTCCAAGCAGTAGTTAGTTTGGACTTTGAAGCGTGGTGGAATGTGGCGTGCTTCTGTATGTAGAAGAAAACTAGCCAACCTAAGGTTGAAAGGGTGACCTTTTGTATCTTTTCGCAGGGCCTCTTTAGTGTGCGAGCGAAATGATGCGCTAATATATTGCTTGATGAATGATAAGGTGCGGTCTTCACATGATGCACTCCGTTTTCTTTCAGAAATGTTTCGAGCTGGTTCGACATAAATTGCTTACCATTGTCGGTTATTATCCCATCAGGTAGACCAAAACGGCTAAACAGCTCTCTCAAGTTGCCAATGGTGGCTTCTGCTGTGGTGGTGCTAGCCACGAACACTTTGGGCCGTTTAGAATGGGAGTCGACAACGATGAGAAAGTGAAGTCCCTGGAACGGCCCTGCAAGGTCCAGGTACAGGCTCAGCGAGGGACGGCTGGGCCACGACGGGTTTCCACGAGTGATATAGCTGACCGTTTTCAAGAGCGACGACGAAAGACAGCCGACGCCACGCTGTCATTGAATTGAATCCGATAGAAATGAAAGCGCGTTTCCATCTGATGAATGCCACTGATCATAGAAAAAAATGTTTTTGCGGTTTTTGTAACAAGGTGTGTCTGTCAAGTAAGCTAGAAGCGTCAGCTGAGCGTTTGTCTGGTATTACCTTGACATTATAAAGCACTGAAGCAGCGATGTGTGAAATCCAAAAGACGAGGATTGGTTCGCAGGCAGAGCTCGTTTGTCGGCAAATCGAGCTTAGTCGAACGTTGTGTGGATACAGTTTTGTAAAAAGGAAGCATGTATGAATGTTTTTCTTTTTTCAATAAACAAGTTTTCGTCTTGCAAACAAGCAATATTTATGCTCCTGTTTTGTAATTTTGCTGATACATTTTAGTACTAAAATTCAGTTGTGCTAGAACTGTGTTTCATTTAGACTGCCTTACAGCTTAAAAACGCTCTTCAATTCTTTTGAGCAGTGGGTGGTATTTTCCAAAGCCATTAAGAATCATCGTAGGATTTAGTAACGCAGAGCCTGCTCAGGTGTGGTACTGGACCTCTCATCCAACGCCGTTTCATCAGACGCCGTTTTATTGAACGTCGTTTCATCGAATAAGTGGAAAATACATCGAACGCTGTTTCATCGAATCGCTTGACGCCGTTTTATCAAATTTCACATTACCGAATTTTGCAGGGTTATAGTTTTTTTATATGTTTTACTTTCGATTTCGAATTGTTTTGGTGGTGATGTGGACTCAACAGAAATATGCTTACTACTCTGGTGACCTTTTTATTGATTTTTTTTTACTGAATTTTAAAAGGTATCAACAAAATAGAACTTGAGTGCGTATGCGACATGACTGTTTTCTGTTAAGATAAGCGGCCGTTCTCCAACACACGCTTCGCTATATTTTTATCTCCCTATTTGATGAAACATGAGAGGCACTTTCTGAAGAGAAATACAACTTTTCTCCAAAGCGCCATATTTATTTTGTATTTGTGTGTTTACTTCTGTGTTAATTCCATTCTTCAAGAGTATATCCCTCTTTAAGACATATGTTGAAATGCCGGCAGGTCCACAGTACTGCCGATTATAAAAAGAAAAAAAGTGTAAAGGAGAGAGACACGTGTTTTTTTTTGCTATTTCACGGGACATGAAGAAAGGTCACTGCTTTTAGGATGTCTTCGTTCTTCAAGCAGAATACGTCTCTTAAAGGGCGAGATATGCCCGCGAAGGGATGTACCTTCGGCACTGCACCCAAGGATCACTTGCTTAAGAAAAAATGGAAATCAATGTATTCTTTTTGCTTTTATTTGCCACAATGGAAGCACAAGTAATCAGTTACAATGAGAAAAGAAAGAAATAAAAGGCGTAGCATGGAAAATATATTTTTGTAATATTACATACCCACTTCGGAGGAAAGGGAAGTATATCAAATATAATCATTGATATGACACCGCTCTACTTTCGGTGTTAAAATAAAACTATTTCCTTGATTCATCATCTCTATTTCTCAATTTTATGTTCGGCGTTCCATGAAATGTCGCTCAATAATACGACGTTCTTTAAAGCGGTGTTTCGTGAAAAAGCGTTCGATGAAAGATCCGGAGCCCAGTTCAGGAGTTATGATGATAGCTTGCAAATCGCTAGACCGTTAAATGCCACAATCACTAAAAGCTGTTTTTCAATCGATGAATCTTTATATCCCCTTGCTTTAAAAAGATAGACTGATTATACTCCTTCTTGTGGTTTTGGCTGCTACAAGTCGTGTGGGCACCTGAAGCGTTGACATATCACGTGGTGTTACGTCCCGCTCAGTTTACAAGGACGCAAGCCAACTAATCTTATCGGATGAACGTACAGCCTCCATCTATATAAAACACCCAATAGGGGCGCGCTGCCGAAAGCGTGGCCCTGCGCGGGCGTGGTGCGCGTTTTCGGCAGTTGCATATTTCTCTGAGAAGAGCAAAACTCGATAACGTGGCCGGTTCTATTTTTTGTCTTTTTCAGAGATGCTGAGCGGTTAGTAAAGTATGTGCACTTAGCTTGAACTTTCCTCTTGCGTTGGCGCTGGTTAATGCACGTATTCGAGAGCTCGTCGAGCCGCCTAATGCGAGTGGTTTTCTCTCTCTCCACCATTTACTTGAAGTATAATTAAATCATTGTATAATTACTATAGACCTTGTCGGGAAGCACTGACGAAGTCCCTTGATTCGCTTCAAAGCGAAATGGCATGGCACTAATAGAGTAACAAGGTGAATGGCGGAGCCAGTGTAGCCTTCCTTTTCCCGTTACAAACTCAAAGCAAAATGCAAAAAAAAAAACAAAAAAAAAAAAAACGGACACAACACACAAGGTTTTAATGAGACCTTGGGTGTTGAGACCCTGTGTGTTTTCTCCATTTTTTTTCCTCGCCTCGAGCATGTAATGGAAGCTATTGACCAGCTCAGCTGTGTTTTCCCCATTACTTCGCTCTTCCTTCTCCTTTCAGCACCAAATTCTTATTTGCGGAGTGAGAGTCAATGCACCAAATATGACCAAAATCACCAAAATCTCTGTGGAGCGCAGGGTTTTGAGACGCAACATAGTTTCCTCTCGGCGTTTGTGATATGTAGAGCTTAAAGCTGGTTTACACAGCACGGTTTTCGCACGTTTTCTTAACATACGCATAAGTCACCGAAACATTCGTCTCTTGAACGTCGAGTGCCAAACTACCTCCTTGAACTGTTAGCCTTGCTTAATATAAATCATATATGCTCCGGTGCCTTATGGTGTATTTAGAAATAAGCTTTCGTAACGGAACGTCGTGTAAGAAAACGTGTATTTGTGAATCAGACTTTACACTGAAGTATGACGAGGAAAAAGCTTTTTAAACCTTCGGACCTTGTGTGTGGCACTTATACACGATTGATCGCGTTATTTTTCTAAGGCGAGCCCTATTTTAAAACGACTGTAAACATGGAGATGACGACTCGGCGCAATCTCGCGCGTTTTCCGGGGGACAAGGTCTCCGTCGGCAGACGTGCCGGGCAAAAGTTGATTTGGGCCGAAACATATTGTGTACCTTACATTTGCGAGAGAATCAAATTTATAACACCTGCCATGTTTAGAACACTGACGCGGCAGAGAGCACGAGCGGACACCATCTCAGCTCTCGAGGCCGATTGCGCAAGACACACGAAGGCGCATGCGCGGCGCATCTCGTCGTACCCGTCGCGTCTCCTGCATGGGCGACGGTCGCTTCCCGCAATATACTTTGAGGCGGACATTTGAGACCGTTGCAACTTTACATGCTCCGCACGGAGCATGTAAATTTGCTATAGGCCCAAACTGAGAGCAGCTCTTCTAATAGCTGCTGTCTCGCCACGCGCTCTGAGTGAATTCTTTATATCGGTGTAGGCGCTACGTTTTGTTGTTATGCTTTCGCGGGAATCAGAAAAGTATAAAACAGCATTTTATGCAAAATAAAACAAATTATCCCCACGATTTCTACATGCACATACGGTTTGCATGCGATAAGTGCCACAGTTTATACATATATGGGTCGCGCTGCAGAAGTCAGGGGATGCTAGGTTCAATCCCCACCTTTGCCCGTTTCGATCTGGATGAGCATCGTACCGGCGTGCGATCGCGTATCACTACTGTGTGATGCACGTTAAAGACCCCAGGCTAGCGGTTGTTATGCACTGGCTAAATTGCTCTTCTACAGCTGGGAGACTCGTCGCCCGTTGAGGCAGACCAAGTTCTAGGCTGTATAAACATACACACTACCCAATTTTTTATACATATATGAAAGGGACATACGCAGACTCGACAAAACTATATATTATTTCACCCTAAAGTGAGACTGACGGGGTATTTATTGTCACCAAGGCTTTTATTCGCACTGTCATATGAGAGTCCAGCTACCCAGAACACAACCTCCGGCTCGAAATTCGTTCCCTTTTCGCCTGAAATCCGCCGATCGAGAACCGGCCACTTTGAGTCGCGGTCACCCTCTTCTTCGTTGTTTCGTTCCGTTCTTTATGGTTTAGACACAACCGCCAAATATAATGAAAGTCGTGGGTTACCGAAGGCACACATTCCATATATATATATGGGTGGTTTCATCTCAAATCGTGCAGGCAAAAAGGGTCGAATTTTTAATTTGGATGAAAAAAATATATGTTATGGCGCCGTTTCTAAAACCGCAGTCGACACAAACCACAAGTTCGTCGGATTTTTTGTTCTCGACTTATGAATTTTTAAAGAGGCCGCGGCGAAAAGCAGTGTTTTTCACACCCGTCGTGGGTCGGATGTTTCGCTTGATCTCCCGCCATGGATTTTCAGTCCACATTATATTATCTTTTTTTAAGCACTCTGTGGACACATTTAAAAAGCTCCAATACCATGAAATAATTTTAGGCCTTTTGCTTTTTTTCTGTAAAAATGTCAAAAACGCCTCCTCGGTCAACTGTTGACGAACTTTGACAATTAATTACTGGCGATCTACTTGGGTTACACCAATATTTTTTATTTCCATGGAGAGCCCAAAACACGCTCTTTATATTTATTATAAAATGTCTTGGCTGTATAAAATATCCTTTGCGGTACGTTTACGTTAATATTATGCAAAAACCAAAAAGTACCATTTTTGAAATTGATTTTCTCAAAAAACCCATTTTTTATTTTTTTTATTTTTTGTTCAAATGTAGATATGATAGTTGTCTACACGAAAATCAAGCCTAGAAAGTGTATATATTGTTTGTATGTTCTACATTTAAGCATCAATATCGTACAAAAACGTGTTTTTACAGCTCGAAATGGACTTGCGAATTGCGCGTCTTCACAAGCTTGGAAATAGTTTTTTTCTTTTTTTCAACGTTCCCACATAAAAATGAAATACAGTATTTCCACCCTGATATGTTTATTGATTATTTAAATTTTATTATAGGCGGCAAGCTACATCGGAGGAGTTCCAAAAAGAGAAAGCAACACTTCTTAACAGACCAGCAGGTGTCGTAAATTTTTAACGTGTGGGAGTCGGCCGACGTCTTATTGATTTGGGGCCCTCATTGGCCTGCATGAACGTCCCGCCCTTTCGGAGCCAGCAGATGACCACGACCTTTCGCGCTCGTTGTGTTAGATGGGACGGCCCGTGACAGTAAAGCGAGCAGCGCACCCTGTGTCACGAGGAGTGAAATGGTACGATTCTGTCGTTGACGCGGCGAACAGTGACAGCCACCCAGGAGGAGTCAGTCAAAGCATTGCACAAGGGAAAGCAAAGGAATCGTTGCCTGAAAGGATGAGGACACCACGGCCATACAATGTCGACGGTCATCAACTGTTCTGCCAGCCAAAACAACGCCGCGTGCGCGCTAAAACCGGCGGCGCGGGACAGAAATCCCGCAGACGCACACACGAAGATGGGCCGGTTTCGTTAGGGATGTGGGGAAATTTGAAACCAGCCATCCGTGCATGCGTGAAACGATACCGCCTGTTTGCCCTAGCTTCGAGCGCCCTATCCTTACCTTGAAACGGCCGTGCTCTCTCTCTCTCTCCGGGGAGATCCGATAGCACCGAAGGGTTATCTATTAAACTTGAGGAAGAAAACGAGAAGGAAGTGTTTAAGTTTAATTATCCCCACCAACCCACTCGTTCTGTCCTTATAAAGGGTTATCTCTTTTCGAAACAGCAAAGCCTGGAGACTGACATTAAAACGAGCGTGTTGGTAAATATACTTGTGTTGTATTCTGCCCGGAGACTAGTTGGGTCGAAGTCAGCCTCCTTGTCAACTATAGCCGTTTGTGAAGAGTGGGCTTCTCCCGGGATGAAACGTTAGCGCCGGCTGACGTGTTCTTTTGAAAAAGGGAAGGGGAAAGAGAAAGTTTGAGTAACTGCAGAAACTACCTCGAAAGGCTCCTCTCCCGATATGAAGCTTGAAGCATAGTATCGGTTACCTTCTCGCGCATCGCCTGCTCGAATCTATTCTTCACTTTCTTTCGTACAGCCACTGTTCCGCACAGCCGTCGTGGATGTGCGTAATAGAGGGAGGAACAGATTCCAGCATGATCTGGACGCCGTCATTATGCCAGACTTCAATGTCGTGGGACCGACTCGTGTGTGTTTCTTCGCCCCGCTGAATTTTGTTTCTCGGGTGCGGTTTTTTCTGAACGCTTTTTTTTTTTCAATGTTTTCTTATTGTTTGTTAGCACTGTTCAGTTGTTGTGTTTATTTCGTCATGGCGTAGCGGCCTGGCGGTGATGTAGAGAGCGTGCTCGCACGCATTTGGTTGCGTCCCGTTTAGGGAATGCCCGGGGGAGTTGGTTTTTGTTCTTGCCATGTGCGGCTGAGTTTTCCCCTCTTTATTAAATTATTGATTTTTTTTTTGTTTTACCTTTACGTGCCGTCGACTTCTTTGTCTGACTTTCCACCAGGCGTGGACCTATCGCCTTGCCACCACTCGTACATACTTTTTTTTAACGCAATTTTTGTTAAGATCGGAGTTGGGCAATTTAATTCCTATTTATTTATTTTTATTTCCTACCCCTCTCCATGACACACTCTCTGTGTGTTTCGGAATGTTCCTGTGTCACCACTTTTGTGTATTACGGAAGTGAAAGGACATTCCCTGGTGACCTGTGCGATGTGCGGTGAACAAGCACCAGTGTTTGGTTTCGTAAAGAATTGTATATAATATATCGACGATGTGGTGACTTTCTTTGTCATAGTAATATGACAGCTAATAGCTAGTCGTGCTAGTTTATTTTGAAAGGTTTATAAATCGAAACAATACAACGTCTGTGCCTTTTGGCTATTGAAAGTCTACTAGGCCTGCTGATTTGGTTAGATACGTATCTCATGGTTCCCGCTCTTATCAAAACATACATAAATATTCAATACCACAAAATCCGTATATAATCGATTACAAAATGCAGAAGAAAATTCAAGAAAACTTTTTCACAATTCATAGAGACGCATGGGTCGCTATGTCTGACTTAGGTCTTGCAAACCAAAGACGTCTTTTTCCGATATTGAGGACTAAATATAAAACATGCAAACAATATATACACTTTCTAGGCTTGATTTTCGTGTAGACAACTATCATATCTACATTTGAACAAAAAATAAAAAAAATAAAAAATGGGCTTTTCAAGAAAATCAATTTCAAAAATGGTACTTTTTGTTTTTTGCATAATATTCACGTAAACGTACCGCAAAGGATAATTTATACAGCCAAGGCATTTTATAATAAATATAAAGAGCGTGTTTTGGGCTCTCTATGGGCATAAAAAATATCGGTGTAACCCAAGTAGATCGCCAGTAATTAATTGTCAAAGTTCGTCAACAATTGACCGAGGAGGCGTTTTTGACATTTTTACAGAAAAAAAGCAAAAGGCCTAAAATTATTTCATGGTATTGGAGCCTTTTAAATGTGTCCACAGAGGGCTTCAAAAAAGATAATATAATGTGGACTGAAAATCCATGGCGGGAGATCAAGCGAAACATCCGACCCACGACGGGTGTGAAAAACACTGCTTTTCGCCGCGGCCTCTTTAAAAATTCATAAGTCGAGAACAAAAAATCTGACCAACTTGCGGTTTGTGTCGACTGCGGTTTTAGAAACGGCGCCATAACATATATTTTTTTCATCGAAATTAAAAATTCGACCCTTTTTGCCTGCACGATTTGAGATGAAACCACCCATATATATATATATATATATGGGTGATTTCAGATAAGATCGACCAAAGGGTGGCTGGTCGACATTTTTAAATCAACTGATGTTTTTATATGACATTGTCTAGTGTCTGGTATAAACGAATCCACACTTAGTTTTGATCAGAAAAAAAAATTTGGAGACAAGAAAAATCGTAAGGCAGGGAGAGGTGGACAGTTGCAATAACGCGCACTGATGGAGGAGGCAAGTTTGAAAGTGAATAATTAAAACAACAAAATTAGGAGAATTTTAAAACTTTTTACAAACAAACTATGGGTACAACTTGCTTGTAATATAAAGTAATAATATTTATTAAAAATTTATTTAGTTTTCTAAAAATTGCCAAACATGCCTGCTCGAACGACAAATGGCAAAATTTGGAAATCTGTATCTCATGAAATAATTTAATCATTATTACATAACTTGCAGACATTATTTTACTAATATATGGCTATTATTGAAAAAATAAATAAGGTATCTGAGTGACACAATAGTTACAATATATTTAGGCAAACATGGGAAAAAAATCAAACAAAGAAAAATTCCAATGCGAATAAAAAAAAACGCCACCTTCGATTTTTTTTAAATTTGGGTACCCTGCTATACTCTATTTCAGCATTCATTTCTATTAAAAACATGTTGCATCATTGCACTGTGAAAGAAGAAACAACTCCCCAAAGTAGGGTCCTTTTTCAAAGCCTACACTTAGCAGTGTCCTATACAAGAAGTGACTCTGAGTTCCAGTTTCATAAAACTTGCACAAATCTTTTATATACATTTATTCAGATGAGGTTATTGATAAAAAAAGCGATCGGTCACACAGTAAAAGGAGGAGAAACTATATACAGCATTTTACATAAGCGTACAAAGTGGTATCATATTAGAGACTAATGATTTGAGAAAAGATGATGCAGTGTGAAGTTGTACCTTCCGGTATATTTTACATCCAGAGTAAAATAAATAAGTTTACTTCCACACACAAAAACACAGATATAATAGTAAGATATTTAGGTTGGCTGTGTATTTACGATTACAAACAATTTCAGGTGACGGATGCCACAGTGCCTAACTGGAGCAGCTTCGATGCTCTCGGTGTATGAATGAATCGTGGCAAGCCGATATACTTTATCCTGCTCGAGGATAACATTTTGGGATTTTTTTTATAGTGATCATATAAAAATTATTAGTAACCACCAACAAAAACAGTAGGTTAAATACTCAGTGAAGAAAAATGTGATAAATAAGATGTCCCTGCATTCAAAATAAGCAGTCCTTGGGAAATCAAATTCGGCACTTTACGCTAAGGTTTTCCTCGCTGTACCCATTTAATAAAGTTGCTTCCAAGCAGATCCGACTGTCCGTGCTACATATACGTCACAGGTCCCTTCTGTTGATGACTTGCTGAGCCGCCACGCGTGCCAAGACTGAATGCCAGGGAAGGCGCGCACCGTCAGCCACTCTTCTTTTTTTTGTTCACGATACCGAACAACCTCATTTTCGTCCAGATATACAATATGCACGCCTTTCAGTTTCTTTGATAGAACGCTCACCATTGTCCTGGCCGTCTGAATTGCGCTTACTGAACGTTCTCTCAGGTTGTTCAGCGTGGCCTGGTGCTTCACGAGTCCGCCAAATCCGTCACATGCATTTTTCCCATGTCCAGATGCAGAAAATAACCACTGGGCTTGTGGGCAATCGTCCTTTGCAAATTGGTGAAGCTGGTAGTGATTCTTGAAATGACTGGCGGCGCCGTCACTTACGTACGTCACGTACGAGTATACCGCAACGTTGTCTTCAACCCACTCCTTCACTTTTTCTAGAGCCAAGCAAGCGTGAGCGGCGTCGTGACACAGGTCCTCACTGATGATGGCAAAGCTGTTTGTAGATTTTCTTGTCGTCACTACACATGTAAATATCGAAACTTGTTTTTTTTTCCAGTGATATGCTTGCACTTCGTCAGGAAGCACGATGGTCCAGTTTTCAGCAAAGTCAAAATGAAAGACAATGCTCCCGCGTTGCATGCACTGTTTTTCATCGTAGATCGCTTTACCTTGCGTTTGCCGGATATGGTTGTGAAGTTCCCAACTTCCAACCGTCACTTGGATGACTTTTAGGAAAGTCTCAGGTTCCAAAGTTTTTTTCACAAGGTCGCCGGACTCCCATGTTGCAAGCACAATCTCTTCATCCTCCGGGATATCAAGTTCCTGGAGTGTAAGAAACTGGCCTTTTGGGCAGTGATCACAGTCTCCTTGAAGGCACAGTTCTGTTGCTGGGTCGCACAGAAATGCCGAGTTCATTTCACCAGTGTTGAATGTTGAGCCTGTAACGTTCTCTAGCGCGGAAATACAAAGATAATAATTGGCGCAGCGCACACAAACGCACACTTCCTGGTGTGGAATACATTGGACCCATCTAGGGCGCAACGAATAAAATTTCGTTAGCCCAACGCCGGAATCGGGATGCTTGTCTCTGTATATACGGAAGGCCTCTCGTATTGAGCGTGTCATGAAGCGCTTTGGCACGAACGTTTTCTCTCCGTTGAGCATGACAGAGATGACGTCCTTCTGGTTGGGACTTTGGCGCTAACATTGTAGCTCGTCTTTCGTGAAGTACTCTAGAACAGCAGACAGGTTCTCAGGGCTCACCTTGCACCTCGTGTAAGGATCCGGCTCATACCACACGCCATGCTTTTCTTTGAGTTTTCGGGATTTACTGATGAGGTACATTGAGGCCTGTGGAATCATCTTTTGAACCTCATTCTTCGTCAGTGTTGACGGCAGGAGTGTAAGCAGTTGACAACGTTCCCGGAGAGAGGTGGCGGTTTCAAAGGCCTGCCGAAAGTTGTCCACCCACTCAGTGAATGTGGAGCATGTTGGTTCGAACGAGCCCAATGGTGCGTCCCTGTCGTACGCAATACGTAGCCTTGAGCGTATATTCTTGACAGCAACCTGCTCCAGTTCTGTCTGCTTTCTCTTGACATAGGCAGGCCTGTCCCGACTTCTTACGACGCTTGGTTGTCTCAGCGGCGACACATCTGTAGGTAGTATGCTGCGATTTAGATCTTCAATTGCTTCTTCAGCTGGCACAAATATGTCAGGGCACTGCTCTGAGCTTCGCATCGAGATCTCCTTAGTGATGTGCATGAAGCAATGGTAGCACAGGTAGTCCGTCGCACTCACGTTGGTGGAACAGTCAGGCGGAAGAATTTGCTTCAACGAGTTTAGGTCCAACTCGCCAACACTTCGAAAATTCCGCTGCTTTGGTATAGTCTTTTTGTGTTTGCAAAAGTAATCTGCACAAAACACTCGTTCGGAGCTCCAGGACGTCTTCATAATGTATACATAAATAATAGAAATGAAACCCCAACTGATGGCATATAATTGCCAAGTGAAAGAACTACTGGGTGCACAAGTGACAAGTCCGAGGCTGAGGAGCTCACTCACTGCAAACGTACATTTGAAAAGAGAGGTCACAACTGAGGCTGTCGGCAAAGCTTGATCCACGTCAAAGGAAGAAAGAGGGAAAGTCTCCAGACAAAAAATTGTGGTCAGCGGCCTTCGAAAAAGACTTTCCGGAATCGCACTGTCGTCCCTCCACGCGCTGATATGAAAGCACCCGAGCTTCTACCACGTGGTTCATGACACAGCCTGAGCCATGTCGGCGACCGGTTCGCGAGGGGTTGGCAATGGGGTCACGTTGATGGTCACTCGGATTAGCCCTTGCTGTACTGAGCTACCGCCTGCAGTGCCTTATCGCCGGCTGGTGTCAACAACGAGAACACACACACCCTGTCTACACCAAAACTACAAGCGTTCACCACACACGCATCGCCGCCGCTTTTAAGCTTTTGTGAAATTGCTTTCGTTTGCCGCGGAGAACCGCCTTATCTTAACTACGCGCCTGAAATCCTTCCAGGCGGGCGTACACAATATCAAGCGTTTCGAGAAATGCCCGTGGAGTAGAACTATGGGAAAATTCGGAGCCCGCGATGTTGATATCGTCGCCGTTGTGTTAGTACGCCGTCGCGTACTGCAGTCCCCCGATGGGGGAGGGGGGGGGGGTGGGCGGTCTTACTACGATAACATGGCGACAGCGTTTACACTCTATGTATTTACGCGAGGCTCGAGTATTTGGGGATAATGCTGCCGGTTGGTGTGCCCCTTTGTGCCTGATATTATCGCCCGTGACGCCAGCGAGTGAGATGGCGACAGGCATGACTGCTCAGTAAACAGGCGTCGGCGGCTATGTTTTGCTGGCTGAAGCGAACCCCCTTGTCCTTGACAGCGAGCGGGGAAATGCGAAAAAAAGATTGTATCGGCCGTTTTGCCAGAACTAGCGACTAGTGTCGTCTGCGGTTTCCGGCAACTATTTTGCCATAATCGTGAGCTTAGCGAGGAAATGATTTTTGCTAGCCACAGAACACTACCACGCAGAAAGGGAATGCTTGAACATGTTTTTGTTCTGGATAAATATCAGGGATATATATGAAAGAGAGAGAGAGAGAGATGAAGGTAGAGCGGAAGAGGGAATAGCATATAGTGTCGCAGGAGAATAAAGTAAACAAAGTTCCTAGTGGCCGATGGCTGCATGATCTTTTCTCGGATCACTAGTCCGTAATATGATACCTCTTTGTACACAGTAGTTTCTCCTTAATTTAAGTGTGTGAACGATTTCTTTAGTTATCATTGACCTCATCTGAATAAAAATATATAAAAGATGTGTGTTGGTTTCATGAAACTGGAACTCAGAGTCAGTTCTTGTATAAAACACTGCTAAGTGTAGGCTTTGAAAAAGGACCCTACTTTGGGGAGTTGTATCTTCTTTCTCAATAAAATGATGCAACATGTTTTTAATGGAAATGAATGCCGAAATAGAGTATAACAGGTTACCTAAATTAAAAAAAAATCGAGGGTGGTGTTTTTTTTTTTATTCGCATCGGAATTTTTCTTTGTTTGATTTTTTTTCCATGTTTGACTAAATATATCCTAACTATTGTATCACACAGATACCTTAGTTATTTTTTAAATATTAGCTATATATTAGTAGAATAATATCTGCAAATTATATCATGATGATTAAATTATTTCATGAGATACAGACCTCCAAAGTTTGCCATTTGTCGTTCGAGCAGGCATGTTTGTCAATTTTTAGAAAAATAAATAAATTTTAAATTAATATGATTACTTTATATTAGAAGCAAGCTATATTCATAGTTTGCGCCTAAAACGTATTAGAGTTCTCCTAATGTTATCGCTTTAGTTATTCACTCTCAAACGGGCCCCCTCCATCAGTGCGCGTTAATGCAACTGTCCACCACCTCATGCCTTACGATTTTTCCTGTCCCCAAGTATTTTTTCTAGTCAAAACTAAGTTTGGATTCGTTCATACCAGACACTAGACAATAACATATAAAAACATCAGTTGATTTGAAAATGTCGACTAGCCATCCTTTGGTCGATCTTATCTGAAATCACCCATATATTATATGGGTGGTTTCATCTCAAATTGTGCAGGCAAAAAGTGCCGAATTTTTAATTTCGCTGAAAAAAATATATGTTTATGCGTCGTCTCTAAAAACGCAGTAGCCACAAACCGCAAGTCTGTCGGATTTTTTGTTCTCGACTTACAAATTTTAAAAGAGGCCGCAGCGGAAAGCAGTGTTTTTCACATCCGTCGTGGGTCGGATGTTTCGCTCGATTTCCCGTCGTGGATTTTCAGTCCACATTATATTAACTTTTTTCAAGCACTCTGTGGGCACAGGTAAAAGGACTAATACCATGAAATAATTTTAGGCGTTTTGCTTTTTTTCTGTAAAAATGTCAAAAACGCCCCCCCCCCCCCCCCCCCGGTCAATTGTTGACAAACTTTGACAATTAAATACTGGCGATCTACTTGGGTTACATCAATATTTTTTATGTCTATGGAGAGCCCAAAACACGCTATTTATAGATATTATAAAATAATTTAGTTTTATTAAATATTCTTTGCGGGACGTTTACGTTAATGTTATGAGAAAACCAAAAAATACCAATTTTAAAATCGATTTTCTAAAAAAAAATTTTTTTTGTTGTTAAAATGTAAATATGATAGTTGTCTACTGGAAAAGCAAGTCGAGGAAGTGTATATTTTGTTTGTATGTTATATATTTAAGCCTCAATATCGGAAAAAGGCGTCTTCGTTTTGAAAGACCTAGCTAAGTCAGACAAAAAAAAAAAAAAAAAAAAAAAAAAAAAACTGTGCGCTTATATGAATAGTAAGAAAGTTTTTTTTGAATTTTTGTCTGCGTTTTGTAATAAATTCTAAACGCATTTTGTGGTATTGAATAGTTATTTATTTTTTGAAGAGAGCGGGAAACCACGAGAAACATATTTAATCAAATCAGCAGGCCTAGTAGACCTTCAATATCGAAGAGACACAGATGTTGTATTTTTTCGATTTATAAAACTTTCACTGTAAACTAGCATGACTAGCTATTAGCTATCATATTACTAAGACATAAAAAGTCACCACATCATTGATCTATTATATACAATTCTTTCCGAAACCAAACGCTAGGGTTTGTTCACGCGCATCGCACAGATCACCAGGGAATGGCCCTTTCACTTCCGTAATACACAAAAGTGATGGCACAGAAACGATCCGAAACACACGGAGAGGTTGTCACGAAGAAGGGTAGGGAATACAAATAAATGAATAACAATGAAATTACCCAACTCCGATCTTAACGAAATTTACTTTAAAATAATAAAAGATTTAGGTTCGACCGGTGGCGAGGCGATAGGTCCACGCCTGTTCGGGAGTCAGACAAAGACGTCGACGACACGTAAAGGTAAAGCAAAAAACAGAAATTTCATTAAGACGGAAAAACTCAGCCGCAGACGGCGAGAGCAAAAACAAACTCCTTTGGGCTCTCTCTAAACGAGACGCAACCAAATGCGTGCGAACACACTCTCAACAGCAACGTCAGGCTTCTACGCCATGACGAAATAAACCCAACAAGTAAACAATGCTAACAAACAGTAAGAAAACAAACAAAAAAAATCGTTCAGCGGAATTGTATTCGCGAAACAAAGTTCAGCAGGGCGAGGAAACACACACGAAATAAAAAGAGTCTTAACTGACCGAGTCCAATCCCACGACACTGAAGCCTAGCAGGATGACGGTGTCCAGATGGAGATGTCACCACGTCGATCGGCGAGACGGTCTCCGGTGCACTACACTCACGCCGCGCACGGCAAACGCACACCACGATGGCAAAAGAGGCAGCTAAGGCCAAAACTGCGCCACTACGGGCAAAACTGGGGCATCAGCCCGAAACAATCAAAAAAGCAAACTGGAAAACTCACGAGTCTACAGGAGGAGGTCAACGAACAGAGAGGCGGCCCCTGACCGCACCCTAGCCTTCCTTTGTTCGATAAATACTTATATAGACACTCGCGACGAAAACAACTCTTCGCCCGACCTTGTCATTCGAATGTAACACACTCTTACAGATCCTTGACCGTGACTCTCTCCCCCAAGTAGGATACTTAACAGACCACAGTGTCACGAGGATGAGTCACTAAAGTTGATTATTCAGCGGGCTCCGAGGGTCACTGTTGTACTAAACAAAGGTAATACATAACCAAACATCAATTCACGTGGGACCTCGAAGCAAGACAAAAAAGAATATATACAAAACACGCATCTTTTTCGAATGCCAGAAGGCCGGACAGAATAAACTAAGGAAAAAAAAAATCCGAAATGGGGGAGGGAGCCACGGCAGCAACCCATTCTTCGTCACCTCCCGGCCTGAGGAAAGGAAAGGCAAAACCAAAATAAAACAAATCATACTCTGGGGATTAGTGATAGAGAAAGAGAGAACATTCTTCGAAAACAGGCTAACAGCATAATAATAAACAACTTCGATGTTACCGTCAATTAGTTCGGGGCTTCTGGCAATGTTTATACGAGCCACTCTGTCCACAGTTGTATTGTTGAGTCAGCCGGCACGCACTCACTGATGATATATGTCCGGTTCCTGCGGTGCTTCACAAACCTTTTCTATGATGGCGGTACGGTGTAGCTTCCTTCCTCCTTCCGCTTCCTCCACACGTGTGATGATCGAATTTCCCCCCCCCCCCCCCCCCTTTTTTGGGGGACTTTCCTTCTCCCACTCTTTTTTCTTTGATTTCCGGAAACGAGTGATCTCCTCTTGGCATATCGAGAGTATAGTTATTCCTTTGATTTTCTGACTGAGTGCTTCAACGAAGGTTTGCGCGTTTGTTATAGAATTTGACTCTGTAGTTGACAAGTTATAAATTGATGCATGATGCTTGAGCACGCCGCCCACTCCGTCGCGCGCGCTTTTTCCGTGACCTGACGCTGTGTATATCTTGGTGGCAACAGTCTTTTTTTGAACTCGTACATCTGGTGTCTGTTTTTGAAGTGGCTTGGAGCGCCGTCTGAAACATAAACGAGCTCAGAGGAAATAGGCAGAAGTTCCTCCAGCTTCTCTTCGATGACGTTCAGTGCGAACACCGCATGCGCCGAATCATGGCAAATGTCATCGCTTACGACACCAAAGCTTAGCGTTCCTAGCTTGCTCGTAGCAACGCAGGTAAAGATTGACACCATTTTGTTTTTCCAATGATATCCCTGTACGGCGCGTTGGATCACAACACTCCAGTTTTCAGTGAAATCAAAGTGCAAAATCACAGTATGTGGCTTTACGTGCGCTTTCTCCAGCCATATGGCTTTTCTTTGAGCGCACCGGATGCAATTGTGGGGAATATACTTTTTCGCCCACTTTTCAAACTCGTTGAGGAATGCCGTGGCTCCCAAATGTTTTTTAACTAACTCGCCGCCACCTTCCCACAAGGCCAACTCCAGCTCTTCTTCCAGTTCAACTCCTAGCATAGCCAGAGATACGTTCTTCTTATTGGAACAGACTTAACATTCTAGCAGGAAGCACTCTTTCGAAGGGTTTTCACACAGGAACAATTTCTGAACATCCCCAAAAGTCACAGACCGTCCAGTTCCATTGGAGAGGGAGGTAAGGCAGAACGAGAAGTTAGCGCAGCAAACGCATACGCATTCTTCGTGAACCCGGCGCTTCTTTACCCACTTGGGACGAAGAGAATAAAACTTCGTTAAGCCGATCTTTGATTCCGGATGGGCTGCTTTGAATTCCCCATAAGTTGCCCCAATGGATCGTGTCAAAAACCGCTTAGTGACAAATACTTCTTGACCGTCACTAAAAACCTTCACAACGATTTTCTTATTGGGGCTTTGCCTCGTGCAGTCAGTGGCATCTGATGTGTAATAAGAAAGCGCCAATGCGATATCCTCTTCGTCTAAAGGATGTCCCTCATAAGGATCAGCTGCCGCCCAAACTCCCATCTCTTTCTTCATCTTCGTCGACTTATCCAAAGTGTGCATTGTGGCTTCGGGGATACTTTTCAAAATATCCTTCTTTGAAAGATGAGATGGCAAGAGGGATAGGAGGCGGTAGCGTTCTTGCTGTGACGTGCACCTTACATAGGCAACGCGCAAATTGCTCATCCATTCTTCGCACGAGGAACAAGGCTCCTCCTGATCCACATCTATGTGTGCTTCGTAGACATCGCTCAGTTTACGGCCAATTTTCTTTGGGAAATCCTCTGTTGCCTCCAACTTTTTTCGCTTAACGTTGGTCGTGCGAATGGTAGGACGTACGTTAGATGGAAGTTTTAGTGGTGTGACACTCACTTCTGCTGCATCGATCGTGTCAGTCACTCCTTGGAGCAGAAATTCCTCGTCGTTGAATGACGTGTCCGCTGGTGGAAGGGATAACGAGGATGAGGTCGATGATGGCGTTTTTTGTTCTCTCTGAAGTTCTTCAATGTCGCTCTGGAATCTTTGGAAGCGATTCACGCAGAGCACGTCTTCAGTGCTTACACGTTTGGCGCTTTCAGCCGGCAGCACCCGTTTCAGCAACTCGATGCTCAGCTCTGAAACCTTACGTACAGAGCGCCCGCAATCAATCTTACTTTTCTGCCTCTGTAAATAATCGGCACAAATTAGTCGTTGTTTACTGAATTTGTCACTCATGGCTCAAGTCTGCCCTTCTGGATTTTCTAAAACACAGGATCAGTTTTCGTTCACGACGGCAGTGCGGAACAGAGTGAAGAATAGATTCGAGCAGCGCAGTTCTATGCGCGAGAAGGCCAGTGATACGTAACATGCCTCGAGCTCCCTATCGGGAGAGAAGCTTTCGAGATAGTTACTGTAGCTATTCAAACTTCCTCTTTTCCCTCGCCTTTTTCAGAAGAACACGTCAGCGTCGCTAATTGTTCATTTCAGGAGAAAAGCACTCTTCACAAACGGTTATCGTTAACAAGGAGGCTGACTTCGACGCAACTAATCTCCGGGCTTTGCTGTTTCCAAAAGAGATAACCCTTTGGTGCTATGGAATACCCGCGGAGAGATATAGAGCACGGCCCTTTCAAGGATTTATGGCTCTCGAAGCTTGGGCAAATGCGCGGTATCGTTTCACGCGTGCGCGGATGGCTGGTTTCGGGACTTGCCCACATCCCTATCGGAACCGGCCTATCTTCGTGTGTGCGTCTGCGGGATTGTTGTCCCGCGCCGCCGGTTTTAGCGTGCACGCGGCGTTGTTTTGGCAGGCAGAACTGTTTTTGACCGCCGATATTGTAAGACCGTGGTGTCCTCAACCTCCCAGGCAACACTTCTTTGCTTTCCCTTCTGCAATGCTCTGACTGATTGACTCCTCCTGGGCGGTCGTCACTGTCGCCGCGTCAACGCCACATTCGTATCATTTCACTCCTCGTGACACAGGGTTCGCTGCTCGCTTTACTGTCATGGGCCGTCCTATCTAACACAACGAGCGGAAAAGGTCGTGGTCATCTGCTGGTTCCGAAAGGGCGGTACGTTCATATAGGCCAATCAGGGCTCCAAATCAATACGAAGTCTGCGGATTTCTACCCATTAAAAATTTACGACGCCTGCTGGTCTTTTAAAAAGTATTGCTTTCTCTTTTGAACTGTTCCAAGGTAGCTGGCCGCTTATAATAAAATTTAAATGAGAAAATACATATAACAGGGTGGAACTACTGTATTTCATTATTATGTGGGAACTTTGAAAGAAGGCAAAAACATTTCCAAGTTTGTGAAGACCCGCAATTCGCAAGTCCGTTTCGAGCCGTAAAAACACGTTTTTTTGCGATATTGAGAATTAAATATAGAACATACAAACAACATATACACTTTCTCGACTTGATTTTCGAGTAAACAACTACCATATCTGCATTGTAAAAAAATAAAAACAATAAAAAATGGGTTTTTTGAGAAAATCGATCTCAAAATAGGTACTTTTTGATTTTCGCATAACATTAACGTAAACGTACCGTAAAGAATATTTAATACAAATAAACCATTTTATAATATATAAAAGAGCGTGTTTTGGGCTCTCCATAGACATAAAAAATAATGATGTAACCCAAGTAGATCGCCAGTATTTAATTGTCAAAATTTGTCAACAATTGACCGAGGGGGCTTTTTTGACATTTTTACAGAAAAAAAGCAAAACGCCTAAATTATTTCATGGCATCAGAGCCTTTTACTTGTAGTTACAGAGTGCTTTAAAAAAGTTGCTATCCTGTGAACTGAAAATCTACGGCGGGAGATCGAGCGAAACATCCGACCCCCGACGGATGTGAAAAACACTGCTTTTCGCCACGGCCTCTTGTAAAATTCGTAAGTCGAGAACGAAAAATCCGACGAACTTGCGGTTTGTGGCGACTGCGTTTTTAAAGACGGCGCGATAACATATATTTTCTTCAGCGAAATAAAAAAAATTCGACCCTTTTTGCCTGCATGATTTGAGGTGAAACCACCCATATATATTTGATACCCATTTTTTTGTGGTTTTTAATATACTGCAAATCCGTTTGCTCGAAAGAAACAAGAAATGGCAAAGCCACGTGAATTCCAGTGACTCTCTCTTTTATATTCCTTCTTTCTCCCCAGTCCAGTTTCAGTTTCGGTTTCGAGCAGTTGCGTTTTTTTTACTTGATTAAAAATATACGTTGTGCTGTTTGGAAAACATTGATTGGGCAGACTTCTAACACGATAATAAATCTCCTGGCAATATATCTTTTTTTTTTTTTTGGGGGGGGGGGGGAGGGGCATGTGTGTTTTTTTCCCCCTTAAGTCCAGACACAGCCAAAGCTACGAGCTAAAGGGATCTATCAAACAGCGTGAAAAGCACACCACCAATGTGTTTATCGTGTTTTTGTACGTGTTTATCATCGTTAAAACCAATCACAATAAAAAAAGGCCTCGTGACTTGCGCTTTTGATGCTCCCTGATTGATCCAATTACCTCGTAGCGCTGACTGCGTCTGGATTTAAGCTTAAACGAAGTATAGCACGAAAGCGGAACAACCACCAGTTGGTGGGATTTCTGTGTTATGAATCCGCGGACAATTGAACTGCAATCAAGTCGTAGGTTACCACTTTAGTATTAATTCAGGTTGTAAGTATGATGCTTTTTACTCCAATAGCTCGCTCGAAAAATAAGGTTTCTTGACAGCATTTTTTAGTAAAAAGTATTGCTACAGACGAAGTAATTCGACTCATTTGTTAAAGGAGCCTCTATGAAAGCTGTTTCGAGCCGGTAAGTTCTTGCTTCCCAGACTGTAGCGCCGCAGTCTTTCGCAATATTTTTTCACCCTTTATCGAAAGCTGCATTACAAAAATAGGGCTTAGAGAGGTTTGGATGTGCATAAGTTGTCGAATGAAAATTTTTTTTTTTTTTTTTATATCTTTAAGGATGTAAAAAGACTAATGCAGTCTGCTGTTCGGTGTATAATGTGAACTACGCAAAGATCTTTATTTCTCATCTTTGAGAATTCACCTCTTCCCATATATTGTGCTGTAACCGAACCCTACTAACTGTCTAGGGTCACTCGCAGACCAGAAACGAATACATTGGGGAACTGACGTCACCGTGAATCAGAGATTGAGGAACTCCTCGGGGCTGGTTGAACATAAATTACGTTGAATGTGTTTGGCTTCCTGCGGACGAGCCCAGACGAAGAGGTCTTGTAGTGGAATCTGAAAATTGCAACGTATATGTGCGATATTTTATTAAGAAATGTCGCACTGAAACACTTTCACAAGTAGAAACAAGCAAGAGCGATCTCACTGTGACTCGAGGGTACTTTATTATAGACGATTAAAATCACCTTCATCGTCTTACCTCTCCCCGGTAGAGCCATCTTCAAATCAGTGCGGAACCCCATCAACGTCGACGCGGTCCCGCGGATGTCCGCGGATCACGTCCGGGGATCACAGTTTGAGAACCATTGTTCTAAATTCTTATCACCAAAAAGCCAGCGTGCAGCGCAGCCGTTTTTCCTCCGCGCTTTGATGGAGCGACACTGTCCGCTCAACACAATGATCGACCTGGGGTGGATGTCTGCAGCTGCAACGGCGAAACATCGGCAGTAGCCTCATTGCCGGAGACAAGTCCATTGAACGAGGAACTATGGTAGCCTTTGGGGAAAGCGTAAGTAATTCAGGTATTCCGTTGATGTTCACCACAGTTTGCTTAAAGTGTTCATGTCGCGCACATCCAAGCGTCGTACTGCGAGTGGTATAGAGAATACATTTGATCCAGCGGGCTTTTTGTATTAGTCGATGAACCAATGCGAATGATTTTCTTGAAAAAAATTCCGCGGAAGGGGAACGTTTTCGAATAATCGAATTATTTCTGTTTTCGAGAAGTAAAGACGCCGCTGTAAAAAGCCCGGCCTAATTTTTATTAGACCCGATTTGATGAAGATCGTTCAGTGAAGCTGGTAAATCGTGGATGCTTTCATAATCGAACCTTAAATGTCTATTTAGTCGATTGTGTCTGTAGCAAAATTTAGCCTACGGAGAAGACCGGATCTATCAACAAGGCCCCTTCATAATTCAGTGGCAAAGTCCGCATTCTCATCGGCACAACATTATTTTCATTGGATCGAAACCTTCATTTTTTACTTTGGTTTTTATTATTTGGCCACTGCAGCTATGCAGGTTTTTCAAGCTTTATGTGTTTGTTTAAAATGAAATGGAAGCTAAACTAATTCGCTTTGTGCCCGTGGGTTATACAATTAGTGGGACACAGTATAAACGAAGATTTGTCAAGATAAGTTGGATAATTAAGTAGAATGTGTAAAGTAACTTTTAGTTAGTATAAGTAAGCATGGTTCTAGTTAGAGACTTAATGATCGACGTCGTAACCACCAAATCAGCAAATATTAGAAGTACGTTTAAAAGACGGGAAGCGTGGTAGTGCACTAAAATGATCACTCGTGCAACAGACACAAGGCTGCAAAGCAAAAACGCAAAAAAGAAAATAAAACAACAACAACAACAACAACAACAACAATAACGGAAAACACGCGTGTCCGCGCTTTGGAACTACTAGCCTTGAGCCTGTTGTCTTTGCGGCGACCTTAGTTCACTAACACGCTTCCTACGCGCTTTAGGCATTCTATTCATAGAAAAAATCGTGAGGGTGCAGGCGAGCTGGTGAATATTAACCAGGTTGAATTAACCTGAGAGTGGGGTAGAGAAGAAACATCAAAACGTAGAAGGGACAGAAAATAGACAGGACGACGCCTCAAGAGACGTCGTCCTGTCTATTTTCTGTCCCTTCTACGTTTTGGTTTTTCTTCTCTACCCCAGTCTCAGGTTAATTCAACCTGGATTCTATTCATGATCTTTACTGACTTAGTGGTTTGAGTGGCGCACAGGAAATGTCAAATTGTAACGATATGTTTATTTTCACCAATTTTTAAGTTAATGAACACATTTTTGTTGATTAGTCAACATATCGTAATGATTATGCACTTGTATTTTGTCACACAGGCCGAATAACTCAGCTCGAAAGACCGCGTTAGTGCAGTTTTAGCGGTTTAAAAAGAGTCTGGAAAGTAAACAAAAAAAAGCGTTTTATAAAAACCAGTTAAAATATTTTTACATGCCACGTTTTGTGCGTAATAGAAAGCACATATCTTTCTCAAACTAACAAAGATCAAGTGACCACCTGCTTCTTACAAGTAACCTTTGAGATCTCGTCATGCGCGTCATGACGTCATCTTTCTTGTTTGTTCATATTACAAGGTACAGTGAAGGCAAGCAAAAGAAAAATGCTTTCTCGTTTCCGGCCTAATGTCAGACTGTGTGCGTGATATTTCAAGCGTGCAAAGTTCGCCGCCAAGCCGTTCGTTGCTGAGAGTGATTCGTTCGTTTCTTCAGACGGGTTTAGGAAACTCCGTGGCGGACAATCAAAATGCCACATGGTGATTCTAACATGTGTTTCTTGGTATGGACGTCGCTGATCATTATGTCAGAAATTGTCGGCGCTGCCCCAGCATCAAAGAAAGGTGAGCATAAATGACCGTCTTTTTAAGCTATATTTGAAATAGAGTCGCAACGCGCCGATATTTTATAATACACTCCAACTTAAGCGTAACAAGCGTTTGGTTCAGACTACGCGCAGAAACATGGCAGTGCACAGAACTGACGCGACGTTCGAGTGTGAGAGTGTTAAGGTGTCGGCAACTCTTACGTATGTCAACGATACGAACTATACGTCTCAGCCAATGCGCGACAGGTATTCCTTTTAGTTCCTCCGATCATGAGACTTCCGGCCTCCCACCTCCCCACCAGCTCAAAGCAACGGTTGCTGCCGACTGGCCAACAAATGTTTGGAGGCTGGCGTGCAAAGTGAACGGATTTTAGCTCCTCGAGGTTTTCCATGCGCATTTTATAGTCAAGAGGCAGTGTGATTTTCTAGCTACGTAAATTCTGCGCCTTGCATACTTTCGGGGCCGTTGTGAATACCTCAACCCTCGTAGTGATCGCTGAGAATGAATCGACAGCGAACGTCAAATCCAGCTGTTGTGGTACACTCTAAAAAAGTATGTGCGTCTAGTTTCACGCACAACACTGGGAGAGCCAATGAGCGCAACTTCTGGAGGCAGCTCAGCGAATGACGATGCCGAAACATATGTTTAGACCAAAAACTTTGTCTGAGTTGTGATATTAAGCAATGCAAAACGTCACGCTTGCACTGCTTAATGTCACAACTCAGTCTGCGTTTTTTGGTCTAAACAGATGTTTCGGCATCGTCATTCACGGAGCTGCCTCCGTAAGTTGCGCTGATTGGTTCTCCGAGTGTTGTGCGTAAAAGTAGACGCACAGACTTTTTTTAGAGTGTGATTTCAAAGACCGGCCGAACTTCTCGCATCCATGGGTCTGCCTCAAGTAATGTAATTTCAGATACCAGCTCTAGTATACTTGGGTTGATCGGGTTCAATTTAGCCAATTGCAAAACATTAGTGTCGTGATGTAGGCGAGTTGGTTCATGGTAAACGGAAATAAACAGCGCGCTAAAATAGACAAGGACAAAGGGAAGATGGGAACGACAGAAGTGCTGGACTCACAACTAAACATTCATTGAAAAAAACACAAACGAAGAAACCGCACTTCACCACGTATCAAGATAAGCAATTTCTTTTTTGTGAAGAAAACAGATGTTTGGCTGACAGATGCATCTTGCCCTTCTTATGTTATTGCATACGCTTCCAATAATTCTCTGGTAATTTTATCTGTGCCCTCCCGATGATGATGATGTTGTTGAATTGGGGCTGGCATTTACAGGCAACACAATGCAGAGGCAAGTGACCCCTAGTGGTCGACCGGAGTGACCAGTCATGTTCACGTGCCCTGTCATTAATACCAGTGTCGTGGAGTTGCCACTCCGGAGTTGGAATGATTCCCGGAATCATTCCGCATTTTCACGACCCCGGAATGGAATGGGAATGGAATGGCGGCAACGTTGAAGGGAATGGAATGGGAATGGAATTAGGTGCCTTTTGCCCGGAATGGAATGGGAAAAGAATGGTGGCACTGTTCTTCTTTTTTTTTTTTTTAGTGTTTACGGTCAGTTAAACCGAGCCAGTCAGTGAGTCAGTTTCTCAGAAATAAAATGAGCGGGAAACTGCTAGCCCGCGAATAGCCCTCACAGACTTATACGCCAACAAAATGCAATACAAAACAACAAGCGTCAAAGCAAAGAGCAAAGGGAGAAAGGGGGGTAACGTGGCGCCTTTCACGGACGCGCAGGCGTCGGGCTTCGATGGCGTTACACGAGAGGGGAACAAGAAACCGAGCACCAAGCAAAAGAAAAGGAAGCGGCAAAGAAAGAAACCGCCGTGCACAACTCCTCATCGTACATCTTGTCATGCTTTTTTTATTGTTGTTGTGACGATTTGTAGAATGCACGCGCGCGAACAGACTGGGATCTGGGAGCGGAAGCGACTCATAACTCGCAGAACTCTGATAACTCGTTGACTTGGGCGCCGTCGAAAGATGATCAGGTATTGTTTTCTTATAGTTCGAGGCGCGTTGTTTAACAGGCAGCCAACCCTGCTGCCTTCCATGTTCATTCGTGCGCACTCCTTTGAAGTGCGAAATGAGGGTTTGCCTCGGCATTAAAACCAAAGCGAGATTCACTTCCCTCTTCTCCTCTTGCGTTTTGCTCCGAGGCTTGTTTTTTTTTTTTGTGCTGCATTTGTATTGTATGTCCGCCTATTACTTGGTCTTTGTTCCGATGCTTGTTTTCTGTGTCTTATGATTTAGTGGGTTGGGGTTACAAGCAAGCTAGCGGATTCCCGCTCATTTCCCTTGACTTTAGTCTCTGCATACTTTGTTTCACCTTGGGATGGACCGCTGCGGACGCTACGAGTTAACCTTGGGCCTAGGCAATGCAGCACCGTGAGCGGGACTGCAGGGTGACGCAGCAGTCAGAAAGCACTGGATTGGTTTCAATGGCTCTCGTGCTGTCTGTTGAGGTCCATCGTAAGGTGAAGTAGACTATCGTCACCGCTCTTGGTGTGACCGAACTGACTAGACCTGCAGAAAGACCGTCCCGCGCCAGACGAGGTGCGACCGTTGCTGTGAGGGCAACTGAGAAGGAGAGCCGGGTGCTAGCTGCCACTGACGTTTTGGCTTCCGCGCGTCTCGGCTGTCCGGTCTGCATTTGCGTTCCTTGTCCTGGACCCTATTTGAGGCGGTGAGAAGTTAGTTGGACAGTGTAAATGAGGGAACACGGGGAATGTCAATTCGAACGGTGCGGTGTTACCCTGTTAATTGTATCTTGATGTGAAGAGCTTTGTCAACGCTGACTTCCCTACCCGTCGCCACTACGCGAACAACCGACACCTAGGTAGAAGAATGAACCGGTTGGTACCGTCTGCTGCCTGAACCCGCCACTCGATCAGCGCGAAGAGGAACATCACAATTCGGACGAGAAGACAAGACAAAAACAGATCGAGTCATGGCATCTTAGAATACATTTTTCTATATTAGTCGCGAAGAAAATAAACAAGCTGCACGCTGAAAGTTGTGCAACGAAACTACACACGGTGCAGTCGGCGTATATTATCGAACTTTATTTGCCGTCTGAAGAGGAAACACGAGAATGAGTATGCGAAGGGTGGAAAAGGGCAGGCGAACCAGCCAAAAATTGAACTGAATATGATAAGAATTATCGAGATTCGTAAAGCAAGTGTGAACTTATGCGTTTTAAAACACGTTTCGTGACATGGTCTATACGGTCCCTCGTGCTGCGCCGCAGTGGTTGCATTTTGTCAGAGGATGTGTTCTGCCGCTGTGCATGGAGTCGCTTCCAGCAGTGTACTAGCCGTGTTGCTGTATTTGAATAATACAGTAATATAGCTTATTCCTGCGCCACGCACGAACTGGATATTTTTTATGTTCTTATCAAACAAACACGCTGGCCGCGTATGTCTTAAAAGTCAAATGCAAAAAAAGTTAGAAAAAGAAAAGAAAATGAGTGGATTTAAGTTTTGCTGTTTGTCGCGAGCGACGTGGTCGCGAGACCGATGTCTGAAACAAGCATTGACATATCAAGGGGCTTTCTCGATGTTTGCAGTACATTGTAAATAAACACTTTCTGCAACCAGCGGTCCGCTTAGTAAAAATCAGTGCTTTTTTGAGGAATTTAGCTTTTCTTTTTCTTTTTGCAATTGTCTCTGCATTTGATAATGTCAGCTTTATGCTGCTTATGCCGGCAACAAAATGTAGCTGCCAAGTGCCAATTTTTACGTTTAGGAATTCAAGGAATGGAATGGAACGATTCAGCCATTCCATTAGTGGGAATGGGCCCAGTGTCCCCATTCCTAGGAGTTGAAAGGAATTGAATTATCGAAAACTCTTATTCCTCAGAATGTAATTGGAATGGAATGGGGGTGCCCATTCGGCAACACTGATTAATACATCGGCCAGCTCGGCCGACGTACACTCTCCCGCAGCTTAGTGGTATCTTGTATACAACACCTACCACACAATAAACAAACTTGTGCCTGTGCTTTACGGCACATTTCCTCTTGCCCCCAGCCTTTTACGCAATTCTGGGGGAGAGCAGCACCAACTTTCGATGTGCCGAAAAAACAACGAGGACGTTAAACCGCCCAGCTACCTAATCAAACTACAAACTTTTTACACAAACTTCAGCAGGAACTTTTATTCGAGATCTGTTGAAGAAAACTGGAATCTTTTTCAAAATAAAATAAACAGTCTCATCAATATTTTTATACCAACAGTCCTTATTAAATCCGACGGGAACCACCCCTGGTTTGATAAGACACTAAAAATACTACGAAACAAAAATAAACGTATGTATCGCAAAGCTAAGCGCACTGGTCACGTTGAAAACTGGAACATACACAGTCAACTTTCAAAGGAATATGCAAAAAAAATTAAATGGGCTAAGAAAAAGTTTTTATCTTCCGACATGCCTTGCATTCTTCGTTCTAACCCAACCCGATTCTGGCAACTCCTGTCACCCAAATATCACTCCCAATCTCTGTCGCTGACAGACAGCAATAAAGATCCCATCGTTGAGAACGAAAGCGCGACAGCCTTAAACGACTTTTTTATTTCTGTCTTCACGGACGGAGGCCTTGGTGAAGTAGCATCTCCCCGCTCATTGTCTAGTGCCATCATGCTACCTATTGTCATTTCATCTGCTGGAATAAGTGCCTTAATTGACAAACTAAAACTATCATCATCTGCTGGCATGGATAACATCAGCACCAAAATCCTTAAAAGCACCAATATAGTTTGAAGTGAGTATCTATCACTAATTTTCTCCCAATCACTCTCAGATCGCCAAAGCCCAAAAGACTGGAAAATTGGAAAAATCATCCCCGTCCATAAAAGTGGTGATCGATCACTTGTATCTAATTATCGCCCCATTTCTTTAACAAGCGTTCCTTCTAAACTATTAGTCAGCCCGAACATAATAAGTCACCTTAACTCGATTAATTTTTTCTACCCATACCAGCACGGTTTCCGTAAAGGTCTCTCGTACGAGACCCAACTTGCAGAGTTTACTCATGACCTACTTGTTAACATGATTATTAATTACCAAACAGATGTAATATTTCTCGACTTCGCGAAGGCCTTCGACCGTGTTCCGCATCGTCATCTACTCACCAAGCTTTCAGTTATTGGTATTGATTCGACTATCATCGCTTGGATTCAGGATTTTATCACCTCAAGAGTTCAGTTCACATTGGCCAATAATAACAAATCACCCCTTGGTAAAGTAGCATCAGGAGTTCCCAGGGGTGCAGGACTCTCCCCACTACTATTCTTAATATACATAAACGACCTTCCTCATGACATCCTTTCGAAAATTAAGCTATTCGCCGATGATTGCGTGATATATCGCCCACTCACAAATGATTCAGATCATCTCATATTGCAGGACGTCAAAACACAAATTAATACCTGGTGTGAACAATGGCTTATGCCTCTCAACCTAGACAAGTGTAAAGTAGTTTCGTTTACCCGGATAAAATCTACAGATACGTATTTATATTTACTCGGCGGCACCCCAATTAATACCTCATCTTCTTATAAGTACTTAGGTGTAAATTTAACGTCAACGCTTTCTTGGGTACTACATGTCGATAATATTATAGCTGAGGCATCACACACACTTGGATACCTGAAACGTAATTTAAAGTCCGCGCCCAGTCACCTTAAGAAACTTGCATACATAACATTCGTTTGACCAAAGCTTGAATATGCGTCATCCATCTTGCACCCTTCTCAAGCTTACCTCTCTGATAACCTGGAACGCATACAAAAACGCGCAGCCCGATTCATCGCATCAGCTTGTATTCATGACATCAGTGTAACCCAACTTAAAGAAACTCTAGAACTACCCTTACTGTCCAGTCGAGGATTGAACTCTCGGTTATGTTTATCGCATAAGTTCTACTATAACTATCCATACTCCCATACCACCCCTCTTGCTCCTCCAGACCGAGT
This sequence comes from Ixodes scapularis, assembly GCF_016920785.2. NCBI lineage: Eukaryota > Metazoa > Arthropoda > Arachnida > Ixodida > Ixodidae > Ixodes > Ixodes scapularis. The sequence continues at coordinate 149,110,373 of NW_024609846.1, forward strand.
ATCATCACGCCTTAATCACAGTCAATGCGTCAAGCGTATTGCAGGCAAAACGCTTGCCTTCAACACTTCCTTTTTCCCTCATGCAATAGCCATCTGGAACTCCCTTCCCGACGGCGTTGTAGTCATTACTGACCCAATAAGGTTTCGCCAGGAAGCCTCTTTACACAACCACTAACCATTCCCGACTAAACCATATCAGTACTTTGTGTTTTTTACTATTGTTATTTTGACTCTCACCTTTCCCTATGTTTTTCGTTTTCAAGCGTCAAAGTGTATTTTAGTTCTCGTCTACTCCCCCCCCCCCCCCTTATGTAATGCCCCACCCGGGCCCTTAAGGATAAATAAATGAAATGGAATGAAATGAAATTGTGCGAGGTTTTAGGCATGTAAGGGAGCCCCCGGGGTCTCGTTGTGGGTCTCTCTTTTTTCTGACTTGACCTTTCCTTAATATTTTTTAACAACGTCTGCGTCACTGCCAGAATAACTGACGCTGGGAAGTCAGCATATGTCAGCCGCTGTACCTGCATCCTAAAACTTAGTGACATTCAATGGTAGCGGGACCTTTCCAATGTGGTCTGGAGGCAAAGGAACGCAATGCTCCTTTTTACAAATCTTGAGTGGGTAGAATAATAAGGAATAGACTTCTTAGTCTTATAGACTTCTTATTCTTAGAGCATGGCTGATAAAGCCAACACACGTAACTTTTTCCACAATCTAGTGTAAAGTCTAAAAATCGGAGATGTGCGCCATCCTGTATAGTCCATGCGCAAACCTTAGCCCCCCAGAATGCCGAGTGAACACATCCAACACTGCTTTTACATTCCTGTCGTCAGAGGCAGTTTCAGACCTTTTTGTGACCACTAGACAATCGTCAACGTATCTAAACACTTTCTTAACAGACTCATCGTCTAAGCTTTTTTTTTGATTCCCTGATCATATTTGGCCAAGAAAATGTCACAAAGTACCGGCGCTACACAAGAGCCAATCCAAATTTCTTCTTTTTTGCACATAGTAATCATCGTCATACGTGAACAATGTCGACTGCAAATAAAACCTCAGTAGTTCCATAAAACTATTGACTCCTACGCCACTCTCACTTTGAAAATCAATGACACCGTTTTCATCAACACATGAAAACTTAAACGAGGAGTGTGTTAAGAAATTGTTTACGTACGCACGTTGACGATTACCTAGTGGTTACAAGATGGTCTGAAGGTGCCTATGAGGACCGGGCTGTAAAAGCAGTGTTGGATGTGTTCGCTCAGTACTCCAGGGGGGACTAAGTTTTACCCATGAGATGGGGCACACCTCCAATATTTAGACCTTAGACTAGATATTAGAAAAAGTTCCGTGTGTTGGTTTTACCACCCACGCTCTAAAAAGGGGCTCCTCCCTTAAGATTCCGCCCACCCTAAACTCATGAAAAGAAGCATTGCGTCCTCTACCCTCCAGACCGCCCTGGAAAAGTCCTGCTACCATTCATGGTCAGTAGGTTTTAGGATGCAGGCACAGCGGCTGACAGATGCTAGCTTCCCAGCGTCAGCTATTCTGGCAGTGACGCAAACGTTGCTAAAAAGATTAAGGGAGTGTTAAGTCAGAAAGAAAAGAGAGACCCACAACGAGACCCCAGGCACTCCCTTACATGCATGAAATCTCGCAGAGTTTGAAAAAGGTAGCTGGGTGGTTTGACGTGCCAGCTTTTTTTCAGCCCCTCGAAAGTTGGCGCAGCTCTGCCCTAGAATTTCAGAAAAGGCTGGGTGCAAGAGCCAACTTGACGTAAAGCACAGGAACAAGTATGTTGATTGTGTGGTTGGTGTAGTATAGAAGATTCCACTAAGTTGCGGAAGAGTGTACATCGGCCGAAGTGGCCGATATATTAATGACAGGGCACGTGAACATGACTGGACACACCAGTCGACTGCTGGAGATCACTTGCCTCTGAATTGAGCTGCCTGTAAATGCCAGCCCAAATTCAACAACATCACCATCATCGGGAGGGGCACAAATAAAAGCATTAGAGAATCATTGGAAGCGTATGCAATAGCAAAAGAGGGGCAAGATGCATGCGTCAGCCAAACATCAGTTTTTTAGAGCGCAGCTCTTAGGGGCCCGTTTCTGGCTTGAGCGGCGTCGGCGTCGCCGTCGCCGTCGGCGTAACCAAGGTCATCTCAAGGTCACAGGACCCCCAAGGTCACCCCAAGGTCACGTGACCCCCCGAGGTCACGTGACCTCCCGAGGTCACGTGACCCCTCCTAAGGTCACCTCAAGGTCACGTGACCCCCTGAAGGTCACGTGACCCCAAGGTCACCCCAAGCTCACGTGACCCCGAGGTCACGTGGCCCCCTCCCCAAGGTCACGTGACCCCTCCAAGTCACGTGGCCCCTCCAGGCCACGTGACTCCCCGAGGTCACGTGACCCCTCCTAAGGTCATGTGACCCCTCCCAAGGTCACGTGACCCCTCCCAAGGTCACCTCAAGGTCACGTGACCCTTAAGGTGACCCCCACGTGACCCCCAAGGCCACCCCAGCTCACGTGACCCCCCCCCCGAGATCACGTGACCCTCCCGAAGTCACGTGACCCCCCGAGGTCACGTGACCCCCCCGGGGTCACGTGGCTACCCGCAGGTGACGTGACCCCCCTCAGTACCCTTCCCTACTCCTCCTCAAGAGCTGCGCTCGCATTCGGCGTTACAGGGATTTGTAAACGGCTTTCATTTTTTTTTCACAAAAAAAATTGCTTATCTTGACATGTGCTGAAGCGATAGTGCGGTTTACTTCGTTGGTGTTTTTTTTTTTTTTCAAGAGATGTTTAGTTGTGAGTCGAGCGCTTGTGTTGTTCGCACCTTCCCTTCACCCTTGTCTATTTTTTCGCGCAGTTTATTTCCAGCAAAACATTCTAGCGTCAGCAAACGTCGTTTTGCCAACTTTAAGTTTTGCGACCTCATTTGGCGCAGAACAAATTTACTTGTGATCATCTTTTAACCTCCTGAAAAATTTGCATCCTGCCGAAAAATCATTTTTGGAGAGAGCACTCATCTACTATCAGCGCAAATGCTTTGTAAGAGTAACATGTATCTACGGGCGTTATCTGGACAGTGCCGCATCACCTATATGACATTAGTTTTCTCGCGCTATTAGAGCAAGAGCATGAATGTCTATGTGCGTCTTGTACGTGGACTGCAGATTGTACTGAGTGGGTTCATGCCTACTATGCTAGAATCTTAACAATTTAGCCCTGTTGAGAGTGGGGCGGTAAAATAAATATAACGCAGTTAATACCTCTGCCAGACGGGCACTTAAAAGAGCCTTTACGCCAAAGGCCTTTAGGACTTTCAAATGTCCTTTAACTTCTGCCGTGCCAGACACCGCAAGGAAATGCCGTTTAGACGATGTTTACAGCGATTAAAGTCTTCTATCTCGTCCGAACGCATAAATAACGTTCACGCCAGAAAAATAATATTGTGGTGATATAAATAATTTTTTAAAGTTTTTTTAAGCAAACAAGTTATCAAGCAAGACAAAATGACGAGTTCAGTCGAGTGATTACAACAAAGCCCATTTTAAGCCCAAGCAAGGCGTTTTTTTTTTTGGCAATTAGCGGCAACCCTGAGCGTCTCCCGCTCACTCAGTTTTATCATTCAGTTGCTCAGTGCTCCCGCTCCTTTCCACGCTTCTGCTAAGCTTTTGCCCTATTCGGTTCGGTGCCATGCTCGCGCTTGAGGTTCATCGCACGCATCGAAGGTCCTCCAGGCGATCCTCCCAAAGTCGTATCAGTGCCCAGGTCGCCTCAACGCTCCACTGGAAGCGCGGTGATCCCTTCTTCGTGGACGCTCGCCCGTCGTTCGACATATCGCACGATGCGAGAGTGAGACAGACATATCTATGTACAAATAATATTAAATATATACAGTGCAGTTAGCAATACACTATTACAGGATGATAAATTATAAAGTAGATAAATGAAAGCTAGATAACCATGGTTGTAAGGAAGGTGGAGAGGAGGAAAACCTAAGTGCCAATACGGACGACCGGATCAGGCGGGCCGCGGGACGACGACGAGGCCTGCTATACTAAGCGATAACTTTTCTTGGCAATGCAGTGGAGGGTACAGGCACGCGTTCCCTATCCCATTTTGAGCACTGGATATGGCTGTGCGAGGGCTCTCCTCAACTTCCAGTGCATTGCCAAGAAAAGTTATCGCCGAGTATAGGTAGCTGGGGCTATGAGTACAGAAAACTATTAGAAGAGCGTGTTCTGTACAAAATATACGTGAGAACGCTCTTTTTTAGTAATACACATACCAAAAATTAATTTTAGATATCAGTCCGATCTTTTTTTTTTTTTTTTCAATTAGCTTCTCTAGCGTAGACCGCTGCTGACGAGAGTACGCCTTCAACAGCCGTAAAAGAGTTGCGGGAACTCAGGTTCACGAAACAGACTTTTACGCTAAATGCTACTTGAGTTGCCGTGTGACACTGCTTAAATTACATTTTCATTAAAGATCATTTGACGCAATGGTCTTTTTAGGTTCCCGTCCGACAGGGGTATGACTCATCTTCCGTGCCGACCAAGGCCGATTTGATTGTCTGTACAGAAAAGGGCGGTCGAGGAATAAGATATGGCTTGCTCTGTTCAATAAAACCATTCTTTCAATCGCGAGTGTTTCGTCATTTTTGTTTATTGTTAATTGGCTGGTTTATATCTGCAGCGTCTAACCAAGCAATATACTGCAGTTTATAAAAGATAATAGCATCGGCAATGCATAAGTATTCGAATTATTTAGATGTCTAGGAATAATGAGGCATGCTGAGTAGGTTGGTACCTATAGGTCAGGGAAACGATCATTTGAAAGTAATCCTTCCGAGTCATAATGATTGAAGTACCTGCGAAACTGAGTACACAACTGCGTGTACTTCGGCGCACCTTTAAATAGAGTTTGAAAAAGGTAAACTTCAACATGACTGCTTTATTAATAGACAACCTGCTGCAAAGGTAGTCAACATTATTTGGGTCCTCTCTCCATTTCCCGAATCATGAATGAGTAAGTTAAATGTTATTGGAATAGATGTATCATTCCATAGCCTGTAAATTGCTAAAAAATTTGCCCAGGTTTTTGCGTCGTACATGTTTAAGGAAAACGAGAATACCTTTAAGAGTCACTTTTCATAGCCTGTGCGCAAACAATCTCCAATCAAGCTGACAACATTACAGCACCTTAGCAGGTCCTCATGACTCGTATTTCGAGTCGTCGTTATCTGTTAGGAATACTCAACTTTTGATACTAGTCAAAATATTCCTAGTTGTCCTATTGCCTTGAAACTACGCAGATATGTATTAGTTTGAAGTGTCTCTTCAGCCTTTGTCGCAGCCTCAAACGCTAATAAAAAAGTCACGTGGTGAATTGAGCTTAACCTTCTACTAAGAATGGTAATAGCAGGCAAGCATTGTCACTTTGTCCTCTCCTTCGTGTTCGTCCTCTGTGTTCGCGGATGCAAGCATACTGAGTATTATGAACCAACTAGCCCAACAACAAGTATTCCTAAACTGTCACATTTTTCACTGGACAAAACACTTGCGCCTAAAGATCACTGAAGTTTGAATTATAAGGTGCCCTGATTTTTGAAATATAATCGTGCCGTTTAAACATTAAGGTATATTGCGGTGCAAATCCTTTCCTCGCTCAACTTTCCTGGCTCGAACTTGGGTACATATACACGTTTGCAAGTGGGATCCCGGCTTAACCCCGAACCGCGCGTCGAGGTGAGGCGGACCTACTCTCTAGGCACGACGTTCCTTGCTTGTCGTACAATGTTGACAATCGTCTCTTGCGAAAGAGAAACATAGATCTTAAAGAATTCAAGAATAAAAGGACAAAATGAACCTTCCTTGTTCTTCGAAACGTTTTAGCACGTGTTACATGGCTGTTTTCATCCCAGTTAAAACCAAAACGAAAACATAAACGCTTCCAAAGAATGCAAACGGGAAGGACGTCAGGAGCCATATGGCCATTGCATCAACGACTGCTCCGCTCGCGGCATCGCTGGCTTCCACATCGTGCTGCAACAGAGGCTTCGATCGTTATAAAGTCAACTCGGACCCTTAAACATGCCCCCTCTTACAATATTTGAAGCTAAGGTTGTTTATAGATACCTTCCCCTACGTTCCAAAACAGTATGTTAGTAGGTAACGCTGGCCATCGGTGATGCAGCAGACGTCGCCATCTTGTCCTCGCGCCCATCAATAGTGTGCTCCTAGCCCACCTCAACATGGCGGAAACTACGCGGCGCAAAGCTCGCTCAAAATGGCAGCGCTCAGAATGCTTTCTTTCAAACGTGTATAAACATAATTTTATAGCTGCTTGGACTAGCGCAAATACGCTTTAGTAAATTGTCCTCACCTAAGTGTTGCAGTCCCCGCGGAGTTTTTGCTAATAAACTGTCAAGAACATGTATTTCTTTCTTATTATCTAAATTTACTTATGAGGCTGCCATTTTCGCACTTTAGATAAGTCCATTCTAAATGCGGCTTGAACGTTTTTCTTAAGTTACGAAGTCACTGTTGGATATTATCCGCTTACAAACTTCAAAAATTATTACATCAGTCGAGAGGACGCTTGAAATTCATGGCTCACAGTTAGTGTCATGCTGTAAAGATGAAGATAAGATACCAGTGGGCCCTTTAGGGAAAAAAAAAGAAAAAGATTATCCTGAGTAATTTCTTCTGCTTGGGTGGCAGACCGGATTTCTTAACTTACAATGAAATTATGCGTTTTGTAACTGCAGAAGAGTTATTTAGTTGACCAGCTCAATCAGATACAAAAAAAATAAAAAAAACATAGCTAAGTTCTTATTCCGTTCGTATATCTTGCACATAAACTATAAATTAGAACGTAGACAAAACAACATATGCAAAAGTTGGCGGAGCTCGCCATATTTAATAAAAAAAATTCTACGTTAATGGCGAGTGACCGATATACTCTGTCGTTGCAGTATAAGGGAGGGAAGGCAGGCAGGAAAGCCAGAGCGACAAATATTAATTGTATTTCTGCGATCTTTTGTTTCGAGGCCCTGGTTTCAGGACGTACGATTTTCTACGTGATGTGAAGAATAGACATAAAAAAAAACATATAAATGCGTACAAATCGACATATAAAATTTTGCAATCCTGGGAAAGATTGAGTTGACTGTCTTCGATGTATTAATGTTTATCATTTAGAATCTATGACACAATGCCTAAGAGATCGATCGCGTAAGTAATAATTTTGCTTATTTGCTTTTACAGACACCCAAATTAACGGAACAACAGATCAAAATATTTACAATACGACTGATTGTCAAACCAAAGGTATAGTTTCTTTTACCATCATTTCCCAACCTCTCCGGTTTTAGATATACTTATATTAAATGTGGCTCGTGTGTGCACATATGAATATAAATTCCGGGGTGAATACCATCCGATTTCCAAGTTAAGGTATGCCCATCAGTAAGAGGAACGTTTGGAATTGCTAGCTTAGTATTTCGAAATGCTCGTTAAAGAAGGAAATGTGATAATATGACACCGGCGCAGCCCTTTAAGATGAAAGGAAACGTAACCCTATCGCATTTCTTTTTTGTACTTCTTTAGGGGGCACTACTCCAATGACGATCCCAGTTGTACTTTGGTATTCCCATGTAAAATACACGTTCTGTTGTGAGAAAGCTCATATTTAGCTGACCACCTCGCTGAATAGTAAGGAATGTAAATGTTTTTATAAAATAAAAAAAGAATATATAAGAAAGCTTTTGTGATGCACTAAATTATTTAGCTATATTTACATTTTGATGCTTTTCTGTTGAGGTGTTCTTATATCAAGAGGCTCAGTTTTTTTCGTCAATTAAGAACATACAAAAATGTAAATGCATAAAGGTCGAAGTCGATGCATTACAGACTATGTAAAAGTGTTGTGGTGTATTTTTTGTATGTATATTTTTAAGATTTTTTAATCTAATGCAATCTCAAACCTAAGTGCCAAGTGTGGCTCGCTTTTGCAGATGTTCACGTTATTGAAACAGGAAATCAAAATATATGCAATACAAGTGCTTGCCAAACCAGAGGTAGGTTTTTCACCCTGGCCCGACCTCTACTCCTACTCCCCTTCAGCAAAAGCGCACACGAGCCTGGATGTTGATGCTAAGGACGTGATCTAGACAAATGTTTTTTTTTTGAAAATCTATAAACTAAGACAGAAGGAAATATGGCAACGTTCCAAATATGAATGCCAAACATATGAAGAAATTCGACATCCCCCCCACTAAAAAAACATAAAAAACATAAAAAAGGGTGTGGGGAATGGAGAGAACTAGGTTGTTTTTTCCAACATCCTCCTTGCCAAGTAAAAAGTCAAATCGAAAACCTTTAGTGATGTCAGCCGTAGGGCAAATCTAGCTGTTTTAGTTATTTTGTATTCAGCAAGATGAAAAAGGTCAGCCTACTGGCGCCTATTGTAGGCGAGAAAGTAGAGTAGAAAAGTCACGAGCATGCCCTATGCGGTGTTTTGTACGCATGCCTGTAGTGAACGCGGATTAGACCTTTCTTATTTCTGAGCTCCTCGCATATCGGTGTCTAATTGGATGATACGCATAGAGTTTGGGTCTCTTTTAATAAAAAAAAATGTTAACATAGTCCCGCAAAAATGTTTTTGTTTTATTGTTTACGCTCCATTATTAGTGCTCACGCACATAAACGTATATATAAGCAATGAATAAAGGCTGTTCAAGGGACTCTGACTGCGTAATTGCGCTGGCCAAGGATTTTATTTGTATATTGCCATTGAAGCCCAACTGCCCAGAATATAATTTGTGGCTCGAAATTCGCTGTCTTTCCACCCGAAAACCGCCGGTCGAGAACTGGCCGGTTTAAGTCGTGCCCACTCTATTTTCTGCGGTCACGTGCCGCTTTCAACGGTTTAGACCAGCGGTGGCCAGGCTGCGGCTCACGAGCCGCATACAGCCATTCGCATGTTAAAGTGCGGCTCGTGGATCCCAAATAAACATACCCCCCCCCTTTTTTTTCCTTCCGGTCACACGAGCACTTCCCCAAAAAAAGAGACGGAACGCGTTTTAAATTGAAAGGCCGGTTGCGGTTTGGCAGTCGATCTTGCGCTACTGCTAACGTGCTCACAGATGGATTGCTTTTGACTCGGGTATGTCTAAAGCTTTCAAGTATCATTTATTGCTCTGGACAAAAGTTTGCCCCCCCCCCCCCCCTATTTTGCTGCCTCTTCTCTTCCAGGCGGCTCTTGGAATTTTAACGGTCTTGTTTACGGCTCTTAGGCCGGGCCAGCCTGGCCACCCCTGGTTTAGACACACACACCTAGTATAATCAAAGTCTTGGGTCATCGGAGGCACACACTCAAGATTAAAATAGAAACAAAACATGATACCCATTTTTTTCTGGCTTCTAAAAAAACTGAAAATATATTGATTGAAAAAAAGAAAGTCCGGGACACCTAAGCACTTTTTATGAGTTTTGAATGCGAAAGCAGGCGGCCTGTGACGTATTGCTTCCGCCTCGCATTGTCGAAGGGCCTCGTCCTCTTGCCGCGTTAGACGCTTTGAATCGTGATCCGTTTGCGCCTTCCGAGGGCAGAGCGCGCGCTCTCGTGAAGTGGCCGCGCCGGCTCGGCCGTGCTTCGTCTTTGGAGTCTGCCCATGCGGGCTCTGAAGGTTCCGCGACCAGACGGTTTCTTTTATCGGCGGCCGGGTAGCAGCGCCGCCATGGAGAGGGCTCTCTGGTGGAGTTCCTTGGAACTACGCCGCGCAGGAGTCAATGGGAACGTCATTCCTTGGAACTATGACGCGCGCTAGCCAATCGGAGCCTATCCATCCGATTTCTGCTACAGACGACACGCCTCGCTCCAATGGGACAGGGGAAGGTGCCGTTTGGCGCGGCCTCAAAGGCTGATGACGTCGGTTCGCTCCGTGGGACAGTTAATGCTTTGGAATTAAGAAGCTCTGCAGAGTACCGAAAGAAATCTGTGCATTCTCTGCGTAATTCTCAACATAGCGTCCTGTCGCTGCGGGAGTCACGGGCCGAACGATGCGGACTAAGCGATGGCGATGGACGACGGGTGTGGGACCTCTACTTCAGAACTGTTGTTCGAAGTACCAGCGAATCTGTCTAGCTTTACCGATCAAAAGAATTAGCATTTATTCCGTACAACACTCCCGACCACCAAGCTCATTCGCACAAACACGTCACCGAGTCGTCGCCCCTTCTCCCGTGTATGAAACACGCGCAAAAGTCAAGCACAAAATGCTTGACTTTCGCATTTTTTTGTGGACATGCGGCATGCCCATTTTTCAACCACTTCGCACTATCGTAAAAAAAAAAAAAAAAAAAAAAAACGGGGTCGGGAGTAGTTACGCTACTTCCGGCAACTCTCTCGAGATTTCTTGTTCATCCCCTGTCCAGTTTCTGCTTCCATTTCGAGCAGTACCTTTTTTACTTTATTAAATATAGTTGCGACGCTGCACCAAAAGTTTGATTGGGTAGTCTTCTGACACCATATAAAATCGCGTAACCAAAAATTAAAAAAAAATAAAAAAAATTTGGGAGCTCTCAGTGTCCTTCCAAGAAGCTACACAAGGCAGATATATGACATTATAAAACAGAAGAAGCAACAGCTTACGTTGTTTCTGCAATTATTAACATGTAACCTATTCAGACGACTAATTTGGGTCATTAAGGTTACAAAAGCTAACAAAACGGTTGGCGCGTCTGTCATTGTTATTTGAGGTAAACTCCACTGCGCAGTCAGCACGAAAAACCAATGTCCAGGTTTGTGCGTTTTTACCTTAGAATAGAAATTCTGTCGTCGCGACTCGAAGTGTTGTACAAAGAGCTCATTTAGGACACCCAATGTAGCGCTAAAAGTTTCTGACAGTAAATAATCTATATTACTTAAAACGCAAAAAAATAAATAAAAGAAAGTGCGTTTATTGAATATAACCTTGTGGTAACTATGTCGTGAAGTGTACACGAGTGAAGAGGAATGATGCCAGAAATGTACAATCATTACATGAACACCAGATAAAAACCTAATGTTTTATATACGTCACAATTTCGAAGATGAACTAAAGGGCAATGACGGTTACTGAGTTTAATTTGAAAGTACCCATAAGATATAATGTTTTATGAAAACGCTACCGAAAAGGAACCTTCGCATGCTCTTTTTTTTACGTGAAAAACATAATTTATTAACACAATATAAAAATTAAATTTAAATTCAGATAATATTATTGGGGCAAGATAATTATATTGTTTTAAGGAGATATATTATGGTATATTATAAATGCGTGCATATTTAGAGTTCCATGTAATATGTCTTATGATGTTATAACTGTAATATTTGCGTCTTAATATTTTTAGACAATTCATATTATAAATTTGATTGACAATTAAATTATATTGCACACGATATAATTTGCAAAGTTCTTGGGACATACCGAAAGTTTGCAATTCAAAGGTAAGTAGTTGCAAGATCAAAGCATATGCCGTTTTTATTTAAGCAAATTCTTAACGCATAGTTAAAAAAAGGTATGTTTTTAATGCGAAGACATTAACTCTCCTATGCAGCGAAGCACACTCTAAAAAAAGCCTGTGCGTCAGCTTTCCCGCACAACACTCGGGGAGGCAATCACCGCAACTTACGGAGGGAGCTCAGCGAATGGCAATGCCGAAACATATGTTTAGACCAAAAAGCGCAGTCTGAGTTGTGACATTAAGCAATGCAAGCGTGACGTTTTGCATTGCTTAATGTCACAACTCAGACTGCACCTTTTGGTCTAAACATACGTTTCGGCATTGCCATTTGCTGAGCTGCCTCCGTAAGTTGCGGTGATTGGCTCTCCGAGGATTGTGCGTGAAGGTAGACGCACAAACGTTTTTTAGAGTGCAGGCGGTGTCTGTAGCCGTTGTCTATAGCATCGAAAAACGGCACATAAATTCCCATTTTCACATTGGCTGAGCGAAACGGCACCTAAACTCCCATTGACTGCGACGCGTCATATCAGATGCTTCGTAGCGAAAGTCGGAGGGGCCGCTCGAGGTCAAAGCGGACCTGCCACAGACAGAGAACACAAAGAAAAACACAGCAGCGCAGATGCATCACCACGCAAGCCGTGGAGCCGGCGGGTGCGCCGCGCCTGCGCAGTGTGATGTCACCACCGCGGAGCGCCGTGTGAAAAAGGAAGTCGTGACGCGTTGCTTGTAGGAATGCGCTGCGTGTAGGAATGCTTTCGCATTCCTACACGTAAGCTGTTTGAAGTGTCTTCTTTCTAACATGTTTCTATATATCTGTTTTATTACAGCCAAACTTATAAAGAAACTTCTAAATGATGACATTGATCCATGCACTGATTTTTATGGATATGTGTGCAATAATTGGATTTTTAACGAACCGATTCCTGATGACGAGACGGTCACGAGTAACCTGAATAATATTTATGACCAAATGTTGAATGATTTGAAAGGTATGTGATGTGGGAGCGTTTGAGACAATTATGACAGCTTCATACCGTTGTGTATGGAATTACAGCCCACCACATTTCAAATTGTCACACCGTTTCTTGTGGAATGATTGTTCTAGAATACCCTAATATGGCAGAGTTGATGCTTTCATGCTATAGTGGAAATTAAACGTGAAGAACGTGAAGGAGCGTTGGATTACAGAATATGGGAGGGAGTTCCCAAAGTATGGTTTCGCAATTCACTTCGCGTTGTTGTACGTACGTTACAACAAATTACGTCCAAAATACTGCTTAAAAAGTTAAAAGTTTGTTTATTAAAAATAAGAGATTAGTGTTTCAAACAAAGAACATTCGTCACGACCTCAATGAAGAATAGCGGATGAATATAGACCCCCTGATGATCTCAAATGGCGACCTACATCATGACTAGAAGGCCTGTCCTCCGAAAGAAAGCGGTCACCAGACTGCGATCGTCTGCACTGGAGTATGAAACTTCAGATGGAGAACTGTGGACCGGATCGTTGTCCTAGAGAAGGCCAGGTGTGCACTCAACATGTAATAGAGACCGCGTACTGGTGGTGTGAAGGTAAAAACGCTTTAAGTTGATACGCGTGTTGTTCATTTTTTGTTTTTGGGTTGAATGTCGGTAGAGATGCTGTAATCGAGCCGTTGAGCTCATCGAATTGCTCAACGACAATGGACCTGTCATACAGGCCAGGTTTGTCACCGTGCGCTGCTCATCTTAGCAGGGAGGTCTTTTTTTTACTGCTAAAACATTCCGGATGTAAATGTGTGCCTCAGGTAAACTGAAAAAAAAAAAACGACAACTTGAGTATTGTAAATATTATGAGGCCACCATTTCTGTTTTAACTATGGCAACTGCTTCGCCGCTAAGAAGTAGAGATTTTTAAAAGGTTAAAACAGCGCAAATGACCAGGGACGAGAAGCAGAAGGACACATACACAGCGCTGACTCTCAATTAAGTTTTTATTCATCGTGACCCCATAATAAAGATTTGCTTGGTCAAGACCATAAAAATGATAAAACCGTGATGCATCAACACCACAAAACCACCGTATCGCACTTGCACATTTACACTAGTGACGAGTAAGATAATCTATTTCACTGTTAGATAGGGCAGTAGACGGGCAGCTGACAGACTCGGCGCTTAGTTGGTCGTAATGGCGTTTCACTATTTTATATTGCTGGAAATCCGGACGAGAATCACAATCGCGACAATGAACGCCAAGATGGCCACATACCACCAAGGTCACATTAAAGGCGTGTTTCCTTAATCTTTGATTGAGGCAGCGGCCAATTAGGGAAACACACCTCGAATGTGATCGCGGCGGTATGTGGCCATCTTGGCATTAATTACCTCGATTGTGGCTTTTATCCATATTTCCAGTAATGCAAAATCGTGACACGCCATAACGACCAACTAACCCGCGAAATAATCGAGGCGTTAAAGACATCCAGATTAGGTGCCGAGTGTGTCAGCTGCCCGTCTAATGCCTTATCTAACAGAGAAATAAATTATCTTACTCGTCACTAGTGTAAAACGTGCGCGTACGATATGGTGGTATCGGGGTGTTGATGTACGACTGTTTTATCTTTTTTATGGTCGTTTGTGCGGTCGCGATGAATTAAAAAAATGAAAGACGTTTACGATTCCCTGTAATGTCGATTTAGACGCAGCCCTTGAGCAGGAGGTGGGGAGGGTACGGAAAGGAGGGTATAGCCCTCCTTCGACTTGGTACCCTCTATTCCTCGTCCCTCCTCCTCTCCTCCTCCTCCGCTCCTTCTCCCCTCCTCCTTTCTCCCCCTCCTTTATTCTCCTCCTCCTCTCATTAACCCCCCTCCTCCCCCCTCCTACTTCACTTCTCCTCCCCTCCCTCCCCTCCCTCCCTCCTTCCTCTTGACGTCACTCGTGACCCTAGTGACCCTCGTAACGTCACTCGTAAAGGCTTCTGAAGGTCGTGAGTTTCGCGACCCTCGTGACGTCACACGTGACGTCACATCTGACGCCATTATGGGAAACGTCCCATAATGCAACGCGCAGTTACGCCGACGTCGACGGCGACGGCGACGCCGCTCAAGCAGGAAACGGGCGCCTATGAGCTGCACTCTAAAATTCAGTTGAGAATCAGAGCTGTGTATGTGTCCTGCTTCTCGCCCCTCGTCGTTTGTGTTGTTTTAACCTTTTAAAAATGTCGCACCAACTAGCCCGAGCTTCAACCTTAGATAAGTATAGGTTTTGAATCGTAACAAGCCTGCTACTATGCAAGGAAAGTTTATTTTACCGAAAAGCGGTTCGTCCCCTTCTTAATAGGAGGAAAATAAAATCATCATTGTCACCATCATTTGTGTATTTTGTCGGCTCATGCACAACTAACTGCCTAAATTATGAGGCACCTAGAAAACATTGCATATTTGAAAATGTGGATGCCCGCTCAATGTTGTCATAAAATATTTAATGGGGGCCATAGAACCACTAGGGGCGTTCCATAAGTTTTCGCTTAACACACGAATGCGAGCACACAGACGAAGCAGATGGTCACTTAAGATTCGTGACGCCAAAATTAGCGCGTGCGCACGATGCGATTTTCTTGTGGCGGCCGCCAACAGATGGCAATCTGCGCAGTGGCTCTAAAATGAAGAAAGTGAAGGCGAGTTTGGTGATTGAACATTTGTATCGGAAAAAAACCTAACTCCTGCGGGCATCCATAAAAAAATGGTGGCGATGTAGGCGTACGATGCCCCATACTATTTCACGATGAAGAAGTAGGCCGCGAAATTCAATAAAACACGTGACCTCGGGGGGTCACGTGACCTTGGGGGTCACGTGACCTTGGGGGTCACGTGACCTTGGGGAGTCACGTGTGACCTTGGGAGGAGTCACCTAAAGGAGTCACGTGACCTCAGAGGGGTCACGTGACCCCTCCCGAGGTCACTTGACCTTGGGATGACCTGGAGGTCATGTGACCTTGGGGGTCGCGTGACCTTGGGAGGGATCACGTGGCCTGGGGGTCACGTGACCTTGGGATGACTTTGGGGTCACGCGACCTTGGGAGGGGTCACGTGACGTCGGGGGTTACGTGACCTTGGGGTGACCTAGGGGTCACGTGACCTTGGGAGGGGTCACGTGACCTTGGGGTGACCTTGAGAGGCAGACGGCGACGGCGACGGCGACACCGCTCAAGCCGGAAACGGGCGCCTAAGAGCTGCGCTCTAAAATTGGAGAGCCTCGGAGACGACCCTTGCCTTGGCAGCCGTGCGGAAGTGACCGAGCCAGAAAGCAACGACCGCGTGCACAATGACGTAATGGCAGAACAATAAGTAAACACCCGAGCCATTGCACAAGTCGGAGGCACCTCCAAAGCCACAGTTCAGTGTATCTTGGCCCGAGATCTTGACATGCACAAGGTATCAGCCAGACCTCTCTGGTTTGACCGAAAAGGCACCCGCTACACCACAGCTAAGGACAATCTAGAGCTGCTCAGGTAAGATGCCGTAGGCTTCCGCGCCCCATTTGTGAACGCAGACGAAATTTGGGTCAACCACTTTGAGCTGACAGCAGAGCCCTGTATAAGCAGTGGATCCCCCCCCCCCCCCTCCTTCGTGTCTACCGCCGCAGATGGCCAATCTGTTCCATTAGCTGACAATGTGATGGCTACGCTTTATTTTGGAATTTGGAAGGCGTGCTGCTTAGCTATTACCTTCACAAAGGGCACACAATCACCGGGAACTACAACGTAACCCTTAATGACCGCCTGAGGGATTCTATCAAAGCCAAATGTCGAGCTTTGCTGCGGAAGATTCTGCTGTTCAAACAAGACAATGCACCCCCTCCCTCCCCTCCCCCAAATTCTTTCTGCTGTGGCGATGGCTGCCACATACTCCTGCGGCTTTACTGTCGTCAACCATCTACCATACTCGCCAGCTCTAGCCTCATCAGACACCCATCTCTTCCACTACTTGAACAGAAAAATAAATTTAGTGGTGTTCGCTTTTTTTTTGGCGATCAGGACATCATTGATGCTGTGACCCACTTTTTGGAGTAGCGAACTTCCATTTTTTTAATGAGGGATCCATGCACCGAAGCATCGATTTGCGGAGTGTGTAGGGATTAAAAGGGTACTATGCCGAATAGTAACATATGCTCAGAAATCTCTGTCACCTTCTTCTGGATGAGGCCGATAACTTTTGGGACGCCCCTCGTATAGTCGGTGACAGGTTAGGAGCAAAGTGGAAGCTCTACCCACCTGTTACCACTTTAGCTGGGCGAACGCTGGAGAGGAGGTCGCATCCTCTACAGAGTTGTTCCGCTAAAGGGGAAAGAGGTGGGAGGAGCTTCCACTTTGCTCTTAAGCTGTCACCGATTGTAGAAAGATCGTATAATTTAATATATTGATCAATATAACTCATTGGGAAGAAGCTCTGTGAACGGATTAAGAACTTTTAATAGAATAATTTTTGACATTTTCGAAGAACAAATCGTTCAATCGGTCTGATGGAAAGGGTGTGGAAGTGCTATTGTATTGCATGATTATACAGAACAGAGTATTAGCGTTGTACTTCAAAAAAGAAATAACGTCAAAACATTATTTTGTTGCGCTTTTCGCATATATATTTGCTTTAATCGAAACTATTTACACTCAGCTTGTAATGGAAAGTTTAGTGCCAATTGCTTTGCTCATTCATATAGGAGCTGGTTTCGACTAAATGAGCATCGTAGTAACGCTCCGCCGCGAAAACACATTTACATTCCGAATCACTGTAATCGCCTGTACGATGTTCAGCGTAAAGGCTGTTTGTTGCCTTTATATAAATTGGAAACTTGGTCTTGTGGCGCTTTTCACAATGTCTACCACAAAAATTATTCGGGGATTTTTTCAGAGCGCAGCTCTTAGGCGCCCGTTTCCGGCTTGAGCGGCGTCGCCGTCGGCGTAACCAAGGTCAACCCAAGGTCACGTGACCCCCAAGGTCACGTGACCCCACCAGGTCATGTGACCCCTCCCAAGGTCACCCCAAGGTGACGTGACCCCCCGAGGTCACGTGACCCCCCGAAGTCACGTTACTCCCCTGAGGTCACGTGACCCCCCCCCCCGATGACGTCCTCGTCACTGATGACGTCACCGGCATCTGCATCGTCATCGTCATCATCACTGATAACGTCATCAGTGACGTCACTGACGACGTCACCGGCATCCGCATCGTCATCGTCATCATCACTGATGACGACATCAGTGACGTCACTGAGATCCGCTTCGTCATCGTCATCATCACTGATGATGTCATCAGTGACGTCACTGATGTCGTCACCGGCATCCGCATCGTCATCGTCATCATTACAGATGACGTCACAGATGACGTCACCGACATCCGCATCGTCATCGTCATCATCACTGGTGACGTCATCAGTGACGCCGCTAATGACGTTATCGGTTTTCATTGTCACTAATGGCGTCATCAGTGACGTCACTCATGACATCATCGGCATTGTCATCGTCACGTGACCCCCCGGGTCACGTGACCCCCCCCCCCAGTACCCTTTCCTCCTCCTCCTCAAGAGCTGCGCTCTAATTCGGCGTTACAGGGAGTTGTAAACGGCTTTCACTTTTTTTACTTCATTAGGGAGTTTTAGAATAGCGCACGCTAAAGCTTTGCGCACGCAAAGAATAGCGTCGTCGCCACTGCGCATGCTCCGAACGCAAACCAAGTTTCGCGCTTTGCGTGCGCAATTTTAGCGCGCGCTATTTCTCGTAAAGAGCGTGCGTACGCAAAGAGCCTTTGCGCTTCTCCAAGGAGGATCCATGATGAGACGTTGGCTATAGCCAATACGAGCAAAGTTAAACAAAAATGGCGGCTTCCAGGATTATGTCGGCGGCTGCTTTGGCGACGTCGTGAGTGCGACGTCGGCGGCATCCTCGCGACTGCGATTTTCAATACGAGACAAAATTGTACTCGGTTTGGCAACGATCACCGGCAACTTGATGCTTGCGACGCGCGAACACTTCTCGCGGAAGGTCAGTACACGAGACCTCTCTTGCCGAGGCGACGCAAGCGGGCACGACCGGTCAACCGCTCGAGTCGCATTCTCGTGTTTAAACAAATCTAAAATGGTACTCTGGACCAAAAGACTTGTTTCTTTCTAAAGTTACAGCATTTCGTGTGTGAAATAAAAATTGTGACTATCTTGGTGGCGTCGCAAGCGCGAGATGCTTGGGCTTTTGCGTCGCGACGGAGAAACGCTATTCTAAAACTCTCTTGCGTCGCGGGCGCTAATACAAGCGCTAAATTTAGCGCTAGCGTGCGCCAAAATTGCGTACGTTGTTCTAAAACTCTCTATTAAATAAACGAGGTAATACTTTGGCAGGCGCTGTTTTGCGTCCGTTATGCTACGTGTTAACGTAATTGTTAAGAATTGTATCTTACTCCTGTGGGTATTCAGATATCCCATTTTGTTGTAAGAGTCGTATCTTCAGTGTTTAAGCAACGTACAATCTCCAGCCCCAAAATTTAATAACTAAAATATTGCAGCAATGAGCGTACACTATCAGTTGCGTGTATTTTTTGTTTTCAGATATTTTGGAAAATACAGCGTACAAAACTGAGAAACAGAATGCCACAGATAAAGTTGTGGTTGCGTATCATAACTGTGTGAATACCTGTAAGTTGGTAGACTTTACTGAAAATTGTGCTTTCTAAATAAGTTGATTTTTCGTTCTGTTAGTTCCAAATGTGTATGGTGCAATGAGATGTGACAACGCTTTAGAAGCTTCTTGCAACAAAACCTATTAATTGTGCTCACGCTTTGATATAGCATTTTTATACTCTCTATGATATTTTGGTAAGATCATCAAGTATAGTTTTTTGGCCAATATTTGCTTTCGTCTGCAAATTTAGGGCCTGAAAAAGCCCGAAGACGCAAAGGTAGAGCCAGAATTGCCATTTTTTGCAAATAGTCAGGATGTCTTGTCCCTTATTAACTGAACACGTCCTGAAGTTAGGCCTCACTGCTGGTTGTTTAGTTGTAACCTGGCATCTTCGCTCCTAAATTGTCAAGCAAGTACCAGAGTTAGACTTCTCTTCTGGTTGTTCTAATTTCATGTTGCAATTTTGAGCCAAAACTGCCAAACAAGTGCCATATTTAGTATTCACTGCTTTTTTTTTGTTCATAGCGGTATACTTGTAGAACATGATGGTAAACTTGAGACTACCTCAGTCTTAGGTTCGCCATCATGTTAAACTTACACCAGCTCACCTGCTCTGATGATTTTTTTGTTAAATAAAATACTGTACCAGTAGCGCCAGAGCAATACCGTACTAGGCTCATGCTAGGCCCCTAGGATTGCCAAGCATGTGCACAGTTAGGCCTTTCTCTTGCGTGCTGCCTGTATTTGCACCGGAGCAATACCATCTTCCAAGCAGAAATTTCATCATCAATAATAGATACTTTTTATAGCCTTGCATCACCCCATTAACAAGTAGCAAAACAGCAAACATCATTAGAATTATTTTTGCCTTCTCATACTTACAATGGCTGCATTGTGTCAGTGTCGTGTTATAAAATTTTTAGCAACGCAATATTTACAACTGGGGTTAGCAGCATTTTAGCCAGAATCAGATTACCTGAAACGTGAGAAAAAACACATGTAAAATCCTTTCAATACTGCACTATTCACTATAATAAACTCATTGTAATTTATTTGGCACTCTAAGATGTCTCGTGTTACAAAACCATCTCAATTAGTTTTGTTTTGACAAGAACTATTATTTTAAACTTATGATTTGAGGCGATTTGATGATAAGTGACATCGAAAAGCCTAAGAAAAGCGTACAAGTCCATATCCTTTGTGAAGCAATAGATATAATCAAATAATGTTTCTTTTATGCAGCAATTCACGAGGCCATTCAGTTTCGTGCTTTGGAAACTATTCTGGAGAGCGTTGGTGGTCAGTATTGGCCAATTTGGCCACGCCTTCGAGATGAAAGCGTCGTACCTTGCTGGCAGGACCTCTACACCAAAATTCACAATGAGATAAGCTTCAATTTGCTGTTGATTGTAGGTGTCTTTGAAGATCCAACGAACGTCACGAACAATGTATTGTCCGTAAGTTTGTGCAGTGCAGTTTCTGAGTACTCAAACTCGAGGAATACTATTCTGCAGTACATAACAATTCCTTATATACTGGTGCGTTTTATCGCAGAGCTCTGGCGGATGAACAAGCAGCTTTGATACCACGATCTAGCACATCATCGGACGCCGCATAGTTTTTTGCTTTGTTTTTATACTCAACATGCATGCTAAGATATAAAGTTTTCTCACTCCTTAAAGTCACTCTATTTACCTCACTTGAATCTTGATATGAGCTACTTCGTTTCACCTGAAGTCCTGGCGCGGCCGGTGCTATGAAGTGATGGAGCCAAGCAGACTGCGTCAAAAGCGCCCGATCATTGTGCTCGTCATGTTTATCCACGTCTTCTATAATCGGTGATATACAATCTATAATCGGAGATGGCCCAGTGTCTTCCGTTTTAGACGTTGCTTGATTGGTCCCTGTACCTCGTTGCGTCGGCTGCGTCTGGACTTAAGCTGAAATGAAGTATAGGAGGAGCAGATAGCAAAAATGAAAGACGTTTACAACTCCCTACAATGCGGAATTAGAGCGCAGCTCTTGAGGAGGAGGGGATTATACGGAGAGGAAGGTATGCTCCTCCTCCTCCGTACCCTCTCCTCCTCCCCTCCACCCCCTCCCCTCCTTCTCTCCTTTTTCTCCCTTCTCCTATCCTCCTCCTCCTCTCAATTTCCTCCCCTCCTCCTTCCCCCGTCCCTCCTCCTTCGTGATGTCACTCGTGACCGTCGTGACATCACTCGTGAAGGTATCGTGAAAGTCGTGACCTTCACGTGACCTACACTGTGAAGGTCGTGACCTTCGTCGTGAGTTTAGAAGTAACCTTCGTGACGTCACTTGTGACGTCACTCGCGACTTCAGTAAACCTCGTGACGTCATATGTGACGTCACGTGTGACGCCATAATGGGAAACGTCGCATAATGCAACGCACGGTTCTGAGTGACGTCGCTCGTGACCCTAGTGACCCTCATAACTTCACTCGGGACCCTCGTAACGTTACAGGTGATGTCACGTGTGACGTCATTATGAAGAACTTCCCATAATTCAACGCGCGGTTACGCTGACTGCGACGCTGACGCCGCTCAAGCCGGAAACGGCCGCCTAAGAGCTACGCTCTAAAAAGTGTTGACTGACTTCCTTACATAAATGTTTTGGGTTAATTGAATTTAAGGGTCAGCATCTTTCAATGCTATGACTGAGTGTGAGGAGCTATCTTAATTTTTAGCCATTAATTGTTCTCCGGCTAGAAAATAACTCGAAGGGCTGATGAAGCCATTAAAAACAAACTGAGAGGAGGTTGGTTTCCCATATGCCCCGTTTCTCCCTAGGCTGACAGTGCGGTGGAAGCTACGTGCTCGTGGGACCAGTCGTTCGCCGATCTTTCGCCATGTGATCTCGCTCCCGCCCATTGCCACGCGCAGAAAGAGCGAGAGGGAGAGGTCAGGTGATAAAAAGGAAGCTGCTCACTGGTCCGGCGAGCGCGTAGCTCTCACCGCGCTCTCAGCTTAGGGGCTAACGAAGTATCTCGAAACACATTCACAGTTATCCTACCCGCGGAGCTGAATGTTGGGAAGTGGTCACACAGAGAACAAACTACGGCACACAAACGCTGAAATACGCTGTTCCTGAATTACTTAATCTGTATTTATTGGAATAAGTTGTCGCTGAGTGGAAGTAAGGTCACCCTTTTTGCGTTGATGCGAAGTGCAGTTACTCTCTTTACTAGTGTTCGTGTTTAGTTTTATTACTGTGGGCTTATTTGTTTGCCTGCCATGCCCAATATGTCAACAACGTAATAATCTAACGTCTTGTGCTTATAATGTTGTGACAGCGATGAGTGTTTGTCATTTGTGTTTCTATTTTGATTACTCTACTATTTCCTCACTCTGTTGCTGCTGCTGTAGTCGGTCAGGAGCCCGTCAAGCTGTATCACACAGCTTTTGTTCCTGACCGCGTCCAGCACACTTATGGTGAAAAGAAACATTATTATTATTATTATTAAAGCTCTGTGCCCCCCGAGTTTGATTGTCACACTTGAATTAAAACCAGGTAAAAGTAAATCGCGATTATTTTAGGTGTTCGAGCAGAAATTGCCGCCACACATGCGGGGTTTTCAACGGCCGCCTATTATCTGTGAAAACGTTATTAAAAGCACCGTGACTTTCTTGTCGGCATTTTTCGAGCAACTTACAGTCGAGGAAGAGTTATGTGATGCTGCCGATGACGTCCCTTTCGCAAGTTTTCTATTATCTTGCTTTCCTGTCTTGGGCTGAGAGCGCAGCAGCAACAAAATTTTAATTGGCGATCACATTTCTCACCCTAAAATAAAAATAAAAATAGATTACACAATACATTCTAGGTTGCTATACATCGTAAAAAGTTTCAAGCATTTTAGAAAAAAAAAAACATAACTGCAGTTTTCATGCAACGTTGAGGTGTCACGTAATTTAAAGCCTTTTTGTCTTCAGGGGTGTTCGTAGTTTCGGTAATTTTGTTTTTATTTGATGCGAAAATGTCTTCTAGAGCTTTTGTTATCACATTTATATCTCTATTTAGCACGCTTTCGGAGAGTAGTATTGAGCTAACCAGTCGGCAACATCCGGCGCACTGTTTTTCGGGGTTGCAAGATTCCTCCTATGAACACCAACGATGCAAACCCGCGCGACCAGAGCAGTCCCTATGTCCTGACGCCAATATACTTCGCATTGCCAGCATGTAGTTGTTCGTTACAGGTCGTAATTTATAGGTCACATGGTAGCATGTGTTGTGTATCTATCACTGGTGGCTTTGTAAAGGCTTGAGTCTGATATTTTCTCAAATTTTCCTGGAAGCGTTCACAAGATCCGTTTAATTCTTTGATCTTGGTATTTTGTTGCTGGTAACGGACGTTTTCAGCAACCTTAACTTTTTTTTTATAATTTAACTTACGTTGAAACTTCGCGTAGCGAAAATGCTTGAATCAAAAATAGATTTCTAATGATATGACACAATTTCGAGCATGTCTTTGGATAATATTTTGTTTTTGTTTATTTTGAAATACTCCCACCTTTTACAAGGTTATAGCAGGGTTGAGACACAAAAGAACATCGGCCTCAATACGAAAGTGAGGTTGATAGGGCCTCCGCACATACAACATATACAACGGTATAAAAGCACCATTTCAATATGATCGGTACACTTAAGAGTAAATGCAGAAAGGACAACATAAACATCGAACATATTTAACAATATGCTCTAAATCTCACGTATGAGGTTTCCTTGCTCGAACTCTCTGACACTTCCTGGGAATCTATTCAAATTTCAATACAGTTGGGAAAAATATTATCTTGAACAGTCCAGTTAAAAAGAAGTAAGGGGCAATGTTGAGGCGATGGCATTTTCTAAACTCTCAGAAAAAAGGGTGTATTCTTACATTCTTTGTCCTACGTAAGACGCCCCAAAACTTCAGTTCGACTTACAGCGCACAGACGTCTAACCGACGGTACAAACTTGCACGAGAGTCTTGATAGATGCGGAGTACAACTTATTAAAAACACTAATGTACCTGTTCCTGGCCGAAAAAAAAAAGTTTTTTCGAGCTTTACACAAAAACCTCTGTTTTTTCTTTCCGTTATTTTTGAAACGTACTTTAGCAGTTTAATAAGTTATATCGTACCGTTATCAAGCCCCTCGTAAAATTTGAGGCCCTCTGTTTTACTATAGTGCGCTGTATGTCGAGCTTAAAGAGGCACTCACGCATCGAAATCATATTTTTTTTTACTATCCGAAACGATTGAAAACGATGCCGGGAAATTACACTAGAAATTGGAAACTTGGGAATTCAGTATTTGTGATTTCCAAATGCAGAATTTCCAAATGCAGAATTCGAAGTTCCCGCGCGATCTGCGCCGGTGCGTTGACGTCAAATATTGCGGAGTCCTGAGAGTCGACTTTCTTTCACAACTTCGTGCTTTTGCTACCGCGACCCGAAGCGAGGAGGAAAGGAGCGGGAGAATAAGGGCTACGGCAGACCGAGAAAAACCGGTTTTATCCCGTCGGTGCCGCCTGCCAAGGCGGCATGTTTTCCGAGGGAGGGTACAATTCCAGAAGGTGGCATCACACCGGACTCGGAGTTCGGTATTTCAAAAAGATGGGCCGTAGTGCGTTCGCAATTGCGTTAAAAACATGTTTTACGATTGCCGTTAATAATGTTATATAAATGTCACGTATAAAGCTTCCAAATTTTATGATTTTTGACGTCACGAATCAAAAGGAGCGAAAAGGCGAGGAGCGGGAGAGGAAAAAGCCAAAAATAAAAAAAGGCGGGCGCGCGCGTGGTAATATTTTTTTTTTCTTTTTGCGACGAGGTTTTTTTGTTTGTTTATGACTACAACTTGCATCGTTTTAGACAATAAAAAAAGATACGACCCTTGGGGTGTCAATGCCCCTTTGAAGGGCCCTGCAATCATATTTAAGCGTCTACCTTTTTTGCCGTTTCCACATCTCTTGGGGTTCGGGCAAGCCAGCGGGCACGGAGAGAGTAACTAAATATCAGTGCGTCATATTTTAACCGGACGACGCGGAAACCTCCTCCCCTTACGGGGACGACCCACGGTGCCGAAAGCACGCGACATGTGACGTTTTTCGTCCTGGCCTTACTACTGGTCAGAGCCGCTAAAAGATTTCTTTTTAGTTGAAATACAAAATATAAGTTACGCGAGCAGTTTCAGTTAGTTATGAAAGCAGTTTTTCTTCAGTATTTTAAATGAGAAAAGAAACAAATGCAGTTTACAAAGTACGGAAACAAGGAACGACGCGTCGACATATTCGCCACCAAGCGGTGGAAAAGGTGGCGGATACTAGAAAGGGGTGGTGGGATCCCGGATGTACGCCGCGGCGCTGCGGTCGAGGATCCAACCGGTTTCGAGCGTTCCGAAGGCCTTCGGTGGCTTCGGCGAGCAGGTTCGGCGGTGTGGCAGCGCGAAGTAGCTCCCGTTCTGAACTGATCTTCACCCCGTATTTGCTGTCGTTTCTGGCCAATGAAGTGTCGTGGCGAATTAGTGTTTAATCGCGCAACAAATGCAATGAGAGCCGCCTTGGCCTGCCCGCTTCATACAGCCTATCCAGAACATGCTTTAGTGGCGCCCTCTCGAGCCATCGACACGGAGTGCGGCAGCCGTGAGCGCTCGCTGAGCTCACTACCCCTCCTCTAGTACACGACCACTCAAGCAACCAAGGACGTCATGAAGGAAGTTATTTTTTGCTGGTTTTTTGTAATTTTAATTTGCCTATAACTTCTAAAATAAAGCGAAATTTGAAAAAAAAAAGATAAAAGTTTTATTAAGTTCCTACGTTCCGTGCGTTCAGGTTCGGTGCAAATGAAAAATCACTAAAGAAGTCCTTGCAGGGCCTCTTTAAGTTTTGGGGTACATAATAGGGGACAAAAAGATGTAAGACGACACCCTTCGTTTTTTAGAGTGTACTTGAACGGGATTCCTTAAATGACAAGTAACGGGAAAATGGGATGCAAGTATCATTCCTTGCGATCTGATATAACATTTTTGAGCGGACTGCGACTCGCCTAGGCGAGAGCAGCTGAAGGCTTAGCTGTTCGTTTTCATATGACGGGGGAAAACCACGACCATACTCACAACGAATGAAACGTATTGCACGTCTCTGGACGGCTTCCAGTTTATTTAGGTCACATATCCTGTGAGGATGCCAAACGACAGAGCAGTATTGAAGAAGTAGTTGGGCTAATGCGCTGTATGCTAACAACTTTGTTTGTTTAGATGTAGGACCTAGTGTTCTCCTAAGGTACTCAGGCGCCGTAATGCCTTAGAGCAACTTATATGAAAATGTTTCGTCCAGCTTAAATTGGGAGTTAACGTCACGCCCAATACCTTGTACTCAAACATTAGATTAAGATTTTTATATAAAAAATAATCACATGACAATGAAGTTTATTTTTTGGTAAATTACATAAATACAGTTTTGCAAAAAATAACTTTCATTTGCGAGTCATGGCTCTAGGAGCAGAACCGCCCAAAACACCGTTGAAGCAAAATCGGGTCACTGACTGAGACAATTTCCCTATATAAGTTACAATCATCCGCGTAAATGCGGATTTTATCAGGTATATTTTAACTACAGAAATAATGTGTAACAAAAAATAATGGTCCCAGAACCGAGCCCTGGGGTCACTTGAGACAAATACTTATGAAGTTATTTATTACATTTAAGGTAAAATTATTTTTTCATTTCGTGCCTTGTCATTTGCCGCGGACAAGAGGGCTATTTTGAACGAAGGGTTATAGGGAGCTTTATCTAGAGTATGGTTTTCTATTTATTTTCAGCGAATATATAGAGCAGTAAAATAAAACATTTGTTCAGGTATACAATTAAAACGACATGTCATCTGCTTTCTTGCTTTTTTTTTTAAATTTACTAAGTTTGTTAAAGTGATGCTAATTTTATTTTTGCAGACATTGGCTCAGACACGTGATGCTCCATTTATTTTTGCTGGCCATCTTTATGACGTCAGAAATGGGCTGATAGCGTATATGACGTAGTCTTAGCTCCATTTACGTCGCTTTGTCCACGTTCAGAAAAAAGTTGTCCGGATTGTTTATGATATATACTTTAAGCGGCGCTTTTATTATAGGTATTAATATATAAGGAAAATGTTTTCACTTTCACTACTTTATAAAAGGAGGACTGTTCGAGATTTAATTTTTCTGCACTAGGTTGCAAATGGCGTAGTTGATTCGGCGCAATTTCTTGCGAAAGTGAACTTCCATATTCCAATCCGAGTAACCAGACACTTTGTTTTTATGATCGCTCGCCATGTAATACCTCACCTCTCTTACGGATTATGCCATTATATAATATCTTCGCTTCACCCCACCTTGACCTATCTGCAACCATCTCTATGTACCGTCACGATCTGAATGATATTATCTTAGCCCCTTAGCATTGTGTTTGTGTTAGATGTTTTATCTTTTTAGTAAGCGTGTTTAGAGCCTATGAATTTGCTTGCTGATTTTGTTTGTTTGTTTCGGTGCACCAACGAGAAGACCAATGTGGTTGTTTTTTGGGCACCCAGAAATAAAGATTATTATTATTATTGTTATTATTATACCGTTTGGTGACATTTGACTCCCTGGCTGAAGTCAGAAAAAAACAACATTTATTTCCTACGTTTTCTAGACGTGTATTTCAAAACTTCATCGATGTTATTTCAGCGTCTTCATCCGGTATGTGTGTTGCTCTACTAAGGACCGCCGATATACCAGCTCGCATAAACCAGCTTTTTAGGCCCGATATTTAGATGTTTTATCAATACATAAAAAGAATAAATGAAAAGCAATATTTGATTTAATCAAATATTTTATTATCTTTTTTAATATCAGGTTTAAAAATCATGTATTCGACGCGATAGCAAACCTAAAAAACGAAAATACTAAGGTCTTACAAAACGTAAATTAAATAACTTATGGGTAATCGAATGAGTACCCTCTATGAATTTAAAAGGAGTAAAGTATTGTTTAGTTTGACGGATCAAATCGAAAAAAATTAAAATAACCTTTCACTGCTTTTTAATTCATCGTATTATATTTTCTTGCTGTTCTCCCTGCTCACAGATAGGCAGGCCGGAGTTTGGAAGCGCTGCACAAGACATTATGGGAGTGTCCGAGAAAACTAAACTCACTCCTGAACAAAGAGCTTACTTGGAGCTCATGGGCTCAAGCATCAAAACTTTCTCCCCGAGAAGAACAAACGAGGATATTTTAATTATTATGCAAGACATTATATGGTTCGAGGGTAACATTACAAAGGTGAAATGAAATATTCAACTTAGTTTAGAGTTTTAGTTTATATCCATTAATAAAGAGTAGCAACTTTAGTGGTGACGTCGTTGCCTCTTGAAACCACCTAAACCTGACTTGATAAAGATGGCGAAAAATCTATTAA
Source organism: Ixodes scapularis (assembly GCF_016920785.2). NCBI lineage: Eukaryota > Metazoa > Arthropoda > Arachnida > Ixodida > Ixodidae > Ixodes > Ixodes scapularis. Next base: position 149,138,973 of record NW_024609846.1, read on the forward strand.
ATTGCGTTTGTGTACAACCGTAGAACTGAACAATCGAAAAAAGGTACGAAAACAAACAAGTCGCTTCTATATCCTTTACGCGCATGAGTCTTAACAAGACAAAAGTCAGTAGTTTTTACTCACAAAAGAGCTTTAAAGTGTTAAGTTAAAATTTAAAGCTGAACATGACACTATAGTCGGTTACAAGTCAAGAAGGTAGGAGAAGCTCCTCCCACAAGCGTGATGCGCCCGTTTCAAATACCTCCGCCAGTCGAAAGAAGAGTTCACTGGAAACGCTCCTTGTTCCGCTTCAATGGATAGATAATGGCCACAGAGTGGTGCCAACTTTTCTTCGACCCCCACCTCTTAAGAAAGCGACCTTTGTATTCATTGAAGGGGGAACCGATCCCCTGAAAGCAGCCTTCGTATCCATCGGAGGGGGAAGCTAATCTCCGAAAGTCGTATTTGTTTCCATCGGAGGGGAAAACTCTAATCTCTCTCTCGTGGCTTCCGGAATGCTAAGTCAAAGCCGAAAGACAAAGAAAATATGTACAGAAAGGCAAGACTCTCCTCGCGCGTTGGCAGCGACGTTTCGGAAACGATGGGCCGCTAATTGATGCGGAGGTGGCGGAGGGATATATGATTCCCCTTGAGGGGCATTTGCCGCTACCTTCTTAACCTGTAACCTGCTATGGTCTGTGCAATCTTGTTGAAATCCAGAGATAACCATCTTCTATAATCCTTGGTACTTCATCGGACTGTTACCTACTCCGCAACTAGAAACAGCCCCCTGTTTCTACTTGCGGAGTCCAATTTCAATAGCTAAGAACAATTAAAATCCATAAAATATTGTTTACACACAGGTACCGAAGTAAAATTTGTAATATTTTATACTTACACGTTTATTCCCGCGCAGATTCATCGGGAGGCAGAAAAAAAGTATGGAACTGGAATTCATTTCGTCAAAACGACGCTAAAGCAACTTTGCAATGTGTCTGAAGAGGTTAGTCTAAACATCCTCTTGAATGTGACGGTGCCAATCGTCTCATATATAATGTGCATAATATAATTGCTTTATTATGACCTGCAGAAATGATGTTTTTTGGCGATGAACACTGTGGAGTTACGACGTGGCTATATATTTGATGCTGATTAAGCTTAATAATCCAGTGACAAAATACTGAGTTCCAGACGATTTCGAAGTCATGAGAGAAGCTAAATTTGGTCAGTTCAGATTCGCCGTTTACATACCTGGCGACTTCTTGAAGTGCACACTCAAGTTAGGACGGACACTGGGAGTGATAGCTCTACCCTCCAATATTCGCACGTATCGTGTTCTCCCAGAACACATGGAATAGGAATTACGGCAACATCCATTTTTTTTAGAACTACATGACCGCGAAAACGTCTTTGGTTTGGAAACGGGACCTGCAAAAGGGCATAATGGCGTGAACCGCCAGGACTAGTGTCCCATTGCAGATGAAATCTTAGACTAAGGCTCTCTATTCAAACTTTATTTTATGCTAATCAAACGCTGTAATTTGAGATACATTAAAAACTCGACGAATAACCTTTGTCTAGAAGAAAAAAACAAAACATCATCATCAACTAAATGCAACGGCATAGAAACAGATTTATTAAAATTTTGACGACAGGTATTTGTTTTTTGCCGCGTAAAGCAACGTGCGAATGTCGAGAGAGAACGCTGGTGATTCATCTATTATGATACGTAGAGGCGATGAATTTACGAGGGTGAATAAACATTTATTCGCCTTCTCTCCGCAGAATTAATTTTAATCAAAGCCTTTCCAACCTGAAGCCTATCATGGAACGTTGCATAGGCAAAGTTTGACCGATTTGCAAACGATTTCACGCGTCACTCAACTTCACTGAGTCTATCCGATAAAATCACTGCACGTCCACGCTCAACGTTGTCATCAGTCATGGATGTGGATGGGCATGTGGCTTCTTTATGGTTCACAGTTGTGCGTCCTTTGAAATTCTGTATTTATTCTAACACAAAGTTTTCTTTTTGTGACAAAACACTTGTGTTAGAGCTTTTTTGTGACAAAACACTTGTGCTCTGCACAAGTGGGGTAGCCATTGTCTGTTGCAACGCAGTCAGAAGAGGTCTAACATGCTCAAACCTGCGCAGCAGTGACTGAAAATAAAAGCGACATTTTAAGAAAAGTCCCAATAAGACAGTGCATCTAACATAAGCCTTAAAGCAACCGAAGTGCGGGTATTCTTGGAATCACCTTGGTAACAACGCCAAAGTTAGATTGATAGTGTCTGATACTTTAACTGTCATGAGTTCAAACAAGAGCGTTTATTAACAACAGAACCAGCAGCAGTGAAGTGTATTAGCATTACCAATATTTATGCTGGTATAACTTCATGTAGTGCGCATTGATGGCGGCTGTCTATATTAGCCTCAAGTACATAATCATAAAATAACCTTGTCACCGCATTTGTGTAGGAGGGATGGGGGGGGGGGGGAGGGGGGAGCAGAAGAGGGGGTCGAGTTGCGAACACGATTTCAAGATTTCTTGGACGCCGTGAGCACTTAATGACTGCGCCCGATAGAGTATCTAGCTATCCCAACTATAATACGGTAAGTCAAAATATAGCTTTTGTATGTGTGAAAATATATCCTCGTCATCTAGCAAGATCAATGATGTCTTTAAACACTTATCAGACGCTTATTACATCACAATCAACGTCTCGTAATTTAAATGCTTTAATATGATTGCTGTTTGCTGTCAAGCTAAAATAAAAAAAAAAAGATAAAAAAAAATGCGGAGAGTATATATGCACTTGCTCCAACCTGTCTCTTCAGACTTATCGTTTTGCTTGCTGTGTTTTTATTAAAAATCGCGGAAGTCTTATTTTTCGTACAAACCAGAAGAGCATTGACCTTCACACGTTAGTTAGCTAAATTGAGCGTTAAAGCTATCTTGATTCCTGAAGCTAACGTGTTATATCATTGATGTAGCTCGATTGGAAGCTTTTCCTCGAGAAGATATTTGACGCAGTCGGTATCGAGCTTCACCCTGAAGAGCCAGTAGTCCTCGGCGACGAATTCTACATTAAAGAAATAATTCGATTTTTGAGTAAATCACGCAGGTAATTATTATATTTTTTTGTTAATTAGTGCTGTATAATTTACATTTAGCAGAATGAAGGATTGCAAATAAAATAGCCAAAGAAATGTAAATGACTGGGAGCGCTTTGAAACACCTTTGTTTCTTTAACTGATTGCGCTTCCCCAGAACATGAATATTAGTTGAGCCAGTACATCTCCTTTGCATGTTGCACATTCTTTGTATGAACCGGAACGTCTTTGTTACAAGCTGAATAGAGCAAGACGTTTGCCTTCGAAAAAACGTAGGTTCAGTATTTAAATCAAGCACATCTTATGAAACAAATATAAATAAAGTAAAAAGTCTTTTTTTTTTGTTTTTGTTTGGAGAAGTTAGCAGATTAAAAAAAAACCGTGGCAATAATTATTTTCTTGAGACGGTAAGATTTTAATAAAAATCAAGCCGTTTTAATTCTTTTTTAGGTAGTGTCCTGATACACACGCGTACTCGCCACTGCAAACGTGTTGCACACATTTTTTGTTGTTGTTGCTTATTACACATTAGCAATAGGTAGGAATTTGCTCAGTGCTTTGCATAACGGAGCTTCGCGTGTCAAAATAAATAAAATTAGACGTTTATTTTTAGACACCGCAAGGTCGGTCTGCCTTTGAAATATGGCGACAGTGGTTGACGGTGCAGCTGAGAAATTTAGCCCGTGTTGTACCAGGCTACTCTAGTGTCTTTATTTCTTCGATGTACGGTTGAATTTCATAAAAACATTTCAACTTAAAGCTTTGTGCATGGCGGTAAGAAATCCCAAACATTGGCTTTAAACATTTTCCAGTCAATTGGCTAACTTTTTGATGTTTAAATATAATGGTACAATTGCGAAACCAATGTTTACGCGGGATGAAAATGGTTTCAAAATGTCAAAAGTTTAGAGTGAACAATTTACTTTTTGTTCTAAAATAACTAAGAAATTTTATATAGTAACGTGGTGTAACAGCTGGCGTAGTCAAATTTTCAATCATAGTGAATTAGTCAAGATCTTAGTCAAAATTTGGCTACGATCAAGTGTAGTCGAATTTTCGTCGGAATTCTTTGAGCGCTTCGTTTTTGAGAGTTCCGCAACACCTGCCTCTGTATATATTTGTCATCACTGCTTGATTGCCCAGACCCTCATCTCAGGGTATGGTTGTAATTATTATGTCAGAGATTTTATGTGTCAAAAGCAGACTGTTGGTTTCATTTTAATCTCATAGACACAACTATTAAAGCTTTGACAGTCATAACGTTTTGGTACAGTAGGTTCACGTTATGTGCAAAAAATACAGGAGAGTGATCCGATTCGACGTGCTTATACTCACATTTTTAAATAATTTTGGATTATGAGCTTACAGACGCGGTACAATGGTTTAAGAAAGCAGTGCCACCATTGTTTGTCAATCGACAGCTTATGAATGAATATCGGTATTAATAAAGTTGTTTTACTTCTTCTTGGGAACTCATAGGCAAATGTGCACACACGTTGTTTTGGATTAAGGCCCCCTGTTTAATAACTGCGGAGTACTGATCATATTAGGTTGAAAGCGCATGTTCAACGGCATACTTCCAGCGAACTAGAGTGGTCTTTAGAAAAAACAACAACAACAAAAAAACACTTTACTATTTTGATTTTAGTGCGCTGTAAGGCCGCGGTGGTTTCAGATTGATACCTCTATCCGCTGCACTCTTAGACCACGTTTTTTTCTTTGGTGGCATCATTCTGAAACCACCATACCCTAAAGGGTTAACGTGAATCACGGAGTAGTGATACAGGGGCGCTTGCCAGTATGGTGCTCATCCCATCTATATCAAAACGGGAAGGGGCGGGGATTGAACCAGGATTCTTGTGTTCTGCAGCGCGAGCTTTGGCTTTAGGTTCTCCGGGCTGCGGCGCCATGAAACACTGAACCACTGAACCCCCCGCTTCGCGTGACATTCTGCTTCAGATCCACGGTGTATAACTACTTTATGTGGCGAGTGATACAGCGCTTCGCTCCCCTCGCCCTTCAAAAGTTCCGGGAGATGACCTTCGTTATGACCAGCCTCTCCACTGGTGCCAAGATGGACCATCCCCAGTGGATGCACTGCCTAAGCTACATCGCCGGATATTATGGCATTATGGACTATGCCGCCGGAAGGCTCTACGTGCAAAAAAAGTTCAGCGCAACCGCAAAGAAGGATGTAAGGTTTTGTCTTTTAAACATCATTCTACGCGCAATTAATTGAGTAACCTTGTGAACATAACTTGTCGCACAAATGATGAAAAAATATCCGTTTCTAAAATAGTAACAAACCCAGTAAGGATTGCAATCTATTGAGTATGATTATTCAATAGAAGAGCTATACGATTCGATTTCTCCTGAATAAGAAACGTGTTGTAAAATATTCCCGCAGATATCGTAATCTTTTGACTTGACGCTCCAAAATTAAAGTGTAGAAAAGTGCAGAAACAACCGGAAGCGAAAAGTAGGTTTAATAGTTAAGGCACTTTACTTCTTGCAAAATTAGAATAATGAGCGTGTTTGGAAGTGTAAATAAACAAAAAGAAAATTATTACACCTTCGTAGTAAGCATAAAATTAAATCGTTGGAGCGTAATAATCCACTTTCACGGTCTAGTGTCTATTCTATTTTTGTTCTCAGTAATAGTTTCTGAGAATAATATCCGAGCAGATTCTGCTTTTGTCTCGATAAATAAAGAAATGCAAACTGGATGAGCATAGTGTCCTCATTGTCCGAGGGCCAAAAATATGTGCCTTTAATTTACTATTACACACCGGTGATAACCTAAATTTATATTGCAACACCACATCTGTTTTGTCGGTGCCGCATTCTCCTCTTGTAAGGTCGTTTCCCAACGGCGGGTTTCTGCGTATGATTTAGGCAAAGAAGAAATATACTTTGACTGCCGCATTCGTGTGTTATGCTGATAGATTCTTGTTTGCTCAACCAGCAGCCGTACAAACGGAATTAAATATTTCAGCACTACAGGGCAATGCCGCCTTTTCACACGCATATCGTAGACATTCACGTTCCACGCACACTCTGAAAGCTCTGCATATTATCCTCTCGCAATGTGGACGTGCAGAATGTGAATGTAATCTAGAGACGAAATTGGCCATCTGACATTAAGTTTGAGAAATAAAATAATAATTTCGACGTGGCACTGGGACGACGTGTCTCATAGAAACCTGATACCCATGTTACAATTTAAATTTGCAAGCCGAAATAATCTTTCAGCTTTGCCATTCGGTACGCTTTTTGTGCAGACCATCGAGTTTTGATTTTTGTGTTATCTTTAAAGGAGTAGGGACACTCGCATTCTTTGGCCTGTGCTGGTGTCACTCTCGATACTAACGTGAAGATATCAAATTTCCTAGCAAGTATTTTTTTTTCGTAGTTATTCTTTGATTTCACTGATTGACTCTTAGCGTGTTATGCGCAGAAGTAAATCTCCGGCGAGCACTTAGTGTGTTTTCCTGAATGATAACGACATTCTTAATTGATTGAGAAAAGCGGGTCACAGCTAATTCCTCACAAAGTCACATTCTGCGCAACATATGATGTGCTCCAACCATGGATTGTCCCAGTTTCTATCGCAGATTGTGTATTTTTTTATTATAATGAAATCATTGAACAGTGAGTAATATTAATTATAATTCAAACATTTTAGTTATTTGTTCTCGGTTTTTAACTTTCAATATTAAAATCTACATCAATATAATTACTTGCCACACGAAGTTGTCTTTTATACAGTTCAAGAAACCCTGTACCAGCAAGAACCTGCTCATCTGTGTTTCGTGTTTTCTAAAGAAAACTTCTAGTTTAACCGAGTGTTTTTATCCTGGTTACCTAAATAGGTGGTAAAGTATTATGTACAACAATACGCTTTATGATAATCTGCGAAAATAGCAATGTCATGATTGCGGAAACCGTGTCGCGCATGACCACTAAAGCTAACTACCTTTGTAATATTTTTTAGAGTGCACTAATTCTAAACTATTATTTAATACGAAAAGTATAGTACTAAAGTATTAGCTGTTTGTTAAACTAATTCAACTAGGTAAATATTCGCTATTCAGATATCACACCAATAACCTGCCGTCTATTTTGAATCTTAGATAAATGGCTTGGTTCTAGAGCTTAGTGAATCTTTCAAGAAACGCCTTTTGGAGTTAAGATGGATGGATAAGGAAACAAAATCGCAGGCTTTGGCAAAGGTAAGTGCCATTTTTTAGGGCTCAATAATTATATAATGTCCTCCTGCTTCTACTTTTATTTGCTTGGCTGTATGAATCGAATCAATTACACGTGTGCTGTTTCTCGGGGGTTGAAAATTTGATTATATATTTTGTCAATAATAAGCCTCTCAAACCAGTTTACAGCGTGATATCAATTTCAACATGCCATCGTAACCTTGATGCAAGATAATATGAAACATCTTACAGTTGCTGTAGAATCGTCAAGTGCGTGGTGTCTATTAAAACAATTTGCACTTCATTTTTAAATTTAAGTCCAAAAGTTTGCATCGTCGAACGCTCTGTATACGGACGAATGTAGATATAGCGGTGCGGTTCAGATGCCAAATTCACTATGCTTACCAGCATCTAACTGAAATTTATATGCGATTTACAAACATTTTAAACAAGAAATTAAGCTTGGTTCCCGGTAGCTCACCCCCTTCACCGTCCCGTATCCGTGGTGTTCGCTGCACCCCATTATCTCATTCAAAATGAAAAAGAAAGTCGCTTATAACTTTCGGATTAAATAGCAACAAGCTCTATACCTCTGGCATCTTCTCCAAACAACTAGGGCTCATTCGGACGTAGAGTGTTCATTCGACAATGCGTACTTAACATGAGTGGTTTTAGCAAGACGATCGTCACAAACATCCGACTAAATTATTTAAAGAGACATCCCAGCGGTTGACACCCCCTAAATTGAAACAAGATACAGGATTCTGCTCATCCATAACATGGTCTGAATTCCGGCACACTCCTTCCCAGCTACGACAAGAAACCCCTCCGTGGGAACGGTGCATGGCATAGCCGGCGAACACTCCCTACAGATGATTCGCACTAAGGTGGAAGCAAGAAGGACCACCCTGGACATCACCTGTATGAGAAAAGGCACATCCATCTTGGTCTTACTTAACGGCCCAAATATGCCATAACACGTGACCCTGGGGCTGTAGTGGTACAGGGTTTATGCGGCTAAAAAACAAAAACACAAGGCTCAAACAGATCGCCATCACGACCGGCAGACCGCAATGGAGGAGCTCGCGCTATTACCAATCTCGATATCGAAACCGCCGCAAGGCATAAACATCACTTGATGGGCAGAGGTATTTTCGCGAATGCACTCCATGCCGGCCGAAGCGGAAAAAACACAGGTCACAAACCACCGAGGCGGAGTGCAGAGCTCTCCGTGTGCAACGAGCCCACCACCTACATTAAGTGCCGCGGTGCAGCTGTACCAGTGACGGAGAGGGAGATCCTTCTCGTGACGCAGGGACAACAGGATACGGGGAGACATGGACGCTCGAGGGCACCGATCATCGTAGAACTGGAGCCACAATCAGAAATTCCCGGGTTCATATCTGGTGGCACACCGCCACCAGATATGAATCCGGGAATGGACGAGCTTTTCACCATCGCGGAACTGCTGAAAGCCATTTTCTCCATGACCAGGTCGAACAGCGCTAAAGGGTTCGACATGAACAGCGTTTCGATCCTTCTAAATCTGCCTGAGCCAGAGATGCGGGAGCTCCTGGGTGTTTTTAACGAGGCCTGGGGCTCGGGCAGACTTCCCGCCACCTGGGGGCAAGTCACCATCCTGCCAATCTCCAACCTGGCCCGAGATTTGCGGCAGCTTTCCTGCATGCGAGCGATCTCCCTGACGCCACAGACCGGGAAGCTTATGAAGAGAATGGCGCTGACGCGGATGGAGTGACACGTAAAAACCAAGACGTCTAGCATTCATGCCAGACCGGCTTCCGCTGTGGCCTTAACACGCTAGAGGCTCTCGCCCTGATCGCGGAGGACCTCGCCGGCGGGCGCCCGCGCTACGATATCAAGATCGCTATCGCTGTGCCACTGAAAAAGGCTTTCGATACGGCCCTGTAGCCGACCGTGTTTGCTGCCGCCTCAAAGGCGGGTCTCACCTTCAGACGTTTTCAATACATTAAAGCGTTCCTCGGTGGGCGAACATACAGCACCTCGGTAGGGGGAGTCCAAGCTCTATCATTTCCGGTAGGGAGGGGGGTCTCACAGGGCGTGGTGCTATCACCGCTTCCCTTCACTCTGGTGTTGGCGGACCGAAACCCCCGCCTCGACAACCTCTCCGGCGTCCGCCCCGCCATCTACGCAGACGACACCGCCATATGGACGACAGGCGGCCAAAGCTGTCCTCAACCAGATTCCGCACAGGAGGTACTAGGCGCCATCAAGGGCTTTCTTGTTATGCGGGGCATAACTCACTCCCCAGAGAAGACCCAGTGGGCCGTGTTGGGCAAAACCATCGCACGCCGCGAGGTGACGCCCTGCATAGACCACAGGTTGGTGGGCAAAACCACCCAGGACACCAACGTACTGCAAGTCATCGGAGTCGACTCCTCACCATACGGCCCACCCGTGACGTCGTTGAGCAAAACAAAAGCCTCCGTGGACCAAGTGTTGCACCTCATCCGTCGCACCACTGCCAACTATTCAGGCCCTGACTCGAGCACCCTCCGCATGCTGGCCCTAGTTAGTTAGAGTATTGGGAGGAGGAAATCAAAGGAAGTGTTGCTGAGCCGGAAGATGCTGGCCCTTAGCCTGGCTCAAGCCAAGATTTCTTATTGGGCATAGCACATGGGCATCATGAGAGGCAACCTGGGCCTTGGAGGTCCTGAATCGGAGGGCTATGTGCGTCGTCATGGGCCTCCCGAACTTTACGCCGATCCTCCAGTTGCATGCGCATGCGGCACTGAAACCCATTGGGGGACCTGCTTGCTGCATGAGGCGCGCCTTGGGCAGCACCGCCGCCTCTCGTGCAGCAGACAGGGCGCGCCATTTTCGGGCTACTGGGCCTTCAGCCGACTGAGGGAGTCCTTCTACTCGCCACGTGGCCACGTTCCTGAAGCCTGCCGAGCCTGGCTAATGACAAACCAACACCGTCCCGATCCCCGCCGAAGACGGTTCCGAGCGGTTGCGCATGAACGCGCTGCCTACGCAGATGACCCCGAGGTCCGTAATTACTACCGCGACGCGCCAGCGGATCCCGAATACGGCATCATTGCTGCCGATGTCTGTTGCCCGTCCCCGGGGTTGTCCTCCAGTGTCGAGCTCTCACAAGGTCTCGACTTCCTTGAGTCTGAACTCCGTGCGATCCTGTTGTGAGCGGATCTGGCGCTCCGCGACCGGTGGCGATCAGTTCATCGAACGACGTTTGATCGACAAATTGTTTCATCGACACGCGATGTTTCAACCTCACCGACCCGTACACGCCGCTCAGCGGCGTGTACGGTTCGGTCAAGTGGTTTAACATTTTTGCAATGAGCCGTCGCATCGTGTCGTCGCGAAGCAGCGTGAACGCAGGCGCGAGGGAGGGGGGGGGGGGGGTTAACGCGCGCGCCAGTGATACACGCGTGACGAAGTGTCCATGCAGCGTGCAATTCGTTTAACGGGAGTCAACGAAATTATCATGTCGACGGAACGTGTGTCCATGAAACGTGTCTTCATGAAAAGTTGTCCACAAAACGTAATGCCAGGAAAAGAGTTTAGACGAAATGATAGGAACACCCCTCCGCAACACCGCCACTTTTGGGCTCCGGTGCACCCACTGAAGTACTCATCCACTCCTACTATAGCAGGAGCAATCGAGGCGTCCCATTTGTCGGCACCTCCTAGGTCCTCGACAGTAATCTTCCTCCATGCGGCTGTGGCGTGGTTCGAAGTTTCCCTGGGGACCGTCGCAAACATAAATGTCTTCGGGGTTGCATGCCACGCGGGTGTCTGGTGCAACGAGGCGGCGCACCGGCCGGCAAGGGCGTTCTTGACTCTCCCTTCGGCCGGTCATCCGCTGCTTGGCCCCTCGGTCCCCCCTCCCTCCCCGGCTCGGACCGGGACCGATACCTGGACCCTACGCCCCCTCCCCTCCCCCCCCCCCCCTCACACACACACACCCGTACCGAGGCAAGGTGGCGACAGTCCACTCGACTGTCCCACTGTGAGGGGCAGTCGAGTTACCCGCATATACCGGTGGTACGCGCAGGCCAATAAAGCCCGGCTTCGTGTAATCGACACCGGCTGTGCATTGACGCCGCATCGCCCGGCCCGGCACGGGCTAAGATCGTCCTAGCACGCAACCGCTGTTGCCTGGGCCATCCGGAATTGCCACCGGCCCAGCAGCGCCACCGCCACCACCAGCTGCCAGCCATCTGGGCCGTTCGCAACTTCACGCCAACTCCTCTCGGAGTGCTCAGCGAGGCGGCGGAAGAGGGAGGAAGAACTCGCCCAATTGGGCCAAGTGACGCCTAGCTTGGTAGAAGCCTGGGCAAGACTGGCTGGCCCCGACGACATCAGAAAGCGGCTTCGATTTTCTCTTCAAATATATGAGGATGGCCTACCTCACGTAATGCTTCGTTCTTTGACTGTTCCCCAGCCTTACAACCCGCTCCCCTACCCCTTCTCAGCAAGGCCCGTAGCCGGCTGAGTCGTATTCCACAACTGTAATCCCCTTAATTTAATAAAGACGTTTCCCGACAACAACAGTGTCTTTTTCCTCGTGGAGCTCGACCACAGCACGCTTTTCGCGTTTTGAAGATCTCTGAAAGCAAGCCTTGCTTACTCTCGTTCTTAAATTAGGGTTAATGTAAGATGTAAAAAGTCCACTAATTTGTGCCAAAACGGTGGTTATATTGTTACCAAGGAGCTTGTTTGTAGTAACACTCGTTTTCTTGTTTTCCCTATGCAACAGTTCTTATGTAATTATGTGTATCCCTGAACAACAATTAGTTGTGTAAATCAAATATATTATCACCCAATCATAAGAATGTATTTTTACAATGCTTGTCCGATTTCATTCAACAGCTTACTCATATGGTTAAACATGTGGCCTATGATGAACAGCTGATGAACGACACACATATGAATTACATATACCGTAACGTAAGTAATTAAGAAGGTTTTATTTCTTAAAATATTGCCATAAAATATATCTTCCAGGACTATGCCAACTGTACAAAATAGTAAACACAAAACACAGATGTTCCTTGGCGGTTATGACATAACATATTTAACGGGGCTGCACTCCAATGAACTAGTTTTGGAACAAAAAAAATCTAAAATAAAATATTTCGCATTAAGGATAGTTTTGGGGGCTGAAATATATACTGTATTCGTTATTTAGCTTCAGAAAGAGTACTTTTTTTTCTGAGATAAAGAGCGAAATCGGCAGTACCAAATTTTCTTGGAGGATTTTACGGATTTTAAAATAAAATCTGTACACTAGGCCGTTTTAATGAATCTCAGCATGAAGGAAAACCCTACAGAAATAGAAGTAGACTAAAATGCCTGAAGTAATTGCGAAATTTATCGCCAGACCACTGTGATTGTCAAATTTTGATCATTTAGATTTTCCACTAGAACACTAGACGTTACGCCCAACGTTACGCTGAATCTTTTTTAAATAACGAATTCGCAGTAGCTTCTAATACTGCATTAAATTCATCAGAACTATGCAGTATAATATGTGCTCAGGTGTAGTAATCCACATTATTAAAAGCATTCAAGTATTTAAAATAACCTTATTGTTTATACTTGAATCCTTTCGAGCCTTCCTGTCTTTCGAACCCTACTGATATTTCTAATATAAAATTCAGCCTCAATTTTTCAGTTTATAATTCTTCTGCGAAATATTGAGAAATTCAAAGAATGGGTAAAATATTCCTTGAAATATATGAGAAATATTTATTTCGCATCAATTCATTGGTGCCAGCATTATGTCAAAGCAGACACCTCTGATCAGCATATTTGAACACTAAATACTGATTGACTTACTATGAATAGAATTGTACTTATACAAAAATAAATAAAAATATAACTAAAAAAGAAAAATATAAATTAAATAGACGCTCACTAGTGCGTCAATACAAAGTTTCTGTCAAATGAACAAGGCAGCAAGAAACGTTTAAATCTGAGGCCATAATAATTACATCGAGCATTCCGAGACCGTCATTTAGTGGTGTTTATTTTTCTTTGTTCCCATTTTTTACGCCCTTCATGTTCTTATGTAAATTCACTCCCATTGCAGTATTAAACACATTTTTGTTTATAAAAAGCACGTGTTAATATTTGTTGTCGGCAATAGGTTAAATTTTTGCGCAATTGATAGGTTAGTGCAGCAAGGGCTACTAACAGGACATCTCGATGGTTTTAAACTTATTTTACGTCTGATTTGTGTTACATAAAATATTATACTGTCAATAATTGCTGTCAGCAACATTTGATTTTTTTTTTCGTTTTCAATGCATGAGGGGCATGCACAAGACTTTATTTGTTTTCTTTTGAAAGGTGGGGCGCGTCGATCTTGGTGAGCCTTTTATTTTGTCCTACGTGAATTTCCGTAAGCAACTTGGCCTGGAGAATTTGAGAGAGTTACGTGTGAAGAACAACCGGACAGAAGAGTAAGTGAAAAAGTTATTGCTTTATCGCTGTTTAGTAAAAGCTTAGTTTGAACAGTTTACGTTTTTATTTGACTATCGTTTTACGACAGTTTTATGAACTTGGAGGATCTGGAGTGTTTGTTTATTTAGATAACATGTCTGCGTGTTCGTCAAAAACAGATGTTTTTTTAGATCAAAAGAAAATCAGCGTTGTTTTAAGAATGCTGTGTTCGTTTTATTGTATATATTTATCACGATTTGATGACAAATTACAAACTTGAGCCTACTTGTAGAGAACCGTAACGTATACTTTTGTTGTTTTTCCGTCTCGTTTACGGCTCTGCGTAAAAGAAAATAGATTTGGTAATGTCGATGGGACAAGCGCGAGTGTTAAAAATCAAAGCGTGCACGGAAGAGTAAATTACAGTAGAGGTCTTCTCTAACAAGTTGTGGGCCTTAGGGATATTAAGAAAATATTTCAATATACTAAAGAAATATTGCACGTTTGGTCGTTCCATTAAATGTGTTTCAATGCGGTAGATTTATGGCGTGCGTGGTGCTCAGTTCGAATGGTGCCTAGGATAGGATGCCCCCTCGTCTTTCAGTACTTACTGTGCGTGGCGCTTCTAGTTGAACTGGTGGGCTGGGAAGAGTTTCATATGGAAACATATTACGTTGCACCATCATCTCTTTATTATGCTGCGCGCGCTTCCCTTCAGAACCACCTGATACAAGCCTTTGCGCCCAATTTTCTGGGCGCAAAGGCTTTGTACAGGACTTGCAATTATCACTTAGGACGATTGTGTTTTGCGTGGAGTTGAGTACTGTTTTATACGTGTACAGCACTTGCAACTATCGCGTGTTTTGTGTGTGTTCTAAGTGTCTTCATAACACCAGTTTCTTTGCGTATTGTGTGCGTCGGGTCGACGCCTTTTTGAGGCGGCGGCATGTGACGGTGTCGCGCGAACGCTAGGAGAAAAGGGAAGGAAGAAAGATATCGAGCAGGAAAAGAAAAAGAATGTCACCACGCCTCAACGGAGCCGAACATATCCCACATATCCCACAACTTCAAACGGATAGCTTCAAAGTATGAAGTACCAGTGGTACTATCAGCTCCAAACAAACTAAGAAAAAAATGTGTCCTAAGATTAATTCGCAAAATGAAAATAACAACTGCACCGTCAAGCATACGCACAAGTACGTCAACTGCAACATCAACGTAGTGTACGAAATTCCATTCACATGTGGGAAAGTCTACATCGGACAATCTGGGCGCTGTGTGAACGTGAGATTTCGAGAGCATCACCTTTCTCTGAAATCATCACCATCGGGACATCTCGCCATGCATGTCCGGGACTGCCACTGCACACCCATATTCCAACAGACTAAGATCCTCAAGCATTACCATAAAAAAAGATCCAGAGAACTCTATGAAGCGAAAACCATATTGTCTCTCGGGGGAGCTTGCATAAGCGCACCGTCAATAGCGTAGTCCGAGAAAGAGATGAGATACCTCGACCTTTTTTCGTAACGCAGGTCGCTTTGATGTTTTATAACCTTATCTTTGACCTGCTGATTTTGTTTATACTTCTGAATTTTTATTACATTCTTTTTTCGCTAGTGTCAAGGGGTGAAGTCAGATTTAGTTTAAAATTTTTAATGCATCTATAAACTGTAAACAATAATTTTTCTTCTTTTTTACCTTCACGTGCCTAATTCTTCTTTTATGTCTTCCTCGGGGAATGCCTTAAACTTCCAGTTGGAGTAAGCGCTCCGTCCTCTCCCCTCTTTTTTTCCTTGGTGTTTGCGCTTTTGAATTTTTATACAATGTGTAGCCAACTAGCCCAACAGTTAATTTTGATTCACCAAGAGAGGTGAAGCGATTTCTAATTCCCCTCGTTTCATGCACTCTTTCTACATCACCAGCTTTTGCTCCTTTCTGTTGAGCGGCATTGGCGTCGCCGTCGGCGTAACCGCGTGGTGCATTATGGGAAACGTCCCATAATGCAACGCGCGGGACCGTCGTCGTGACGTCACTCGTGACGTCACGAGGGTTACTGGTGACGTCACAAGGGCGACGTTTCGACATCCTGCCGAAACGTCACCGTGCCGAAACGTCACCGCGGTGCATTAGTGGACGTTCCCCATATTGCACCGCGCGGACGTTTCGGCACCGCGCGGTGCATTATGGGAAACGTTCCATAATGCACCGCGGTGAGGCGCGCGCTTTGCATTATGGGACGTTTTCCATAATACACCGTGCGGGAGGGAGGAGGAGGAAGGAGGAGGGAGGTTGTGGAGGAAGGAGGAGGGGAGGAGGAGAGGGAGAAGGAGGGGGAGCGAGGAGGAGGAGAGGAGAAAGGGGGAGGAAGCGAGTAGATGAGGAGGGAGGAGGAGAGGGTACAAATGAGGAGGAAGGGCATACCGTTCCCTCCACACCCTCCCCTCCTCGTCCTGAAGAGCTGCGCTCTCATTCGGCATTACAGGGAGTTGTAAACGTCTTTTATTTTCTTTGCCCTGTCCATCCCTTCCTGCGCCGCGCTTTTTTCCACACCCCTGGTTCTGCTGCTCCTGTTCCTGAGTGCTGGGTCCGTAGCTCTTCCGAGCATTTAAAAAAACAAAACAAAAAAACTGGGGCCGTTGCTCAGTGAGCAGCGCACTCAGCTTCCACGCCGGTGACCAGGCCCCGATCCCTGGCCAGGTTGCCGTCATTTCAGAGATCATTCAGCAGTCACGGACTGACCGACCTACATTTCGTGCTTACGCTGCTCCTGGGGTCGGTTTCCCAAAAAAGCTACTGCTAGAAAAGGCTACCGCTTTAATCGGCACGTATCCTGGCAAAGGACATTTCTGTAGTGATCAGACTAGTAGGGTTTTCCAACATAAACTGTTTCTTAGACAAGACAGTCTTATTAAGACATTAATTGAAATAGTGCGTAGGCCAATACTATTCTCGCTATACTACACATAAAATGCAAAGAGGCTGCCTCGTAGTTCAATTGGAGTATTATGTCTATTGAAAGGTCGCATATATACCAGTGTAAGTGGAGAGATAAACTTAGAAATAGTGGGTTAAAATGTTCCGGTATGTGCTTATTTAACGCTAAGCAGAACAATCTCCACCACGCGTTCATTCTTGGCTTTTAACAAAAACTATCATATATGTAAAATTACGTCAAAACGTTCTTAGCCAATCAGAGACACATTAGCTTTCGCGCATGTTTAGGTAAATTTGCAAATATGTAATGGTTACAACAAACTTCATAATTATTTATTAAAACTGGAACACAAAATTGAACCGTTTGTTATTTCTAAAGTTTCCAACTAGACAGTTAGTTATATTACGCGTAAACTAATGATACATACATTACTTCGATCATTCAACGATTAGGTAGAAAAATTATATACAAATTTGGTTGAATTTGGTCCTCATTTTTTGTCGTTAAAAGTAAAGTTTATACAAATAAATATACTGCGAGATTGCCAATTCAATTGGTTAGGCGTATTACATGTTTCCTTTCGAATGTTTTGGGTATTTATGGTTCGTTTGATGCACACTAAACCACCCTCTCAAAGCCACTGGCGCGAGCGTGAGGCTTGATCTAGTGTATAATTTATGCGAGAGTGCGTTCAATGAGTCGCTGAGTACAGCCACGAGCTCGCACCGTAATCTTTGAAAGCCTTGTTTGCAATATGGAAAGAGTATGTTATATCAAGAGTAGATATACATATTTAAGGTGCTTTTTTGTTTGTTTCACAGCTGGGCGTCAGCCCCCGCTGTCGTTAATGCATTTTATTCACCGCAGTCCAACTCAATAAGTAAGTTGCTAACATTTTACACCCCTCAAGGCAGTGTTGTTTCCATTTGCGAAAACAGGAACAGTAGCCTGTTTCTCGTTCCTCCTTTAAACATGTTCCCGTCACAACTTTTGTTTTCAAAAAGATTAATGTTTCATGTTTGAAGATCAGTGCTATGCGGGGCATTAGCCTTTAATTTACGTTTACAGATGTTAATCTACGCAATATAGAGTGCAGATACGCACAAATAAGTTTGGTTGTGGGCAATTAACGCCTTTCAGAACTACTTTTAATATGATTTGTAAAAATTTTATTTACACCGGAGACGTACTCGTATATTAATATAAATGTAAACTCATTTATACACATGTTATTTTAGAGTTTACAGCGGATCAGCATACTTGACAAACATACCTCCGGCTGGGTATTACATAGGATAGTGTGCTTGCATTAGAATGATAGTGGTAGTAGCAAGGCAGGTTTATACATTTTCTTGTAGTATAAAAGCTATGTGGTGTTTTTGCTCTCATAGTGAATCTTACTAGTTTTAAGGAAGATATGTGGTTTAGGTGCTCTAAAACTATAAAATAGTATATTCAAAAGGTAAAACAAAATATTTTCTGGAGCATTCGTTCCTTTTCTGTCTAGGAGAGCACTACTCGCTGGGACATTTTACTCTCTTTATTTTACTTTTTTTCAGACGGTCAAAATTATTAAATAATTTCACTTGGTTAATTACCCTTTTTAATATGTGTCATTTTTTATGGAAGTTTTTCTTCTGGAAGTTCACTTACTGAAGCTATATCTTTTTTCTTTCAGCATTTCCTGCTGGTATACTTCAAGCACCTTTATTTGAATATGGATTACCAATGTAAGCCATAATAAAAAAAAGAATCTGTAGAAGATTGCAAAGTAATGTAGAGTCACGCAGAAACTAAAAATCTCTAATCGAGGGGCCGCTGTCCCCCCTTTAATCAGACCACGCTGAGAAGACGCTGATGATAACAGCAGCAGTTTCTTTGCTTTGATCGGCCCCCCCCCCCCCCCCCCCCCCCCGTCTGCTTTCGCGTGAACGAGTCCTGACGTCAGCACTAGTACGAAGGAAAACTGCGAAGATAGCGCTCCTCAAAAAACAAGCCTTCGCTCGCCTGGAGCTATGTCGTTTCTCCCTGGCTGCACATCGCGAAATTTACGCGTGACACGGTGTACTCTTGCTGTGGATGTAAATTGACATATTAATAGCTATCCGTGTTATATGAACTAGAAATACACGCACTTTTACATCCAATTTCGTCGCGTATTTCGTTCAAAACACGGTTGGTGCTTTGTTATGTTTTTTTTTTATAAAGCTAGCGTGTTCCGTCAAAGAAAGCTTTCAGATAGTTGCTTTAATTTTTAACGAGCTTATAAGACAAAAGTTACTGCAAAGATTTTCTGCTTCAAATGTTTATCACAATTTGTGCGACATAAAATATAAAAGAAATTCTTTTTTTCATAGGCATATCAATCTTGGAGCAATAGGAACGGTTATTGGCCATGAAATTACGCACGCCTTCGATGACACAGGTAACTACACTGATATACTATGTAGCGATGGAAACACGCAAGTAGGAAAAATAAACGTCAAACGGTTTGTAGTGATTTGACATGAGCGACCGTTTAAACGTTGACATTCATCCGTTCACTTGAAGGAATAGGGTGTAAGACGACTTGTGAACATTGTACCTATTCCACAATCCTACAGGCACCAAAGAGATAGGGGAGAACGTAGATACACGCGCTGCACACGTTCGCTTTGTGTGCTCAAAAACATTTTAAAGTAAATAACCGATATAAGGCGTTGAGGAACTGACGTGTGAAATGCCATTCGTTTTATGTTTGCACTAGAACTGCTACCGCTGCAGTCACCAGCACGTGCGATGCATCTAAATACACTCGAAGCGGGCTTCTTATGTGTTGAGATTGTTTAGCGCAACGTCTACTTGAGGGTAAAAGATTTTTTTCTTTTTTTTTTGCGTCAACGCTTAGAACATTTGCCAATATCAACATCATTTATATCATAAATAGAACTACAGTGTGGGAAGTAACAATATCAAGATTAACTGATGCTTACTGCTCACACCCGTAGTTTTTAATAACTAATCATTGATATTAAATAGTGTCCTGCTCGAAATGCAGGTAATTCGATTAAATGCTTAGTTACTTTACAGGACGGTAACCGATTCATTTGGTTCTTTGCCATGTTTCTTATGATTTGTTGGCTCATAGTTATTTTACAGAAACCACCTGCTAAGCAGGTTTTGAACCAACATCTACAAACTGTTTCCTTAAACGTTATGAATGTTGATAAGGCTGATATATTTTGGACATAAAAACGTCGAAAACACTAATCTAAATTGTAAGGAGTTTTGTATTAGACCAGGCTTAAATAATCGAATTCCCGGACTGTTTCGAACAATTTGCAATGTACTTTAAAATAATAAACACTAGCAAAAAAAAAAAGTTTTTTACCAGTTTTTTTTCGAGGTCGCCAAAACACGATATCTTAATTCAAAAATCACGAAGATGTGTAATGGTCGCAACCAATTAAAAAATACAGTTTAGAACTCATCTTTAATAAACACTAATGTATAAATCCAATATACGCCTTAACAATGCCCTCCAGGTTGCCTATTGTAGTAGAAATCGAAGGTCATTTTTACGTGGAAAATCTTTATCTTGCGGCGACACGTAACTTACGTAAATTTGTGTTAACACAAAATTATTTCAGGTTGACTCAAAATATTTGCTGATGTCAATACGCAACATTTGAAGGCCTAATAAGCTTACAAAAAACGCATTTTAAGTTTTTTCTTTTTTAGTTTTGTATAGTAACAACATTCGGCACCGAAATCTGCTCCGAATCGTTTTTAGTTTAGCTTTAAATATGAACCTCCATAGTAAGGTGCCTAGAGCGCGCCTTCGACTGGCGGGTTTACCGCGTCCAAAAAAGTGGACCCTTTAACTCCGCCCGATGACGTCATAAAAGAGTCACGCTGTCGCCGACCGCGATCCTGGCGGAGCCCCAACAGCCGTGGGGTATGTGGCAGGCGCCCGTTCTGCTGCAGGTCGCTCTCCAGTGCGACAGTCCACCAAAGTTTCGGCAGCCAGGGGTTGGGACGCTGCGACGAGAGCGAAACACGCGTTTGCTCGTGCTTTTTGCCGGAACCTCTACGGTCCACCACCAGGGTCGCAACATCCGACAGCATGACAGCCCGGCTTTTGTGACCTCATTTGTTGACACTCCGGGACAACTTGAGAGGCATGGGCGGAATAGAACGCTCGACACACAAGTCAGACACGCGTTACGGGCACAGTCACCAGAGTATAGGAAATAGTAAACAAACCACGCAAAAAGATGAGAAAAAAAAAACAACAGAAAACGCGGACATCGGTGAAAAAACAAACAAAAACAAGCGGGAGAACAAAATAGTTACATTATTTTATTTGATAACACTATTTGCGATTTTCCATTAGGTTGCCTAAGCCCATTTGACTGTATTGTCCCTAAAGTCCGGATTACCGTACAGCAAAAATAAAATGTAAGAAACACTAAGAAAACGGGAGCAATTTTTTAAATATAATAATTTTCACCGTAGCCTCCCCTCTACTGGCAAAGCCTGGCAGATCGCCACAAGAAGCGGCCGGGAAGTGCCACGCGACGGGCGCCCCACTGTGGCGAGACGCCGAAACACACTTCTCCCTAGCGATGATATGTCCTTTCGTGCTCCTCGCGTTCCTCGCGCTACCGCTTCTTTTCTCGTCGGGTTTGAAAACCATGTTTCGGGTCCTCACCGCGACAAAAGCTGTGCGCTGACATCCAGGTTCCCCGAGAAATGCTCTGTGCTACCAGATGCTCGCGCTTCAAATCTGCGACCGGGCACTCTACGGCATCCTTGGTCGAACTGCAGGCTTTGTGATTATTGTATTCACTTACCATCACAAAATACGTAGGGGCATATAATATCCATCATTTGCAAGATATATATATATATATCTTATACAACACGAACCTTCAATATTAGGTAGAACTGTAATATTTGAGAAGAATCCGACTTGTAGTCAATATAACCATTTATGATGGTATTGTTGCTGTGACGCCATATGTAGCACGATTGATCTATTTGTGAGCAGCAGTAAGATGCATGCCTTAAGAATAATCTTATTTTTAAATTCGGCTTCTTACAGGCAGTCAGTTTGACGAAGAAGGTAATTATCGAAACTGGTGGACGAACAAAACCAAAGAGAAGTTTTTGAGAAAAATTAAATGTTTTGAAGAGGAGTACGGTAACGTTACGGATAATAGAGTCCACGTAAAGGTATGTACAAAGTAATACTTTTTTATTATTCTAGGCCTAAGTTTCCCGAAACAGGTGTGAACGGGTTAGAATTTGAGGCTTTATATTGATCCTAAGGTGTTTTCCCATGCCCGACGGAGTAACCGGCTGAAACGCCATATGTATGGTGTGTGGCAACTGAAATCTTTTTAATTAAAAAACAAACGTTTTAACCTGAAAATGTAAAATTTTACGGCCTCGTACTTAAGATAGCTTTATGATCATGCTTGCTGGTCTAGATATTGAGCCCGCGGCGGTATTGAAAATGAAGACGTGACGGCGATCCCTAGTCTGTGCAGCCTACTCCGATGTGTTCGATCCTCGCGAAGCACAACTCACGCTCCGAAGCTGCGCCGGTAGGAAGCCGGAAGTTCTGTCACTGTTTGCATTTCGTTTGAACCGCATAGTACGTGGCTAATCCCATTTAGAGAAACTCTGTCAAAAAGGACACAGGAGTTCTGAAATTGGGTTTTAGCAGTTTTTTTAAAAATTAAAATCAGTTTTATGACCGAATTGGGCAGGCATGAAACAAACAAGCATTTGTGGTGGCAAACTGTTTCAACACAATAACATTATTATTTTTTAAATATATTAAAAAAATACATTACTACTTTGAATAGATCTACACAACAAAACACAAGAACAACATTCTCATCACACTCTACAATTATAAAAATGAACTATAAGAATAGTAAGTGTATATGCAACACAATTTACTCAACGAAGGCCAATATGTGGGAAACCGCTAAAAAGAGATGGAGAGTGGAAAATAAGGGAGGGGGGTATGTGCCGTTGTTCGGGTGCGCGACACTATTACGCTACAGGAGAATGACGAATCAACTCGTGGCCTCCTGCTACGAATACACGCGACATGGAAACCGCTTCTGCTATATGCGGATGTAAAAAGCTCAGGTTTGAATTTCTACAGTGCTTTTTCTACCCGATCAAAAGCGGTTTTATCCATTAATGAAGCGAACAAATGTCAATGTAAGTAACGAAAACCCTGAGTTATTTTATATTCTAGACCATGCGGCAGTGGCATACTTGCGCTAAGCGAGCGTGGTTAGCCTGAGTAATAGGCGAGGCCACACTTAAAAAAAAAAAAAAAGTGAGTTCATGTTGCTTCAAAATATGTAGGCAGCAAATCACGGCCGACAATATATGTTTCCAGTCAGGGATGGGCAGTATTTCAAATACAAGTATTTGAAGTACGTATTTTAAATACTTTGTGCATTTTGCATTTGTATTTAATTACAAATTGGGTAATGTATTTGACGCGTGTATTTAAATACTAAAACGTGGGTATTTCAAATACAGTTCTAATTGAATACAATTTTGTGGGCGAAAATACATCCCTCAA
Organism: Ixodes scapularis; assembly: GCF_016920785.2. Lineage (NCBI taxonomy): Eukaryota > Metazoa > Arthropoda > Arachnida > Ixodida > Ixodidae > Ixodes > Ixodes scapularis. The sequence goes on from NW_024609846.1 coordinate 149,162,258, forward strand.
ATTTATGGTCACTGTCCAGAGCAGGAAGAAAACTACTTTATGCACCGAATGCAGTGTCTCTCAATCAAGCATAAACGTTTGGTGACTTTGTGATTACGGTGCTAGTCCAGGGCAAGAATAGTGACGAAATAGACGTTCACAGGCAGACTGGCTAAATAAGTGCCTGTGACAACTTGTGATGCTTTCCGGCCTGATTTCCATCCACATTTTTGCCTGACACATTCTAAATGCGCGGGTCGTCCAGATTTTCGTAACTGGTGCGCGTTGCAACAATAAAAAATTCTCTAGCTAGTGCTGCGCATCTTGGTCGTCTCGGTTCTTTGTTGGTCCATACCAAAATGTAATCGACAAAAAAAGCTGCTTGGAGCTCTGTACTTTTTTCACCTATTACGTCCAAGCTGATTACATTCTTTTGTGATTATATTTCTATTACGTTACTAGAGCCTCGCACACTAACTCCCGAGTGTGCAATGAAAAATTAAAATGAGATACCCAGAAACCCGTTGCAGGTGCCCTGAAGTCGCTGACGCACATTTTGAGGAATGTATTTGGAAAAGTATTTGTAGGAGACCATATACATTTGGTTGTATTTGTATCTTGTACACGAATTCTTTTTTGGAAATGTAATTAAATTTGTAATTAAATACATTTTTGACAAATTATTTTGTATTTGTATTTCGATGCATATTTGCATGTATTTTGCCCATCCCTGTTTCCAGTTAATGATAAGCCTGAAAAGAAAACTAGTTCTTAAAAAATTAGAGGAGGACGCTTAGGGGGGAACTCCCGCGATTTTTTGAGCAACCCCAACTAACTATATATTTTCTAAATCGCCGTCCTTTACTCTTTTCGATATGCTATTTAGTATCGCGAAATTCAGAATAGTTATTGTGAAATCGGCAAATGAAAATGACGCCAAAACGAAGATTTGAATATTCCCGCGCTTTTCATTGCCCTGACGTCACGGGTGGGCTGGCTCGTGGTTCGAGCGGGCAGCCTAAAAATGAGCTATGCTGAGCATTTGTATCGTGCTCCTGTGCGGGAGCTGGAGCGACCTTCTAAAGCATTCGTTTGACACCATAAAACTGTTTGTAATCAGTTGGGAACAAAGTCTACAGCCCAAAGAGTGAACTCCTGCCCACCCATAACGTCACTTTATCAATGTTGCCATTAGAGCTTTTCACTTTGAAAAACACAATGAGGACCAAAATTGTAAATTCTGTAACTCCGCGAAAAAAAGTTATTTTGTCCAAATATTTGGGTTACTAGTTGAGCGATTGGTGTGGCTAGCAAGTTTTTAGGCATCGGGGACTATGAAGAACACGGCGCACTGAGCACCATTATATTGGGCGGTATTTTGCGCCAACTAGTTGAAAGTGGCGGATGCATAGGAAGGCGTGTGGGCCGCATTTCTTCGCCAGTGTCGGCCATGTGGCACAGGTTACCCAGTTCAGAGGGGCGCCTAATAAGATGTTAATTCTCAATCGCAAGTGCGCCGCCGTCTTTTTTTTTTTTTACTGCTTCCTAACATTTTAACTTTGAATTTAAACAAAATGACTTCAAGCACGAAATGGTAATCAAAATATGTTTAGAACCCACTTGTAGAAGTATTTGCTTCGCTTATGTTTATTGACTTTTTCTACGCATCTAAGCGTTCGTAATGTAATAAACCATGCTTCTGCCCGATGGAGACATGTCTACCAAAGGCGTAGCCCATTTTCCTCACCGAGTCTGGTTCTGATTTCGAGCGAAGGACGAGTTTGTAATCTACACACCAAGTTTGCGGCAGAAGTTGAGCCGCGATGAATTAAAAAAAATTACCTTTGTTCTCTTCCTTTCAATGTAGCGGTGATTCTCTCCCGCTATGTATAGAGAAAAATGAGACATTATATTTAGAAGAATAGTAATACATGAGCCAAAGTAGGTGTGTTTAATTATTTGTCCAAGTTAAGGTTCGAAATTTTAGTATGTACTGTGTTACGGCCCAAAATAAACAACATACTGAAAATAGACTACCTAAATTTGAATGTTCGTGGCATTTTTTAGAGTGCAGCACTTAGGCGCCCGTTTCCGGCTTGAGCGGCGTCGGCGTCGGCGTAACCGTGCAGTGCATTATGGGTAAATTTTCCTGCTAAATTTTCCGCTAAATTTAGCGGGAAAAATATTCCGCTAAATTTAGGTGGGAAAATTTCCCCGCCAAATTTATCGGAACATTTCCCCCGCTATGTTTAGCGCGGAAAATTTCCCCGAAGAATTTAGCGGAAAATTTTCCCCGCTATATATAGTGGGAAAAATTTTCCGCTGAATTTTGCTGAAAATGTTTTCCTCTAAATTTAGCGGATAAACATTCCTCGCTAAATTTAACGGAAAAATTTCTCCGCCAAGTATAGCGAAAACGTTTTCCCCGTCAATTTCAGCAGAAAAGATTTCCCCACTAAATATAGCGGAAAAATTTCCCCGCCCAATTTAGTGGAAAATTTTCCGCGCCAAATTTAACGGAAGAAATTTCCCCACTAATTGAGCGGAACAAATTCCCCGCTAAATTTAAATAAACAATTTTCGCGCTAAATTTAGCGGAAACAATCCCCCGCTAAATTTAGTGGGGAAATTTCCCCGCTAAATTTAACGGGGAATTTTCCGCTAAATTGAGCGGAAACTTTCCCCGCGGAATTTAGCGGAAAACATTCCCCGCTAAATTTAGCGGAGAAATTCCCCGCTAAATTTAGTGGGAACATTTCTGCGCTAAATTGAGCAAAAAATTTTCCCGCTAAGTTTAGTGTAAAAATTTCCCCGCAAAGTTTAGTGGAAAATTTTCCCCTAAATGGTTGCAGGGGACGAGGGGCATACCATCCTGTCTGAACTTTACACTCCTCCTCGTCCTTCTCAAGAGCTGCCCTCTAATTTGGCGTTACAGGGGATCCTAAAAGTCCTTCATTTTTGTAGGTTTGGTATGCTTGCAACATATCACCATAATTGCATTTGTTTAGCACCAAACGGTGAGATATGTAGCGTTATGAGAAGCAAGCAATTTCGAAAATCATCAAGATTATTCTAAACCGAACACAATTTGAGTACACAATGGAGCTAGTGATGGTTAAGCACAATGAAGTGTACCCAAGACTGGGCTTCATCAGAGGAATAAAAAAATACAGACGTTTCAAAAACGTTTATAGCTATGCTTTAGACGTTTATGAGTGTCATTCCGTACGTCTCCGGTACTTTGAACTATATACAATTGGAAACAAAGAACTTTCAGCATTAGCCTCATTCAGTTTACTTTGACTTACTGCGAACTATTAAAATTTTTGTGAGAATTATTTTATTAGATAATTTAAGTGAGAGATTTTATTACATTGAATAATATCGTTGTCCTTTATGGACAGCCTTACAGACATTATAAAGGTGAATCCCATGATCGAACAGTCTAATTCTGCCTGAAAAAATAATTCTCTTAAAAGTTGACACCCGTATTTAAAATAAGCTGCATGCCATGTAGCTGGAAGTAGCAGCAATGATTTGTGTCTAATTTTTTTACTGATATACGCTCAGCAGCCAATGGCCACCACAAAGCATTAGGCCTATTGTCGTCCAAGTCTATCCAAACCCGGCCGAGGGAAATCTCCGTCATCATAGTTTACAGCACACACCTTCGAAACGTAAAGGTGAACAAGATAGGTGCAAAATGTAGCTATGCTCCGTTTTTAAGAAGTACAAAGTATGGATATGCAAAATTGCCCAGCAAGCGGATAAAACGCATTGCATAGTCTTAATATCATTAATGTGTTAGCCAATCTGAAAAAAAGCACAAGGGAAATTTATAACTTCCAATTGAATAGTGTATAAGGATGGGTACCGCTCTAGATGCTTAAACGAGCCACTGACACACATATATTGCTGAAGGTTGTATCCTAAACTCTTGCATCATTATAAATTAATTTATACGGACAGTAGCACGAAAACAATAAAGTCAAACCATCAAACGCGTAATAAAATCGATTGCCGTGCCGCGAAAGAAATTGTTTTTTGACAGAGTACCTAACCTTAAGACCTATGTTTGCCGATATCAGTTGCCCTCTCGTATCTCGCTTTAAAATGTTTAATTACAGGGTTCGTATTACACTTAATGTGACTAACCCATTTTATTTGCTTCACATGTTCAGCTCAATGGAGTCCAGTCAAAAGGGGAGAACATTGCAGACAACGGAGGTCTTAGGGAAGCCTATCGTGTGAGTAAAACAACGCTTTTATTAGATGCGTTCTGGTTTCCAGGGTTAGCAATCTTAAAAGTAGTATTTTAATACCTTTGTTACCTGTATTGATAGAGGGAAAAAACAGTAACTGCATTCGAGATTATTTGCAAACATTTTATTTGTATAGAGGAAGGTTCCGCTGATTATTTCAGTCCTCAGGATCTTCGGGAAAATTCTTCTAGCTAAACTTAATGAATAATTAAAAAAAAAAAAAACGAGAAGAGGATAAGTAGTTTTCAAAAATATATTAGGAACTTCTATAAAGAGCTTATTCATATTGCAAGCTTTTATATTAACGGCGGAAGTTACTAGATCATCTAAAAGTTTCTTGTCATTAGCTTATCACCTATAAATCTGCTGGTGTATAGTGGTACAGCTCCAGACCTGAAGACATTTTAAATCTATTTACGACGTGTTAGTATAAACTCAGAAAGTATCTCCAGAGACAAGTTTATTGAGTGTGCACTTAAAATAAACTCTATATATATATGCTCGGCTTAAGGCCCAGAGTCTTCATATTAATAATGGTAAAAGTACTACCCCCTTCGTCACAAATAGTTAGAAAATATTAGCAAATAAAACTAAAACCGAAAACACGAGTTTCCCGTGTACCTCTCGGATAAATAGCACGCAGAGCAAAAGCGAAAAACCTAGACATACTCGAATTCTGTTTACTCCTCTTTTCTTTTTTCTTCAGGCCTCACCAGCATGCCAATGGTAATTGTGGAAGCATTAGGATCACACTGATTTAAAGCAGATAGTTATGTTAATGCTTAGTGAATTCATAACAGAAATATTCTCCCAAAAAGCAAAACATGTGTTTTAATAGTGTTTGATTATGTTTATTTTTAGGCATACCGCAGCTGGGCTCTAAAGACGAAATATGGAGTAGCGCCTTCCTTGCCAGGACTGAACCTCACTAGTGATCAGCTTTTCTTTGTATCATATGCACTGGTATGTATCCCAAGCAACTAAAATGCTCGGCCAGCCCCAGAATTTATGCCAGTGCTTAAACTTAACACTGTGATAATATTTAACTTAAAGTGAGAGCTAGTAGTTCGGAAAGAATCGTGATTTTAGTTCCGTTACAAATATTATTAGGTTATTAGTTTTAATATACAGGATGTCAATTTTTTATTTAAGGAATATTTTTAATGGGATGAGATTTATATGGGTGCCGTCTTCACCGTACAATCATCAGTCTCAACGGACGTCAATGGAGTGAATAACCATCACGATAGAGATGAACGTATATCTAGAAAACATAACTACCTTTTTTTTAATTTTTATGTTATAGGTAATGTTGGAATTAGGGTTTTACATTTCGCCATTATAAGGAGCTAAGTCAATTGATACAGTCTGCAAAATTCCATCTGACATTCGTCGATCAGTTTTTGAATTTTTGGTAGACTGATTCCGAAACTGACCGCTGAGGTGCATCGGTCTTTTCGTCCAAAATAATGCATATAAGTGCGTCGCAGTCGTTTTTGTGCTACGTCATCATCTCAGTAGCGTGACTTTGACGGACAAAGAAAGGCGGAACTTTGCAATTCGATGGAATGACACTTGAGTCAATCATTCCTTCGAAAATAAGTAGAAATGTGCATTGCACTTTTGTCAATTTCCTACGAAGTTCAGTAGAACGCGTACCTTAATACAGGGGGAATAGATAGGGATTGAGGATAAAGTTTATTAGTAACAGGTCCTTCATAGTTTTTCTGGTAGAGTGAAGCGCAGAATCTGAATATGGGTTGGCTAGAAAATAGTATAATGGGCTATTTTCTATGGTTTGTTCCTTGAAATATGGCTTACACTAATTCGTGTCTAACATCGGTACTATAACCAAATGCCAGACAGGAACAAAATATATAGCGGTCCGCTTTTAACCCAGTTGTTTCGAAAGGTGCTTCACTTTCTTTTTAGAGATAAAGATTTGACAAAGTTACATTGAAATTTCAAGAGCTGTTTTTTGAAATAGGGGTTTTGCCGAGTGATTCGGTTAAACGTTCTACAAACCCCTTTATATTCATTTAATGACTCAAGTTACGAGGACACTGCAAGTCTAGTTTCCATAAATATTCCCTCAATTGCCCAACGCTGTTTTTAAACTTCTTTATGCTTGCGCAAACTGCCCAAAATAAATGGTCAACGGAGGGATACAATATTTCACATTGCGCTAGAGTTCACTGAAAAGCATGCCAGACGTAAGTTGAAGTAAAATTATACACCTTATGATTATTTTTAATATAAACCGTTGTGCTGTGTGTTCTCAACAGCTATACTTTGTCTCATCCTACGATGGACTAAAGGCGAAAGCCACGGGCAGTCCGGTCCAATCACGTTCCACGCTTCACGCTATACTATGAAATGCTTAACATTGATTAGGGGTGAACAAATGATGCTCGAATCTAAAAGCGCCGCATCATTTCTATAGGTTCGACGCTGCATGCAAAGAGCCAATATGTCGTGACCTTCTTTGCAATGTAAAATTCTTGAGTTACTCAGTGCTCTTCGATTCGAACCACTGTCAACCCCTCCCCTCATCAGTAATCCTCAATGCGGGCACCGATCCGTGCATCGAAGCGAAATACCGCGCAATTTCTAAGTTGCTCGTGATTGTATCTGGCGGTCCTTAGTTTTGCCTTTAGCCCATCGTACGGTAAGACGAAGTATATGGACGCGTCTCCAGTGAATCCCAAGTTACCTGCCACGAAGCAGGAGTCGGATAGCTTGAGGGTTGCTAACGTCTCTGTTTAGTGAGAGTTGTTCGCTCGGGGAGCAGCAGTTATTGCTTGTCGAGTACCATGACTTGTCAACATGTGTATGATATTGACAAGCCAGTGCCAACGCAGGCATAAATATGTCAATATTAATGCCTACTAGAAAAGAGAGCGCGCGCACTGTTCCAGGAGATGTTTCCAAAAGATCCTCTGGTTGGAAATAAAATAAAATATTTTGAGATTGCGGTCTTTCGAACGCTAGTAAAATACAGTTCCTACAGGGAAGGAAGTACACCCAGTGCTATTTGTTCAGGCCAACAAACCGATAATTGAACATTCAATAAGAACAGCCGTTTCTTAAGAAGGCAGAAATTCCACCATGGTACTGCTTATTTCTAATGCAGAAGGTGAGAAGTGACTTTTGAGCAGGCTAACTATAATTGGTCTAGAGATTAAAGTTATCGATAGACCAGAAAACATATTAATATGCATTGTTTTTTTTCTAGACATGGTGCACTAATATTCGCCCAAAACAACTTTTGTCACAAATACACAACGATCCCCACTCTCCTGCGCGGCACAGGTAATGACCTTTCTGCTTGCTTCCTTGAGTTTGAAGTGTAAAGGATACCAGATACAACCGATAATCCTATAACAGAACAGGCTTAACGCAGCATTTTGTTAGTTTTGCTTCGACAAGCAGCCATTTATTGTCTGGAGCCCTTCACCATCCATACGTTAGAGTTTAATGTGTTCAAAAATGTTTGATTGAAAGTATGGTAAAAGCTTATAAAGAAACTTCCCGAGGCTGGTATTACTTGAGGCAAAAGGAAACAGTTAGTTGTTCTTGTTTTTGTATCTCGCATTGTCTTACTAGTTTCAGTGTCATTATTTGTATTCCTTCAAATTTAATGAAAGCATAAAAGATAACTATCCTTATCCCATGTACTCTAATATTTATTTGTTTCATTCATTGAAGTGGTTTGAATCATCAGTGTAATGGCTTCCCATACAAAACAATGTTATGGCAGTTCAAGCGGTCACTACTGCATATTTTCGTATTTTTAGTGGAGCATAAGCCACAGTAAAGCTAATTGCATATAATGGTAGAAGTGCAAGTTGAATTGGATTTGTATTTATACACAAGCCTCATATAAAGAAGCAAATTGTGTAAACTTTCAGCCGCTTACTTATGTTTTGTTTAGCGATGTCTTTTACTTTTAAACAAGTAATTCATACACAAGCTTATGTATTCCAGCAGGGTCTACGTACTCGTTATAAAGTTTGAGAAAAGTTCTGTTGATCAAAAGGAGGTACTAACTGTGACCTCCCAAGTTACAGCATTATTCGACTAATACGGCGGTCGCGGGGCTACCGGGTTTATTGAGAGATGAGTTCTGGTTCATAAATGCAAGCTCTACTTATTTTGAAATAATACTTAAAAAACAAGCGAGCTGGTGATGATTCATGGTAATAAAACCCGAGACTCAGGAACACAGAAGGGGACGAACACAACACAACGTCTCAACGTTGTGTTGTGTTCATCCCTTCTGTGTTCCTGAGTCTCGGGCTTTACTACTTATTTTGTTTTCAAAACTTACATAAAACAATTGATAAATTTATAATCTTAATTTTCATATTATTTGCCGGCACGTGAAGACGCACGACTCACGAACGACATTAAATTATGTTAATGGGAAATAAAAATAATAATTTTGCTGCAGCATTTGCAACAATGTATGTTTTAAACACACATTTTAGGGTTTATGATACATAACAATAATCGTGAGCAAGGGACACAAATAAAATGTGTGGTTATTACTGCATACGTCTTACTTATTTTGCGCCTATAGCTTCACTGGTTTTGATTGTACTAAAAGAGATAGCTCCTTTTCGCAGGTGAAAACAAAATAAAGCACAAAATACTGTGTGCTATTTGCCAATAATGGTTTACTCATTGCCTGTTGCAGGGTAAATGAACCACTGAAGAATACGAAAGCATTTTCAAAGGCATTCTCATGCCCTAAAACCTCGCGCATGAACAAGAAAGACAGGTGTATCTTGTGGTGAAGTGGAAAGTGGAGCCACTTGATGGCGCCTGGTCAAAGAACAATTCAAAAAAGTAAATTAAAAAAAAAATGTCATTAAGTATGCAGGGGAATTTTGTCTTGCTTTTTGAAGCAGTATTTTCTATCCAGGTGAAATAATAAACACAGTCGTATTTTATATAACATTTTGTCAAAGTGTTCACTGAGAAGTAAGCCAACGACATTGGAATGAGATTATTATGTATGTTCCCACCTTGTTCAGTTACGTCGTCAAGACTAAGGCAAAACAACCTCTTCTTTTTTAATGATATGTAAAACGCTCTAAGATAACTTTCAAAATAAAAAAAAAATATAGAAACTTTTTAAAACATCTTAAATGACGTTACAGATATAATATAGTAGTAGAAACAAAGTGGGATCAGAGATTACATAAGTGAGAAAAATTTTCGGAAGCAGCCTGGCAAAGATCCTCCAAATTGCCGGCGTGGGCAACCATTGCGCTAACCACTCATGAACTCCCACGAGATTTGCAGGAGCAAGTGGAAGTCAAGACACCAAGGACTGTCGAAGACTTGCTCCAGTCCTTGCTATTTTTTTCCAACTTGTTTGTATGAGAGAGTGGTAATAAACTCGTGGTGGCAGCTGGTAATACCCCTGTGTTCTACTGACGTCTAACTCCTGGTTATATCATTTCGTGGAGCGCTCCACTGGAAATGGAGAGGTTCCTGGCTCGATACTAGGACCAGGGGGATTTGTTCGGTCGCGCGCCTGTCATCGGGGATCTAGCTGTGTATGGAGATTTGTGTTCGTCCTTTGTTCGCCTTGTTCCCCTTCTCCAGGGATCATTATCGGCATTCTTGTCCAGGTCGCTTGCACCTTTGTATTAATTGCATTACCACCACACTCATGTGTGCCAGTAGTGCAAGCTCCATTTTTTCGAGATGCAATCTGTGGCGCAGGCGACCCGCCAAAGATGTTCCGCAGACTCCTTTTTACTTGCCTGCAGTAAACTTCCCAAATGCGCAGAAGGGCCAAACCTCAACCATGTCAAACAAAGAACACACACACACACAAAACGATCTCAGCATGATCCGTCTTCAAAAAGAAAGGAGAGTATCTGCCTAACATTGTGAAATTTTCCCGACATGCATGTTGCAGTAAATGGGCGACCAATGCAAGCTCTCATAGGCGCTTGCATTGTAATATGCAGAATAAAAACATTAATAGTGCATTTAACGAAACACAAATCACTTAACACTTATAAAATTTAGAATACAGGCTTAGTCTTATCTTGAGCGATTAAGGTGGGCGATCCTTGAAGAAATATATACTGCTGGAATTGGAGCAATTATTATCGATGCTACTTTAAAGGGCGTGGGCTTAATACACTCATTAAAACCTCGGTCTATATTAAGGCTATAAGGCCTTACTATATTAGCATGATTAGAATGCCTCCACTGGCTGCACAGAATTTTCAAACAGTAAGCCGAGTATATTTATAGGGCAACCATAATCGGCTCCAAAACAGTTAGCGCTAAAAACAATGGACAGGAACGGTCAGATGACTGAAAGAGAAGGACAAGTCTTGTACTTGTCCTTCTCTTCCGCGCTAGCTCTTTATGGGATATTTAACGAATTACGATAGCAACTTATATTGTTGTAGCCATAGTCAACCTGATGATCGAATATGTGTTTGTGTATATTTCCTAATTTCTGCAGCGACACTGCCTAAGTCCAGGTGGACGTGCTCTTCGTCCTTTTATGCGGAGCGTACGTTCGTCTGCTTCTTTTGCATGGGCACGTCCGAACACCGCATTGGCTCTGATTGAAGGGTAGTGGATAGAACTCAAAGCAAGCTGCCTTGAGCTCTAACCACTACCCTTCATTCAGAACCAATCAGAGCTCGGCGTTCTGACACCACCACAACCCTTCAAAAGAAGCAGACGAACTTGCACTCCATAAGACGACTTGCAAAGGTGCCAGACTGCAGCCGCCATTGCTGGCCTTCTCTTTTCTAACCCAGATGCCGCGAGCCTCTGAAGCGGGCGTTCACGGGCCTTTACAATTGTCTATACCGAAGAAAAGGACACAGTATAGACGCTTTGCAGCAGCTGTGCGTGGACGCGGCCCTAATTGACCTTCAGTTTTTATTTCCTCTTATTCCGTTTATTTCACTTGATCATTACCATAGCAGGCCAGGTTATTGTCATATTAAATTCAACTGTGTCCTTTTCTAAAGCATCGGCCTTTGTGTAGGGTCGTCAACTACCTTTTCAGTTGCTCGCGAGCATCTCGGTAAGACAAGAGAAGGTCAGCAATGGCGGCTGTAATTTGGCGCGTTTGTAAAGCGCCTATAATCTAAAATGGCAATAACGTGTCCTGCTGCGGTAATGATGAAGTGAAGAGAACAGAATACGAGGGAATAAAAAAAAATGAAAGACGTTTACAGTTCTCCGAAATGCCGAGTTAGAGCGCAGCGTGAAGTCACCCTCATGACGTCACGAGGACATACCCTCCCCGCCGTACCCTCCCCTCCCCCTCCTCAAGAGCTGCGCTCTAACGTCACACGTGACGTCGCCCTCGTGACCCTCGTGACGTCACATGTGACGTCATCATGGGAAACGTCCCATAATGCAACGCGCGGCTACGCCGACGCCGGCGCCGACGCCGCTCAGTCCGGAAACGGGCGCCTTAGAGCTGCGCACTAAAACATTAGCTCCCAGCCAGGTATTTCTAAGAAGGCCTGTGTGTTTTTGGAGATCATGCCGGAGCTTCGGCGTTGCAGTTTTTACAGCGGAGCGGTTAAGGGCCAGTTTCCCAAGTTTCGTGTCCGGTGTCGATGTTGACACAGAGCTACACATCCATTGCCTCGCAGATGTTGACACAAAACTACACAAAACTCTTGACAGCTACTACTATATATGAGCGACGGCGGCAACCAGACAAGCAATCTGGTTGCCGCCATCGCTCATTGATGGCGGTAACCTTTCCAGCATTTCCGTCAAAGGTACGCGAGGGTCCGGTGGTCGCAGTCGTGTACGTCCCCCCGCGATGCCCAAGATATACATTGAAGTATTCATAATGGACGTCTTCGACTGGGCCATGCTCGGCGACGACATGTTTGCCGTAATGACGGGTGGCTTTAACGTTGACATTGCATGCCAGGAGGGAAAGTGGTTAACTTCATTTATGTTCGGGCGCTACGGGTTTGCGTGTGTGAACGAACCTAGGATGCCCACGACCAGGCATCGGACTTGTATAGATCTCGTCTTCACGTAGAACGTGCCTGCCGTCAGCGTACACCCTATGGCGGTGTACCACAGCGATCACAAAGCAATGGTCACTGTGGTTACGAAATAAACAACAACCCCGGATCGTTATATAAATGTCGGATTCTTTAATCGCTTAAATAACCAATTACCCAATCACACCTTAATCCTTTCATTTATAAATACTTCATTCCCACCATGGTACAGCTTCGCTGGTCTTCCTTCTTCGCCAGAGTGTAACGGCTGACAGTTTTTTTTTGTAATTAAATATCCTGTTCACACAACAGAACTTTGAATGGGTAGATGTAGCACTGGAATTCCACTCCCACACAGTGAATATCAAAGCCTTAGCGATTGAAGAAATGGAGGGCACATTGCTTTTGTCACACCCAGACATGAAGCAGCTGAAACTAAACCGCTACCGAGACGACACTTTTTCGGTTGATCTACCGCCACGGAGTTCGGCACTTTTACGAACTCCTACCGTCTAATTGTCCACCATCAAGGCAACATATGATGTCACTAAAAGCCTTCCGCAGCTGGTGTGCGTGGAGGAATATGCACATAGGACTGCCAAATATGATCTGCCCTTTGAGCTTGAGTACAAAATCGTGGTGAGTATATAACTTTACAACACGAGACGAGAAAAAGTTGTGGCCCCAATGCAAGCCTTCCGTTTTCTTTCTTTTTTAATATTTTATTATTCTTTCTGAAATGGACAGAGGTCCATTCCGTCTTTGCACAAATTTGAGCAGTTTATCACCAGGCATCACTCATTTCTTTTCCATTGCCTCGCATCGGCGCTATAATTAAAGAAGCCGAAGAGCGCAAGTACTTTTCAAGGATTCCCTTGTATAAAGGGTTCTGGCAGGTACCTCTAGGAGAAGATAACAAGTTCCAAACGATTCTATTGCCATTTAACATCTTAGAGCACAGGCGCTTACCATATGAATAAAAATATTTCTCCTACAGGTTTCAAGAAATTATGTAAGCGGTCTTGCCCCTTTGCCTCGGAAGGCTCCGCAATCCCAACGCAGATAACATTATCACATACAAAGACAAAGAGCGAGCATGAGACAATTCCGGCGCCATCTTGTCCGTTTTGTGGGATGCCAAGATGATAGAAAGCCTCAATAAAGGTGAATTTTTCAAGAACAAAGTGGTATTCATGGGCATACTTCTGTACCGTGGAACCAAAAAGCGAAAGTAAGAGTCAGTTTCCTGTATGTCTCAACTTACGTAACCCTCCGAGGTGCACTCGGTTCGCGTGTTTATGCGCCCCGCCGGGCATTCTCAGGCATTTATTTAAGACGACTATACGAAGAGTCGTGTCTTGATCAATTTGACTCAAAAAGAGGCAAAGTGTGAGTGTATTCAGAAACGCCAATTTGAGTAGCACGTCCTTGACCGTATAATCTCGTGGGGTACTGTCTTCGTTTGCCTAATTTAAGGCTTCCAATTGAGCGTAACACCTACGCTTTACACTACTCTACAGGTGGAGTGTGTTAGGACGTGGTAGTAAAAAAAACAACCTCCCAGAAGCTTCATGTTGTGAGTTATCACAGCAACAGATTCACAAAACATAAGTAAGCGACGCCACTACTGAAAATTAGGCCCAAGCATTAAAGGCTCCAGTGTTTTATTTCCTAACTGGAATTATAGAAATTCAAACTTATTAATGATAAGAAAGTGCTCACATTTTGACCCAAAATGACGAAGCCAAAGGACAAAATATCTCGATGGATTAACGAGCTGCAGCAGTTTGACTTCGAAGCAAATCGACGTCCTGGTTCTAATTTCAAAGACGCTCATGCGATGTCACTGTTTTCTAAAACCCACCTCTATCGAATCATTCATGACTATGAATATTTGGACACATTCCCATTCATGAATGCTTCACATTCGTGAATGTGAATGTGAGTGAAAGACAAAGAAGAAGCAAACAAAGACGGATTGCTACCTCTGGTCCCCGTGAACAAGGAGCCGAGCCGGCTTCGAAACGTCAGGCACATTGAAGAAATTAGTCTACTAAGCATCCTTTCTTATGACTGTGAATGCCTCAAAACTTTGGGAAAGAGCACAGCGCCTCTGACAAGAGTCAGATAGAAAGATGCACGTTCCGTCTACAATTGTGCCCCACATCCTTGAACAAGGGGTCTCCAAACACTACCCGCGGGACAGACTCGGCTCGCGGACGCGTTTCTGCGGGCCCGCGAATGGCGCGGCCTTTCTAGTAACGCCAGCGCCGCCAGCGCCGCCGGCCCGCTGCTACAAACACCAATATAAGCGCGCATAAGAAGCAATAAGAACGGCGCAACGCGCACAAAAAGCGCAAACGAAGATATCAGAAATAATGAGAGAAACGGCATTATCAAAACGTGGATCTCTCGCCATAATAATGCTTTTTTACACTGCCATTACCATGCATTGCAAATGGTAGTTCACCGTTTTATGTTTCTGTAACTCGGATAAAATTCCTTTACGTTCTCATATATATCGTACTTAATGTCGTGCGTCAAAACTTACGCATATTGTCATCATTAGACGTGCAGTCTCATGTCTTCTGCTCTGTCTGAATATGCCATTGTTCCCATGCACTCTGATTTGATATGTGGAAATATTCGCAATGTCAAAATTGCATATTGCATTTAAGAAAGAAAGTACATGTATTCCTACCTTACGTTTCTTTTTTTACTTTCTTATTTTTTGTATTATAATTCTCACCAAGGCTTATTTATTTCGTGTTTGCTCATTTTTATTGTCTTACTTATTTACCGGCCCTCGAGAAGGTGGCGGGTTCCGGATTCGGGAACCTGTCACGATACCACTGTTCTAGAACTACAGGGTGAAACAAGGAGACGCCTTGCTCTTTAAATCGACCGGAAAATTCGGATTCTTAACCTATCGCGCTACGACTTTGTGCAGCGTTGTCTACAGATGGTGCATTTGTTTTGTAAAATTTGCAAAGAGCGAACTTACCTGAGGAAAAAGTAAACAAAGAAAAATACTTAGCTCCTATGGAAACGCAGCGACGCCACCGATCTTCGAACAACACGACGCCGTTTCGCACGGGACTCAAGAGATGGCGCAACGAACGCCGCCAACGAACGATCATACGGCGCCGAGAGCCAGCGTCTTTAGCCGACAATCTTTTCGACTCAAAAGCGGCGCGCGTTCCGCAGGCGGCGACAGTCGCAGAAACAAAAAAGACAGGCGTGGTAACAGCAAGGAACTGCAGGTCCTTGTCTGCAGTGCTAAATACGCCGGCTCTCGGCGTCGTCTGCTCGTTCGTTGGCGGCAGTTGGCGTCGTGACCGCTTGCGCCATCTCTTGTCTTCCGTGCGAAACGGCGCCGTGTTGTGTGAAGACCGGTGGCGTCGCTGCGTTTCCATAGGAGCTAAGCCTTTTTCTTTCTTTACTTTTTCCCCAGGTAAGTTTGCTCTTTGCAAATTTTACAAAAAAAATAAATGCACCATCTGTGGTCAACGCTGCACAAAGTCGTAGCGCGATAGGTTAAGAAACCGAATTTTCCGGTCGATTTAAAGCGCCTGGCGTCTCCTTGCTTCACCCTGTAAATCCCGAAAGTTTATATACTGGAGGTTATGATAAAATATGTGGAACATACATGCAAAAAAAAGAACAAAACACACACATACACACACTTTATATGGCTAAACACAAAATATAACACGAAAGAATACATCACGTCTTGTCAGGAATGGCAAATATGAACAGTGAAGCGCGAAAAACTTCCTGATATAATTATAATGGCCGAAAGTCTTTGGAGTTACTTCACCTTAGTTTCGCAGAATAAATTTAAAAAAAATGCAAGGGGGCAAACCAGGGCGTTAAAGGTGGGTGAGGGCGAGTGGCGAATCCTGTGCGCCAACATCTGGAGTGCCGAGTAAATGATCGCGAAACAGCGCGACAGAATACGAGAAAAAGAAACCAATGTTGCCAGCTGAAGGATGACAGTCGCAATAGTAACCGCGAAGACTGAAAACTCTCAGAAAAATAAACAGTGATAATTTAACGTTGTGAAATAAATTCTGAGCTATTCTAACTCCTATAAAATGCAATATACTCATTACGCAGCATCATTACGCTGCAGGCCACGACAGCGGAAGGGGGGGGGGGGGGGGGAAGGAGCAGGGTTGGTTTTGGTTTTGGGGTTTTTTGGCGCAGCAGCATCGGGGCCATACTGCGCCAGAAACATTGTGTAAAGGAAGCCTACATTCTTTAAGGACTGACTAAAGCCTCAAAGCGGACCTTACTAGGAACTAGACTTATAATTTTCGCAGAATATTAGTTTCTTCCAAAAAATTTAAAACTTGTGAGACTGGGACAAGAGGCTCGTCACCCAGTAAAAGAGCCAAGTGAAATGGTACATGTTCCCGATAGAATATAGAAAAACAGGTTCGACGGTTCTCTTCGAAGTGTGGACAAACTATCAAAATGTGAAGTACACTTAATGGTTCAGAACAGAAGTCACAGGTCGGTACACTCTCTCTACGCAAGAGATAGCTATGGGTAAGGTGGGTATGTCCTATTCTCAATCGGCATAAAACTATCTCATAAAAACGCTCTCGGTGTCTGGCACTGCGCCACTCGCTCAGGATGGGCTTAATCATATGGAGTTTGTTTTGCAGCTGGGAATCCCATTCCCTCTGCCAAGCATATTTTATTTGCCTTTTTAGTGGTACTCGGTAATCAGTAGCAGGGATGCTGTTATGGTCAACTGTCCTATCTACACACGCAGAAGCTGCACGGTCAGCTAGCTCGTTGCCTTCAATGCCAATATGGCCAGGGACCCAGCAGAATTCTATCTGTATTTTCTTTGCCAGTGCTTGTGTTAGTGTATTACAAAGTTGCACAAGCAGAGGGTGCTTCCAAGATGTTGGAGAGTTGAGTGCTTTCAGTGAGCTCAGAGAGTCGGAGAAAATGACAGACTTTCTATATCGATGTCTGACAATGTGGTCAACTGCAGTTATCAGACCATAAAGCTCGGCAGTAAAAATTGAGGCATTTTCGTTTAACCTTTTTACAGATCTGTAGCCCTCGCCGATAGCAGCACAGCCAACGTAGTCTGTGGTTTTTGATCCATCAGTAAAGAAGTGCTTGTAGCCATTGTACGAGGTACACAGCTCTAGGAATTCTTGCCTCAGAACACTAGGGTCAACTGTATCTTTTTTGTGCTTGGTCAAAGAAAGATTACAACAAGTATTGGCAACTTTCCAGGGTGCAGTTCTTTGTTGAATTTCAAGGACAGGAGAGAGAGCATCAAAATTGTATTGCTCTGTAGCAATTCTTACACGTAGTGCATAGGGAGGGGTTACAGATGGTTTGTGCTGAAATAAGCGCGCATAGTTTATGTTTCTAATTATTTCATAGGCAGGATTTCGCGGAAAAGAACGGAGTCTTAGAAAGTACTGAACAGCGAGAAAAAATCTACGTCTCTCGAGCGAGCACTCATGCGATTCAGCGTACAGGCTAAGTACCGGCGACGTACGGAATGCCCCCGTTGCCAAACGGATCCCCTGGTGGTGAATAGGATCAAGAATCTTGAGGGTGGATGGTTTCGCAGATCCGTAAACAAGGCTTCCATAATCCAGGGTAGAGCGCACCACAGCCCTGTAAATTCGTAAAAGACATACCCTGTCCGCGCCCCAGGTGCGATGTGAAAGAACTTTTAAAATGTTTAGTTTCTGCTGGCATTTCAGTTTCAGTGCCTTGATATGAGGGCCGAAAGTAAGCTTGCTGTCAAACGTCACACCGAGGAACCTGTGTTCCGGCCGGACGGGAAGGGGTGTGCCATTTATGTGAAGCGATGGTTCAGGAAACATTCCCCTTCTCCGGGAGAAGCAAACAGCCTCGGTCTTCTCAGCAGAAAACTTGAAACCATTCTCATCAGCCCATTTACTCATGTTATTAATGGTTATTTGGATTTGGCGCTCACAGATAGCTAAATTACATGACGAAAAGGAGACCTGGACGTCATCAACATAAAGCGAGTAGGAGACCGAAGGTGGTATTGCTCGGGACAGAGAGTTGATTTTAATAAGAAAGAGGGTAACGCTCAGGACACATCCTTGTGGGACTCCATTCTCCTGGATGAAACATGACGAAAGGGTTGTTCCCAATCGCACCTGAAAGGTGCGATCCTGCAAAAAGTCTGCGATGCAATTAAACATATTCCCACCAATATTCATCTTGATAAGGTCTTGAAGGATACCGTACCGCCAAGTGGTATCGTAAGCCTTTTCAAGGTCAAAAAATACTGAAAGGCAAAACTGCTTGTTTATAAAGGCTTCTCGGATGGCCGCTTCCAATCGTACGAGGTGGTCAGCAGTGGACCTGGCGGCACGAAAGCCACACTGTAAATTGCTTAAAAGCGAGTTCCGTTCAAGAATGAAGATAAGCCTATTGTTAACCAGCCGCTCAAATGTCTTTCCCAGGCAGCTAGTCAGGGCTATAGGCCTATAGCTGGAGGCTTTACTTCTGTCTTTTCCCGGTTTGAAGATAGGGATGACAATAGCCTTTTTCCACACTCTCGGCAGCTTCCCCTCTGCCCACACTCTATTGAAAAACTGGAAGAGAATGACGAGGAATGCTTCAGGCAGATGGGAAATCATAGTGTAATGAATGTCATCAACCCCGGGAGATGTTGCTTTTGCTGTGGCAATGACTCGACGCAGCTCAGTAAGAGTAAAAGGCCGGTCATATTCTTCGGCACAGCTATCAGATCGGCGGATCGGGACCTTCTCAGCTTTGGTTTTAAAGCGTAAAAACGTTTCCGTATAATTCTTAGAGCTGGAGACCTCCGCAAAATGTCTACCCAGTGCATCAGCCTGTTCCTGCAAAGATGAAAACGCCTCTCCATCGTCGGCTGATAGCAGGGGGATTGAAAAGTGGGTGTAATCACCATCGATTCGCCTTACCCTGTCCCATACAATTTTGGCTGGAGCAAAACTATTAATGGAGGAAGTATACGAGTGAAAGGAACGGCGTTTCGCTTGTCTCCTGTCGCGTCGGGCTTCTGCTCGCAGGCGCTTGAATGCGAGAAGCTTGGTGGGGGTGGGATACCGCCGAAACTTTGCCCAAGCGCAATTCTGGCGATTTCTGGACTTTCGGCACTCCCTATCCCACCAAGGCTTTGGGCGCTTGGGTAGCTTACCCGAGGTTTGTGGAATAGCAGCAAGAGCTGCATCAACAATGGCAGTTGTGATGATTTCATTTTCTTCTTCAATAGAGTGTGCTACAGGCAGGACAGAAGACGTTACACATTCCTGGAAAAGTTCCCAGTTTGCTATAGAAAGTTTCCATCGAGGAGGACAACAGGGGAGAATAGGTGGGGGCTCTGTGGGGATGAGACGGATAGGGAAGTGGTCACTGCCACGTGGGTTGTTCAGGACAGTCCAGGTAAAATTTGTAAGCATGGATGAAGAAACAATGGATAGGTCAATGCAGGAAAAGGAGTGGTGAGTCGAGCTGAAATATGTGGCCTCACCAGTATTTAGGAGACTGGCAGCTCTTCGGGAGAGAAACCTTTCTATAACAGATCCTCGGCTGTCGAACCGTTGACTTCCCAAGAGCGGATTGTGGGCATTAAAATCTCCTAGGAGAACATAGGGTTCTGGAAGCTGGTCTGCAAGGCGTTCAAGATCGGTCAGTGTCAGGGAAGATGAAGGGGGTATGTAGAGGGAGCATATGCTAATAAGGCGATCTAACATCAGCCGTACTGCGACAGCCTCCTGAGAAGTGTTCAAAGAAATTTCAACAGCTGGTACCGTTCCATCCACAACAATGGCAACTCCTCCGGAACTGCCAGACGTTGTTATGCGATCTTTGCGAAAGACTTGAAATGATCGCAGGAAATTACTATTCGACGGTCCCAAATATGTCTCCTGGAGACATACTGCAGAGGGTGTGTACTCCTGAAGCAAGGAGTAAACATCATCCAGGTTGTGAAAATGTCCTCTGCAATTCCACTGTAAAAAGCCTACTGCCATAAAAGTGTGTTGAGCTAAAAGGGGCGTTAGGAATGTGGACCAAAATATAAAATCGATAAAAATGAATAATAAAATTAATATTAAAAAGCAAGGTTATTCTGATCTCAAAATATTTATCACAATGCAATACACATAAAAAAGTAGACAATGTGAAATTGGAGAGCTCCAGAATTAAAATATATGGGGTATATACATGAAGAAAAATGCATGGGGTAAAATTAAACGCCTTGGGTAGAGGGTTCATTTCGGAGGCTTAACAGGCGTTTTTGCTTTGTTCTTGGGTTTTGGGGTCTGCCAATCCGTGTCTTCGAAGTCAGACAGGTCTGTGGATGGATCAGCAGCCTCAGCTGCTACTTCAACCTCCCTAGTTTCGCAGGCAGGTTTGCCTGCAGGCTTCGGTTGATCGGGTGTTCGAGAGGGCGGTTGCCGCCCTCGGCCCGATCCACAGGGAGGAGTGGAGGAGGAGCTGGGCAAATTGTCCTGCTCCATCGGTTCCACTCCATTAGAGCCAGGGGCGGTGCGAGAGTCGCGCCGCTCCCTAGAAGAAAAGCCCCTCCCAAGCGAGTTGGAGCGAGGGCTTCGCTCCTTCTCCCTCAGGGAGGGTCCAGGAGGGACAGTGGGCACGGCTGCCGCCGTCCCACTCTGTGAGAGGACAGCTTGCGTGCTCCCTCGAGGTGTCTGAGGGGGCAGCTGCCTGCGTTCAGGAGTTGGGGCCTTGAGGGCCACTGCCAGCATCTCTGGCGAGACCTGGGTGGCCCTCGACTCCGAGCGTGGTGCAGGGCCCCTGCGCACCACCTCGGCATAGCCTCCCTTTGAGAAGAACGACAACCTTTTCTTAGCCTCTGGATATGTGATATTTTCCTTGGCTTTCAGTGAAAGAATTTCTTTTTCTTGTTTCCACAGAGGACAGGTGCGGGAGTAGGCTGGGTGTGGTCCACTGCAGTTACTGCAGCGGGCCACTGCGTCGCAGATGTCAGCGACGTGGTCCTGTCCTCCGCACGTCGCACAAGTCTCTTTTCCTCTGCAACTCCGTCAACTGTGGCCAAATCGTTGGCAGCGGAAACATCGTTGCGGGTTGGGGATGTAGGGACAAACGCGGCAGTTCAGGTAGCCTGCTTTGATTGTTGCGGGAAGAGCATGTTTCTCGAAGGTCAGGATGACGTGTCTTGATGGGGTTTCTCTGACATCTTTTCGGAACATTATGCGTTTTACAGCGACAGCACCGGCGCCTTTAAGTCCTTCAAGGAGTTCTTCTCCACTTGTTTCCAGAAGGTCGTCCTCGGAAAGAACTCCACGAATGGTGTTGAGTGTGCGGTGAGGACTCACCGACACTTTCACATGTACAATATTTGTGAGCTTACATAATGCTTCGCTATGAAGTTTTGTATCCACCTCAACAAGGAGGTCTCCAGAGTGCAGTTTCTTGGCCTTATACGAGAACCCGATAAGGTGTTCCAGAACCTTTGACACAATAAAAGGAGATATCTTTGCAACGGGTTTTTGTTCATCTAAAGAATGAACAACAAAGAACTTGGTAAAGTTTTCCACAGGAGGGTCTTTTTCGATGGTTTTGTGCTCAAGGCAGCGCCTTTTCCAGGGCTGTCGTGAGCTGGGTTTAGGAGGAGGGGCAGCCATAAGAGGGGGAGAGTGTTCAGAACCTGTGGTGTGCCGCCCACCACGGAGCCCAACAAGGGAATAGTTAACGGACCATAACAAAAAGGGCTTTGCTGGAACCGTTAGACTATTAGCACTGCCCAGGTACTATAACCAAGTGTGGTTTTGGACAAGGGGTCTGTCGCCACCCAAGGTTAGCTCTTGCCGCCAAAGGAGTTGAAAAAGGAAAGAAGAGAAATGAGGACAGTGAAAAGTATGAGAAGATAAGGGCGAAAGAAGGGAGGGGATAGTAGAAGTGGCGACTGACTGAATCATCCTGGTCGGGCCAAGCCAGGACTCCCGTCTACGGGAAGCGGGGGCCGAAGTGGTGTATTGCCTCGTCCGGGGGGCCCCGAAGGGTCCGAACCTACCCCGAACTCGGCTCAACCACCAGGATGCCCTTTTCCCCGGACACGGGAAAGCCACGCACAGCCAGACGTGGGCGGGCGAACCCGCATGGCTCGGGGTCCGTGGAGACGCCACTCTCCAAACACCTGCTTTCACAGGTGCCCCCTGCGGGGGGGAGGGAGCAGGGGGGGGGGGGGTGGTTCGCAGCGAGCTACAGCTCCGGTTGTATTTGAGCCGATGAAGCAGCGCTGATCTTGGCGTGAGGAAGCGGCGTGGGTTCGAGGACAAAGAAGTGGAAATCCATTTGACCCGGAGAGCAGGCCCAGGATCAGAGGTGGTCGCAAGGGCAGCTGCTTACAGTCTGTAAAATGCTCCAGCCGTTTCGACCCTCGTTTGCGGTAGACCCTGGCAGACGTCCAGTTCGAGACTCGGGAGCAACGGGATGGCCGTGTGTCTCAACTCTACCGCGCTTCGTCTCTAACGTTGTCGAGTGTCATTCCAAAGAGTTTACTTGTGATTGCGCTGTGCGACGCCTGCATTTGGAGTTCGCTGTTTTCATTGCAAGTACACCGTAGAGCTCTATTTTAGCATCGCGGTCGTCCGTGTGCTGCATGATCAAGTTTCGTGCGATGTGTCGCGCCTCGAATTGACTTCTAGAAATTGTATTGATTTCTTAGTTTTGGATGCTGGTTGCAGTGGTCGTTGCATATAAAAAAGATTTCTCTGATATTTTGCCGTTTTGTTTGCCTTACTGCACTATGTCTGCATGCGTGGATGCTTCTCTGCTACGCTGTGTTTAAGAGGAATTTTCGACATTCGCAATATTATCTGAAGTGGATCATTACAGTCGGAAGGCAAATACAAGTTCTATGTTCATGTCCCTGCTAGCACTTCCTTGACATTAGTTTTTTGTTTTAACATTTCACCTAACAACGTTTCTTCATTTTCGAAACGTTAAAGAAAGAGTAATTCTATACGCACGACGTTGTTCACCTAGACTGGAAGAATCTGTGTTCTTCCAGCATTAACCGGGCGATGGTACCACTCGTTGCATGCCAGCGCCATCTCTGGCCAGTGTTTTTGACAACGTGGCCGTTCAGGCACGTTGAAGAGTGCAGAAATGTGCAGGCCTCTTAAGTTTGCCTAAGTTTTTCTATAATATTTTTTTCGTAAAAGAAGACTAGCGAATAGAGAAATCTGAAACGAATACATTTATAAACCGGTCGCAAGCCAGGCCTGATTTGCTGCGGAGTCTTATCCAAGCTAGCCGCGATCCGCACCGACGCGGGGTCGCGGGTCCGTAGTCTTTGTGCGGTCGCCTTGACGATCGCGATATTTCGGGCGCTCTTGATGAAGCGTGATCAAGGTGTGCAATTATTCAGATGGACTTTCGCTACTCATAGATTCTGATTACCAAATCCAGAGTGAGCAGAATTCATTTCCGTTTGATTAAAGTGTACAAAGGGATTATTTCCTCTTGCATTTCGTAGCCGCTAATCGGTCAATCCTTGATTGCTGGTCTCTGTCCCAGTTCGTCATTTGACTCTTCCATTTAATCGACAATTTAATATAAACTCAATTATTTAGTTTCTTTTTGAAAGGCCATAAAAATTGTTTCTAATGAACTCATACGCACAGCGTCCGAGATGTATTTACATGTGGGTGCGCCTTTCGGAAGACAGCAGCTGACGTCTCGTTTGCTATGTTCGCACTCTACTAAAAAAAAAAAAAAAAAAAAAAAACCTTGTTTAAGAATAATTTATTTTAAAGGTTTACATAAAGCAACTAACTTGAAACGCCAATAATTTATTGGAAATGCTCTAATGTGGCTGAGGCTGGAGGCTGCCCTTGGTTACGTTGGGATGTTCAACTGATCGGTTATCGAGCAATGTACATCTACACAAACGCCCTGATAAAGGTTACTCATACGGTACATAACCGTGAGACTCAAGAAAAGAATACACCAACATGTGAAACAGATGTAGAATGTATTGAAAATAAAATAAAAAAAAAACAAAAAACCTAAGAAGAGCAATCAGTCACGGGATCGGCTGGGATGTCTTCTTCGAACGGGCCAGTGATCGGTGAGTCAAAATGCCACCTTGTATTTGGACCGGTAGCTGCATAAATGGCAGGAAAAAAAACAAACACATTTTGTCAATGCACGTTCTGACGCAAACCTGCTGGTTCGCAGGCTCGCAGGTTCGCTGGAGTGCCACTGCCACTGATAAAAAAACTCAATATTTAAGAAGGGTAAACATAACACGATTTTAATCGGAAGAACCGCAACTGATTTGATAGATTACAACCTCTTGCTGGAGGCTCATCAGCCAGTAGCAACCATCTTTTAAAACTAAATGACGATCGCTACACGCTCACAGATTCCCCGTTTCCGTTAATGCGGACAAGTGGTACACCTACCATATAGCACAGATGTAAGGTTGCCCGTTTAAACGTCCTGCACCAACTTGCCAATAATAAAATTGCACTTCATCCTAGCATGCATCTAGCCAGCTTTCAACGATGTCATCCATACATAGCGCTTATAACTCCTTAACTCGGTATTTTGCGCGTACCACTATATTTAAATTTTTTTGCTTTCCATGAACTATAAGTGAGTTGAATCATTACATCTTTAGTTATTTTCTTTTCCCGATTTCTCATCATCATTACAGCACTTCATTTAGTTTTTTTTTCACAACGAGCATCTTGCATGTTTTTCAGTATGCGTGTATAGATTAGCGCCTATATAATACTGTAGTACAAGAGGAATTCGTATTACTGTTCATGCTTACGAACTGGAAAATATTGTTAGATATTCAACATTTTACATCACTATGCATGTCACGTGTTTGTGCTTGAGCGTAGCGTTAAAGTTTGCTGTCATTCTTATATGACCAGTGTTCAGGGGGCATTGACTTGTGCTTCCGTGTGACTTGCGTTGACTCTGTTTTATTGACGTGTGTCTTCCGCTGACTTCTGTTTTGTGAACTCCCTTGAATTGCAGTAGGTTTAGAATGGTTTTTCATGATAAAAACTGTTTATGTAGCATCATTCGTAATGTTTCCGCCATCCTGCTTGGACATGTAAAAATTTGAGTATAAAATAAATAAATAAATAAAAAAACATAGTCATTTCAAAACAAATTCAATTAAAAAACAACTCACTTGATTTGACGGATTGTTGCGACCCACGCGCTTTCTTCCCATTCTCGTAAGGTATTCCCGAGAATTTATAAAATTGTACAAGTCTCCTCGTGCTTCTTGTGTTCATTGGGCTATTGTAGTATCAGACAACAGAGCAATCGTGATTGGAAATCATTTTCGATACAGATTTGAAGGCGGTGAACCACACAAAAAAAATGATCGCAGCACCGCTTGGCTGGATACCTACCGCCTCAAATGCTTCCAGAAGTCACCGCAGCGCGGAGCCCCCTGTCTCACAAAACTTCAGTGCTGGAGGCTTATACGCACGACGCGAAACTACTTGTGTCTCATATAAAACGAATTGTCAAAACGGATTGGTGTAGCTATTGCGTAGCCTTGTGGTAAGGTGGTCGCTTTACACGCAGCGAGCCGAGAGTCGAATCCGGAAGTAGCGGGCATACTTTTTTATCAAACATTAGACGGTATAAAGAAATTTATTTGTCACAATTACAATAGTAAAAAAAGTCTACTAGGAGCGCACTTCCAGCCTAAGAAATGTACAAACTCCCTGTGACGCCGAATGGGAGCGCAGCTCTTGAGGAGGAGGAGGGAAGGGTATTGAGAAGAGGGTGGGCCCCTCCTCCCTCTCCTTCTCCTCCTCCTCCCCTCATTATTCAATATCCTCCGAGGGGGGGTCACGTGACCCTGGGGTGAGGGGTCGCGTGAACCTCGGGGGTCACGTGACTTCAAGGGGTCACGTGACCTTGGGGGGTCACGTCACCTCGGCGGTCACGTGGTCTGGGGGTCACGTGACCTCGGAGGATCACGTGACCTCGGGGGATCAAGTGATCTGGGGGTCACGCGACCTTGGAGGGTCACGTGACCTTGCGGTTACGCCGACGGCGACGGCGGCGGCGACGCCGCTCAGACCGGAAATGGGCCCCTAAGAGCTGCGCTCTAAAAAAAAATGCCGACGAAACGTCGATGCACGAAATTGCATCCGGCTCCCTTTTCGGAGGTGCAATGGATGATAGCGGGGCTTGGGCCGCCGGCAGGGCGGCGCGAAGGCGGCGCGTACGGGTGCACTAGGTGAGTTAATATCTTTTAATAGGCCATCCGCAGACTGTCACCGCGAATCGGTGTAAACGAGGGGGGGCAGTGTGGGTCAACACACGCCCCAGTAATACACCCGCCGTCCCCCACTGCGCCTCCGAAAAGGGCGACCCAAATGGCATGAGCTTTCCGGGTCGTGTGTATAGCCATTTCCGGTCGAGGTGCACGACGCCGTTCGTATAGCATCACTCTTAAAGAGATGTACGCTTCAAGAGCGCTCGAAAGGCACCGTTGCCAAGATGATCTTAGAAATACAGGGTATGACTGTAGGGACTAACACATGCGGCACGCGTTGCAAAATTTGAATTTCAAACGTAGATCCTTAAAATTGGGCACGCGAACGTAGTTTAGCCAGAAGTTTTATGCATATTTTTAAAGCTCAATTCTGAGGTAGTGAGGTATTCGAATGGAAGCATAATTGTAGGCCGTGTACTTCCTGTCCTATACCAGCCTGTTTGTCGCCTGCACACTGGTTTGTAAGCTTGTTTGCGATGGCTTGCGCAATGGGAAGCTAGTAGCAGAGGCCGGCCGTCAGCAGGTTAGTCCCAATAATTACTTTCAACAATATATATTAACAATCACCACCTGGAGCAAGCTCATCAATCAGTTTGCAAACGATGATCAACCGGCATAGGGAGTATTAAATGTACAGCCGCCGTTTTCGCTTCATTATTAATAATTTATCACCTATGACGTCGGACATTCATTCTATCAATTTTCTAAAGATACGTCGGATTGTTCCGCCGCATCTCTTTGCAGTATTTTGAACACAACTTTTTCAACCCGGGATAGCCTTGACAATTTCAAGGAAACGCCGACACAGCCGATTGGGTCACTGGAGAGTTGATCTTTTGGCGGCATCTGATGGGCGACGTAACGCAAAGCAAATGGCGCCATAGGTCCTCAATTGACCTGGTTTTCTTCGATTGTCATACAAATTGTCAAAGGCGTTGATGTAAGTCCTTATTGGAATGCATCTGTCTTATGCAAACGACGCCACGGGTTCTACTAAATCGATCCGGTTGACAGGAATTGTCATCCAAATTGTCAAAAGAACTGCGGTAACTTTTCATGGGAATGCATCTGTCTTGATATTTAACGTATAATTTGTCACAACTAAAGACCTTTGGTGAACGTTCAAGCATATTACAGGTAGGCATCAATTTTTCCAGCCAATGTTAGAGCGAACCCCTTCATTCGTGAAGACCTATGAATAATAATAATAGTACACTGAATGTATCCTTCCAGTCTACATAATGTGTGCTCATGGCCTACTAGGAGCGCACGGACAACATGTAATCACGGCAGCCACCAGAGATGAGCAGAAATCGCATGAGGACCTGCTCCAGCTAGTTCAGTGCCGGCTTTGCTGAAGTCGCGACCATGAACTGAAAAGCCGCAGCCGTTTATTTATGCTTGCTTTCGTCGAAGGCTCCTTGACCCCACTCACAGCTTGCCTCACCCGGCTGTTCGGACAACGCGAAAGCTCACGACGAACAGGTACTTGTATCCGGCATCAAGGCAGAGGTCCGAGACTTTGCACGCTGCTACATTCCCTGTCAGCTGGCGTAGGTACATCGAAACCCTGTACCTCCGACCAGCATCTTCCTTCCGCCTGATGTGCGATTCGACAAAGTACACCTGAACCTGATCTGCCCCGCTCCGTCATCGCAGGGACACCGGCACCTCCCCACCTGCATTAGGAGATTCACTGAATGGCCAGGAGTGACAAAACTTCCTAAATCGCTGATTCCACTTTCGCCGCAACCTTCACCTCAACCTGGTATCCAGATCCGGATGCTCTTCTGAGATTGTCAAAAAACGTTTAGGACAATTTAGTGCGTCGCTCTTTACAAAACTCAACCGGATTCTCGGAACGACCAGGTTGAGGACTACAACTTGCCATTCGGAGTTCATCGGTATTGCGGAACGTTATCACCGCCATCTAAAATTGACGGCAACAGCACACGGAAAGCGGAAAGAGGGGGTCTTTCAAGTACCCTTTGTTCTCCTTGGCATTCGCGTGCCCCCCAAAAAACACCTTGGATGTTCCACCGCCTAGCTCGTTTATGGATCTAAACTCGAATAAAAAATGCGCTCCTCTGAGGCCGACGTAGCTTCAATAAGACCTGGCGATTACGCTGAAACTGTGCGGCAGGTCTTTGAGAACCTTCGGCCCATACCAACTTGAAAACGTCTGAGCACTTATTAGACCACCAAGACCATCACATTAAACTTCTACGTCCAGAATATCAAAAGCTATTCCTTGTGATAAACTGAAGGGCGGACCTATTTGTCCTTCGCGTCAATAGGAAAGGTACCACAGTTTTCATACAGCACCTCAAACCTGCGCATCTGGAAGCCTCAACCGTCGACGAAGTCTACTGAAGAAAGAAAGTGTGGACGTTAATCGAAATTCATATAACTCCTTTCAAAGTGTGTGTGCGGGGGGGGGGGGGGGGGGGGTGCATATTGACAGCACGACCGATCGATTAAAATTAAGGGACGGTCCGCCACCTCTTGCCGGTGGGCATTGGCAAAGGCGAGATTATTCTGCTTATACTACTGGACGCGTTGGCGCTATACTAGGGGTCAACTTTCTGTGGCAATGAAGAGAAAGTTAGACGGGCAGAGGTAACGATTCCGGGATATTGCGCTAAGTAGTTCCCAACGAATCGGCTTTAGTTTTTTTGTTTGCTTTTTTTCGTCGTGAGAGGCACGTATTTGCTACAGTTCATTTTTCCGCATGAGGTTCGCGGTTGAGGGCGCTGTACCGCGGTCGCTTAGAATGCAGGCCCATCGACGTCTCCTTCCCTACGCTTCACTTGTCTCTAAACGCAAGCCAGTGCTTTAACTGAAGCACTGAGCGACTCACAAGGTTAACTATATCGTGGACGATATCGTCGCACTCTATTTGTCTTGCAAACGAGGCAAATTTAAGGCGTCAAGTTAGGATAGGCCATGAACTTCAACAGCGCTGTAGTTTTGAGGGCAGTGATATGTAAATTCTTCTGGTGCCGAAAACAGCAGCATCACAGACATGTGTAGCGTGCTGGCATGGCACGGGCGCGGTACCGAAATACGAGCACGCACACACTACGGCGCGAAGTCAAATTCCATTTGAATCACGTTCAGTCACCGGCGGCCCTAAAGTGTATAGGTGGTCTAGTGTCCTAGCGCTCCGCAGCTCGTAAGACGGTTAGCGATGCCGCACTGCATAACCCAGGGGTCCTACGCTCAATCCCCACCTCTGCCCGTTTCAGTATCCATTAGCCTCGCACGGCGTGCGGTCGTGTCTCACTATACTGCGAAGCGTAGGTTAAATATATCAGTCTAACAGTCGTACTGCACTCGCTAAATTAGTCATCTACAACATAGATATGTCTCCACCTCCAAATTGCTGACAAACGTCACGCTGTCTAAATACCGGTATCTGCACAATTACCGCTGGACCTAATGTTTAAAAATAAATGCTCGGAATCTTTCTGAAAGTTCTGTTGCATGACAGCATGCCTTTACCGTTTTTGGTGTTCGACTTCATATCCCGGGACCTCGGGCAAGGATTGAATTGATTAATTTTACAAAAACTAGGGCTGGTAGCAGGCACATATTAAGCTTTTCGAAATTTGAAAGTGAAAAACTTGCGATGCGCATTGCTTCTCCCCATTTACCAGGCCTAAATATTGCATTTTAAAAACAATTATTTAAGTCCTCCATGGACGTTTACGTATGCAATCTACCATTTGAAAGATTGAATACGTACAATTGCAATACAAACATAAACAAAACTTGAGCAAGTGTGTACAGCTGATTATTTTATGTCCAACCTAGTAATACATGTAATGTAGTACTAGGTTTCGTAGAATTACACGAGGTGTTTTGTTACTTCTCTCCTACATTCGTTTCGCGAAAGGCTGCAGCGCGGAGCTCAACCTCTGACGGAACGATACTGTTCGTTCAACAAAATAATTAAATCAGGGCGGTTGTCGGAAGCTGCGACGACGAAACTCTGGTAGTGGCCACATTGCTGAAGATGAGTTTATGAAAAGCGGGAAAATCGGATACGCGTGGAGCAAATCGTAAGTAAATCTATTCTGCCGCTGTTCACTGAAGTTCGCTTCAAAACTTTCTCGCGTCCATCCGACGCTTAGTACTGTGAGCAGTATTACAAAGTATTCATAATCAAATCTTTTATCGTTTTAGTCGAGAAGCCGAGTACACGGTTATTCCAAAAGGATTCGACCGTAGCGAGACTGTCTCGAATAATCAAAGCACTCCTGCAGTGTCGAATTATACGCGTTCACCGTGAATCGCTGACAAAATTACAGCCTAGCGTTTGATCTTCACAACCCAGCACGTGTATTTTTGTCTATTCTAAGCGAGAGCAGTGTACGCGGCATAGGCACGAACGCTGAAAAGGGCACCGACCATGATCCTTTTTCTCAATGTTTATGAGTATTGCTTAATGCAGGTACGAAATTGTAGTTCCTGCCAAAATTAAACATAAAAAATAATAAATAAAAATCGGTTTGATTTCACGTTTTAAAACAAGTTATCCTAAGGAAAGTGCCGAAGCTCTCACGTCATCTTCAGAATTGAGTGAGAAAATCTGGATCCTTTCTGTTACAAGATTACCCTAATTTTGTTTAAAAAAAAAATGAAAGCCGTTTACAACTCCCTGTAACGCCGAATTAGAGCGCAGCTCTTGAGGAGGAGGAGGGAAGGGTACTGGGGGTGGGTCAAGTGACCTCGGGGGGCGGGGGTCACGTGACCTTGGGGGTCACGTGACCTTGTGGATCACGTGACCTTGTGGGAGTCACGTGACCTTGGGGCGTCACGTGACGTCGGGGGGGTCACGTGACCTGGGGCCACGTGACGATACCGATGACGTCATCAGTAGCGTCACTGATGACGCCATCAGTGATGATGATGACGATGCGGATGCCGGTGACGTCATCAGTGACGTCACTAATGACGTCATCAGTGATGATGACGATGACGATGCGGATGCCGGTGACGTCATCAGTGACGTCACTGACGACGTCATCAGTGCCTATGACGTCAACGGGGGGTCACGTGACCTCGGGGGGTATCCCCAGGTCACGTGACCCCAGGGGGGGTCACGACCTGGGTAACCATCGTGACCCTCGTGAGGGTAACCCTAGTAACCCTTGTGAGGGCAACTCTCGTGACCCTCGTGAGGGTAACTCTCGTGACCCTCGTAAGGGTAACTCTCATAACCCTCGTGACCCTCGTGAGGGTAACTAACCCTCGTAACCCTCGTGAGGGTTACGAGGGTGAGTAACCCTCGTGAGGGTAACTCTCATAACCCTCGTGACCCTCGTGAGGGTAACCCTCGTGAAGGTTACCCTCACGAGGGTTACTAACCCTCGTAACCCTCAAAAGGGTTACCTTCACGAGGGTTACCCTCACGAGGGTTACTAACCCTCGTAACCCTCGTGAGGGTTACAAGGGTAAGTAACCCTCGTGAGGGTAACCCTCGTGAAGGTAACCCTTTTGAGGGTAACTAACCCTCGTGGCCCTCGTGATCCTCGTGAGGGTAACCCTCATGAGATTAACCCTCGTAACCCTCACGAGGGTTACGAGGGTTGCGGTTACGCCGACGCCGACGCCGACGCCGACGGCGACGCCGCTCAAGCCGGGAACGGGCCCCTAAGAGCTGCGCTCTAAAAAATGAAAGCCGCTTACAACTCCCTGTAATGCCGAATAAGAGCGCAGCTCTTGAGGAGGAGGAGGGAAGGGCACTGGGGGGGGTTAAACTAACCAGGGGGGGGTCACGTGACCGTGGGGTCACGTGACCCCCAATGCCGATGATGTCATCACTGACGTCACTGATGACGTCATCAGTGACGATGCGGGTACCGATGACGTCATTAGTGACGTCACTGATAACTTCACCAGTGATGATGACGATGACGATGCGAATGTCGGTGACGTCATCAGTGACGTCGCTGATGACGTCATCAGTGATGATGACGATGACGATGTGGATGCCGGTGACGACATCAGTGACGTCACTGATGACGTCATTAGTGATGATGACGATGACGATGCGGATGTCGGTAACGTCATCAGTGATGATGACGATGACGATGCGGATGCCGGTGACGTCATCAATGATGATGACGATGACGATGTGGATGCCGGTGACGTCATCAGTGATAATGACGATGTGGATGCCGGTGACGTCATCAGTGATGATGACGATGCGGATGCCGGGACGTCATCAGTGATGATGACGATGTGGATGCCGGTGACGTCATCAGTGATGATGACGATGACGATGTGGATGCCGTGACGTCATCAGTGATGATGACGATGACGATGTCGATGCCGGTGACGTCATCAGTGATGATGACGATGACGATGTGGATGCCGGTGACGTCATCAGTGATGATGACGATGACTATGCGGATGCCGGTGACGTCATCAGTGATGATGACGATGACGATGTGGATGCCGGTGACGTCATCAGTGATGATGACGATGTGGATGCCGGTGACGTCATCAGTGACGATGACATCATCGGGGGTCACGCGACATCGGCGGGGGTCACGTGACCTCGAGGAGGGGGTCACGTGACCTCAGGGGAGTCACGTGACTTCGGGGGTCACGTGACCTCGGGGGGGGGGGGGGTGTCACGTGATCCCCCACGAGGTCACGTGACCCCGGTGGGGGGCTCGCGCGGTGCATTATGGGACATTTCCCATGATGCACCGCGCGGTTACGCCGACGGCGACGCCGCTCAAGCCGGAAACGGGCCCCTAAGAGCTGCGCTCTAAAAATGCAGAAATATTCTGTACTGATTTTTTAGAGCGCAGCTCTTAGGGGCCCGTTTCCAGCCTGAGCGGCGTCGGCGTCGCCGTTGGCGTCGCCGTCGGCGTCGCCGTCGGCGTCGGCGTCGGCGTCGGCGTCGGCGTAACCGCGCCCTCCCCCCTCCTCCTCCCCTCCTCCTCCTCTTCCTCCCCCTCCTTCTCCTCCTCCCCTCATTGTGTAGTATGGTCCGGGCGGGTCACGTGACCTCGGGGGGGAGAAACGGGTCACATGACCCGTTTCCAGCCTGCGCGGCGTCGGCGTTGGCGTCGGCGTCGGCGTCGCCCCTCCTCCTCCTCCCCCTCCGCTCCTCCTCCTCCCCCCTCCTCCCCCGCCAAGGTCACGTGACCCCAGGGGGTGACTCCCCTCCCCCCGCCGAAGTCACGTGACGGCCCGCCCAAGGTCATGTGATCCCGTCCCCTCGAGGTCACGTGACCCCCCGGACCTCTGCCCTCCTCCTCCTCCCCCTCCTCCTGCTCCCCTCATTGTCTAGTATGGTTCGGGGGGGGGGAAAGGGTCGCGTAAGAGCACCCTTTACGGCTTGAGCGGCAAGGAGGAAAGCAGTACGAAGGTGGAGGAGGGGGGAGGAGAGACGAGGAGGCAGAGGCGAGGGGAGGGGAGGAGCTTGAAGGACGAGGAGGTGGTAAAGGAGAGGGAGGGGGAGCAGGAGGGGAGGAGGACTAGCAGGCATGATCACGAGGGAGGAGGAGGAATATACCCTCCACTCCTCCTCCTCAAGAGCTGCGCTCCAATTCGGCGTTACAGGAAGTTGTAAACGGCTTTCACTTTTTCTGTTCTTTCAAAAAAAAAACCTATATTCGAAATATGCATTTTTTTTTTCATTAGTCTCTGGCGAGCTATCAGACTATCTCAGTCATTTTCTCGTCCACTTCTTGCGCATGATTAAAAAGCACATGTTTATCAAACCATCAGAATAAAAGTGACCACCTGGATCTTAGGAGTGAGCCGTGTCATCATGTCCAATCTGAGGACACCTCATTGT
The DNA here is from genome assembly GCF_016920785.2 of Ixodes scapularis. NCBI lineage: Eukaryota > Metazoa > Arthropoda > Arachnida > Ixodida > Ixodidae > Ixodes > Ixodes scapularis. The sequence goes on from NW_024609846.1 coordinate 149,196,650, forward strand.
CTGTTGATATTATAGCCCACTGTCAAGGTGCAAAAATAGTATGTCACGTTTCCGCCGAAGTAGGGCATGCGTTACACGTGGTATCGCAATTGTGTAAAGTTCGCCCAAAACAGGTTAAAGCGATGCGTTCTCTTCTCCAGACTACCAGAGGAGGCTTCAGACATTCAAGATGTCACATGGTAATTTCTACATCCGTTTTTTAGTGTTCACGTTTCTGATACTTATCTCGGAAATTTTCGGCGATGTCCAAGCATCACGGAAAGGTAAGCATACTATTCCCGCCTTTTTATGTTCCACTTATTAAATTCAACGATGCAAGTGCATTGGGGCGCCTGCATATCACACTCTCCACGGTCATAAAAAACTCTTAAATCTTTCACATATGACAATAATGGGCCAAGTTTGAATCTAGCTAGCTTTCGATGTACAATTATTTAATGCATACGAAACATAAGAAAGGAAAGCTTGTACCTAAGTTCATTTAAACATTATTGTATTGTTAATTTCAGTATACTTCATATAAAAGAAACAATACTGTAAACTTGAAAAGAACAGCTAACGATACAAAATTCAACGTAATTTTGAGAAAAATAGGAATTTAAATTTTTTCCCCCAATTTTTATATGAAATCTTTTGCATTAATTTTCATATACGCAATGATATTTTTTTACTTAAGTATATGATTTTGTCATATTAAGCAGTGTGTATGAAAATGAGACATGTTTGTTCTTCCATTCCATGATGCATTTATGTCATTTGCTTTTTTTGCTTAAAGATTAGTTATCTTTGTAACATAATCATAGTTTTTATCGGTTTGGAAACCAAACACAATTCAGTAAAACTGATATATTGAGAGTATTTATAGTACAATATGGTGAGGGGTTTTTCATCCCGTTCAGTTTGCTTACTTACTAAACTATATAATTCGGAACTGTTTTATAAACTGTACAAGCGTTGTCATATGAGATTAACAAACATATACAGGACGTTTGAAAAGTTTTCAGTGAGATAATACAGTTCGTGTAGGGGAAAATATTCCAAGCGACGGCCCGCCGAGCACGTCAATAAGCGTGCGTGCATTTTTTTTTCTTCAAACAACTTCCTGTACACGATAGCTATGCTAGATGTCTTGAGACCTCCCAATCTACGTTTTTACTTTTGACACTTCAATGTTTAAAAACCAAACGTACGTTCCAAGCTTCGTAGAATGATATGGGGTGAAACTATCAGTTATGATAGCATCGCGCCGCTTCGGCGCATGCTTTCGCTTTTCTGCAATGTGCGTGTCTCCCAAAATTTTCATTTTTTATATTTTGTTTTTATTTAAATATAAGTACCTTCAAGCTTCTGATAATGGGTATGGAATATTTGTTTTCGACGGAAAATAAAACGGAAAGGAAATCCACGAGCCGAGCGGGACATAGACATGCAGCCACCCTTTTGAACTCCATGAGGGTTCACACTTTCTTTTTAAATAGCTGTCGAGATTGCTCATTCAACACAGAAAGGGTCACTATAAACATTAGAAACGACCGCCATATCATGAACCATGCACGTGATAGCAAGGAAAAGCCACAGACAACCTGTGATTACCAGGAGGCGCTACCAGAGATAAAGCTCTCGTGCCGCCGCCTTTAAAAGCGGTTTCCCTTCCCTCTCGTTTTGCTTTGCTGGCAGGTTCTATTCTGTCTACATATCTGGTATCTCGTTTCAGTTTATTAGACACATATTAGTAAATCCAAGAGTGGGAGAAACTAACACTTTGCCTGGTAGCAAAATCAGACGTGGGTGGCTAAGTATTCAGCCTCGAAGATACGAGGAGACTTTGCTAGTGTGCTAACGCAACTGAGGAATGCGTTATGTTGACCTGCAAGGTGTGTCAAAAAGAAGATGGTTTAACTCTGGCATCTTTGCCAATCAAGGAGGGCAAATAAATACAGGTAGATTTGGGGAATTTCGGCGAACGACTAAAGAAAGAAATGAGAAGTAACGCATTTTGCAGTGAGCCCAGAAAGTGCGTAAAAAAGTACACCCCCATTATTTCATTCGACATGCTCAGCGGCTTGCTATAAGGTAAGAAAAGTAGCATCTCAAGGCTCCTGCCATTGTATTGCATTTGGATTTTTCGGAAAGCTGGAGCGTCGTTCTTCCGCGAGTGATACAATGCTAAAAGACCCAAATCGTGTCTATCTTCACCTGCGTCCCTACAACGGAGCACAAAATCTACAGTATGGGGGTCGTCAGTGACGATACACTGTGCACGACTCTTACATACCTCATTTAATAGATCCAAAACGGAGCCTGTGCGACAGCGGGTTCACTGGAATGTCTCCAAGATGGCAGTGTCCGAACGCTCTGCTGGTGGCTGGTGGGCGCTCCCTGCTCGTGCCAATGCGCCGGTCACCTCGTACACAACATCCCTCCCTCCTTAGACCCAGTCGCCATAACGATCGGGTGGACGTCTGGTTCTCGGCGGGTAGGCACTGCTAGGCGCTACACCCACATTGCCGGAATTTCTATTCGTTGTGGCTGCTTCAGACGGTATGTTCTGTTCTGTAGGACGACCCGGTGTGCAGTCGTGACCACCAATCGACCAGGCTGCAGGCGGAGTCAACGGATACGAGCATTTTCTTATGTGGTTTAGGTGTCGCCGGATGTTTCCCCCAGCTGTTTGAACAAGCCAAGAGCGACGGCCAGTTTTTTTTATCAACCTGCCGTGTATCCACTTGGGAGTTCCTCTGAAATTAAGGGCACCCACATGTTGTCCCTCCTTAAAAATTCTGGATGCAGGCAACTTTTCATCCACTTGTTTCTTTGCACTCACTGGAGAGGGCATCAGTCGGCTGATGTTTGTAGCGAGTTCTCGTCCAAACATCATAAAAGCGGGGGTCTTCCCGGTCGAGTTAGAAACTGTCGTGTGTTGTTTGTATAGTAGCCTCGCTATTCGCAACGAGAGATGTCCAGTCTTGTCCTTTGCTAGCCCTTGCTTGAGTTCATATACCATCCGCTCGGCTTGGCCATTCGTCGCTGGATGATATGGTGGGCTTGTCACTGAATGTATTTCATTGTCAGGATAAACATCCATCATTTCCTTTGAAACGAAAACTGTCCCGTTGTCAAACACGATCTTTCGAGGTAGTCCGAAAGTCGCAAACAGAGCACTCAGCTCTCTGATAACTCCTGCGGTCGTGGCCGTTGTCATATAGCGCACTTCAAGCCACTTTGCAAAGGCGTCTACGACGACTAAGAACATCTGCCCTTCCAAGGGACCCGCGAAGTTCAGATGAATTGTGTCCCAGGGCTTGGATGGATGATCCCACGTTGGAAGGGAGCCTTGTTGGGAATCGGTCTGGACTCCTGACAGGCAGCGCAGCTTTTTACCGCCTTCTCAATTTCCTTGTCGATGGCTGGCCACCACAGGTGACTACGGGCTGTCATTTTCATGGCTAGAATTCTTTTCTGTCCTGCGTGCAGCAGCTTCATGGCGTCAGCACGTGCAGCCTCTGGTATAACCACCCTTGATCCCCAGATCAAACATCCTCGCTGTGTCGACAGCTCGGTGTGCTTCTTCAGAAAGGGCTTGAACGTTGCCTCCTTTAGCTGATGGAGATTTCCTTGCTGCACAGCTTGAAAGAGACGTGACAGTACTGGATCTGCTTGTGTCATTTCTGTGATCCGCTCGGCTGTGAGTGATGTATCCATCGGTGTCTCCATCATGAGAACGTCTCCTGGAGGACATGGTTCGTCCTCGCTCACAGGCAAAGGTAAGCGGCTTAACGCATCCGCATTTTGGTGCTTTTTTCCTGGTCTGTAGACCAGCTGGTAGTCGTAAGCTGAGAGCTTGACACACCAGCGTCGCATTCTGGGAGACAGAACCTGGGGTACCGGTTTCTGGGAACCTAGGATCCCAAGTAAAGGTTGGTGGTCAGTGGCGATGACCACTTTGCGTCCAGCGATGTATTGATGGAATTGGACCGCTCCAAACACCACTGCCAGCCCTTCTCGGTCCAACTGGGAGTAGTTACTCTCAGCTTCACCAAGTGTTCTCGACGCGAACGCGATTTGAGCTTCTGTGCTGTTTGGGCGAGCACAGCTCCAATGCCATATGGCGAAGCGCCGCATGACAAGAGAAGCGGCTTCGATTCATCGTAGTGGACAAGAGTTGTTTGCGAAGCAAAAGCTCCTTCAGTCTTTTAGAAGCATCGGAGTGCTCTTTCTCCCATCTCCATGGTACGTTTTTCTCTAGCAGCTTGTATAGGTCACAAGCCACTGTTGCCCTGTTCTCCATGAACCGATCGTAGAAAGCCAGCATTCCAAGGAATGACTGGAGAGTGGCCTTGGAGGTTGGCTCTGGTAAATCCTTGATTGCCTTTAGCTTGTCGTCTGTGGCATGAACCCCTGCTGCGTTGATTCTGTGTCCCAAGTAGGTCACCTCTGCAACGCCAAAACGACACTTGGTCTTCTAAACACGTAGGCCAACCTCTTGGAGCCGTGTCAGGACGGCGTCTAGACGTAGCGCGTGTTCTTTCGGTGTGGCGTCGGTGACGATGATATCGTCTAGGTAGGCACTGATTCCAGGTAGTCCCGCCAACGTTGTTTTAATGCACCGCTGAAAAATGGCTGGTGCTGCTGACACCCCAAAAGGTAGGCGTTTAACCCGATAGAGCCCTTTGATAGTATTGATTGTGTGTATATCAGCTGTTCTCTCAGTTACCTTCAGTTGCTGAGAGGCTTGCGCAAGATCCAACTTTGAATATACTTTTCCTCCACGGAGCTTCGGCAGCACCTCTACAACGGTAGGTAGAGGGTACGCCGCCTTGCGTGTGACAGCGTTGATGGTACTGCGGTAGCCTCCGCAAAGTCGTATTCAACAGTCTTTTTTCGTACGAAAGCGACGGGTGTGGCCCACTCCGTGTGTTGTGTCTGCTCTAGGATGCCCTGGTCCGTGAGACGCTGCAACTCGGTTTCAACTGCTGCTTTCAGCGCAAATGGCACCTTTCGTGCTCTCAGGAACTTTGGCGCAGCCATCTCTTGAAGCTCCAGACTGACGGCCGGGCCTTTGAACTGCTTCAGGTCACCATCGAAGGGTGGAGCGTGTTTGCCGATGACATCCAGCAAGCTTTTGTCGAGCCCGATCTGATGAACGCCGTTTAGTCCAATACCAAGAGGTCCAAACCAGTTCCGTCCGAGTAGATTGCAGCCGGAACGCTTCATCACCAGGAGTGGTAACTGCGCTGTGAAGCATTTGAACTGCACCGTAACCTGGATCGTGCCCAGCGATTCTAGATTCACACCTGACCAGGTGTGCAGGGCAATATCTTCTTGCGTGAACTGGGGAGGTTGTGTGGGCCACGCCGATCGAAACGTTTCTTCACTGATAAGTGAAAACGCTGCCCCCGAGTCCACCGCGAAACGAAAAGGAACATTCTCAACTCGTAGGTTCACCATGAGTTTGTCTGTCGACTGCCATCGATTGTTCAGGGAGTTGAGGTCATGAAGTGAGCTTGCATGACTTGGTTCATGAGCAGTCGAATCGCCCGTTTGATTTGTATTGACATCGTGAACCGTGCTGCTGCCAGCAGACTTTTTTTTCTTCGAGCAGGCTTTTGCTATATGTCCCACCTTCTTGCAGTATCTGCACGTCGAACTTTTAAATTTACATGAGTTTGGACTGTGAGGCTCCTCGCAGCGGTAACAAGGCGTTACTGTTGTCACTGGGGTCTCTTCACGCCGTCGATCTGGCAGACGCTTTGTTCACTTCTTTGAAGTCTTCTTTGATTTGACGCTGATGGTCCTTGGCGTTTTCTGCTCGCACGCCTTTGTCGAAAGCCTTAGAAAACGTCAGGTCCCTTTCGGCGAAAAGACGCTGCTGCAGATGGTCGTTTCGAAGTCCGCAGACGAAGCGTTCTCGGAGCATGATGTCCATTGGCAGCATAGTCATGTTGACTATAGATGGTGTTGAACCGCTGCCAAAGGTTCCAACTGATCAATCCGAACCGGAACCGCTGGACGTTCCAACTGATCCATCCGAACCGGGGACACTGGACGTGACAGTCGTAGCGGTGGTGGTCGCGACAGGCTGAGTCGTTTCGAAATTGCAGTCCGCCGCAAGCTTTTTGAGGGCTGCGACGTATGCAGTGACAGTCTCGTCCGGTAGCTGATCTCTGCGTCGAAATCTGCACCGGCTGAAGAGTTCCGAGGGGCGCGGATCGAAATTGGCTTAAGCATGGCGACGATTTCACCGAAAGAAAACTCACTTGGCGTTTTCGGTGTTGCCAGTGCTTTCACTGTTTCGAACGTGGTCGGGCCACACCGCGTCAGCAAAACAGCGCGTTTCCTGGCATCGTCCCCGATGCTGTTGGCTTCGAAGTAATATTGTAGCCGCTCTGCCCATGACGACCAGCCCTTGCCGGAGAACTCCTCCGTGGAGCCGTGAGTAGTCATGTCTACTGAGGTAGAAGGTCCGTTGTCTTACTCGTCGCCAGTTGTTAGATACTTCATTTAATAGATCCAAAACGGAGCCTGTGCGACAGCGGGTTCACTGGAATGTCTCCAAGAGGGCAGAGTCCGAACGCTCTGTTCGTGGCTGGTGCGCGCTCCCTGCTCGTGCCAATGCGCCGGTCACCTCGTACACCACAACGACGCAGCACACGCACTGTTTACTCTGCGCGCAGTTGGAGTGGCTGGAAGGAGACATCCCGATACTTACACAATTCGTCCGCATCTCCAACGGGGTGGCTGGTTATTTTAAAAATAGGTTTCGACTGTACGAAATGGCGGAGACACAAGAGGTGACCATATTGATATTTCAGGTTACAGAACATGGCAAAAGAGCTTGTAATGGCGTGGGGGGATTCCTCAATCACCAAGCCTTTTTGCACAACCTCAGGTGGTCAGTACTTGAAATCATTGGAAAAGCCGATGATGTTGCTCGTGTGGTGGCCTAAAAAGTGCCTCGAATCGTACTCCTCACAAGTGAAGCAGCATGCCTCGCCCATTACCGCGACAAAATGAAACGAGAATGGAATTAGTTTAGCCTCGTGAAAAACTTCAAATTCCACCACTTGTAGATGCAGGCACGAAATATAGCCGGGTCTTTCTTCGCTTATGGCCAGACATCCATTGGGTCAGAACATCCATCGAGTCAAAATATCCAAAAGGTCACGTGACACCAGAGTGAGAACATCCAACGAGTCAAGACATCCATCCGAGTCGAAACAACCATCGAGTCAGAACATCCATCCGCGTCTAAACATCCATCGGGTGTCAGAACATCCATTAGAGTCGAAACATCCATCTGAGACAAAAAATCCATCGAGTCAGAACATCCATCAGAGTCAAAACATCCATCTGATTCAAAACATTATCATTTAAATTGAAAAAAAGAACACAATATTAATGAATTTTTGCCTGCTCGAGGCTGCGAATTTCGCCAAGTGCCGGTTTCGGGGATACACTTGATCAACCACCTTGGTCAGTGTCCTGGATGTAGGGTCCCTCGTTTTCGTGTTTTAATTTTGTCACCGAATATAGACCGTTCCATTAGGGTCATGGCAGAGAGGATAATAGAGAGAAAAAATGCCCTCCCCCTCTCACCCCGTTTGTCGTCTGCTCCGCCGAGTGGGCTGTACTTAGCATCCGGCTGGCGTGCAAACTCTGTTCAAAATCGCGTCATTTTGGAACTTTCAAGCGCAGATGCGTAGATTTTGGTATGTCAGTTATCGTGTAATAGTATGCTAGATAAAACGACTAACAGGGTCCAATTGCGCTGTTACCTGCGTGCAAATAAAAAAACAAATAGTGAAAACTGTGTCAGATTGGCCGGTCTCTCCGGCGAAAAGCAAATCCGGTTGCTGTACCGTTGTTAATATACAAAGTTCGTACTGGTGTAGGCCTTTAGCGACCATGAGTAGAAGTCTGAAATAATAAATAAAACGTGCTCTCCTGCCGCAATACACGCAGTAGTTGAGAGTAGTACTACCGGCTGACTCAATTGCTATTTAAGTAACGGAAAAAAAGATATGCTAGTTGATCATTTACCGAAATAGAACAACAGAGAGCTATAGGCTGATTTTCGAGTAGCCATTACTATTCTAAGAACGCGAACCACTTCACAACGGCAGCCACGAGCTAGAGTTCGATGTTCCGTACAGCCCGCAGGTACAGCCCAAAGATGGAGAATGGCAACCTCCCGGTTTGTAGTCTGCTAGCGGAGTCGGGCGCGTGCCCTCTCTGTCGTCTTACCCCGCCGAACCCGCTGAATTTCCCGGATGTATGGAGAGGGCGCTGCTGTCGAACAAAATGGTGCCGCCCAGAGAGCGCTAAATGGAATGGTCAATATTTGGCCATTCGTGGTCGAAATTCGCATTGCAAAGCAGCGTATTATTTCCTCTCCGTGATGTCAGTCTTGGGGAGTGTTGCCATCTGTGTGTTCGAAGTGCCAAAATCTTGGAAGGGTTTTGCCCGTTTAACCGTTGGTGACACCCGGCTTAACCTTCAGTCGGAGGGGGTTTCCTGAAATCCCTGGAACACTTGTTGAACCCGCTGACCCCAATCTTGAGAATATTGAGAAAAGGAAGCGACAGGGTTAAAGCATGACCTCGGTGACAGAGGAGTGTGTGGAGGACGTGGGTACATCGCTTTATGGCTAATTCGTCTGGGCCCATATAGCACCGTTGCGGTGCGGTTCGTGGTACAGAGAAGGCTAGAGCGGAAATGGGAGCTTTCTCCTCTTCCCGCCAACCTTCCGTCTGCTAAAGTGGAAAGAGTTTACTGCACTGGACGGGAGCAGTGTGCCCCAGACGAATAGGCCATTAGAAACTTATAAAATTTAGAACCGCTAACAAAGGCGAGGACAAAAAATAGAGGCGAACAGGACGAGCCCTTGTCCCTTTCTTTCGGCTTTGTTAGCGTTTCTAAATTTGATTAGTTACGTTTCTAAATTTTATTAGTTACGTTCTAAATTTTATTAAAACAAATTTTTAATCCCTTCTATCTATACTATGTAGCTCCATTTCTCAGAGGTTCTTGATTTCTACCGATACATTCCACGTGTGTAGTGAATATCTTTCTATCGCCAGAACCTGTTTTCAAATTAGCGCTATCAATCTTCAAAACGATATCCGGAATGAAAATTATTATCATACCCGTACTACAGAGTCTTGACGTGGTTTTCTGAAATGAACCTGTCGTACCACTGTGTTTTGTTTTTTCAGAAATAACATCACTCTGTCTGAACAATGTATATTAAAGGAATAAAAAATTTATTTCGCAAGTATGAGCGTATTTATTACATAGACCACTTAAGAGACAAGAAGTCGACGCTGCCGAAGCGGAGGCTTAATACAAAGATGTAATGATATGACCCACACCCCTCAAAAAGTCGTTCAAGGGGCGGAGCCCTTGCACGTAGTGTGTGCACAGAGTTACAAGCCGCTGCTGCATCTTTTTGTAGATTCTTTTTGTCCTCCTCTTTGGTGAATGTCTGACCATTTCCTGGGTCATAACCTTGGGTCATATATATATATATATATATATATATATATATATATATATATTATTGCACGATTTGAGATGAAATCACCCATAAGTAGAAGCCAAGCGGGAACCAACGAAATCGAAACTGATGAAAGGCGCATATTGGATCATATCAGTTATTATGTGATTTTCTGTGTTTTCGTGTTTATCAAACGCATTCATATATAATTTTTGCTCAGTAGAGCATTGTAATCCGCGAACCAGAGCCCGCGATGTTTGGAAAATTATTTGTTTGTTGAGGACTTGGTTTTTCAATTGAACTTTGCTAGGAATAACTGGAGGAGACGTCCCTTTGTAAAAAGCAATGCACTAAATGTATAATTATAATTTGTTGAATAAGGGTGGCGATGTGGGTTAGTTGGTTCATACTGACGAAATACCCCTTTGTTTTGTTTCCATGTGATTAAATTTCAGTTGAGAGTCAGCGCTTGTCCTGGTTGCACTTCCTCTAGTCCCCGTTTACTGCGCGCTGTTTGCCTTTTCGTCATTATAATTTGTTGTGGATTTAATGCATGTACTAAAAATGTACGTTTATCGCACTTTTATGAAGAAAAAATATACTATCCGTATACTGATGTACAAGGACCATAATAGCAGTGCACACTTTAGTATACCCAAAGTACACGTCTTGTAAACTTGAATTATACTAAGATGTATAATTTATGAGTACTTAACGTACCCTAAGAGTGTATTTTCTGTTCAAACCCCTCACCGCCGGTGAGCAGCGGCTCGCAGGCAGGCAGCGGGTAGATAGGAAAGTATACTTTTCATGCCTTTCATGTCTCGCGTGCCGGCAAGCCGCTGCGCGCTCTAAAGGGCAAGATCCCCTTAAACGCAGAACCCTTTCAGCTCAGGTCCGACTCCGGTCGCTTCTTGTCTGCCCATTCAATATGAAATGTTTATAAAGTAACAACTAGCGTGCTTTCTTTTACAGCCCAGCACGTAAGTATTCGTCGTATCGAAAAATGAAAAAAAAAACACACACACACACACACACACACACCCCATACAAAAATGGTCTATGGTTGTCTATGGAAATTTATATGGCTGTTTATCACCCCCTATGGCCCTCTATGGTCGGCCATAGAAATCCATAAAGACAGCTACAGCCAGCTATAGAAAAATCTATGGCCCTGTGTCTAAAGACTGGGAACCAATACATTTTCTTTACCCGCTTATAGACAATTCTATGGACACAAGTCTAAAGACTGAGAACCAATAAATTGTCTTTAACCCTCTATAGAAAATTTTATGGCCCAGAGTCTAAAGACTGGGAACCAATAAAATTGCTTTAGACGCCTATAGAATATTATATGGCCCCATTTCTAAAGACAGCGAACCAAGAAATGTTTTTTACCCGCCTATAAAAAATCCTTTGGCCCCGAGTTTAAATACTGGAAACCAATTATTGGTCTTTACTCGTCTATAGAAAAATTTATGACCCCGAGTCTAAAGGCCAAGAACCAATACATTTTCTTTCCACGCCTATAGAAAATCACTACCGGCGCTTACTTTTTAGTAAAAACACTCCACGTTAGAAAATTAAATCAATACTAAATTTTTGTAATGGAGGTGACAAACCATGACCCAAGATATGTTCTCTGCTGTTGCAACGAGTCGTGAAAATTAATAATATCGTTTGTTTGAAGAAGCCATTAAAATATTTGTGCCACAATTAAAATTATTTATTACCCCCCAAAGTGAAAATAAATTACAATGGCGCCGAACACTGCAACCAAGCAATAGCTTGATTGGAATCTTCAGCACCAGTGTACTGCATGTCATCACTGCATTGTCAACGTGATTCATCAAACTTATTAAAAAGATAATCAATAAATTTTAGTTAATTAGCCTAATGATCTACATTTGCTTTTTTCAGGGTGTCGAATTAAGAGATGGGGGCTATTCCAAGAGACAATTCAAATAATGTATTAAGTACGACTAATATTTGCTCCGCCTCTCTGTGTTTTTGAGACAAATGATGGGTCACCGGGAAAGTCGGATTCAAAAATTAGACTGCTATATATACAGCTAGTGCGAACATAGCATACGTTCGTACTAAATGTATAAATGGCAGTTCGGTGTTGCTGCGTTGTTGCTGTTCTGTGGGGTAGTGTTCTGCTTGTGTTGTGTGTACTCTGTGTGTTCAGATATGTATGTAGCGTTCACAAGTTTGGGGAACTTGAAGTAAATTTTTTTAGAGTTTGCTGGCTAAAGAGAGCCATAGGATAAGCCATAGAGAAGTCTTTAGCCAACCATTAGAAAAGCTAAAGAGCGCTATGGCTGGACAGCGATAAGGCCATAGACAAAGCTAAAGAGCCCCATAAAGGCGACCATAAGAAATGCTAAAGACAGCCATAGAAAATTCTTTAGCTAATTGGGCCAAATAGCTAAAGCCGACCATACAAAGAATTTTCTATAGCCGACCATAGGACATTTTTGTATGGGACACAAAGTACGCCATACACAAGAAGACAAAAAATCAAGCGCGGTCAAAGCTGCGGGCGCCCGACGTTTAATTTATCAGTACGACGCTGATAAAGCTGCTGGTGCGAACGGGTGTATTTATTTATTCTTTCAGATGCACACGCTCAAGTTAGTAGCCTTGACAGCCTTGTACACCAAGTGTGAAACATAGTATAGCTCACTTATACTCTGAATGCAGATCATTATAAGATGCACACATTCAATTCACTTCAAAAATACCGAAGTGCCTGTAACTAGGACTACATAAGGTTCGGGATCACGACTGTTTCGCATTCGTGCAACCAGCTCCCCGAAAATGAAATAAAAGCGATGCGAAGTTACGACGCGTACTAAAAAGAGGTTGCTCGCGCTTGCATCATTTCCGATATGTTAAGGAGAAGAGCTATATGAAAACGCGACGATGACGAAAAACATACAGTAAAACTTTCTGATGTCATAAGTTTGTCGACAACATTCCAGTATTTTGCCGCCGAGCTTTAAAGCTTCCGTTTCTGATACTTGCATCACGTCGCAAGTTCAAAAATCCCATCTAAATGTGCGCATACAATGTGAACTGGCTAGGAGAAAGGGTCACCATGTGAATTAATTCAAACAAAGCAACAAGTTTGACAACTACATTATCTTTACTCAAATATATTTATAATACTGAAGGATAAAAATTAGCAGACAAGCCTAGTCCGTCGTAAACAGTGAACTTTAGGTCGTGTTAACAGAAGTAGAAGGAACGACCCCAAGCGCGCTCGGCTTCTCGCCAAAAACCTCTTGCAAAGTCTGCCTACTCACGATTAAACTTATCGAACTCCAAAAACATAATCCACAAGCCAGTGCACGACACGAGGATGGAAGAAGAAGGGAAAAATTAATCGGGTTAAAAAGTGCCGCTGATAGAATTAGTCGCGACGAAACAAGAGACATACTCTTTTACGAACAAGAAACCAGAGGCTAGAAGGTTGGAGGGAAGGGGAACGCGGCATATCATTGATTGATTTGACGATTGATTTGACCAAATCAATCTTCAAATTATCTTTTTCATTTCGGTTTGTCTTGTCATGTAATGATGCCAAGCACGCACCACAGCTTGCTTGTGCGCGTCGTGAATATCGTTAGTGTACCGATATATGTGTTTACGTTGCGTCCGTGGACTAAAGTTCCTAGATAAGAAGTTCGTACAAGCAGCAACATTCTTTGAAGTGCCGACTACGCGACGGGGCAGATTTTAGGAAGCGAATGGTGGCGCACAACACAAGGGTGAAATTAGTGGCGCCATTTCGTTCCGACGGAATGCGCTTCGTCATTCGTTTGGTTGTCTCTACTTGTAAAATTAGGCATCAAGGGACTTCACCGGGGACTAGTAGCAGAGTATACTAGCATTGGTGCTTTCGCCCTGCAGCTCAAAATCAGAAACCAATACTATTGCGCTCTATACCGACCCCCGCTACTTTCTGCCTAGGTGAGCATCATACAAAATACCAGGCTAGCAGTCGCACTGTACAGAAAAGACGCTCGACGCCCCTTGGGGCAGTGACCTTTCGCCATCTAAACTTGCACACAACAATATACTCGATATTTGTGCGTGAGTTAAAGTATACCACAAGTACTTTCTTGGATAACATTGTGGAACCTGCGAAAATCGTTGTATCGTCAATGTTTAGTTTCCTTCCATTCTCATCACACTCCGCAAAAAAAAAAAAAAGCTGTCCTATGTTAATCCACAGTAGGGTCACACCGCGATAGCTGCTACACGCCACGGCGAAGTTGTTGGCCCGACTGGCTCCGCTCTCACGAGTATGCACGACCTAGTTTTCTCTCCAAGGAACGGCGAGACCCGACAGAGCACCAGAGCGCCTTTCAGCGCCTAACAAGCAAGATCGACGCTAGCAGGCGGCAACGCTGCGCCGTACTGTTGTCGAGCTCCAGCGCGTTTGCCGGTTGGGGCCGCTCAGGGATCCACTAGTGCTCCACTAACAATGACGTAATGCGCAGGCCCTTCTACTAGACGATATTGGATGGATAGATAGGGGTGAACCCTTTCAATCGGGCAGCAGCTTGTGCCACCTACCGGAAGCTTTTCATTTCATTATTTAACTCAGATTAAATTTTGAATTAACTGAGAGTGACGAAGTATTTCCTATCGGGACGTCACTGTATAGCTGTGGACATCTAGCCGGTACTACTCGAGACTCATGCAGGGAGAAATCCAGGGAGAAACAAACACAGGTTTGTTTCCCCCTAAATTTATTGGCATCTTGACAATATCGTTTGGCCTTTGATCATGATAGAGTCCCGCGCTCCTGCCGGTTTATTAAGCATGTTCAGTCATAATTTTCTGTACTAAGTTTATTACTTTAGAAGGATAGGGGAGGAATAGAGGGGACGAGTGTTGTTTAAGGCCAACCGTCCATGTTAATAATTAATTCGCACACTCGAGTTAGCACATATCACTCTTGCAGCTGAGGCGGATTGCTCAGAAAAACACATATCGGTAGAAACTGGGGAGGCGCTGACCTGCACAAGCCACCATGCAGACGGACAGAAGCAAGAGCTTACGAACGAGGCGGTGCAGTCCAGGCAGCCCTGAGCTTTGAAGCGGTCAGTTGTTGTTGCAAGGGGCTCTCGGTTTCATTGCACTCAATAAAAGCATTTTTTTTTAGTTTTAGCCGGACTTAAAACCTTTAGGCCGTCCCTTTCCCGAGTCCCCGCCACTGACGACCTGTCCTCCAGCAACCGGCAACGTTCCACATTGCCACGGCCCCCGACGGTAAACACCGCAAGGTGCCCGTCGAGGTCCGAGGTCGAGGTTCGGTCCGCTTTAAACGAATTTAAATTGAAATTAAAGCGCGCTTAAAGTTCAGTTATAGTAATAGACTAAGTATACTTGCGCACCGTCGAATACCAAAAGGTGCCTAAGTATAATAAAAAAAAGTTTTTGAATGTTGACACTTCAGTTTGCACATGGTGTTTTAAATGGATTTCGAAGATGCAAACAAACCAGCGTGTTTATAATGAAATTGGTTTAAAAATCGAATATTGAACGTAACATCGGTGTCCTGGATTGCTAACCTTGCTTTATTTTTATTTTGCGTGGCAGGATGTCCTTATAATTTCCCTTGCCATTATAAACTTTTCTGCAGTCACTTCTGTTTTGTACCTTCGCATCTTAAGCATCTCTTCTGTTCATTTTTTTTAGATAGCCAACATACTTTTCTTTAGTACGTGCGTGTGTTGTGTTCAAGACACGTAATATCCGTTAAAAAAACCGAAACCTCCTTTATTGAATGCCGCTCAGAAAATGCCCGAGAAGTACATTCTTTAACAATGGGTAATAATTATATATACTTAATTTTACCGTGGTTATCGCAGTCAGCGCTTGGTTGGAGCTTCTCTATGGCAACTGTAATGCTCATGATAACAGGGCAGCAGTAAAATGTGCAGGATACGATTTCGGGAACGCGTCTTTAACTGAAGTGTCATCTCATTTTTATTTTTTGGTTTCTTAATTTTTGGTTGGTTATGTCACAACTCTTTCAGGATACCGTCCTCAGCATTTCTGGTGGCGCCACTGCAGTGTATTTGATCCTCCACCCTCTCCTACATAAAAAAACAAGCAAAAACATATTCGCCCATACGGCACATATAATATGATACTGCGAAAAAAAAAATGAGAACATGTTTTGAAGTTAAGTAGTTTTATCAACAGACTTCATAATGTGAAGGGGTTAAAGACAATCTTTAATATGGCACGGACGGGCTATAGAAATAAGGTATATAGAATTATTGTCGCCCGTATACAACACATCTATTTAGTCAACATAGTGGTCATTGAAAAATATTTAAGAGAGGTTGAAGAACACAATGCCACCAGTGCGCTGTCGTACAGGCAAATTATGCTAGAGAACCTGGCAAAACTTTCAAATTGACTTGTGCGTTCATTACTGAGTAAAGTTCATAGAAATGTGCCATATTGTTAATCAATATGGCATCATCAAATATGAATTCTTGAGGTGTGGGGTCGTCTTCAAAACTGTCCTCCCTATGCTGCCCGGGCGCCTGTAGGCACGAAAATGTGAGCGCGTTATTTTGATATTTAGCTGCAACAAGCAAACGTGCATTTATCGAATGAGTACTATGCAAGGGAGGGTGGGGAGGGGGGGGGGGGGGCAAAGGTGCCATTTTCGATTGGAATATCAGCCTCTGTTGCGCGGTGTTTCGACCAGCATGTGTAATGTGGTTGAGAAGAGACTTGCCGAGCCGCGATGATTGCCATGTTATTAATACTGCGGATACGCAACCGTAACAAATGTTTGGCGCCCAACATAAATCTAGTCAATGGTACAAGGACAGTCAGCATTATTCGGGCTCTCTCTGCAGTGTACAAATTTTGACTGATAGAGCATAATTGTAATAGAAGAATTACGCCACAATTACTAATTCACCCAGAAGAAATGTATAGGCTCAATTAAAACAGAATTAGTTTTGAATGATACGTAAACACCTATACTGTCGGTTAGCAAACATTAAAGCGTTTGCTAACCGGCAGCATTATTTTTTTAATACTGACGGTTATTATTTTTTTAATTTATTACTTTAAATTATTATATTATATTTAATTTTCTAATTAATTAATTTATTTAATGATTTAAATTAATAAAAGTATCGATTTAATAGCGAATATTGAAAGCAACAGTGAATCTTAGCAGATCAGATAATTAGAGTTCGCATTTCAAATTAATTTGGACTCTATATTTGAATTCAAAGAAAGCCTCAGTGCACCGCATGAGTTATATTGGACGCATTGAATCTGCGTTAAAAAAACCTGTTGGCAAAACGAAATGCGGTAGCTGCATTCTTAGCTTAAAGTTGTGTACTATACATTATTAATTTGGCGCCACTCTTCAGTCTCTGCCACTGCGTCACATGCTAATAGAAAGGCCAAGCGCAGACTCGATCTCAACTTTCCGTGCAGGATGACAACATGTCGCCAACACTGTCACATCATTCAACGGACAAATCGCCTGCACGTCCACACTTCTCATGTTTGAAGTTTGAGAGACTCTGATTTTAAGGTGTGCACAGTCAACATTAATGTCTTGTTGAACTATTTTTTGCTCAGACTTATTTGACACGACAATTCAGTCACTGTCGCTGCGTCACACGCCGGTAAACAGGTCAAGCGGAAACTCGAGCTAAACTTTTCATGCGAGGTGGCGACGGGTCGCCAACACAGTCACGTCACTCACCAGAAAAACCGCCTGCGCGTGCACACTACTCAAGTTTGAACTTCAAGAGACACTGATTTCAAACTGTGATTTGCACTGTCAACTATGATGTCCTGAACAGCTCTTTCTTACTCAAACAAATGTGACACGACCTTTCAGTTTGTCGCTGCGTCACATGCTAATAAAAAGGTCAAGCGCTAGCTCTAACTGAAATTTCTGTCTAATATGACAACAGGTCGCCAGCACTCACATCTTTCACCGGACTAACTGCCTGTACGTGCGCACTGCTCAGGTTTGAACTATAAGCGACTTTCATTCCAGGGGGTGATGTGCAGTGTAAACATCATTGTCTTCTGCAACTATTTCTTCCTGAAATCACTTGTTTTTGCATTGAATCTTATCTTTAAATATTTAATTTCCTTAATGTCTGTACCGTGTATCAACAATTTTTTTATTAAGTTTATCTCACTAAGTTAGAGCAATCTTCAAGGTGTTATACTGTATTAATAAAGAGTACAAAGCATTGCGTTCTTCTGATCTTACTTTTCAAAATTTACCTAGCAGTTAGTTTTTTTTTTGTTGTTGCAGTTTAGACACCTTTACGTTAAATGAAACTTGTATGTGTACATTTGGATATTTTTTTTCCTGATGAATATCCTCCCAGCCCCAAACAGAATGTGGTTATTTGTCTCAAATGTACGTTTGTAATTGCTATCTCAGTATTTGTGAATACGCGTTAAACAATTATACCAGGGCAATCCCTTGATACAAAAAAAAGAAGAAAATTGTGCCATCAAATTATTTTCACATTTTTTTTTATGCGCTACTTGAATAGCAGACAAGGTTTTCTTATCCCCAATGAGGATATGCGTGGTCTAACAAGAAAGTTAGCATAGAGTTCACTAGCTCAATGAACAGCGTAAAACAGTGTAGATATATATTTTGAAATTCAAAAATATATTTCAGTTTTTGTCCCATTACCGTAAAGCATGCTGCCATGATTATGCCTGAAAATGACTCATAGGTAGAGCTCTTCCCACAATTTTTCACAAAGTGTCAACAGAATTCCCTGAATTTGACGGCGCCCAACATATTTGGAGGATTCAAGTCAGTGGCGTAACTTTTATGCGTCTTGTTGTTTGTTGCACTTTCCCGGGGGAGGGGGGGGGGGGGGGGGGGGAGGTCACGCCCGAGAACGTATACTGCAAAAATATTTTTACCCATGAGTCGTACAACGTACCTGTGGTTTCATTTCTGTTTTCCGATTTCATGGTTTTAATTTTTTTTTTTAGCATGACGTAAAGTAGAAAAATAAACATATTGGTGTACGGATGGGTGCGATTACGTAGCTCAACCCCTAAAAAGGTTGTGTTGTCTGTCGTCATTGGTTATTATAAGTATGGAATTTCGGCTTTCATAACTGAGCACCAACGATATTATTTCTAAATGACATATTTTGCCTCGCCCTCTAAGTGACCGGTAATAAGAAATGTATTTGTGAAATATATGTTACAAATATTGATAAAATATCAGCCAAATCACTAAAAAGCTGATTTGGGACCGACACATTGCCAATGCGTGCTCCTCTGTATAGGTGTCGTTGGGGCCTCCAGGTCGAACACTATAATTAGCCCAATCCACCGTTTCTTTTAACTCATCTAGGATATACTGTGACAGCGTTAATGCTTGCGAGCCCTTAATTTTCGCGAATTTCGCGAATTGAAAAATTCGCGAAATTCAATGCAGGCTTCAGGAATTCGCGAAATTTAATGGCCGCGATTATGTCCTCTACGACCCGTTTCCGAAAAGTAGGGGACACGAAAATAAAGGGTTTCGCAGTACGGTGAAGACCAGATTTAGAGTGTTCGTGTGTTTGGCGACCCGTACACACGACAACACGAAAGAAGAGAGCAGGAGTTTTTGTGGGGCAGAAAGGAAGAGGGGGCAGGCGAAAGGTACGCTATTGTTTCAGAAAACATATGCCATACGAATACAGTTACCGGCGGCTCAGGAAACAGAGGCGTGACGAGCCGTTGGCATCCGATTGTAACTCGGCTGTCATACGATTGCGCAATCGAGAACTTCATGGTACGATTCATCGTGAAAACAGCGTGAAAATGAGCCACGCCCTGCTCTTCTTAAACTTCTAGTGGCTATAGCTGCCAAGCCCGCATAAAGGATAAAATAAAGTTTTAGATTTATTATGTATATTTTATAGCTTAATACAAAAATATCCATCGTAAATGCCAATTCGTTTGCTTTTTTTTTTTTACAGAGACCGGGATTAATGCAGCTGCAAGTAGTAATGTTTGCAATACAACTGCTTGCCAACACAGGGGTAAGGCCTTTTATTCAACCTTTCCGCAACCCCGGCCCAGCTCTCTTCCTATCTATCTCTTTCTCTTTTGTGCGCTTGCGCCGGAGTCTTGATGCTACACACCTAGTCTAGTACGTGTTTGTAGCAATTTCTGTACAAAATTAAATAAATTACAATCTACCGAAGTTTTAAAGTATCAGAGGGTTACCTCGGCAGTCTTTACAGCAAAAGAAAAAAAAAAAGTCAGAACAACAATATCGGACAGTCTCAGAAAGTCATTTTCTTCGATAGTTCTCTTCGCAATGTATAGGATGTCGCCGAATACGCATAGCGATGTAAACTTTTCGTAAAAGCTGCAATTTGCAGGGGCGTTTTACCTTGTAAAATTACCAGGCGTGGGTCCCTTTCTGTGACCATTGGGGCCAAAAGACTTGCGAATGTCATCGGCGGACGGAGACGCACACGATCGAGTCAAATGGCGGGCAGCTTTCGGCGCACTGTTTGTAGATGGCGCGACCTTCTTGTTTAGGCTAGAGCCCCTTCATGTTTCCAAAGTAGCGCAAGGTGCGTCGATACAGGAGGCACGTGAAACGTACAGCTTTCGAGAAGATCATGGCGGCACAGCGCATCACTGAGCTGGCTTTCAGATGCCATGTTTTTCCCTGAAGCGGCGCGCCGCACGTGTTTCGAGCATTTCCTCTACAAGGAATGGCTCTACTTTTCCCAGAAGAGTGGGGTTTCAGTTCCGGCTAGAATGACTCTTACCGCTCATTCACACTAGAAGCGGATCCGCTTTCGCAAAGCGGTTGCGAACGCGGTTGTATAAAGATCCAGTACGACTGCACGCGCACTCGATGACATCGAGTGCATGCACGTGCAATTGTACTGGATCTTTATACAACCGCGCTCGCAACCGCTTTGCGAACGCGGATCCGCTTCCACTGTGAATGAGCGGTTAGGCTCCACAGGGGAGCCAGAGTTGCGTGACTTTTTCCCACGTGTTGTTGCGCCGCTATATCACCGAGATCGATTACGTGAGAAGCAGAGAATAGGGAGTTCTAGAATAGCACACGCTAAAGCTTTGCGTACGCAAAGAATAGCGTCATTGCCACTGCGCATGCGCCGAACGCTAACCACGTTTTGCGCTCCGCGTGCACTGTTTTAGCGTGCGAAATTTCTCGGAAATTGCGTGCGTACGCAAAGAGTCTGTGCTCTCCTCCAAGGAGAATTCGTGAGGATAAGTTGGCTAAAGCCAAGACGAGCACAGTTTAAAAAATGGCGGCTCCATGACCATGGCTGTGGCAGCTTTGACGGCGTCGTGAGCGCGACGTCGAGGGCGTCCTCGCGACTGCGATCTTCAATACGGGACGACATTGCACTCGGTTCGGAAAACCCAGTAAGGTGGGCAACGATCACCGTGAACTTTAGGCTTGCGACGCGCGAACATTTATCGGCGAAGGTCAGTACACGAGACCTCTCTTGCCGAGGCGACGCATTCGGACACGACCGGTCGACCGCTCGTGTCGAATTCTCCAGTTTAAACAAATCGAAAATTTTACTCCGTTCCAGAAAAAGCTTATTTTTTTCTCAAGTTACAGCATTTCATGTCTGAAATAAAAGTGGTGACCGTATCTTGATGGCGTTGCAAGCGCGAGATGCTTGGGCTTTTGTGTCGCGGCGAAGCGCTATTCTAAGACTCTCATGCGTCGTGTACGCTAACGCAAGAGCAAAATTTAGCTCTAGCGTGCGCTAAAATTACGTACGTTATGCTACAACTCAATAATTTTTTCACCGTGTAGGAAAGCTACTGTTACGGTCGCTTCGCCGGCGTTGCACGCGCCCCGGCGTATGTCCCCCTGCTTGTGCCTCCTTCTCCTCCTTTCCAGTTTTTATTGCGCGGCGGCGCGTGCGGCGCCGCTATTCGCCAAATTCAGTCACGTGACGAACAAAGAATTTCTGGCCGTGCAGGAAATGGGTGCTACGGGCACCCGCCGACGATGAACGCGCAACTTTGGCTCCAGCAGCGAGTCTATAGGGAGTATTCACTGGACGCCATATTTGTGGGTGTTGTTTAGACCGCATGCTCAGAACGAGCTGACATCAATAGGCTGCTAAGACCGGCACTCTTGATGGTGCGGAATGCACGTTGCAAAAAAACTGTGGAAGCTCGCCCTCAGCGCTCGCTCAGCATTTGCGCACACAGCTATGGCCCGCCAGTGAATACTCCCTACATAAAAAAAACTAGTTCCGGCTTGATTTAATATATATATATATATATATATATATATATATATATATATATATGAACAAATATGTGCAGATGAATGAACCGTACTTAATCCAATGAATCAAA
The DNA here is from genome assembly GCF_016920785.2 of Ixodes scapularis. NCBI lineage: Eukaryota > Metazoa > Arthropoda > Arachnida > Ixodida > Ixodidae > Ixodes > Ixodes scapularis. Next base: position 149,218,560 of record NW_024609846.1, read on the forward strand.
GAATCAAAGTTTCCAGGAACCCGCCGAAAGCCAAAAATTGGCGGAGCCAGTTTTTGTTTTTCTCGATATATATATATCGAGTTTTTCTCGATATATATATATATATATCGAGACTGCCCGCGACGACCCTGGTCTCTAAAATAAACACAGTGATTTTGTAAGCTTTGGTTTAAAAACAAATACGGACAATGATAGCAAAACTCGTGGCAAAAATATAGAAGAAAACACGGTTGCACAAAGACGGCGCTCTCGCTGCCGACACATGTTGTTTGCGCGTGGTCTGCTCTTTTTCGCTGGTCGGCTACACAAGTTGCGCCATCTATCAATACATGCGCCAAACGAGACCCGCCTCTGGAGTTTGTCGTCTGCGTCGCCGTCCCCCGTTGACCCTGGGTTTTTTATTTTTGTCTATTATTTTTTGCGCAGCGTGTGTGGCAAATAGCTCGAACGCACCTGTAAAATACAGCTTAGACGAAAAGTTTATATTGCTAAGTGCAGGTGCCCATTTTGACGGCCCGTTTTAGATAGAGCCTCGGCCTTTCAAGTACTCCATATAAGATGCTTAAAATCCCCAAACACCCCATAAAACTGACCGGAAAAATTGGCGCTTACATGTAGTCGTCTCTACATTTTATCAAACTTTAGTGATCCATTCCACCTTGCATAATTTGGAAGGCGTAGCTATTCTTCATAAAAATAAAGTCAACCTCTTTGCCATGATTACCAGAGGACGACAAGGAGGAATGCCGACCTAGCGACAACGTTACTGGAGCAAGCTCAGTTTCGTGGCTCCCTATTCTCGCCTGCAGAGGCGAGTGGCCGAGGTGGCGGTCACGGGAACTAGCGGCGCTGCAGTCAGATCTTGCTTTCCTATCTCGCGCATTGTCTGCTACCACTGCGTTGAGAGCTTCCTTTTCTTTTTCTTTTCTTCCTTTTTTTTACTTCCATCTGTATAATAGCCAAAAAAAAAAAAAAGATGATGAAGATGAAGTGTAATACACCACAAAGATCAGAGTCAGCGCATTGTGAGTGTTCTTTGAGTGTTTGAAATTTTTTTATGTGTGCGTCTTTTGCCTTGCGCTGTGAAGTGTTATTATGCGTCACCAACTCGCCCAAGCTCAAGTATTGCTATTCAAACTTGGCGGGCTAGACAATCCGGAAGGAAGACTCGACTTAGGGACAGAACGAGCGGGTTGGTATGGATACTGCAGCGCTGCTAGTTCTCGTGACCGCCACTGAGCCCACGTCGCAGGCGGAGCTGTGAAACTGAGCTTGCTCGAGTAACATGGCTAGCGAAGGCTGCGCTTGTGGCGCCATTTTTATATTGGCGCAGCAATAAGACGACACTTTCAATCAAGGCGGACTACACAATTATTTGCTTTTTGTACGTTATTCTGGGAGATGGCGCCTCAACCGTAATCCTCGCTAACTCGGTTGTCTGCGTCGTCGTGCAGCGTTGATCCTGACAAGAATATTGATATCAATTCTCACAAGTGCCCTGCTTCCATTGAACAAGGAAATGTCATTGATGTGCCATATGATCAAGGAAGTATTGTAGACGGTCATGCCCAACCAAAATTTACCTCTGTGGCTTTGGCAGTGGTAGTTGTTAGGCCCCTTATAGGAAAAAAAAAAAGCATATGTATGAACGCAAGGCCGCACTCTGCAGCAGAGACACTGTTCTCCCTTTTCCCCTCGTTTCCACTCACTGTTAACCGTAGCACACTTTGCATGGTCTTTTGCATTTGTTTTTATTTAAAAATACGCATAACATTGCCTATGATTATTTCATGTGATATTGTGGGATAAGGGTCATATGGGTGAATATGATTTGCTTCAAAGGGGCCCTAAAAAGACTGCTGCCAGTGTGGACGAAACGGTGTGCACTGGATTCTGATATCTAGCTGTAAGACACCAACATTAGTCATTCCTTCAATCAGAGCTGTTTAAAATGGAACACAACGCGGGTGACGGGTGCGGCAGAATGCATAATTACAGATTGAAATCACAGCCTCCTAATTAACGTGGCACTTCTGCCGGCCTTTGTCATGGGATTGAAAATATACTTACTGGGTCATGATATATAAAGTGTTGTTGAAGCTAGGGTTACACAATAAAAATGCTGAGTCTGATCATCAAATGGTATTAATCGAGGCAATATTCAACCGGGTTAGGTGATGAGCCAAGAAACTGAGGGAGATGAGGCATAGCTAGCGCGGGAACATCAGAAACCTGAGCTCTGGTTCGAACGTTTTGAGTAGACCCTAATGCTAACTGCCTCTATTTCCACTGCCACAGCTGCCTCTATACTTACTAAGCATGGCAGTTCGACGACGGAACCTTAGAGTGCCCCGTCGCAGACTTGGAGCGCGAGGATGTGGTAGCAGAGAGCATTTCTCGGGGAACCTGGACGTCAGCGCACAGCTTTTGCAGCGTGGAGGACACGAAATATGGCATTCAAAACCCGACGAGAAAAAAAGCGGTAGCGCGAGGAACGAGAGGAGCACGGGCGGAGATTCCATCTCTCAGGAGAAGTGTGTTTCGGCGACTCGCCACAGTGGGGCGCCCGTCACGTGGCTCTCTTCTCATCCGTTGTCTGCCGCGCTACCTTTTCAATTTCGGCGGCCGCTTTTCGTGGCGATCTGCCAGGCCTTGTCAGTATATAGAAGTCTATGCCACTACACTGGGAAAACGCATTTGAGTGCGGGTGCCAAACGCAAAACGCCGGCCTTCCGGGTTCTAACGCGCTCGAATGCGAAAGCTGAACGCCGGACGCGGAGTTATGCGCTCTCACATGTTCGACAAGTGCATTAGAGACATTGGTAGCTAGCTTTAGGCTAACGCACTAAGCATTCTGACAGCTCGGCGTTCTGACGTCACTGCGCGCTTTTGCCTCCTTCTCTCTATCTCACTCGTTCAGTTACTTGGCGCATAATAGACTGCATGCTGCAAGGACAGGCATCATTATTTGAGCTCTTTCTGCAGTGCATCAATTTGGGGGTAAGAAAACTTTATAACGTTTAATAGAGCTACTACGCCAATGAAAGGCAGTTCGCTAAAGGAAAATTCGTATCAATATTTGCACCGCATATGCTCAATTAAAACGGCAAAGCTTTTAAATACTATGTTTCATAGCGACTGCGTAACCCTCCTAAAAGAGTAAAATAAATCACATATGATTCTTGGAATAGACATATCAGAACTCATGTAAATTATATAGGCACATAGCATAAGTTTTTATGTAATTTTGTGAGCTTGAATATGCTTAGTGAACCAATTCGTAAAACACTTTCACTAGGGAAACATGCTGAACATTGGAATGTAGTTACTGGTGGTGATGAAATCGGTCTTATTTGTAGCACCGATAAGGCTGAATCAATAACGTTATAAAAGCTACATTTGAATGTAGTCACGACTGTATTTTGCGATTCCAATAAACATTAGGAGCGTCTCACGCCCAATATTTGAAGGTTTTAATTTGTTTCAAAAACCCTACTTATGCTGTCAAAACAAGCTGCTAGCTGCGATTTTACGTTAAGGCTCTGCTTTATGCAGGCACATTTGACGTAATTACGGTCAATGGGAAAGCGAGCTAATATACGTTAACCATGATGATTTTAACCCAAGACTGGGACAGAAGGACGACCTTGTTTTACTATGGAAGAGAAAGTAAGAGGGACAGACGAAGTCTCTAACACAGCTAATAATTTTATTCAGCCAACCTCTTTATATACATAACTAAAAGCGCCGCAAAACCACCTAACAGCCTGTTTTTATAGTCGCGCGCTCAACCTTCAACCACATCACGAAACAAACTGAGTCCCCCTAAACCTCTCGGTTTAGACAAAAACATTCTTGACAGCTAGAGGCCACAAACATATGCAATATTTTTGAGCTAAATACCCCTCCCCCCCCCCCGCCCCCCCCCCCCCCCCACACACACACACACACAGTTATACCTTTGGTTAGTTTAGAGGTAAAGCTTGTGAACTACGTTTTCCGAAGACCCCTCTAAAAAAAAACGTTTTAACCGTGACACACAGCAAAAGTATATAGATGTGTAGATTCAGAGCTGCAGATGCTGCTTTAAGGGTGGAACCTTGGCTGCGTGCCACGGTTAAAAAGGTTCTTATTTTTTGGTAGTGTGGTCTTTTGAGATAGGAGTTTCGAAGCTTTTCGTCTGAACCAACCAAAGGTATCCCTGTGTGTGTATGTGTGTTGTAGTTCAAAAGCATTGCTTACTTTGTTTTGTGACCTTTAGCTGTCTGGAAGCTTTTCGACTAAACTTGACGGTGGTTATGCTTTGTGGGTGGCCTCACATATATTTCTTTTGTGATGTGGGGGAAGGTTATGCGAGCGACCCTAAAAACAGGATATCGATGGTTTTGTGGTGGTGGTAGTTTTCTATATAAGGCGGTTGGTTGAATAAAATATTTGCTGATTTAGAGGCATTGTACATTCCTGTTACTTTCTCTTCCACTATAAAAAGTTTCCTCCTTCTGCCCCAGACTCGGGTTAAAAACATTATGGTCTATTTAACGCGATTCTTAAGCCTACGCCACTGCTTCAGGTCTACTAAAAATGCCCCCCAAAAAACTTGAATTCAACTTCAGTGGAAAATAGCACGTTGAAAACACTCACATCTTCGACAGGACAAGCCCTTGTTAAAACTGTTCACGCAAGTTTTAATATCAAGATACATTGAATGTTTAAGGGCAGTGTGCACAATAAACATTCATGTTTTTTTTTTTAATCTGTTTCTGTTTAAGCAAATTGTCTTCGGCTTGAACGTTAGGTTTAGAAATAAAAATTCATAAATGCTTGTACTATGTAAACTACAGTCTCATAAGTTTATTGCACCCAACAGGAACAGTCCCCAGGGTGTTACCGTTTGGTGAAGAAGCTGTCACACAATACTTTTTCTTGTATTACATATACATCTACCCAGCAGCTCATTAGTTTTTTTTAAAGAACGACATTCATTATTACTATGCGGCAGTCGATTCCATAGCTGAGCACGCAAGCAGAACTCTATGCTGCTTTTTGTTTCTTTCTGCTGAATCTAATCTGAACTAGATCATAATGACGCGCCCCGCATTTTTACGTACTTACTCCTCTGTGAATACGATCTAAACACAAAGTTGAAATGGGTTCACATGAAGCAAAAACACGTTTGCAGTGGCTCGCTCCATATTTATTAGGACGATTTTTAAAGGAAGATAGGATACTAGCGCAGTTCCTAAAATAAATGAAAAATACCACCGTCCAAATGTTCTCATATTTTACCTACACATATGGCGTAGAGGATTACCTAGTTGACAAACATAGCAAGACAATAAATGAATAAATCATTTAGCTTCCCTTGCGACCACTATTGTTAGTAATAGAGAACAAGAGAAAGGCTTCATAAGCGGGGTCCTAACCATCGCTAGTAGACATATGGCAACATGCACAGATGATTATTTGAGATAGCCAGTTGATCTAAGTCTACGAAAAATTAACATCTGTCTGAAGATGTTAGTAGAGACACACGAACGCGGACTTTAAATTAGACAAGAAATATCAATTTACTGCTATGTGTGGACGCTCGAAGAACTCTGATATCTAGCAAAAACGTCCATAATGAGAAAAATTTGTTATAACAGACCGAATTCAAGTTTACAAATAATAAATTAGAGGCGTGGCCACGGCAGCTTATTTAGGAAATATTGTCTTAATTACCTCCGGCTAAGTTTACGATGTAAGTGTCCTGCATTTACTTTTACACATAAAAAGAAGGACATGACCTATGCATACTCTTCACGTTTGTCATCCGCATCCGTAACATTGTAGGAAAAGGTCTAGTAGCTCATTAGGCCTAATATTCCAGCAAAATCAAACAGTTGTGCTCAACCATATGAAATATTGAGACCCTGGGGGCTCTTTGTAGCCCAAGGGCTTCAATAAACTGCCCTTCTTTTACCCGTACCGTCACAGGGTAAGTAGATTTGGCTATTAATAGCCAAACTGGGCTATTTGTATTAGGCGTCGAAATCGTGTGATGACCGTAGCTTATGGGGTTACAGTTAAAACATTTCGAATTATTCCTTCATATCGGCAGCAAGTACACCCTAAATTAATTTAGGATAGTAAGAATATAAGGCGAAATAGTTTTAATATATGCAGATGAGTTACAGCCCCAGCCCTAAAAAACGAAAAGCAGAAAAAAAAAAGCGCGATGATCACACGACGTGATCCTTTTAGACAGCGACCAGTTTGCTGCTTATTCCACGATATGACAATGACGATCAATTGAAATTGCGCCGATCGAGCGTCATACGGTGATCTGATATCGAAATGGCGTTGCGGTGATTTAGCGTCGATACGTTGTTGATGAATAAATGATTTTAAGGTCGCGATGTGTTTCCACGCCAAGTTCAGCGGGGAAACTTAATTCATGCTTAGGTCACGTGACGTAAATTTTTCCGCTAAATGTAGCGGACAACTTAAATTTTTCTGTAGGTGTCTTGACGTGAGGTCACGTGAGATGAGTTATCCCGCGAAATCCAGCGAAGAAACTGAATTGATGCATATCTCACGCGACGTCAATTTTCCCGCTAAATTTAGCAGAAAAACTGAATTGATGCATAGTTAACGTGACGTCAATTTCCCCCCTAAATTTCGTGGATAAACTTTTTGTTCACGCTCACGCCGTCAGAAAACCGGGAAACAAACCACTAACAACTGTCACTGTAAAAAAAAAAGAAAAAAAAAAAAGGTTTAAAACTGTTTTAACAGTTTTGTGAAACCCGATAGAGCACAATCCCTCGAATGCTGCCTTCCTCATTGAGCAGTGACAGCTTAGGTAGCTGTGTCGCCGCACACAATAGCCCTGGAGCTGTCCACAGCGCGCACGTGCACTCTCTTGACGCACGCTCAACTGGCTGCTTGCGCCATGTGTCGCGCGTTCTTTCGTGGGCACTTTCGTTTCGCACGTTCTTCGGTTCTACAGTTAGTGTAGACAATAACATAGCGTCATGAACGTTGAAATTACGAGGCTGTAATTATATAATATTGATCTCTATATTTATTTCTACGACACGTCTCGTGTGTTCATGTGAACTATTTAACGCGTGTGTTTATATAGCGAAGGAATATGTATAAATCAGTATTAAGGCTCAGTAATTTTTATAGTCCATATGTTGTCACCGCGTTCTACATCGAAAAAGTTTGGTCTTTTTTCTGCAGACATATTTCTCTGTTTACATATGTCTAGGTGGATTCAATAATTTCACAATTAATAATAATAATAATAATAATAATAATAATAATAATCGTACTACTACTACTACTACTACTACTACTACTACTACTAAAAATATTAATAATAATCTTTATTTGCTCTTTGCATTTCGCATATAAAAGGAAGACAGTGGAAACTGCAAAAGATGTAGCTTGACTAGGGCTCGCCCGCTTCACACATCATGTCATACAACCGCAAAATAACTTTAACAACACAGTATAACTGTGTAATACGCATACGCAAAATATAAGCATATGACATTCGTCCCCAGACAAATCTCCTGAGTGCATAGTTGGAAAACACGTTCTTTTTCACTTTCACGTGTTTTGTTTCAGCCAAACTAATAACAAAACTCCTAAACGACGACGTTGATCCGTGCACGGATTTTTACGGCTATGTGTGCAATAACTGGATGTTTCACAACCCTATTCCGGATGTAAAGAACGTCATCGGCGGCTTGCATTCTCTCGACGACCAAGTTTTGATTGATTTGAAAGGTATGTAATGTGTAGACTAAGTAGTAACTACCTGGAGCTTTTGCGGAATGCCACAGCGAACCTCGCACAATAAGTTTTTCCCGCCAACTCAAAACGTTCGGCATTCTCCTCCCGAATGCAGGCAAAACTGGCTATTAACGGACGTTGGATTATACAATATTAATGAAAGGTGTTCAAAATATTAATAAAAAATATTAGCACAAAAGACAAAAAACAAGGGAGGACAGAACAGGACAAGCGTTACTTTTAACTGACGTTTAATGAAAAATGAAGGAAGAAAAATACGAAGATAAATCTGCATAAAAAATGAAAAAGAAACGAAAAGTGATTGCGGTAAGAAAAAAAGTTAATAGAAAAAAAATTATGACGAGGGAAAATTATTCAAAAATTAAAAACAAAAGTTATTGAAAAATGTAGGAAATAGCGGAAAGTAAAGTCATTCACACTGAAAATACACGCACACCAGAAAAAAGCGCGACGTGAGTGACCTTTTTTCTGGTGTGCGTGCATTTTCAATGTGAGTGAGTTTACTTTGGGCTATTTCCTACATTATGAATACCGAACTCGCCCAAGCATCCATTCTAGAAGAAAACTAGTTTAGAAATACAAAAGAGGCCATCGTAGTTCCCTGGGTGATACGTTCACTGATGGCGCTCTTATGTAGGATTTGCTTCTTTTTGCGATGACCTGGGCTTCGTATATTCCCCTTGTTCTTTTTGCCGTGGAACCTCCTCAATCCCCTGCGCTAGCGAACAACGGGGTGCACCCACCATCCCTTACATGTAAGGGTAGGTGACCTGACCGGGAGGATTTTAGAGAAAGTTCGCTCTCTCTGAGCCTCATATTGACGCGTTTTCAGGTCTGGCCCACATAAGCATATCCATGTGAAAACGGTATCTCATACCCAACTACGCAGTCACAGTTTACATATTTGTGGGCATGTCTCACGTTGCACCTGTGCGCTTTATCGCGCTGCGAGTTTGTTTTGGGCCAGAGCCTTGTTAGCCTGTCTGCAGCAGATAGCAGCACCCGGACATCATGTTTTGATGCGGCTCTCTTGACGTTGTGTGAGATGCGATGCATGTATGGGACGACCACAGGTTGGCGTCGGTTCTCTCAACTCTCTCCTGTTCGGGTAGTTTCGATCGTGCATTCGCCGACATCTGGTAGGATGGAAGGAGGGTAGCCTTCAGCTTTGAACCTTAATGTTCGCGGATCAAAGCTCTCCGCTGCTGATTGAGGACAGGACTCGTTAGGCCGCGCTAAAACAACTGGAAACAATTGCTCTTTTTATAAATGTTGTATGAGCCGAATCCCACTGGAGTAGACTTTTTTGGGATCTTGGCAAGTACGTCCAGCATATATGATTACCCTTGAAGCTGAACCGAAGATTTAAAAATTGAAGGGTGCTGTTGGTTGAAGCCTTGTGCGTGAACTTGATGTTCACGAACGACGCGTTTATTATGTTTAACCAATTAGGCCACCAACGTATTTCAGTACAATTTCGAGAATAATGTTTCGTGATTCACTTAGCTACGTCGAGTGTACTCATGTTCCAGCGAATTACCCGTGGCAGTTTGTATTTTATAAAGACTGTAGAAAAAGCCTTGTCTGTTCAGTCGTTGTACCGTACCGAGAAGAATCTAAGAACTTGGGCCTTACATCTCAAACCAAAAAGAAAACGACATCTTGCGCCTCCCGTTGAAAAATTGCGGATGAATTTAAGCCCTCTAAAAATCTTAAATGGCTCGCCAAAACCATAAATGTATGTTGCCTCAACAGAAACAACAACAAAAGAAAGTCGCCACTAGGTCTTGAGGGGATCTATAGACCGTGTCACTAGGAAAAGCGGAGAGCGAAAAAATGCCCTCCCTCTCTCACCCAGCGTGTCGTCTGCTCCGCCGAGTGGGCTGTACCTAACATCCGGCTGACGCTGAAACTCGGTTTAAAATCGCGTTATCTTGGAAATTTCGAGCGCAGATGCTCAAAATGTTATATGCAAGTTATCGTGTAATGCTGTAATTAATGTACCAGCGTGCAAATAAAAAAAAAGGAAAAAGAAAAGAAATAGGAAAGGTGTGTTAGAGTGGCCGGTCTCTCCGACGAAAAGTAAATCCGGTTGCTGTAGCTTTTTTACACTTTTTAGTGAGCGCGTTGGTAATGATGTAGGTTTAGAAAGTTATATACGTAAAGACAGGGGACGGGACAACACATCTTTCATAGGTTTAGAAAGAGTTATATACGTAAAGACAGGGGACGGGACAACACATCTTTCATAGGTTTAGAAAGAGTTATATGCCTAAAAGACAGGGGACGGGACAACACATCTTTCATAGGTTTAGAAAGAGTTATATACGTAAAGACAGGGGACGGGACAACACCTCTTTCACATGAAAGATGTGTTGTCCCGTCCCCTGTCTTTACGTCTATAACTCTTTCTAAACCTAGCTTTTTTACTATAAAAAGTTTGTAGTGGTGGAGGCCTTTAGCGACAATGAGTGGAAGTCTGAAATCATAAATAAAAACGTGCCCTTCTGACGCAATATACGCAGTGATTTAGGGTAGTACTGCCGGCTGACCCCACTGCTATTGAAGTAACGGAAAAAGGATACACTAGTTGATCATTTACTAAAATTAAACAACAAAGTGCTATAGGCTAATGTTGGAGCAGCCATGTATATTCTAAGAACGCGAAACACTTCACAACGGCAGCCACGAGCGAGATTTCGATGTTCGGTGCGGCCCGCCAGTACAGCCCAGAGATGTAGAACGGTAAGCTCCCGGTTCGTCATCTGCTAGCGGAATTGGGCGCGTGCCCTCTCTCTCATTTTACCCCGCCGAACCTGCTGAACTTCCCGGATGTGTGGAGAGGGCGCTGCGGTCGAACAAAATGGCTGCGCCTTGAGAGCGCTAAATGGAATAGTCTATAGGGTCTATAGAGAGTGAGATCTTAAAGAACGCAGGGCGTGCTATTCATTAAGGGATATTTATACTCCGAAGTCGACGAACAGAAAGCGCTTGGCGCAGACCGACGTCCGTCGGTCACCGCGCTACGTCACGCGGCTCTCAGAAGCACCCGAACGACCGTGTTGACAGCCCAGCGCGGTCCGGTGCGCCCCAGCGAACTGCCCCACTCTGCGCATGCGCGTCTTCTTTGAAACTGCATCGCCTCTATACCTTATGCCCACTTCCTGGTCGGTACCAAATCATGCCATCTAGCAGTCGGTCGTTCAGAGCACCGAGTTAGGTGTGGTTGTGGTTGGTCCACGATCGTTACTCCCGCCCGTTTCGATCTGGATGAGCACGGTGCCGGCGTGCGGTCTTGTACGTTAAAAACTCCAGGCTAGCAATTGCCTCCGGTGGTTGTGGTGCACTGGCGAAATTGTTCATCTACAGCCAAGAGACAAGTCGCCCGTTAAGGCAGACTAACTTCAGGCTGTATAAACATACCCACAACGCAATATGTTTGGTGGGTCGTCCATGTCGTATAGTTAAGCTTGCAGACAGCGATTCGAGACAGTGGTTAGCCGTTTGAAAGTATGCAAATGATGCGGGATAATGAGTGAGAAGCCTTTATTTCCTTCAAAACATCACACACATATTGACGGAAAACAAAAATATCACAATATTGCGTGCGACAAAGCTAGACGCTTGACAGGTCCGCCGGAGTCGTTCCAAGCGACTCCGATGATTCCGCCGACATGCTTCGACCGAACAAATGGGCTCTATATTCCACAGCGACCTCTTTCCGACAGATTGCCGACGTGTTATTATAGTAGACTTTCATGTCGAGTCAAGAAATTGACATTGAAGAGAGCGGACGATACTTAAGTTACGCATTATACGCGTTGGTAATTGTAGCACACTTCACGGAGCCCTTGCAAACGATACCCAAATAAGTCCCATTTTCATCGCGCACTTCTACATCCTTTACCAGCTGAGACAGCCAGTTGAAAATGCATGGCTGGCTAATTAGTTCAGATATTTTACTGGAACCGCCGTTCCTGTGCATTCGACGGCGCTCTTTCGATCAAAAGCAGCTGCCGATGCATGCGACTAGCACATGATAACATATAGCACAGACATAAGGTCATCGCTAATTATAAGAACTCTACATTTGGCGCGTCGAGGATCTTTCAGTTTTTGCTGGCTCACCACCACAGCGTCCACGGTGACTACTGCCCACCACCACCGGCTCGTTAGGCCTACAGGCTTAACGAGAGTTGGGGTAGCGCATCCTCGGAGCAGCCCACATCCACGCACATACTCGCCCAGTTCAGCGCACTATCGCTAAATACGCACATCGATACGGGAACAAGACAACAGCACACCATACATGACAAAAACGGCAGGCTGAGATCCCAGGAATGAACGTCTCGCACACCCCGATTGGCTGTGAGAACCATATTCCCGAGTGGGGCGCTCGTGCGAGGGCTTCTGGTGTAGTTACCGTCCTCGGCCAACACCACCTAGACAGAAGTCTTCCGCATGGTCTCTTCTTAACTTTGTTAAACGTCATCAGATTTGGATCGCACAAAATCGGCTATTGGACCCGAGCCCGACCTTCGACGTGCTTATTAGACACGAGCCCCACCCAAACACTGGCACAGCACTCGTGCCTAACCTCACGCCTCGATCAATCGAACTGTGATGACGCGTGCGGAGACCTTCTGTCTAGGTGGCGTTGCTTCGTCGACGACGCGAATAGAGCATCCTCTATTCCGTCGTAAGCTGCGCCGAGGCGCGCTGGGCTACGCTGCGCTACGTCACGTTCACTCTTAGAACAAAAGTTTCCCAACAGGGTGAAACAACCAACTTTTACATCATCCATCGGGTAAGCACGGAAGTGCCTTGCTTATTACCTCCTCGAGGGGACAAGTACTAGCGCCGCTTATTTGAAACGCGTTTTTAGACGGTAATGCTAGCCCCCACGTCACTTCCATCGTTCTCCGTTGGGTTTCGTCGGTGGTGGAACGCGTATACTTCTCGCTTTTAGGAACAATGTTTTTGGGAAAAAAACAAACGGAAAAAGCTCTTTATGTATGGCATTTTATTGGAGATGACACAATGACAGTAGCGTGATGTCTGCATACAATTTTAGTTTACAGGGTTTTGCGGCACATTTGCCATTGTTCTTATAAAAGCCTGTTTCACCTGTGACTTTCAGGTAGCGCGTCCCGACGTGGGTTCGTCCTGACTTCGTTGAATAATCGCGGCTCGCCTGCTTGGGAGACAGGGGTCGGCAGTCCTGAACCCCCTTCTGATGTACAGGTTTCGGCGCCGAAGTGGCCGATCAAAGTAAAAAAATGAGCAGTAAGAGGAGACGCTATTGTAGGCGATATCTTTCTACTGCGAGAAGGCGTCACCGGCCGTTTGATCGCAGAAGTTTAACCTTGGAGTTCGCTGGGTGGTCGCTGCAAGATACATGGCGACGATGCAATCACGTTTAGTTTGGTTTTCGAGTACTGATCGGTGCCACTTTTTGTATGCAGGCTCCCATGTAAATTTTCTAATCAGTATTCTTGTACCGTTGAGGTAGCCCCGGAGAAGATGTAAGCTGGCTGACTGTTACAGCCCCTTAGAAGAGGTGAAGTTACGCACATGAAGCATGTGCTGCCACTCCCAAAAAGGGCGAAACATTCAACCCAAAAGTATGCCATATTGCCTCTTAATGGAAGTAAAATGACACCCTCGATATAGAGGCTATTGCTGCCCATGAGAGATAAGGTTGTCTCTTCAAGAGAGCACAGGTGCACCCTGACATAAAGTGTAACAGTTGCTCCCAAGCGGAAAAGGTAACTTTGCTAACCTTTTGAGACGAACTCCAAGGACAAGCAAATTACACCCTAAAAGGTGTGAGAACGGGAACCTTTTTTTAAAGAGTGTTTCGCATGACGACGGAGTGTAGACGGCCCTTCGAAGTCGGTGTTGGTCAACGCGATCGGGCGCGTACTGCTTCTACTATTTATAAATTTTATTGTATATATGCGTTTGTGTACGCTAGCGGATTGGATATTTTTGGACTGTTTGAGTCGTTTGTATCCATTGTTTTTTGTAATTTCCTTTTGTATTGCTTTCCCAATTTTCATCCCATGCTTACTCTTTGTTATTTGCTCTACCACTTCCCTCTATGATGCTTATGCCTTGAGGGTATGAATAAATAAATAAATATACCTTAACCTGGTTCTCACTTTACTTCGCTGCGGTGGCGCTGCTGCAGGCACGGCGCGTGTTCAGACAATTCAAATCATGCGCATCACCTTTCTACATACGCTCAGTGCCCACACCTTCCACGGGTAAACATTTTTCAGCAATGATCGTGCTATGGTCATGTTTTGGGTTCTTTTCGTTCTTCGTTGTCCTTTTACGAGAAAGTGACAGAAAAAAGTACCATCTTCTATCATTTTGTGGGGTCTGAACATCTTGTGGAGTCGATGTCGGTCGATAGAAAAAAGCGGAGGGACCCTTTCGGGGCTGTCCCTGAAGTTCCGGTGAATGTTCAGAAGCGCGACCCCTATACTGCGTTCATCCTTAAGGCCCGTTGACACTCTTGCAACCGAGTAGGAGCGACCGAGACAAGACCGGTCTTGAGCCTCTTGCGTTGGCATAGAACCTGCTCCGCAGCAGCGCATTCGGTCTTACGCCGTCGCTAGAGGCTTCAAAACGGGCCTTGTCTAGGTCGGTACTACTCGGTGGCAAATGTGTGAACTAAGGTGCCTACTTGTGCCCGCCGCTCATCTAGACACCCTGGTGTGAACGGGCCTTTAAAGGCCGACATAGAACCTTGGTTTTCTGCCAAGAAGATTATCCTTTTAGCGTTCCCCCTCTCCTAAGCTGCAAAGGGAGTCAAGTTGGGGCAAGGTAAAAAGTGGAGAGGATAGAACCTCCGTTTGCAAAGTCAGAGTATTGCTATTTTGGAACTTTGTTTTGCTGCCCTAAAACTGTCGTCGAGTCCTTGCAATTCAAAGGGAAGGGGGTCATTTGTCAACCCGCCTGCATTCTCCGAGGCCAGGCCAGCTTCTTTCGAGGTCAGGATTTCGCGGTTTTTGTGACGTCGGGAGCTGAGTCATTCGCATCCGCGAGCCTGGAGCAAGGCTTCGGTTACTAACATGGCTGCGTTTGGCAACAGCTCTTCAGAGAGCCAGAGCGGGACTTGTATTTCTCACACAGTTAACGGTCGAACATCGAATGTTTAATGCATCGAGAAAACGGCAAAGCACACACAAAAAAAAGACTGACATAGGAAAGAGGAGAGCTATAAAATTTCAGGTGGTGTTTCGACCCTTGAACACCCTCCCTGGCTACGCCACTGGTGCCAAGTCCCTTAGCGTCTTAATTCGTAGCCAAAGTGATCGCGCCGTTGGCCAATAACATTGCCGATGAGCGACGAACGAAACGGAGAGCGTGCGGATAATTAGTCACGCACTAGGCTTATTTAGTCTTTTAATTACTATACGGCGAGCGAGCGTTCGAAAACGCATCTCTGGCGCATCGGAAGGCAAGGAAGGGCACGCCAGTCAAATGAAATCCATCGTAGAAAACGCCCAGGGAACGTGCAATAACGAGGCGGGCAAGTGCGCGTTGTCATGAGGCGATGTCGGGTGGGAAACAAAAGCACGTGGCAGCATCTGGCGGGTAAACTGACGCACGAGGTGCGCAAATAGCACAAGAACACGCACGCCGCATGGTTGGGGAAATTTGATATAGGTTGAAATGTGAACCACTAAATGGTAGACAGAAGCTTTGCGTCAGTGCCTCCCAAGTTGCTACTAAGCAGTCGAACGGTGCGCTGTCGCTGCGAAAATGAAATCGCTCCATGGTTGTTCTTAACCTAAAGAACGCAGATTGGCAGGATGTGACTTATTATGCCAAGATTTCTTGCCGCGTGATTTGTTCTTTTTTACTGCGACACTAAAATACTTCTGTACGTTTTGTTCTACTCGTTTCTCTTTAGATATATTGGAAAATGCTACCTACAAAACGAAGGATCAGAATGTCACGGATAAAGTTGCGGTTGCATATCGTAACTGTGTCAATACCTGTAAGTTAGGAATGTTGCTTCGGAATAGGCCTTTATAGTATAAATTGGGTGCTTGATTTGATAGTTCAAAAATTTATTGTGCGACAAAAAGGGAAGTGTCATGCACGAAGTTAACCTTCGCGTTTACATTTGAATGTATCAACTCTAGCCCATGATAAGTTTTCTAATTAACTAAGAAGTATATAGGGCCGTGGCTAGGTCTTGGTTAGAACTTACCTAACGCACCGAAAGGAAAGTGCACCCAACTAAACTTAATACACACAGCATAGCTGTATGGCGGAAAAAACAAGCTAACCAATTCGCTTCACACTAAAACAAAAGGATAACTTGCATTTTAATTATCGGTTTTATGACAAGCGACGTCAACGTATGAAAACCGTGCGAAATCGTTGTCTTCGTGTTGAACAAAATATTTAATGTAACTATGTGTTACTTTCACGCAGCCATTCCTGCAGAGGTTCAATTTCGTGCATTGCAAGATGTACTGAAGAGAGTAGTCGGTGAACACTGGCCCATTTCGCCACTTTTCGAAAATGAAAACACATTTCCCAGCTGGCACGATCTCTACATCCGGATTCACAACGAACTGAATTTATACTATTTGTTTGCGGAGTTCGTCATAAAAGATGTGACGAACACAACAAAGAATATTCTTGTGGTGAGTTTGTTCTGTGTAGCGGATGAGCACAGAAAATGCAGAATTTACTTTTCCAATGCTAGAAACGGATAGTTCTATGCCCCGTTTTACCAATCATTTACGGCGCATTATCTACAGTTGTAAACCCTCACTGGAGAACATCATGGGATACCCTATACATTTCGTTTTGCGTACTGATTATTAGTAATGTTAGTACAGCAATGCTAGTATTACAAGCACCTCATCTAGACCACTGGATTTATTAGCTAAGCAAGGACGTACCGATAGTAAACAAATACAACACTTGCGTGCGTGTGCTCTCTAGACAGAAATTACGTTACGACATCTTGACCATTTGGTTTGTTTGCGAGCTTACTAAATGACGTTTGTCGTGCGAAGTCGTCCCCGTCGAAAATAGGCGGAGAGACTGGTCTTTTTCCGAACTAAGTTTTAAGAAAAATCATATCGTCCATCTTGAGTAAGATATTTCATCTTTGTGGGAGCAAAACAGCAGCAACTTTTGGTTATTCCCCGTTAATTGTTGGAGAGTTTACTTTCGTTTAACATATTTCTAACATTGGTTTTACGCACTTGCTTAGATGTCGCGACCTAAAATTATTTCGAATAAAAAGTGCCGAATAATTTATTTATACTGCTCATTTTATAAAACTTAAATCGAGTTGAGCTTGATTGAATCTTGGGTTTTTGGAGATAGTTATATTTATTCTTAGTATTGATTCTCTTCCATCTAGACCAGGGGCGGCCAAGCTGCGGCTCGCGAGCCGCATGCGGCTCTTCGCGTCTGAAAGTGCGGCTCGCGGCTCCCTCCCCTACCCCCCCCCCCCCCCCCCCCTTCCACGCCTCCCTCCTTGTCACACAAGCACTTCCCCAAATAGAGAAATGGAACGCGTTTTAAATCGAAAGACAGGTTGCGGTTTGGTAGCCTTGTGCTACAGCTACCTTACGTAGAGTTGGGCCGCTTTTGACTCGGATAGATCGAAAGTAGTTCGAGTTTCGTTTATTGCTCTGAACAAAAGTTTGCGCCCCCTCCCCCCTTGCGGCTCTTGGAAGTTTCGTGATTTTGTTCGCGGCTCTGAGGCCGGGTCAGCGTGGCCACCCTTGATCTAGACAGTTGTACAGCTTGTCACTATCACATTATTACAATAATATCTTATTTCGGGTTGGTGTTCACTGACATTCTACTTTGTTCAAGGTAATGAACTCTTCTAGGCATTTTGTTAATAATTTTATTGCCCTGGTCTAAACGTTCATGACGTCACCGATAGCAACACCATGCGATGCAATGTTTCTCAGCTTCCGATACATTTATGTTTATTTTTGTTTTATTGCATCAGATTTTCCTTCACAAGATTTATTATCACAGGATAACGATTAAAGTAAATTGTCGTTTTTAAGTAATATATAATTTTGTAAGCTTGGGACATGACAGTGGCGCCGTGGTGTAAACCTATCAGAAGCAACTCGCTCTGAACACGGCCGGACTGTCATAATCAACCTGTGTGGCAGCCAGCCTCTGTGTCTAATGAATGTCAGGTTACTTGAGCCCAGCGATGCACACAACCTTTAGGGCCACACTTGGCTCTAACCCTTTTTACACGAGACATTTGGGAACACAGATCCCCTTCATCCGCCAACAAAACCGCCTCAATCATATCAATTGTTGTACACCTATTCGTCCCACCGGCGAGCGAAGAATAATCTCATAACAGAGGGGTGAAATATACTTCTTAAGTAAATATTATGAATTACTAGCACTGATGAATGACGTTTTGTTATGATTTCCTTAACGCCGTGCGTACTAACTCTTTGTGGAGGCAGGTTCAAGCGGAGATAAACAAAAACATGGGGGGGGGGGGGGGGACACGATGGAACCCGAGTCCCGAGTCCCGACCAACTCCTGCGGGTAGAATGACGTGCAAACACGTAAAGAAAAACGCTAATCTCAATATTTTTTTTTTAAATTTCGAAGTATTAATTCTTTACTACGGTCTTTCAATAGGGAGTGTCCTTGATGCACAAATGGGTCATTTCAATAAGAAGTATATTAAAGGAATCTCTTTCATTTGGGTAAATAAAGCGAAAAAGGAATTTGCTTATTTTGAAAATTATATTGAATAAGAAGCATGAGATCAGTGTAGTAAGCTGACACGTTTATCTGTGTTTTTTTACTCACGTTTTTACTCTGTTCCTACCGGTCACAGTTGGGTATGCCAGAGCTTGATAACGCGGTCACTCAAACAATGCGAGTTTCCGAAGGCAGTCACCTCACTCCTATGGGCATAGCTACCAAGAGGGTTATGGAGTTCAGCATGAAAATACTCTATCCGGGCATAACAGACGCTCAAACTGAAGCGACTATTCAAGATATCATCTGGTTCAGCGAAAATATTACGAAGGTGAGGATACATGCTACGCTTCATTTCGTGTCCTTGTCAATTTCCTTTAAAATTCAATAAAAAATTAGAACCGAATATATTGAAGATGACATTTTATTTTTTTCAAAAAACCTGGAAGTACTATATAACCCGGTGTTCGTTTAATTTCGAACCGATTAAAAAAGGTTGAGGGGCTGAGAGTTAGAAGAGTGCGGTTTCAACATGTATATTAGGTTCGGCGAACATTAGGGGAGGAGATAATCGTCATGATAAGTTGACTAATTATCTAATACTTCTTCATTAACTTCGTGGTTATAGGTTTTGCAGGTCATGTTGGAATGCAGTACTCATAGTAATTAATATTGAAGGCCATACCATTCTGTATATGTTGCAAAAATAGTCTGGTATTTAAGATAGAAATCACTCATGTTCGTGTTTTTACGCGCAATTGAAAAATTGAGCGCAAAAAGAAAAATAAACCTTGCCCGCAATGGCGCTTGGAAAGTTGGCAGTCGTTGAGGTTACATTGCCCTTTGTTTCGTCGGCGCACCCACCAAGGACGCGCTGGGGGTTAGGTAGAGCGTTATTAAAATGACGACCTCACTCTTCTAAGCGCCATTGTTAGCAGGGCATGCAGCCCACTCTTTGAGTGCTATCTTGAACCGTTAACATCTCGAAAATCATAATCTTCTCTCAAATTATTTCATTAGGCCTATGTTCTAACGTTGATTGCGATTCAAAGTGCTATTCCAACATAACCCCTCAAATCAATCATGTAAAAGTTGACGAAGAGATTTGAGTTCATTAGTGAAATTATCGTGACTGTTATTCTCTCGTCAAATGTCCTCCGTGGTTGATATGTACACGGTGACCACTGAGCTCGTCTACCTCTCACCCCTATTGAAAAAAGATGTTCAAGTGGGAAATCGGGGTCGACAACGCACAAATATCTAAATGTAACAGAACACCAATATTACTCAGCTTCAGACCAACCTCAGTTGTTTGTAATGAAGGAACCTTGTCGTTTTAGAGCGCAGCTCTTAGGGGCCCGTTCCCGGCTTGAGCGGCGTCGCCGTCGCCGTCGGCGTAACCAAGGTCATCCCAATGTTACGGTCTCGACATTGAAAACGGGGGCGGCCGAGAGAAGGTTAGGAAAGGACGTTTAATATACGTCAGGCAGGTATGGCTACCGAGAAAAGAACTCTAAGTCGCGCGGATCGTGGAGCGCTCTTTTGGTCTTTTGGTACTCTTCGTCGTCTTCGAGGACGGCGCTAACATTCGGCCATCCTAGCAATCAAGTGCCCTCACTTGATGTTTCTTTACAACTTTCTTCACTGTCCACATCAAATGTGTTGAGTCGTTTCAGCTTATCGACGGGAGCTGTTGAAGTGTAATAACGTTGAGTCCGCTGGTGGCCAGGTATGTCCTCGATGCGATAGGTGTCGTTTGGAAGTCGCTTCGTGAGTACGTACGGACCTTTGTATTTCTCCTGCAACTTGCGCGATTCTCCTATCGACGTCGGTTCTCGCTGAACCACAACGATATCTCCCGGTTCAAACGTTGGAGCATGTCGTCGCTTCTGGTTGTAGCGACGCTTCTGCCTCTCTTGACCAAGTCGGGTGGCTTGGATAGCTGCCTTCCTTCTATTTGACATCTCCTCGCTAGTTTTAGTAGACAGGTCGCGCAAAGCGTCATCGAGGTGATCGCCATTCAAGCTTCTTGACTCGAAGTTGAACAACAATCTGAACGGTGGGCTGTCTATTGCTTTGTGGTACGTGTTGTTCAGGATCCACTGAACAAGGTGAGCAACCTCATCCCAGATCTTCTCACCTTTGTCCTTTGTCAAAGTGGCAATCGCTGGAGTGATCGTCCTGATGAAACGCTCGACTTGACCATTCGCACGCGGTGTGGCTGTTGAAGTCAAAATGTGAATGATGCCAGAGTTTTCACGGTACTTCTTGAATGTCGTGCTAGTGTACGCCACTCCTCGGTCCGTGATTACTCGCGTCGGCGGTCCAAAAAGTCCAACGATGTGTCGCAGGCATCGTGTAGTCGCTTGGCCTCCTGCGTTCTTAACAGGTGTGAGTATCACAAACTTTGTGAACCCGTCCACAGCTACAATCAGGTACGTATTTTCGTGTCTGGATCTTGGAAACGGTCCCAAGTGGTCCAGATGGAGTGTGTGAAACGGAACACCGACCTTGTCGATGGAATGAAGCATGCCAGGCTTCTTTCCTGTTGGCGTCTTATTATAGAGGCACTCTGCGCATGAGGCGACGTATCTCCGTACATAGCGCTTCATTCCTGCGAACCAGTATTTCTCCTGGATCCGTTTGATCGTCTTTTCCGTCTCCACATGCCCCAGATCATCATGGGAACGTCGCACAACCTGCCAACGCAGTGGTTTCGGAACAAGCCACAGTAGCCTTGATGAGTCTCCATCAATGTTTCGGAAGGCAACATTCCTCTAGAGTTTATACTCGGAGTGGATGCGGCGCTCCTCGGCCGAGGACGCAGGTTTCTCCAGAACCTCTCTGATGTGTTTCACATCGGCGTCCAGTCGTTGCGCGGCAACCAACCAGTCATCCGTTTCTTCCATCGCTGTAGCGTAGATATGGAGTCCTTCGCACGCCTCCATCTCTTCCGCTGGTCCAGTCGGAGACCTACTCAACGCATCAACATGCTGCATAGACGCTGAATCTCTGTGAATAACCGTGAAGGTGAATTCTTGCAACCGGAACCACCAGCGTGCCACTCGGGGTATGAGTTCACGTTTGCTCATCGTTCCCCGTAGGGCGCTGCAGTCCGTGACAATGTTGAAATCGATTCCAAGAAGATAAGTCCTGAGTCGTTCCAACGTCCACACCACGGCGAGTGTTTCCAGCTCGTATGAATGATAACGTCCCTCAGCCTCTGACGTTTGACGACTTACGTAAATCACGGGGTGGAAGTGGCCGTCATTCTGTAGTTGAAGTAGCATGCCCCCCAACCCCTTTTTGCTTGCGTCTGTGTGAACTTCCATCGGGGCTTCATGGTTGTACAGGGCCAACACAGGGCGTTCCTGCAAGTGCAGCTTTAGGACACTGAACGCGGTGTCCTGCTCTGTGGTCCACTCCCAAGGTGCGTCTTTCTTTAGAAGCTTCGTTAATGGCTGTGCGAGAGTTGCCAAATTCTTGACAAACCGTCTGAAGTAACTGACCAGTCCAACAAACTGTCGGACTTCGTGCACTCGGGACGGTGTTGGAAAGTCAATTAGAGCCTTCACTTTGTAGTCGCTGGGTCTGAGTCCAGTCGCTCCGATCTCGAAGCCCAGATACGTGACTTTCTCTGTCATGAAGGTGCATTTGCTTTTACGAAGCGTAAGGTTCGCAGCTCGTAGAACCTGGAAGACCTGCTCGAGATGAGCTAGACCCTCATTAAAGTCGGTGGAAGGGATAAGAACGTCGTCCATGTACGCTAGGGCGACACCATATCGTAACTGTCCCAATACGGCATTCATCATACGTTGAAAGACCGCTGGAGCGTTGGTGAGACCGAACGGCATTTTTAAGAACTCGTAATGTCCGTCAGGCGTCACGAAAGCAGTCTTAGCTCGGGACTCCTCAGCCATTGGAACTTGGTAGTAGCCCGATGCCAGATCAAGCGTCGTAAAGCAGTAGTTTCCCTGGAGTCGGTCCAGCTGATCTTCGATAAGAGGTAGAGGATACTTATCCTTCTTAGTAAATCGCATTCAGCGCTCTGTAGTCAACACAAAGTCGTTCCTCTCCGGTTTTCTTTTTTACGACAAGTAGTGGGCTCGCATACTCGGATTATGAGTCGCGGACAACACCTGCTTCTTTCAGTTCTTCTACGGCCTTGTTTACTCGAGTGCGTTGGTCGTAGGACAGCCGGTATGGACGAAAAGATACTGGTTTTGCCCCAGGAACAGTCTCGATGTTCATCTCTGTCGCACTCGTAGAGCCAAGCTCGAAGACGTTGACGGCAAAGCAGTCACGGTACTCGTTAATGAGCTCTAGCAGCCTGTCAAATTCTTCAGTAGTCACCTGAGGCCCCTTTCGTACATCCTACGCCTTAATCGGTTGCAACTTATCCGTCGTCTTTCGCTGGCACGCAGTCTCAATTGTTCCTGAACACCAGGATCCTCTGGCTGCAACTTCTCCTTTCGAAATATGGAGGTCGGACTTCGATACATTCAAAATAGGCAAAACAGTGTTGCCGCCTTCCGAGACGTCGATTACGCAAGCAGGCAGGCAGTGTTCCCTGCCCTCTTGCGTTCGAAATTGTGCGTCAACGAAGACGTGTCCTGTGGCGGATTCCTTGGTCGTCAGACAAACAATTCCCACGTAGTCTGGTGGAATCACGACAGACTCCTTGGCCCAGAACGTGACAGAACGTGGCGGAAGATCAGGAACTTGAACGAATCGAAGCTGGTCATCTTCATCAGCAAAGCTGCCGTTCTCTTCAAAAATGCGAAGTGTGTTCCTTCTTCGTACGATCGTGACATGTGGTTGCTCAGTAAATGGCTGTCCAACGAGAAGCGGAATCGCTTGCGCTTCACTTGGAACAATGTAGATTGGAACGCGGGCTGTAGCTTGGTCCACTGTGACGCTTGCTTCCGTCATTCCACACGGCAGAACTTGACCGGAACCGTAGCCCGCAATCTTGCATTCCCGGGACGGCTCGTTATAGCTGATTCCCAAATCGTCGGCATCTATCTTGCGCAACGTAACGCACTGACTGCCAAGGTCAACGTAAGCTCGAATGGGCTTCCCGTCTAGCAGAGCATCTTGAAAGTGCTTCTCGTTTCGTGCATTCACTTCCTTATTATCTTCAATGTGATGACTTTTGACGTTCGTACTACCTTTGGCGCTTGCTCTGCAGTCCGCTGTTTTATGTCCTATCCGTTGACATTTGCTGCAGCGTTCTCGCTTCTGTGGTTTACTGCAGTTTGCAGATATATGTCCGTATTCGTCGCAGTTAAAACAGCGCGGCTCACCGCTAGAGTTGAAGGCCGGTTTTCGTTTAACAACACTTTGGGTGGATCGGTGATTCGATGGAACTGTCTTGACAGTCGCTGAAACGGTCGCCACATCTGACCGGTGGGACGCTTCCTCAATGACGGCGAGTCGGTCGTCCAAACATTTTAGACATTTCAGCAGAGCCTCCGGTGTCGGGAATCTGACAACGCTCAAACTTCGAACGAGAGATTCGTCATTGATGCCGGTTATGACATAATCCACGATCTGATCTTTAGGAAGTTGACAGAGTCGAGCTAGGCTGACTTTTTCATGAAAGTACTGCTCGACAGTTTCGTTTGCCAATTTCCGTCTCGCTTCCATCTTTTGGTGCCGGCGCTGTAAGCATATGACGGGTGGAAAAGCTTTCTTCAGCTCCGCCTTCCATTCAAGCCACGAGCGCTGGACACTGACGAGGCCGTCGTACCATGCTTTAGCGATTCCTTCCAGTTTCGTCAGCGCAAAACACGACGTCTGTCGCTCGTTCCATGAGTATATCACAGAGAGTTCGTCCACTTTTCTTATCCAATGTTCGATGGTCTGCGCTGGATTCGTCACGGGGTTGAACACTGGTACCAGCTTACCAGAGTCTGTCGGTGGTCTTGCGTCATTCGTGGGCTGAGCTGTGGAACGTAGCAGGTCAGCCAAGCCCGTGATCGCTCCTCGCACGGCGGCTTGTACGGCCTCCTGTACAAGAGAATTAAGTCCAGGAAGGTCGTCTGTCGGTACATTCAATCCAGTCTTAATTGCCGGAGGGACGATGGATGGGCTCGTCACCGATGTTCCTTGTCCTTGATTAGCGGTGTCGGAGAGTTCAGGATTTCCAGCTGCCACACTACCTTGGCTCGTGGTCGCGCCATTGCTACCGCCAAGGCCTGTGCTCCCTGCTCCAGTAGTAACGGTGACTGGAAGTCGGGGAGGGCCCGCTGCCGCAGTCTGTCGGGTCCGGTTCCGTTCGCTGCGCCGCTGACCTTCCTCGTTCGGTTCAGCCATGTTGAGGTTTCGTTTGGCGCCGCTGTGTCAAGTCGTAGCCGCAGGATTCGATCCGAAGTGGGCCGTGGTCGCTGGCTATCCCACTTCTGAGATGTTACGGTCTCGACATTGAAAACGGGGGCGGCCGAGAGAAGGTTAGGAAAGGACGTTTAATATACGTCAGGCAGATATGGCTACTGAGAAAAGAACTCTAAGTCACGCGGATCGTGGAGCGCTCTTTTGGTACTCTTCGTCGTCATCGAGGACGGCGCTAACACCAAGGTCACTTGACCCCCAAGGTCATCCCAAGGTCACGTGACCCCTCCCCAAGGGTCATCGGGGGTCACGCGACTCCCCAAGGTCACGTGACCCCTTCCCCAGGGTCACGTGACCCCCAAGGTCACGTGACACCCCAACTCACGTGACCCCCGATGACGTCATCAGTGACGTCACTGATAACGTCACCGGCATCCGCATCGTCATCATCACTGATGACGTCACCGGCATCCGCATCGTCATCATCGCTGATGACGTCATCAGTGACGTCACTGATGACGTCACCGGCATCCGCATCGTCATTGTCATCATCACTGATGACGTCACCGGCATCCGCACCGTCATTGTCATCATCACTGATGACGTCATCAGTGACGTCACTGATGACGTCACCGGCATCCGCATCGTCATCGTCATCATCACTGATGACGTCACCGGCATCCGCATCGTCATCGTCATCATCGCTGATGACGTCATCAGTGACGTCACTGATGCCGTCACCGGCATCCGCATCGTCATCGTCATCATCACTGATGACGTCACCGGCATCTGCATCGTCATCGTCATCATCACTGATGACGTTATCAGTGACGTCACTGATGACGTCACCGGCATCCGCATCGTCATCGTCATCATCACTGATGACGTCACCTGCATCCGCATCGTCATCGTCATCATCGCTGATGACGTCATCAGTGACGTCACTGATGACGTCACCGGCATCCTCATCGTCATCGTCATCATCACTGATGACGTCACCGGCATCCGTATCGTCATGCTCATCATCACTGATGACGTCATCGGTATCCGCATCGTCATCGTTACTGATGACGTCATCGGCATCGTCATCGTCACGTGACCCTCCTAGGTCACGTGACCCCCACCCAAGGTCACTTGACCCCCCCAGTACCCTTCCCTCCTCCTCCTCAAGAACTGCGCTCTAATTCGGCGTTACAGGGAGTTGTAAACGGCTTTCACTTTTTTACTTGCAGTTTCTAAAATGATGCGAAATGACGGGCCTAATCGAAATGTCTGTAAGACCATATACATATATATTTTGTTTTACCTTAAGTTCACACAGAGCCGACGCTATAAGCTAATGGGACAGATGAGACTGTCAAAAACGTACCGTTATGGTGTTCATGATTTTTTGCGTGTTCTGTCATCGCTGAACTAATCATAAAATGAAAATGTCGAGTGACTTGAGCTTTTGACGCTGATTGTTTGGTACCATTAGCTGATTGTTTGGTACCACAAGTACCCGTCATGGTTTTCAAGGGAGCTCAGGCGTTGCTTGCGACGTAAGCTTCATTATCATCGTCTTTTTAAAAAATCTGGACTGGATAAGTGGTACGCCAAATTTAGTGAGTGTCGTGCTTTTGCAAAAGGGCTTTTTAAACAAGACGAAAGTATGCATGCGGCTGTACTTGAGAACGATATGCACACGAATCCAAAAAAACTTTCGGAAGTATGTACCATCAAAAAAGAAGCGAAATCATAATGTCGTTCCCATAAGAGATGATTCTGGTTACACATGTGATCCAAGTAAAATTGCCAATAAGTTCGCAGTGCATTTTAAATCCTGTTTTTCGTCTGCGGCAGTCAGTGACGGCAGCACGACGTGCCAAGGCACATTAGATTTTCTTTCTTTTACCCCATTTGACGAACTTGAAATTAAGGAAAGCATTTTTAAAATGAAACCTAAGTTGTCTTGTGGTAAATATTGCATTCCTAGTTCTATTGTGAAAAGGTGTGCGGAGCTTCGGTGTCCTGTCTTATTACACATATTTAATTTATCGCTTCGTTCAGGAATATTTCCGTCTATCTGGAAAAGCGCCGTAGTTGTTCCGATACATGAATCAGGTGATCCTAGTATTGTAAACAACTACCGTCCCGTTTCATTACTGTTTAGTTTTTCCAATATTTTTTAGATGGTAATACACAAACGTCTGTACAGTTACTTCAGCCTAAAAATAAACCCCGAGCAACCCGGATTTTTGAAGGGCAAGTCAGTTCAATCTAATCTGTGCTCTTTTTTAGATTATACTGTTTCATTTGTTCGTGACCATGCACAAGTGGATGCAATTTATTTCGATATGACGAAGGCCTTCGATAAGGTTTATCACAATATTCTTCTTATCAAAATTGATAGTTATGGTTTTTGTCCAACGTACTGACATTGGTTTAAAAGTTATCTCTCATGTCATGAAAATTATGTTCGTGTGTCAGGGCTCATGTCTGATAAATTTTTGTGGCCTTCCGGTGTGCCCCAAGGAGGCAACCTTGGTCCACTCTTATTCTTGATTTTTGTGAACGACATCTCTCATAGCGTGAAAAACTGAGGTATTGCTATTTTCTGATGACATCAAACTTTTTCGCTGTGTTCGCTCGTACTCGGAGTGCAAACTTCTTCAGGACGACGCGTTGGCAATTTCAAGGTGGTGTTCTATGAACCATCTTTTGCTTAATGAGCAAAATACAAAAATAATGTAACTGTCTAGAAAACGTCAGTCACTTGTCTTCCCTTACACAATAGACAGCAGTGTCATCTCCCGAGTGTCCGTCATTCGTGATCTTGGAGTATTTTTTTAATTCATCCTTAAATTTTAATAATCATGTTTCAACTATATGTAATCTCTCTCTTAGTAATCTCGGGTGATATTTTGTTTTACGAGGCAATTTTCTTCTCCTGATTTTCTCACGCGTTCGTTTTGCTGCTTAGTGCGTACAAAGCT
Source organism: Ixodes scapularis (assembly GCF_016920785.2). Classification (NCBI taxonomy): domain Eukaryota; kingdom Metazoa; phylum Arthropoda; class Arachnida; order Ixodida; family Ixodidae; genus Ixodes; species Ixodes scapularis. The sequence goes on from NW_024609846.1 coordinate 149,246,411, forward strand.
GGAGTTTGCTTCAATTGTTCGGAATTGTATCAACCACACTGCATCATGCTCTATTGAGCGTGTTCAAAGACGCTTCATAAGCATAATCTATGACAGGCATTTCGGGCGCAAGTGTTACTACAACTATAATGTACTACTTAAGAAACTAGGGTTGCGCACCTTGCTCGATAGAAGGCGTTTACATGATTTTATGTTTTTCCATAAGGTTGTGAACACAACTGTTGATTCATCGCTGGAATTTAACAGGCTTGACCAATTTGCTATAGACATTTTTAGTGACGTGACAACTTTTCGACGTACGCTGGAGTCAATCATTTGTGTATAAAGTTGAATCTATGTGGCTGTCTGCATTTAATTTGCAATGACGAACTGTTCATAACTATTTAGGCTATGTGCTGTTTAAGGACACAACAAAACAAAGATTATTACTTTATCGTCGGCTGAGTTTGGACTTAATCTGAAGCGTTGAAGCGAAGTATAAATCGTATCGTTGATCGCTAAAGTAACATAACTAAAATGAGAGTTAAGCTGTGTACGTACCGGAATTGAAAAAAAATTCGTATATGGAACTTTCGTACTTACCTATTTTTTATTACGCAGATTCGTGAGCATGCGGAAAGCATGTCTGAACCTGAAATCCCATTTGTCAAAACGACGATAGCACAGCTCACAAGTGTTTCGAAAGAGGTTGGTGGATTAATTATCTGAAACCTGAGAGTGCTAGTCACCTTATTTTAGGCTGTAGAATTTACAGCATTCAGTAAGTTCAATTAATACCTCTGCACTTTGTCATATTGCTTCTTATTCCTGTTGAGTTACAATGCAGTAACAAATTGGATGCTGGATGCGTTAATGATTCAATGACAAAAATAATTGAGTGGTGTACACATTTTGAGAACACCACGGGAGATAAATCTAGCCAGTCGAGATTCAGTTTCAGAACCTCGCCTATCATGGGATTTACTGTTGAATTTTTTTTTAGCCTGAAGGTAATTACCGTCAGAAGTTAGCACCCCCTTGGGTGTAATTGAAGGAAAAGGTGAGGGGGCTGTGTGCAAGATATATGTCTCTTTAACTAGGATCGACCTCCCACTATTTATCTTTGGGACACTGTATTAAGGACACCATTTGATGACTGCGTTCATAAGTGTTTCTAACCATTCTAACAATATTAAACACGCAACGCGTTTTGTAACGTTGTGTGAAAATTCTTCATAATTCTTAAAAGAATCAGTAATCTGGCTCTTACTAGATTTATCAGGCGCAAAGATTTTGATAACCAACGGCTCGTGATATGAAATATTTAATGGAATCAATGCCTTTAATAAACTAAAGTACACGATATATCCGAAAAATACGAAGACTAAATACGGTTGTAGCACTCTTCTTTATCACTTTATACACATTTACAACTTAGTCTTATTTATATAAATTGTTCTTTCAATATTTTCTGACTGAAACCTGATTTATTACTGCCGTAGCTCGACTGGGAGCTTTTCTTCGGGAAGATACTGGAGCCTGTTGGTATTAAGCTCCAACCTGAAGAGCCAATAATCCTTGCCGGCGAACTCTACGTAAGAACAATAATCGAATTCGTGAGTAAATCACGCAGGTAATTATTTCCTCGATATATAATTAGTGCGCGATTTATAATAGACTGTTCGGGTGAAAAAAATCAACGAAGCATAACGAATTTAAATTTGTCGCTGCCTGTGCGTAACCGAAACAAAAATTTCATATTCGTTTTTTTTCTTAAGTTATACAACTTGGTGTCATTAACTAAATTTATTTGTATTACTAGCAGTGGGAGACCATGAGTATGATAACTTGATAGTCGTCCAGAAACTAAAAAAGAAGCGATTCGTACCCCTAACGTATAAAGCAAAATGTGACGTCGTTCTTGGACTATATAAAAAACGAGGGTGGTGTCTATTAAAATTTTGTGCAATTTCTAAATTCTTTGTTTAGCTAAAATATAAGTATATTTTTTTGGACTCAGTGAGCTTACTGCCTGTTTCGTTCTGTATGAAATGTTTAAATGACGCAATCAACAATCAATACAGAGTTAGGTCGGATGTCTGCGTAAATAAAATATGGCACAAAATATACCGCATAAGTATACGCAGAGGATCATTCACAAAATATGAGCCATTTAATTGCACGTAGGCAGATCCTTTGGTCGGCTCCTGTGCTACGATAATCGTCTTCACCTCACGACGACTTCTAGGAATGGCTCCTACATCGCGCGAAGTAGTTCTTACAAGATTTGGTTGTCGGAGGAAGAAGTAACATTTTAGTGCCCAGCTCTTAGGCGCCCGTTTCCGGCTTGAGCGGTGTCGCAGTCGGTGTAACCGCGCGGTGCGCTATGAATAAATTTCCCCGCTAAATCTAGTGGAAAAATTTTCCCGCTAAATCTAGCGGAACAATTTCTTCGCTAAATCTAGCGGAAAAATTTCCCCGCTAAATCCAGCGGAAAAATTTCCCCGCTAAACCTTGCGGGCAAATTTCCCCGGTAAATCTAGTGGAAAAATTTCCCCGCTAAATCTAGCGGAAAAATTTCGCCGCTTAATCTGACGGTAAAATTTCCACGCTAAATTTAGCGGAACAATTTCACCGCTAAATTCAGCGGAAAAATTTCCCGCTAAATCTTGCGGGCAAATTTCCCCGGTAAATCTAGCGGAACGATTCCCCGATAAGTCTTGCGGAAAAATTTTCCAGTAAATCAGCGGAAAAATTTCCCCGCTAAATCTAGCACAAAAATTTGCCAGCTAAATCTAGCGGAAAAATTTCCCTGCTAAATTTAGCGGAAAAATTTCCCCGCTAAATCCAGCGGAAAAATTTCCCCGCTAAATCTAGCGGTAAAATTTCCCCGCTAAGTTTAGCGGAAAAATGTTCCCCTAAATCCAGCGGAAAAATTTTCCCGCTAAATCTTGCGGCCAAATTTCCCCGGTAAATCTAGCGGAAAAATTTCCCCGCTAAATCTAGCGGAAAGATGTCCCCGCTAAATCTTGCGGGCAAATTTTTCCGGTAAATCTGGCAAAAAACTTTCCCTGTTAAATCTAGCGGAAAATTTTCCCGCTAAATCTAACGAAAAATTTTCCCCGCTGAACCTAGCGGAAAAATTTCCCAGCTAAATCTAGCGGAAAAACTTCCCCGCTAAATCTAGCGGAACATTTTCCCCACTAAATCTAGCCGAAAACTTTCCCCGCTAAATCTAGCGGAAAAATTTCCCCACTAAAAATTAGCGAAAAAACTTCCCCGCTAAATCTAGCGGCTTTAGATGTTTCAAGTTTTGTAGACCAGAGTTTGTTTAAAGGGAAGCTACGGAGCTTCTTGGAAAAAATGAGTTAGAAGTGAATTCTAGTGTATTTTTACCCCGTGATCCCGAATACCCAAACCATTTGCTGCGTAAGTATTGTTAAACGCGAGAAAAACGCGAAAGACAGTCGCTGTCCGTGACGTCATCGACGGCTCTTTTGGCTGCCCAAGGCTAGGGAGGCGGGGCTTCAGTGCTATTTTGAAATTGCTCGTATGGCTCTCCGGCGCGTCGCATTGAAATACAATTGTGATATCTGTTAATCTAAAGGCCAAATGAACGCAATTTAAGCGTTTTTTCTCAAATGTAGAAGTGCCCCATCTTCCCTTTAAGTAGGCTTGATGATGCTCGAGCGGTCGCCCCACGCCACAACACGCCTGGTGGTTCTTGCATGTCCTTACACTACTTATTGCCCACTCCTTTGACGCCAAGAAAAATACTCAATGCTGTATATTTAGTCAAGAAGATATGTTCATGCCACTTATGGACGAATGCTGAAAACAAGGACAGATTGCTCAATGTTATATTATAGAAGCACGAAAACGTTGTAAACCGTTTCGGAAGGGTTATTGAAACTAAAGCAAGAGTGCAAAAAGAGCTGGTTCAATCTTGACATGGTAACCCGTCGGTGGAGCAAAAACGGCACAGACAACATCAAACGTTATTTTAGCCTTCTCGTTGTTGTGTTGTCCGTTCTGTCTTTTGTCCGCTCCTGCGTGTCCATGTCAGTATTAAAAAGATACCGCGTTAGAATTCTAGGCCAATTTTATTGTCTAAATTTACTTTATTCATTTATTCAATTTTTTATTGCAAATAATACATCAATATATGTATATTGATCAAGAAACATATCATAGCCAGTAGTTAGTGGCGGATCCATTCAAAATAAATGCAATACGAATAGACAATTCAGTTCATACACAAATTATGCAAAATAAAACACCTCAATATTTAACGGTTGACATTTTATACGCTTCATGTATTACTTACAAACATAATCTACATATTTAATAATCTACAAACATTAATGTTATTTGGTAACACAATCTGTGCTCTGTCATAAAATATATATCGTACAACCCAAACACACAAAACGACATTCTAGTTTAACACCTATACAAATAAATATCCACGTTTCAAAAATTTAACTACGTATTGAATAAGTTTACCCACTTTGAGTTTGCCGATGAAAGAAACACATTCTTAACGCTGGTAACTTTATTATGAGAATGCAAAATAGAGATGAGATTTTCATTCCACATTTTAACACGTGTGCTTTCAGCGACGTTGGCCATGTAGTCACTGTGGGATATAATTATTAAGATTTTTGTGCAAAGGAATTCGAGAGTTAATCTTGGATTTATTGTTTGCGCGGGATTGGGACGGCTCGCACGCTTCTACTTCGCGTAGATCAGGGATACAAAGTCGGGGCTGGAACGTGGAAAATCGTAAGCGCTGACATCTGTAATCGTGAGAGGAAGAACGAGAAAAAGAACGACAGAAAATCCGGAGACAGACGCAAGGTTAGGCCTGTTCATTCTGCAGCCGATGATTGTTTACCTTTTTACACCGCATTCCACCGGCGTTTTCCCGTGCAATAGAGCAAGAACAGATTAAGCAACGACCGTGCAAGTGATGGTTTGTTACCTCTGTGTTCATTAAAGTCGCACCAGAAATCTGATCTCCACCGATGGCGATCGCTATGCGTGCACCACCGCTTCGAGGCGGCCGAAAGGTATGTGACGGTGCCGAACGCGAACGTCTTCTTCGTTATTTTGGGTCCATATCACAATGACGTTATAGCGAACAGTGGCATTTGAGCGAATAACGGAGGCGGGCGTTAACCCGACCCCCGCGCTGCGCTTACGGCGCTTCGCGGCGACGGTCTATGGCGGCTCATTACAAAAAAATGTGAACCCACTTGGCCCTCCAGAAAACAACGCTTCGCCGCGTCCGACTATTCGCTAAAGTGTCATTCGGTGAAACGTGGGCGTTCGCTAAAACGTCATTCGGTCAAGTGAGTGTCTCCCGTTATTTCTGACATGGGCGCCGTGGTACGTATAATTTCGCCCGGCCTGTGTCGCATGTTATTTATGCAGCTAAGCAGTGACAGTTGTCTCTGGTCGTCGTAAAGATCAGTCGGCTGAGGCGTTGGTGGGCTTGTGAAATTCGAGCAGCGGCCATTTTGAACAGCGGAGGGGGAAGCGGGGGAGAGAGTGTGGGGGAGGTCGCTCCGAAAATGCCAGTTTATTTTCCCGTCGTCGATTCGAAGCGGCCCCACGAAGCAGAATTTTGCCTCCCTCACGGATTTTGGAAAGCGCTCCGGATCTATGAGTGGAACTCGTAGATCCGGAGCGTCTGTTGTCTGAGCGTCTGTTGGCATTTGTTTTTTTACGAGCGTCTTTCTAACAGCAATTGAAGATCCACTTTCACTGATAGTTTGATATATATACCCGTGTGCTTCCTAATATATCACTACTTCGTTTTTGGGACTAAAATGTCAAAAATTGGTGAATTTTTACGCATCTCGTTAGCATGAATCAACACTATGAAAATTTGTCACATATTCTTCGAGTCTAGGCATTGCTGTTCGTTTCCCTCCATCTGAAGTGAACCGAAGCGTTATTGTTGAAAGCGGAACAGAACTACGGGTTCGCACTTGAAACATCCCAGGAAAAATGTTCTTCCAGAGGACGACTTAATAAACTAAATTTCACAATTAAACCCTTGACAAAGCATGCAGTTCAGATCTTCTAGAATGAAATGCCTCAAAATGAGGTCCTTTTATTCATAATTGTTTCAAGCTGTGACCCGAAAATCGTATTAAAACAAAATGTGTACGCATTTTTTTTTTCTTTTGCAGTTCCATGTTTGAGGTTATCTCAGTGCTTTGCATAACCGAGTTTCACATTTGTCATTTTGATTCAGGTCTACAGTGTACAACTCCCTTATGTTGGCGGTAATACAAAAATTAGCTCCACTCGCTCTGCCGGAGTTTCAAGAGATGCTTTTTGACGTGCGAAGCATCACAACAGGAGCCAAGGAAGACGATCCTCAGTGGATGCGCTGTATGAACAACATTGTCGGGCTATCTGGCGTTATGGACCACCCCGCCGGAAGGCTTTACATCGAAAAAAAATTCAGCACGTTTGCTAGGAAAGACGTAAGTTGTGTCTAAGAATTGCAATTTTACACGCGATTTATTTAGGGGGTCTTAGTGGGCACAAATAAACATAAGTAGGCTGCCGCGGTACATCAGCAAAGCTCACTCACTCATCTTCCTCGCCATCTCCGATCAGCCGTGATGTGAGGGTGAATGAGTTCGTAAACGTCGAAAACTCATAAGTTTGAGGTTGAGTGAATCGCGTGAGTTTGGTGAGGTGCGCGAGTTTGGTAAGTCCATGATTTCGGTTAGGGGTGTGAATTTATGAGGCTGGTGAGTTCACGGTTTCGGAGAGTTAATAAGCTCAGTGAATGGCGACAGTCCATGAGTTAGGTGCGTTTATGAGTTCGTTGAATGGCGTGAGTTAATAAGGTCGGTGAGTTCATAAGTTTGGCGAGGCATGAGGTCCCTGAGGCGCCATAGGCTGGTGAATTTTAGGAGGAACATCGAGAAAAAGCGGGTCATGTAACTTCTGCAAATAATTTCTTGGAAGTCAAGTCAACGCTCGCTTCACAACAACGTTGTTAGCTGGCACGGCTGGTTTTCTACGAGTGATTGAAAAGGACGAAACGGCGCCAAAGGGTTTAGGCTCGCTTCACGGCGGCTAGCCGTGGCCTTTGCCTTCGGTCGCTGCTTCGCGACGGGGTGATGAGAGGGGATACTGGGCTCTCCTGCTCGACTCGCCTGCTCCTATGTTAAATGAGAGGCACAGACATAGGCGAGGCGTTCCGTAATTTTAAGGTGAATAACGGGGGCCACGTCGGTACGCCCAAGGGTCTAAGTTGTTATTTTGAGTGCACTCGTCTTAATCACGGTCGCTGATTTTGAAGCCCAGATTAAAATAGGAGCCGGGTGCAAACTGTGCCGATTCCCCCGTATACTCAACTCAATACTCAACTCAATTCCAGCCTAGAGCTCTGAAGAAAAAACTACGCATAGATCTTTGTGCGCCCGAAATTCAGGATTTTTTCGGAATTGTGTTTAAAGGCTGCTACGGGTATTTATTAGCATACAGCAGTTTACTTTGTTATTGATCTTTATTAAAAAATTGCAGACTATATGTTCCTATATTTCATTCAGAGAGGTATGAAATGATATTTACTTTTGTCCAATATTGATAATCACAAATCATTGGCATTTTGCCTGCTAAACCCGAATTGGTTTTGTTTTTAATTATTAGCAGTGAGAGATTAACGAAAAGCGCAGCATTCGCGCCCTCAACATGCAGCTATATTCAGTGAAATAACTAGTCCACAGCGATGTCAGAACTAGCGGCAAGAACGTGTGGTTTAATCTAGTGTCTAGTTTGTGGGACAGCACGAGTAATGGAACCGCACGATCAACACACAAGCTCACAGGAGCAGCGTTAATGAAGGTGCAGCGCATTTTATAAACAGAAATGTTTTATGATTGCCACCGATCACGCACTCTATGGTGGGTAATGCTGCCCTTCCCAAATTGGTAGTGCTCGGCTATTGGCATCACCGCAGTGATTGGTTACGAGTCACTTCCCGGAAGTCCACCAAGGCTCGACTGGTGGTCTCCACTGCCACTACATACAGTTCAAAAGGTTTGTCCACAATGTACAGGACGTTTGTCGTACACGACACAATTTCTGCTCACTGCGGTTAGTCGTTTATACGACTTCACTTGTTACATTGGCTTTCATAAAAAAAAAATCTAACTTATGTGGTCGCGCGAAGCTTGCGCGTATGTCGTCAGCCCCCAAGCGACATTTAATGATTTTGTTTCTGCTGAAGTCAACAAACCTCCATATAAACCTGCTCAGGGAACAAGAAACTGTACCATTATATCTTGCCTGCTATCTCAGGCCAGCCCCTCTCTGTGTCTTGAGATATTTCCAGATTGCGAGACATTTTCATAATCTCCTTGGCAGATAACCAATATCGAACCTCATCGTGTGCGTTAACATCCAACTCTGATCCCACCGTTGTACACACAATTAGCGCGAAAGGAGACGAACACACGAAAGAAAGAGAAGACAGGACAGAGCGCTACTTACAACTGGCGTTTTATGAGAGGAATGTTCAACCAACTAGGCCATCAAATTATTTTTTTTTGAGCCCACCCTCTGTGAACAATTTCGTCCCTGTGCATGCAGACTAGAATTCCGATTTTTAAATGGAATATTTAGTAGCTTTAATGGTAAGACAAATTGTTTTCTCTCACATTTGTACACCTGCTTTAACATTAATATTACGTTTATGCCGATGGGTGAACATCTAGGGACTTGTTCGCACACGTACTACGGATAGGCCAGCGGGCATGCCCGCAGACATTTGCGTACACAAAGAGGCATTAAGGAAGAGGTCGGTATTCTGGAGTAGGGTGGCATGAGATCTTCCGTGATCCATTTGTTGGTCATACCATGTCAGCACATTTATACTCCATCATCTAAATGTCTGCAGTAAACGTAAAGGTATGCAAGCCTAGTTTGACACAGTGCTTTTGTTTGTACGAGAACGCGTGCATAGAAGGCACTTTCCAAAGCCACGCGCTTCTGCCCATGCCTTTGTCTCCACTGCAGATGTTTGAAAGCTGGAGTATAGTTGTGTGGGAACGTTCATTTGTATATAAACATGTCATTATATGGCAATCTGAACATGTTCGAGTAGGTTTGGGCATATGTCTTTATGTATGAATATCTAAGCTTATTTATACGTGCATCGGCTCGCAGTATTTGCTCATTGTAATTGTGATTATGTGGTACGTATGTGCAAAAAAACCCCAGGGTAATGAGAACTTTATTCTGTTAGAATAGAAAATCTCCAGGGAGGATTTACTCATGAGGAGCAAAGCTCCGCCCTTATAATTAAGGGCTGCTGTACAAGGGATCCTGTGTTAAGAAACTACCGTTTAGTGGCATGTACTAATGCAATCTGAGAAATCATTATATTTAAAATGCTAAGTGCCACGCAAATTTACTGCGTTATAAAACCCCACGTCCAGTGATGACCCAGTCCGTCATGTCCCATTTAGTAATTTCAAATTCCATGGCGCGAAAAAAAAAAATTATCGGCGAAAGTAGGGGCCGATTTTCTCAATATCTTTTTTTAGCATGGCATTTAACAAAAGTAACAGTCAATGGCAAGAATACCCGACACCCCGATAGCCATTCAAGAGGTGGACGTTGAGAAGAGTCAGAATACTAGCTGCACCCGATAAACGTGTCGTGTGCTGAAAAACAGTTTTCTTACTCGCCAATAGTATTGGCATACCAGTTATTATTCTTATGTAATATTTTTTTATCAACTGACACAGCTTGCACCGGGGCGTTTCTCAGTCATTTACGAGGCGCGTTTTTTAATATTTTTAAAGCGCAGCTTTTAGGCGACCGTTTCCGGCTTGAGCGGCGTCGCCGTCGTCGTCGGCATACCCGCGGCGACGTTTCGGCATGGTGACGTTTCAGTACCGTGTCGAAACGTTCGCACGGGGTCACGTGACCTCCCTGACCCCTCCGAGGGGTGTAACGTGACTCCCCTGATTCCCCTGAAGGGGGTCACGTGACCTTCGTGAGGTCACGTGACCCCGTGACGTCACGTGTCCCCCGTGAAGTCACGTGACCCCCGTAAGGTCACGAGGGTCACGCGACGTCACGAGGGTCACTTCACCTCACGGTTACGCCGACGGCGACGGCGACGCCCACGCCGCTCGGAGGGTGGAGCGGCATGATGGGGAGGTGAGAAGGAAAGAGAGGAGGGGCATACTTTCCCCTGAGTATCCTTCCCTCCTCCTCCTCAAGCGCTGCACTCTACAGAGTGATTCAAGAAGACGCCAGGCTCTTTAAATCGACCGCGAAATTTGGTTTCTTAACCTAGAGCGCAACAACTTTGTGCATCGTTGCCCACAGATGGTCCATTTTTTTTTTGTAAAATTCGCAAAGAGCGAACTTACCTGAGGAAAAAGTAAAGAAAGGAAAAGGCTTAGCTCCTATGGAAACGCAGCGACGCCACCGGTCTTCAAACAACACGGCGCCGTTTCGCACGGGAGACAAGAGATGGCGCAACGAACGCCGCCAACGAACGAGCATACGGCGCCGAGAGCCGGCGTCTTTAGCAGACAATCTTTTCGACTCAAAAGCGGCACGCGTTCCACAGGCGGCTACAGTCGCAGAAACAAAAACAGGCGCGGTAACAACCAGACAAGGGCAGAAACAAAAACAGGGGCGGTAACAACGCCGAGAGCCAGCGTCTTTAGCAGACAAGGAACTACCGTTCCTTGTCTGCTAAAGACGCTGGCTCTCGGCGTCGTATGGTCGTTCGTTGGCGGCAGTTCGCGTCGCGACCGCTTGCGCCATCTCTTGTCTCCCGTGCGAAACGGTGCCGTGTTGTTTGAAGACCGCGCTGGCGTTTCCGTAGGAGCTGAGCTTCTTTCTTTCTTTACTTTTTCCTCGGGTAAGTTCGCTCTTTGCAAATTTTCCAAAAAAACAAAATGCACCATCTGTGGGCAACGCTGCACAAAGTCGTAACGCGATAGGTTAAGGAACCGATTTTTGCGGTCGATTTAAAGAGCCTGGCGTCTCCTTGAATCACCCTGTAATTCGGCGTTACAGGGAGTTGTAAACGGGTTTAATTTTTTTAGCAGCATTATATTTCGACCAGTAAACAAAAGGGGAGGGGGGAGAGTAAGATTCAGTATTTAAATAATTACAAATATATTAGGTGTACGTGCATGCGCGTGTGTGCTCGGAAGCAACCTTTCCCATGCGAGGAGATTAGGCGCCCCAAACGTTTTTGTCTAAAAAATGCAGGAAGAATTGTCTGCCATTTACTAAAGCTCCGTGACCGCTCCCGCCCCCTCATGAAATATTAAGTCAAAATCTTAATTAGGCTATCAGAAGTTAGCAGTGAAGTAATTTGAATGTGGAAAAAAAGAAGAAGGTGCGTTTGCACCACTCTATCGTAGTTTGTTCGTACAAATTCGTGAACACAAATTAAAAACAAGCGTTCATCAAAATCTAATAAACTATATTAATAAGAGAATACAGTTTTTTACACGTAGTTTGTAAATATTTGTATCCAACATATTGATAGTTTTGAACTCAAGAACACCTTGTCTAATCGTCATTAATACCGGAGGCATCCGACATCGATAACGATTTTATGTCAGGATCCATAAAGCAAAACATTTTATGAGGTACACAGTCGGTAGATTAGAACGGTTGAGGTTTGACTTGTATGTGCGGCGAAACAAAACTGAGAGGCGCGATAAAATTATATAAAATTGTCTACTTGGCAACGAATTGCCGAAAAAGCTATACTCTTTTATTAGGGAGAAGTTTTCAATATTATTCTATGCAGACTAAAATACGCACCTATGACGGTTCAAGTTTGCACAAAATAATAAATACCTAAACAAACAACGCAGAGGACGCTCACTCCATACTTTTACGAAGTTGTCACGAATGCATAAAACAAAAAGTACACACAATAAAAACTACTTTTTTACGAGACTCGCAATGATGCGCTTTTGTATCCCCAAAAAAGCGCCTCTTCCTCTATACTCGGCTCACCCTGAAAAGCCGACGACCAGACTCAAGGTTCTGCAAGGCAGAAAATCCTCCTCATCATGGGGTAGGAAGAAGCAGGCAACAGTGGACAGGGTAGAAGGGTTAAAGGAGGAAGCGAGGGAAAAGTGGAACGCGCGAACTGGTCGTAGGTGTTTAAGCTGTGTCTGGAAGCTCTGCCTGCAGTACGAGCTTGATGGCTTCCGGTGTGCTTTGGTTGCGTGTGCCTGCGCGTTCACGTTTGTGTTAGCAAGGCCAAAATGCTCACACTGAAGGCGGACCTTCCAGTCTACGTTTAAGGGGAAACGAAATATAGCGCTCGGAAAGCGCGCGGAATGAGTCGAAGCGAAAAAAAAAAAGTAAACATATTTCTTCACTTGGTGAGCTGACGGCTAGCGCCGGAAAGGCGAAGGACAACAATGACCAAGGCGGATTTCTAAAAGCCGTGCAACCCGTCTGCAACACGAGCGCCGGCGCCGCCACTACGGTGAGGGCGAGAGCTACTTAGTTAATGATGTTGGTGAGTGAGTGAGTTTACGATTTCGACGAGGGCGTGAGTTTGTAAGTTCGGTGAGTTCGTGAGTTTTGTGAGGGGTTTGAGTTCGTGAGTTCGGTGATTTAGGTAAGTTCGGTGGGTTCATGAGTTCAGCGAGTGGCGTGTGTCTCTGAGTTCGGCGAGTTAAATAGTTCAGTGAGGGACGTGAGTTTACGAGTTCGATGGGGGAATGAGTTGGGCGAATTAAATAGTTCGTAAGTGAGGACTTGAACATGAGTGCCATCATGAGGGTGAGGATGAGTGAGGTTTTATTTTGTAATCTGCAGCTAACTCTGAGCGAGTGAGTTAAACCAGAAATTCCGACGTTTTGCTGCCGCAGACGCTTCTTTGTGAAAAAGACAAAACAGGGGTAATATAACTTACACAAAACAAACTGTGGCTCGCCGTTGACGGTCGCCTAGGGCTTAGTATGCTGGTGTAAGTATACCTCTTTACTTTCGCTTGCGGGCTTGGTATGCTGAACGAAGTAGGAGTGGCCTTCGATGGTCACCTGCGTATTAAGTAAGATGGACTAAGTTCTTCTCACCGCGGATAGTTCCGTGCTGCCGGAGGCGCCTGTCGGCAGCAGGTCATAGTTAGTCTAGCTGCTTTCTCTATTAAGGCGAAAGCCTTAGATGTCTCATCGTTCAGTCGACCTTCAAAGTCCTTGAGCGAAAACACGTCGACGGCTTAAGAAGTACAAAAACACGTCGGCGACAGGAAAGGCACGAAAACACGTTGCCGACGCGAAATGCACCGAAACCCACGGTTCGCCACTGGACCACGAGATGGCATTACTTGTGCCAGAAACCAGCGGAGGCGCGCGCGCGGCGCAATCACAGCGGGAGAGGAGGACACTCTCGCTCGGGCTGCGCTGAAGAGCAAGCGTGCGACATGCCGTGGGATTAACGGCGCCAAAAGTGCGTCGTGAGAGAGCGCGCTGTCTTCGGAAGTTCGCTACCACTTGGATCGGCGCTTGGGCTTTCGTCTTCAAGTCGTCTTAGGGATAACATAAGATACCTTGTGAATTTTTCCCCTTCCGCCCTGGGGTGCCTTAAAAAGATAGTAACTGTACCCTATGTGTAGACGAGCAAAGATGACAGACTGTGGATCGCATGGTCCGGGCTTCGATTCCCGCTTAGCCTTTTGGTGACTGTCGCCACTTGCAAATAATTGTGCCTCTATCCGGTGACAGGTTAAGATTTCTAAGGATGATAATCTCATCTGCTTTCACTTTGGTAGAGCGAACGCTGGACGGAAGGCGATCTCTTCTCCAGCAATTGCTGTGCAAAATTGGAAGGAGCTTGGCGGAACTCTCGCCGAACTCTTAATCTGCTTCCGACTATAGTTTTGTTTTTTTAGGAATGATCGGTGTTAAGTATGCCACGTATATGCTTTGTATGCTAATGCATCGCCAGCTATAGGCTATGCATGCTTGATGTTGACATAGCGTGCACGTAGACCTTTTTTGTTACAGTCGAGCGTTGCACTATACGCATAAAATCCAGCCCATAAATATTTGCATGAAAACGGTTTAGTGTAATAGTATTTTGGGATAAAATACGACTCCAAAAGTTTAGCTTCCGAAATATAATCGATAAGATTTAGCTTTTATAACTTCATAAATCTAGATATGCAAACTGAGTGAGAATGGTACATCGCCTGTTCAGTGTTGAACCCCACGCATGTGGCTCGTCATTTACTGTGAATTTCTTTTAATCGGCGGTTACCATAGACCAAATTATTGTTCCTGAATAATCTATTAAAAGGTGATACTCAAAAGTTTTCTACAAAATGCTAGACATTTTCGGTCAGTGTCGTATTCTCCTCTCGCATAGTAAATTTGACATTATATTTATATGCAAATTCTTTAGGAAAAGAAACACACGCTTTAGCTGCTGCGTTTGAGCGCCATGCCGTGATTGTGCTGCTTAAAGTGTACAACTTCAACAAAATATATCCACGTTACAAGGCAATGGCGCCTTATCATATAGCAAACCAATTGAAACTCAACTCGCACTCTAGAACATTTAGATACGTAAGCATTGCCTTAGAGTCAACAAGTATTGACAATCACTGAAACCTAAGGAAACAGTCCAACTAATTGAACTTACGTAACCAAAAAACATAAAAACGAGAAATGGCATTGTGATGGTAATTTTCATACTGGGGTAATAATTAGGGTCACATGGCAAAGTCAATGCTTCGGCGTAGATTTTTATATAACCTCTTCATTCGCAATGCTCGCAATGTAGACACTGTAGTTAATCACTTTTAAAGGTTCTCAGGAATATAAAAGATATCGCTTTATTAAGAAAGTGCTGCTCGCGTCGCACTCGGTGCTAAGGTGAAGCTCTCAGTTTTGTTTTTAACAAATACTTTCTTGTCAATGTTTTGTGATTGCGGCGACTCACTCACAGAGATAATGTGGAGAATTTTATCTATCGCGAGATTTTAATACATGGCACTAATTACTAAAAAGCTTTAAATTTATTTCTAAAATATATGTGATAAGTAGCTATCGACAAAATTACAGGTGAATGTTCAACATATAGTATACTTAAATCATGCCTTGTAAAGGTCCTGTAGCTGCTTGCGTATCGCGTGATCTGCATGGTGCGGCCGTAAGGACTAACACACTTGGCAGGTCTTGCGAATTCCGGATTCAAAATGCAGACACCTGAAGTTGGGCACGCGAACGAAGTTTCGAAGGACGTCTTGAATACTTTTTAGAGCTTAAGTCAAAGGGGGTAAACTAATAAAAATAAAGCGAAAATTGCGGCCGTGCATTCACTATTCCCTCTACCGGATCTTCGTCGTCTGACCCCTAGTTTGTGATCTTGCTCTCGGATGATCACCATTGATGTATTTTGTTTAAAATATTATTTATCGTAACTATCTTGCTCATCGCCTGGCTATGCTATTGGCTTTCATCGTTTTTGCGTTCAGCAAGGCAGCCGGAGCGAGCTCATTAACCAGTGTGCACACGACAAACAGGCCAGTGTAGGACATTGAAAATACATGGCCCCCCGACTTTATTTTTATACCTCACTACCTCAGAACTGTGTTCTAAAAAATAGACAGAAAACTTCTGACGAAACTATTTTAGAATTCCCCTATTTTCAGATATTTGTACAATATCGGGTCAACGCCGACCGTCCGGTAGATCAGCGCCTTATCGCGGCGTGAAACAGCTAGTCAGCGAGGTTAGGCTTGTGCCTTCTGCCACACGCGTGTAACCACGCTGACCTGCCGTTGCACGCCGCAATAAGGCGCTGAGCCACCGGTCGGTCGGCGTTCGCGTGATATTGTCAAAAAAATCTGGAGGTTGTACGTTTTCAATTCCAACTTTGCTAGGAGTGCCAAATACGTTAGTTCTTGCTGTCGCACACATTACATCGTCATTTACTTGTTTGTATTAGTGTTACCAATGTAAAGCGTTTTTACAGTGAAGCTGTAGGTGACTCGTAGGTCGGGTTTTTTCGTGTCCGTCGACAGAACAGTAGTCGAGAGAATGGTCGTCAAAAAACCATCGCGCACGCTTTATCTCTGTTGGCGTGCGCCTGAATTCTTATCACGTGGTTTTGACACTTGTTTCAATAAGAAAACAACAAAACAAGTGACAAAATCACGAGATAAAGGATAAGTACGTAGCACTCCGCGCATGCGTTTCTCGATAAAAAATAGCGGTTGCATAAGCTGCTGTGGCTACGGCAGAGTACAAAGTCTTTCATATAAAAAAAAGTGTTGGTACAGTGCATTTGCTTTTTTTTTTCGTGAACCATTTGGCATAGAGTCCAAGGGTGGTCAAGCTGCGGCTCACGGCTCCCCCCCCCCCCCCACCCCCCCACACACACACAGACTCCCCCGCCTTCCTCCCGGTCACACGAGCACCTCTCCAAAAAGAGAAATGAAGCGTGTTTTAAATTGAAAGACAGGTTGTGGTTTGGTAGTCTTGTGCTACTGCTACCTTACGTACAGCTGGACTGCTTCTGACTCGGGTAGATTGAAAGTAGTTCCGGTTTAGTTTATTGCTCTAAACAAAAATCCCCCCCCCCCCCCCCCCCCCCCGCAGCTCTTGGATGTTTCGTGGTTTTGTTTGCGGCTCTTAGGCCGGGTCAGCCTGGCCGCCCCTGGATAGACCCTTTTCCTGTTAAGAAACATGAACTGCAGCTTGCGTCCCGAGCGACTTCCGGTCGCACCGTCTTTGCAAGTCTGTTTACCTTGCTTATGTCACTAGTGCTACAAAGCAAAAATGCTACATGGACAACACATTTGGAGATTTAACGAGGGTCATCCGTTGTACAATATTACTCCTTGTAGGAGGCAAGTTGGTTTACAACAATACTCAAAACATTTTAACAAATCTCGCACTCCTTCGTTATTTTGGCGTTCACCTGAAAAACTGGTGGTTAAACATTTCATATACATTTTAAGCAGCCGTGTAAGGGTGGCCTTTGTTAATTTTCTTATAAACCGCAAGTTCTGTAGATTGTCAAAGACTGCAGTACCCCCTAGTGGCGTTTTCCACGAAAAAGGTCTATAGTGGAGTAGGCACTCGTTGCAGGTGATCCCAACCGCTGTCATAGCGTAGATTGGAGCTTTTTTTTATTGTGATCTTTAATTGATGCCCGCAAATATCAAAATATAGGTCAATAGCGTTGCATGCCCGCATAAACGCTCTCATAAAGAGCTGAACACGTTGTAGGCTGGTGACCGGTACTGTTGTTTTAAAACAGTAAGGACGTTTCTAAAACCTACAGTGTAGCAGGCCGGGCTCACCATGGGGAGTAAATCAGGCCGTAATAATTTATGTTTATCTATAATCTTCATGACAAAGATGTGCAAAATTATGAATGTCGTGGTCGCAATAACTTATATAGAATAAACCTTTATTTATTTATTTATTTCAAAATACTACGACCTCAATGAGGTCATCGCAGGGGTGGAGAGATAACATACGTATACATTCAAAAAGGCCATCGATTAAAAATGTACACACCCTACGGAACAAAACATAGAAAACCGTGAAAAATGCAATATAAAAAAAGAGGACGAAACGAAACACATACACTTCAATTACAGATTCCAGGCACCATACCAGAACACCTACTGTATTTGTAACACAAACATATCAAAATCGAGACAACGAGCTGATCCATTTATGTTAATCCAATTTTCTATCGTTCGAGGAAAAAAGGATATTTAAAACAGTTAAGGTGGGCTCTGTACGGTACAAGATTAGAAAACAGTGCTAACCCTATTGCGCATGCAGTTTTAAAGTAGATTTCGGTACGTCTTTCGTGTTTTTTAGAGTAATATAATTTTAAACGATCATTTAAAACTAAAATATGAGTACTGAAGCTTTTTTGCCAATTCAAATATATAAAGTTATTAAACATGGCAGCAATACATGTTTGCTTATCTTCACATTTAGGCAAAGGGCTTGGTTACTGAGCTCATCGACTCCTTCAAGGAACGCCTTCTGAAGATAAGATGGATGGATCACAAAACAAAATTAGAGGCTTTAACGAAGGTCGGTGCGGTTTCCCATTTTGAGATCCCACTGATTAGAGGAAGAAATACTTGTATTTTTACTGTTTTAACTATCGGAGCCAAATCGTTTATGCGCGCTGCTGTTTCTCGCTGGGTTTAAGCTTTTACTTTATGCTGATCAATGCGTGCAGAAACTGAGGTAGATGAGGGGATTAGAGCGCGCGGGGGCGTCCGAGCACTGAGCTCTGGTTGGAATGATTAGTGTGTAGACTGCATTCCACTGCACACGTTGAACGCGTTAGAATGCGGAGCGCCGGCGTCCGGCGTTTGGCTGTCGGATTTGAATGCGTTCGACAAGTGCAGTAGAGAAAACGATAGCTAGCTTTCGGTCTACCCCCTAATTATTCCAACCAGAGCTCGGCGTTCGGACGTCTCCGTGCGCTCTGGTTTCATTCTTTCCCTCAGTTTCTTCCTGAATAATCAGCCGCCTAAATAAGTTACATCGCGATTTAAATCTAAGCATGTGCTTGTTAGAAACCTGTGTGATAATAGATAATAATGACATACCGTAGTGTTTACAATGTATCGAAAAGTACAAGGTATCTAGGAAGTTGATCTACAGTGTGTTTTTTTTATCACACAGATAAACTACCCTTCGTCAAAAGCTCAGTTTATACTCAATTGCAGCGTTCGCAGTACTGTCCAGGTGTTAATTTTCGAGGCTTTTTATTATATGAGTCAAATTTTTTACGCAATTTTTTTTACTTTCTCTAGTATGAAACACAACGCGTTCCCTGCACCATACACCACTCATCTCAATGGACGTGTCGGTTTGATCGGCCGCCATTTTATTATTGCAAATTTACGAAAATAGTGTATAAATTTTCGATAAGATAACGGCAAACCATAATTGTGGCACCTGGTGCGAACTGCTAGACATACACTCCAAGAAAAAAAGCTGTGCTCTGACACCGTTTGCCACATAAAGACACCCGAAAACTTCAGTTCGACGTACTGCACACCAACGACGAACTGACGGCCCCAACTTTTACGAGGGGACAGATAAGGGTGCTATATAACATACTAAACATTCAAAGCACGTATCAAAGACTACATAAAAAACACCGACAATTTGCTGTAGAGCCAGGAATATCCGGATTACTTTTATTGCAGTTAATCACACATTTATTAGCTATTTTAATAAGTTGTACAACTAAGCTATCAAGCAGGTCGCGAAAGTTGGTACCGTTGGTTCACGGTCAGTGTGCTGTATACGTTGAACTGCAGTTTTGGGGTGTAATGAATGTTACAAGCGGTGTAAGAATAGACATTTCTTTTTTCGACCAAGACTGGGTGCTTTGGCGTTAAAAAATTTAGTTTTAAAAGTAAAGTGATAAGCTTGCTTCTAAGAGCCTCGCCAGTTTAGGAATGGTCGTGACTGTAAAGATGAACTATTGATCGCAATAAAATATTTTGTCTTCAATACAATATTATTACAAAGAGTACTGGTGTCGAGTGGGCCTAAATAAACTGTAGGTAGAACTACCTGAGCAAACATAAAACTTGAATTGCTTTGCACAGGTATATTGGTTAGGCGTTATACGGAGGAGAACAATATGCTTATCTCGCTTTAAAAATAGCTGACAAGAAGTCTTGCACATCCTCCCTGCAGGACTCTAGGTGGTACAAACGTGCATGGTTGCAAAACAATTCTGTAAAATACCTGTGTTGTTTTTATTGCTTACAGTCTTAGACTTACAATATTTTCCCACCTATCTGCGCAATTGGCGGTGAAATTGTGTTTTGCCATAAGCTAAGAATTTTAGCCATAAGATATATTCTCATATGAGCCTTAAGGAAGGAGTGTTTGTAAAATGCTTGTCCAATTTCATTTAACAGCTGACTCAAATCGTTAAAAAAGTTGGCTATGCTGATTGGCTGATGAACGACACATATCTGAACAACATGTACCGTGAGGTAAGTTATTTGTGATGTTTTCATCCCATAAAATGTGCCCATAACGCATCTTTTCGACTACACATGCAAAATGAATGATACATTGAACTCAGTTGACACGGAATTCAAATTAAACCTCATAATGTTATGATATTTAACGAGGCTACTGTCCAACAGACTTTCTTTGTGTGATTAATAGAAACAATAGGACAAAAAGAAAAATTTCATTTTAATGATTATACACTACTCAGCTTATTTCTCTTTACATCCGAATAGTACTGTTAGTGCCAATTGAATGTTTCTTCCGATAACAAGGGAGAACTCGGCTAGACCATGCTCCCTCTAAAGATTTTTTCTGGCTTTGATAATTTCATCGTCCTTACCAAAGTAACCATTATTAAAACTTGTGGACAATACGTTTCAGCGACCTCTGTATCACCAATAATTACAATTTATAGGATAGTACCGCTAAGGTTAACCTAATGCAGAATATTTTGAAGTCTTCAACACGATTTTATGTGACTTTTATTTACGGCTACACTTAGTCATACACAAGATGTTATATTGAAAAACATTACAAAAACATTTGGCAATATAGTTTTGCTTAAAAAATACAACTTAGGGCAATACCAATAAATTTCCTTTCTTTTTCATTTTGAAAGGTTGAACCCGTTGTTCTAGGTCAACCCTTTATTTTGTCCTACTTGGATTTCCGGAAGAAAAGCGGCCTGGAAATTTTGAGAAAGTTACGTGTGGAGAACAACCGAGCAGAAGTGTGAGTGACTGAGTTAAAGCTTTGCTTTTGAGTGTTGGGCTGTTATGTTACCCTGTTTAAGTATAAATTTGGTTATGCTCGTTTGACCAAATACAATAAATAAATAAAATTGGTGTATTTTTTTCACAAGAAGCGTCTTCCGGTGTGTGAATTGTTGAAAATTAAGATTAAAACGATCCTTCCTCGCGAGCGGGCATGGGGGCGGCTAAGGAGAAAAGGAAGAAGTTGAAGTAAATCGATCACCAGAGCTGGGTCGTCCTGTTCCTTTCCCCTACGAGCGCTCTCACGGAGCAACATTTGGGGCCGAAACCCGGGAGTTGAACAAGGTTGGACGCCACATTCGTGAATATGGATCGACTAAAAAAGAAGCGAGTGGTTCAATGCAGCCGGAACACCAAGCTCATAAATGAGATACTAGCTGAGCTACAGTCGGACCACATGGACTCCATTGTTGCGTGACAGACTGCTTGCTAGCAACGACGAGCTTCGGAAAGTCAATGAGGGGATAGAGCCCCTCATTGACGACAATGACTTGGAAGAGGACTACAACACCGTGGCTGACTTCGAGGACCAGGTCGCAAGGATCGTCAGCGAGGTGCGAGCCCAGGCGACGCCGCCACCGCCACGCTCCGAAGGCGACAGAGACAGCAGCTCCCACATGACTGGAGTGAAACTCTCGAAACTACAACTGCTGCAGTTCCAAGGTGAGCTTACACAATGGCAACCCTTTTGGGAACAATTCGACGTCGCGGAACACCGGTACAAAAGTCTTTCTGAGGCGAAAAATTTCCAATACTTGCGCTCTCTTCTCGTTGTACCAGCAGCCAGTATGATTTCTGGACTACAAGCCACCGCAGCATGTTACCAAGATGCGGTAGAGCTTCTGACCGAGCGTTTCGGGGATAAACAGCGAATCGAACGCGAATATCTGGGAAGACTGCGTAAGCTACCAGCTGTGAAATCTGAGCGCGACGTACAGGGACTACGGAGCGTCTACGATAACGTGCAAATAAATATCCATGGCTTGCTTTCGCTCGGTATTTCGTGTGATACATACGCAGCTATGCTGGTTGATATACGTCTGACCAGATTGCCATCACGCATCGTAGTGGAGTACTACCGGATCAAGATCCATATGTCACAACTGGCTCCTCCTACTCTCACCGAACAGATTGAAGCCACTTCCAGTGGTGCGACACGTTGTGAGGCTATGGTTGATACATTGAGGAATACGGGAGAAGAGCTGGCTAAGATGCTACAATTTCTACGGGTGGAAATCAAGAGCCGCGAGCGATCCTCACGTGACGAGCGCCCATCGGCGAATCTGTCACCATTGGCTTCTAGACCTCGACAGACTATCCAGATTCCTCAACGATTGTTTTGCGAAACTCAAGTCGTCTAGATGACGCTTGCTGCTTCTGTGGAAATGAGGATCATGGTGCCAGCACATGCTCTTCCAAAAGCTCCTTAGATGAGAAGAAAAGGCGGCTTGCACAGAATAGCAGCTGTTTCCAATGCACGAAAAGAGACCATCGCTCTAAGGACTGTCACAGCAAGGCTCGATGTACCACTTGTAGCGGGAGACATGCCGTCTCTATGTGCAACCCAGAGTGGCGGCCACAATCACTTCGTCGTGGAGCTCCGGCCGATAGCGAAGAAACTACCGACGTCTTAACGGCGGGTTCCACATCTTCACCTGGCGGCAACAGCGTTCTCCTGCAGACTTTCAGGCGCTGGATTGTGACTAACAAGAAGTCTGCTTACATTCGCGGCATCGTAGACGGTGGAAGCCAGAAAACGTTCATCCGAGAGGATGTGGCAACAAGGCTTCAACTGGACAGTATAGGCTACCTCGACCTGAAATTTAACACCTTCTCAAGCACAGAAACAAACAATCCCAGCCAACAATTAAAGGTCATGCGTCTGCATTTGCCAAGCCAGTACGCTACGGCGAGCCATACATTGGATGCCGTGGTTGTCCCGTTCATATGTAAGGAGCTTACAGAAGCACCGTTCGATCACTCGTTCATACGAACCATCTCAGGCGAGCTCGCCGACGAGTTGATGTTCCCTTATGGGAAATCAGAAGCTGGTATAAGCCTCCTGATAGGCGCTACCCAGATATGGCGACTTCTCATGGGAGAGATTCGACGCGCTGAAAGTGCCACCGAGCTGGTGGCCATTTTAACTGTTCTGGGATAGACTTTCCAAAGGCCGACCAGCGCTGCGCAGGCGCTATCATATTCCGTGAATGCGGTTGTGGGTGTTCTCAGTGTTAGGAACAGTCACGAAGACGACTCCACCGCTTTGCGAAAAGTTTGGGATTTAGACAGCCTTGGCATCGTGGATGAGCCAACGATTACACTGCTGGATCATAAGAACGCAATGGGACACTTCAACGAAAACATTCCGATGAAAGGAGGGCGCTATCAAGTCAATCTCCCCTGGAAGGACGCCACATCAATCCTGGGGAACAACTGTGATGTAGCGCACACAAGACTACACAGCCTGATCAGACGACTGAAGCGAGATAGCACCGTCGCAGAGTCCGACGAGGGAATCCCACGCTATATAGATGCCGGGCAGGCAGAAAGAGTCAATGAGGACACCCAGAACAGCGTACCGTCTGCTACATGCCTCATCGAGCGGTGGTTGGTGCGGAGTCAGCGATAACGAAGCTCCAAGTCGTCTTCGACGCCTCAGCTTATGGACCAAGCACTGGGCCCCTGAACGACCAGCTTGAAACAGGCCCGAAGATAAACACGGATCTCCTGCCAGCAGGTCTGACTTTAATTATTCCTAAAGCCAGAGTCGATCCTCTCAAGACGCTATCCCTGCTGCGCCTCATATTGAGGTGAGCACGATTGGG
This sequence comes from Ixodes scapularis, assembly GCF_016920785.2. Lineage (NCBI taxonomy): Eukaryota > Metazoa > Arthropoda > Arachnida > Ixodida > Ixodidae > Ixodes > Ixodes scapularis. The sequence continues at coordinate 149,270,048 of NW_024609846.1, forward strand.
AGCACGAATTTATGTATTCTTGCGAACAAACGTATTTGACACTGACATCGAAGTATGGTACTGGGTGGACTCCATGATAACCGTGGGTTAGATCAGGGGATCTGCGACCGATTGGAAACCATTCGTATGCAACCGGGTTATGGAAATTCAAGCCAAGACTGATCCCTCCAGGTGGCACAACTGTCCTGGTTACATGAATCCAGCTGACATGATGACTAGAGGAAAGAACCTTGAGGACAGGCCAGTGCTGACGATGAATGGTGGTTCGGACAAGATGGGTTTATGCGCGACCGGATAGACCGGCCCCCTGCGGCGTCTCCAGCCAATGGTCTGTCCAGCCATATCGAAGCGGAAAGACGAAAAAAAGTGAATGTCTTGGTCAATGATGCAAACGTGCCAACTCCGCTTCTGACTTTGGAGAACTTCGAAAGCTACACGAGGATGCTGTGGGTCACGGCTTGGGGTCTGCGCTTCGTCCAACATTGTTGACCACCGAGAGAGACAACGGAGCTCTGCTTGTCGGCAGCGGAGATCCGAGACGCAGAGCAATTGTGGAAGAGACATGCTCAGCATAAATGCTTTAACGCCGAGATTTGGGCTCTGTCTCGAAGTCAAGACATCTCGGCGAGATCAAAGATAATGAATATGCAACATTTCACTGACGAAGCTGGCTTTATGCGGATCCGTGGCCGACTGCAGCATGCCTTACTTTCGGAGGGTGAGAGGCATCCTGTTATTCTACCGAAAGATTATCACCTGAGCAAGCTGGTTGCCGCCTCGGCCCATCAGTGCACCTTGCATGGAGGCGTTCAAGCAGTGATGACGGAGTTACGTGAGAAGTTTTGGCTACCGAACGCCCCGAGGACGGTAAATGCGGTGATCGAACAGTGTCGACTTTGCCGACGCTTTTCTGCCCAGCCAGCCTGTGCACTAGTTGCACCGCCACCGCAGAACAGAGTACACAAGGTCGAGTACAGAGTACACGACCGTCCAAGTCGTAGGAGTCAATTTTGCGGGTCCTTTGTTTAAGACTGACGATGACGATGTAGATTCTTACATTGCCCTTTTCGCTTGCCCAACCACTTGAGCTGTACACCAAGAGCTCGTCTCTTCCGTAGCCATGACGCCCTTTCTTCTGGCCCTTCGAGGTTTTGTTGCTCGTAGAGGAATCCCGAGCATAATTTACAATGATAATGTTTTTACGTTCAAGATGGCTGCGAGAGACTTGAGGACTCTGTGGAAAATAATGCGCAGTCCACTGTCGCAGGATTACTGCAGCGCTCCAGTAATCACGTGGAAGTTCATCGTAGAGACAGCGGCATGGTGGGAACGACTGGTGCAATCGGTAAATATCTGCCCCCGAAAAATACTTGGACGAGAGAGCCTATCGTTCGAGGAGCTGACGACTGTCTTGATTGATGTTGAGGCTACAGTAAACTCGCGGCCCTTCACATACCCTCACGCAGAGGCTTGCGAGCCAGCAGTCTTGACGCCAGCACAATTTCTCATCGGCAGAAGACTGACCACACTGCCCGAGACGAAGACGTCTCGGGCAGTGTGCTGGAGACGTTGGAAACAAGATCTCCAAGAGCTTCGCTCAGCACATCTCGCCCGACCCGCTGACAGCTGCTTACCGAAAGTTGGAGACGTGGTTTTGCTTCGTGATGACCGCACCCCAAGTTACCTTTGGAGAACCGTCCGCATCACGGAGTTCTTTCTTTGTAGAGACAGGCACGTGCGAGCATGCGCCATCAGGTTGCCCTCAGGTACATCCACACGAAGACCCATGCGGCTGCTCTACCCACTGGAGACCTGGTGATCAAATGAGCGACTTGCTCATTTGGGGGGGGGGGGGGGGGGGGGTAGGGTGTTGAAAAGTAAGATTAAAACGATCCTTCCTCGCGCTCGGGCATGGGGACGGATAGGGAGAAAAGGAAGAAGTTGAAGTAAATCGTTGACCAGAGCTGTGTCGTCCTGTTCCTTTCCCCTACGAGCGCTCTTAAGGCGCAACATGAAGGACGTATTTATATTAGGATTAGGACACATTCAGTTTCCTTATGCACGTCCTTTTAAATGTTCGTTGCAAAGATTTGCTAATATAAATAATCAACTAGAGCAGGTTGTTCACAAATATTGTTGTAAATTTTGTTTTGTATAGTCCTGTCACTTTGTGTAGTGTTTTTTTAATAAACCCAATTCTTCATGCCCGTCTTCCTCTTACCTTGGACAAGCTAGCAAATTAGCATCATAATGCATGTTTAAATTCGTTTTTAAATAAAGCAGGTTTTCATTCAAATTTGTTTACGCTGTTGTGACCACTAAAAGCAAATGGTATTTGAAATAGCAAAATTGAAGAGATATCTATTCTACTAAGTTGTGAACGTTGAGAACGTTGGTGATATTACAAGTTTAATAATTATGTCAACAATTCACAAGAGGCTGGGCGAAAGCCTATTCCGTATTGGCCAGGTTCAAATTACGATCAAATTTTGTTAATGCTATGTTGGAAAGAATAAATAAATTTATTAAAACTTTAATTATGGCAGCACGTACTCGGAAAGTTTCAGTTACGCAAGCGGTAGTGGTGAATTAAAAACTTCATATTTAAAACAGGTTTTTCTATTTGAAAGAAAAAAAATCTCGGTGCCCCAAAATATAATGGTCCGGCAGCTGACGAAACATAGACATAAATATTAGATAACAATTGGTAGCCCAGGCGCTAATTTAATATAAAGAAAACAAAAGAGTCAGCTCTATTCGTATTTTTTAGCCTTGAATGAAGAAATGTTTATATCTGTGCATATTATATTAATAAATAGGCTACAAAAGAGAACACACCCTGTTTTAGGCAAACTTACAAACCTCTGAACTATTGATCCAAACTTTGAAATGACGTCACCCTATTGTCTAAATTGTGCAATGCATATATTTTATGCATTTATGGCTTTCCAATTTCATGCGTCCTCAGAATATATTCCATACATGGCACAAAATAAGTCCCTTGTATGCTTAAAATGTTAAACAAAAAGTATGTTCAAAGTTAGTTCAATTTACAACAATTTGGTTCTTATTTTCTGCTGCCCGGTAATCTAATTTATATAGATAAATATTGTCTTAATATGCTATTGTAATTCATAGGGCCATAATAAATGTTTCGTTTAGAGGGACAATGAAGGCAATTTCAGATATTTTCTTGGCGATTGAACTGGGTTCTAGGCACGTCTCAATCTCAGGCCACGTTGCCCAAATTTCAGCCGAAACCGGCGCTCGTGTGCCGCGCAAATCAATTAAACAGTCGCGGAAATAATCGTACCGGGATCGACTGGGGCGACGCCCCGAGGGTTACGGGAGAAGCCAGGAGAAGCGGAGCTCACGTGACCGTTGCTGGGCCAAGAAGCGCGACATCAGAAGAGACCCGTCAGCGATTGGTCGAAACGAGAGACAGAGAAAACTGGTCTAAGTTTGGCTTGAATAACCATAAAAAAGTATAAATTGGACCGGAAATGATTGCTAAACCGTAAACGAAGCAGCATAATTATTTTTCTCTTTGCTACGCTGGACGGAAAATGGGCAACGGGCAACTAAGAGCAAACAAATAAAATTAAAAAGAAGAACACGCGGGAGTCGTTTGGTTTTGGTTTCAGATGTCGGTGTCATGTTTACTTTGGGTACACGGTACTCGAAGGACTCTGCAAAATGGTAGTCATGCCAAATTTGTGCGCTGTAGATGTCTGTTCTAACGGTCGACTGAAGACCAGTATTCGTTCGCGCGACGCTAGTTTTAACGTGTGGGTTGCTGTTCGTGTTCTTTCACGACGAAAAGAGAGGGCGTCCGACTTTGGTGAAAACCAGAAATGGTGCTGTTTATTTTCCCCTTCTTGGGTAGTGTCCCCCGCGGAAAAACCGGTTCTCGCTGCCGCTTTGCCCTCGGCATCTCCCCCGCATCCCTGTCCTCCGGAAACGCGCCGCTCTCGTCTCGCCTGCGCGAATGTTGCTCACTGCTTCCCTGCTCGGAGCTTGCGGGCCGCTCGTTACCGGCTGGATGGTGTCCGTCGGGTGATGGCGGAGGCCGCCACACACGTACTCCCGTTCCGTTGGAGTCAGGTCACTGAACGGAAGCCCGAACTCGCCCACGAGAACGGCATTGTCGTGCATGTTGACAGATTCGACGAAACGACCGCGCCACCGCGCTGCTACAACCGATCGCGGTAACCAGAGTCTCGATCTCCTAAATACTACCGATACCGACTATTCACACTTGACGTCACTCCCTACGTCACCTCCGTTTTCGGAGACCCAGAAATGAGAATGGAGATAGTTCAGTTTCGGTTTCTTCAGTTCTTTCGTAGACACAGAAATACGCGTCACAAATGTCTACAAAAAATTAGGCAGCGTTCTAGGTTCCCAGGAAGCCTTAAAACATCATTTAAAAAATTAAATAAAATCGTCTTTATTGCCTTTTTAAATTTTTTATACAAAGGGTGTCGTGTAAGCCTAAGCTAAATCGCTCCTGCGAAAACTACACATCACACACACACGAAAAAACAAACAAATATTGATGTAGTGGTCTGTGCCAAAGAACACGTCAAGAATAGTTATTATAGTCGGTGAGAGAGGTCAAGAACGAAGTGGCAGGTCCTGCCACTTCCTTCCAATTTAGCACTGCGAGCGCTGGAGAGAAGACGACCTCCTCTTCAGCGTTCGCTCTGCTAAAGTGGAAAGAGATGGAAGGATGCCACGTCGTTCTTGATCTGTAACCGACTCAGCGTTCAGTATAATAGGTAATTAATTACTTTTTAGTAAATACAATTTCAATTACTATTCTAAAAATATAGTTTCAGTTAGAAGCTTGATGCAAATAAAGGAAACCAAATAAATCCACCCACATTACATTATTACAAGGCACATGTAGCATTTTACGGCCTTCCAAACAAAATGCTCTATGGACCTTTTCCAAAAATTGTTGGGCGCGTGAGCCAACTCTGAGAGAGGGGACCAGAAGGAAAGGCGCCATTTTTGTGGGCTCTCTCGTCCGCTCAATCGCCCAGAGAGTGCTGATTCTGCTTGACTCCCTCCGCTATACTTGCGGCTATGCTTCAGAGCCGTTCCTCAAAACTGCACAGCGATTTAGTTGCCCAAATTGCAACAAAAATGGTTAAATTTTAACGTTTTATAGGGTTGCAGCATCCTTTTGCAGGTGTTGTACGAAAGCACCCGATGTCAAACACCCGGCCCTTTTGGCCCCGCTTTTAAAAGTCCCCCTTCGAGAAGCCTATGACGCAGATCCTCCGTGTCAGGTGGCTGGGTCCTCAACGTGACGGCGGTACATTTTGCTTTTAACTTTCATGCAGTCATTGTGCACGCGAGCTTCTGTAACGTAATGATCCCGTGCCCGGTACTCAAGAATAACTGGATAATACTTTGCGTTCTTCAGCCATGCGCTATACACAATCACGTCTTGCGACATTAAAAGTGAACACAAACAAAATAGATCAGTCACTGGCAAAACATTTGAAGCGTGCGAAATGAATTCAAGCCCTACGGCGACAGAACCTTGATGGAACGCCTTGGCAACCAACCGTAAACTCTCCTGTTTGCAATGCCCACTTCGTTGGAGGTTCGTAAACTTGCTGAATTCAAGGGGATAATGTTTCTAACATGCCGTTTCTAACTTTTCGATGGTGCAGGCGAGTCTTCGCGATATCAAGACCGCCCGGAGTTAACCCCGACCGAGTTTGTTTACACGGCCCCAAATACGGCGACATTCTCGCAATAAGCTCGAGTGAATTAGGCGCTCAAGGAGAGCAAAATCAGCTGTTTGTAGTGGCCGGATCTCATAAATTGGTTAGGTGGTTAGTTGGGTCGGGATTGAAGATGGTTATCATTACTTTCTTTGCATAACACACTGCCTTGGAAGCCGACCTCTTTTTCAGTGACTTGCACGATGTGATACCGACGTGATAATTGATTGACTCCAAATCGACGGTAGAAACGAATGCGGCGTCGGCGGTCTATTCATATTTCAAGGTATAAAGACGAACGATGCCATCCGTATCGTAGACAATGGCTTTCGTTAATCCTCCAAAGTCGACCTTAGCCATTTCGAAGCAAAGAGGTATGCGAAACGACGATAGAGAGACACGTGCAGGATGGCGAAAGACGGAACAACACCACCAGAGAAAACACCTAAACACACGGACTGGGAGACACGAGCGCGCAGACGTGGACGGCGGAGCGACGATTCCGGAGCCCCTAAAAGTGCGTCGAACGACTCCCGCGAGAGCGCGCTACGATCGTGGCCAAACTTTGAAGACCCATTTGAACATGCTTTAGATGTCGGTTCCTTATTGTAGCGCATGTCCACTCTAGCAGTCCCCATGGGCAAAACGGGCAACGCGCGTGCGCCGCCATGCATCGCACGCAGGAGAGGCTAGATAAGCAACCCTCCGAACTGCCTCATAAGGTTTGCCATTTTACATCGGTGACAGTGTTAAAATATCCTTTACGTGCGATGCGTGGCGCAGCACGGACGTCGTCCATTTCGGCAACGTGCGTTCTGGCTAGATTGCTGGCGCGTAGATGCGCTTCGAAAAAAAACAAAAAAACGGAACCTCAAAATGAGTCCTAATTAAGCAATTTTTATTGCCTTTTGAAGACGAATTTTATATGGTCGTAATGAGGGTGGATTTAGTAGTAATGAACGATCCAGACTGAATTTCCAAATTAAACCTACATTTAAAGTCAATAAAAAATTGCAATTACTAAAACAATTGAATCAGCCATTTATAGTTAGCGCTATATATAACAAGATGAACTCGAGTGGCTTCTTGGTTTAACCTCGCATTTCCACGAGACGGCGTGCATATGAGACACTAAATTGAGCGCTCAAACTAGTAGCTTTGACACTGCCGTTTTCTATGCCGTGTGCAATGTTTTGATAGGTGCAAAATGGAAAAAAAAAATAATATTTTTGGGGTTTTTTTTTGTTTCTTTTGGGCGCACGTTTGCTAGTCAAAGGGGCCACTGTAAAATACGCGAGGTTGAATATTTCGTCCTATAATAAACTGAAAGGTTTCAATACATGTTCAACTAGCCACTTTTGGGGGCGTAATGTTGGTGGAGAATTGACACTTGGCCTCAAAATAATGTAGCCATGATGAGAAACTTAGACGATAATATTTGCGGCGGGCTCTACCGGGCGAAAAATATCACCCATGTGCACATCATACCCACACTGAGCATGCAACGGCAGCGGCAAAAAAAAGCAACAACGTCAACACGCCGCTCCCCCATCCCACCCCCACCCCCCCCCCCCCAAAAAAAAAAAAAAGACATATATATATTTTAGTTTAAGATGCCTTTTTAAGCCATTTTCTAAATAAGCTACTCTTGACTGTTACTGTCGTCCCTTACACGTAGGTGTGCTCGCCGGTCGCCCCCGACCATCACACATAAGTTAAAGTTGCAGAAAGAATACTGGGAGCGTGCGACACCTAAAGGGGGGCGTGCCGCTCTCTACCTTGGAAGCTAGTTGGCGGAGCCACCAACGACAGCGTCCGCGTTTCGTCACATAGTGAGGCACTACCCACTCTGACCTCTTCTAATACACCCACAGCGCCTTGAACGCGTCTGCGCCTTCCCGCGGGAACGGTTTTCGATCTCGCTCCAGAGTGAAGATTTGACGCCTTGACACCTCAAAGCCTACCCTCGTCCGGCGTTGGTCTGTATGTGTCTTTACGCTGTTCGAACCAGATGAGTTGCTCGGAGCGCGGGTGTGATCATGTGTCCCGCAGGTGCAGCCAGCATAGAAGGCGAAGCTGTATACGGCTCGTTGGTGAGGTTTTTTCGTGTCCGTCAACAGAATAGTTCACAGAAAACCATCGCACGCGCCTTAACATTGTTCGCGCGCCTCATCATATATCATGTGGTTTTGACACTTGTTTCTGTAAGAAAATAAGAAAACCACAAAACAAGTGTCAAAACCCCATGATGAATGATAAGACGCGCGCGGACAATGCGAAGCACGTAGCGCTCCCCGCATGTGTTTTTCGGTAAAGATTGCGGTTGCATGAGCAGCCGCGGCAACGGCAGAGAAGGGGGGAGTCACTTCACTAGCCCCGCTAAGAGTATGCGTTTCCCTGTAAAGATTGCAGTTGCTTAAGCTGCCGCGGCAACGGCAGCGTACGAAGTCTTTCATATATAAGAACATTTTGGTACAGTGCATTTACGTTTCTTTCGTCAATCATTTGGTATACACCCTTTTGCTCTTTAAAAACATGAGCTGCCGCTTGCGTTCCATGCGACTTCCTGTCGCACCGTCTTTGCAAGTCTGTTTAGCTTGTTTATGTCACCAGTGCTAGAAAGCATAAATCCTACACGGAAAACAAAGTTGGAGATTTAATGAGGGCCTTTGGCTACACAATATTACATCTTAAATGAGGGAAAATGATTTACAAGAATACTCAAAACATTTTAGCAGGTCTCGCACTCCTTGATTCTTTTGGCGTTCGCTTGAATAATTTGTGGTTAAACGTTTTACCTACGTCTGAAACAGCGGTTGTTAGGGTGGCCTTTGTTCATTCTTTTTATCACCCAGAAGTTATCTGGGACGTCAAAGACTGGAGCACCACCAGGTGGTGTTTCCCATAAACAGGGTCTCTACTGCAGTGGGTGATCGTTGCAGGTGATACCACTACTTCACCACCTTCACAGCGTTGATTGGAGCTCCAACTTGTTTCGTTTCCGCGAAAGCATTATATGCTCCATGACGCGAAAATCCGGCGTCGTTGGCGGCGTGACCGAACGATTGTTCCAAAAATGGCAGGCGGCGCAAAAAGTAAAAACACACAAAAATGGCTCGGATTAACGTCAAAGTTCTCAGGGACGTCCCTGTAAACAAAGTCAATTAATGTATTTGAAAAGAAAATTTGGTACATTTCGGTATGGATGGGAATCGAAGCCAGGCCTCCGGGGTGCGAAACGGGCAGGCTTCTCCGACCCCATAGCGGCTCAACGATTCTGGCAGAATAAACGCATGGAACAGTGCGTGCATCATTGGACACGTGACGGAGTAGCCAGTCGGAAGGAGGTGTAGGTACGTCATGGGTGCATAAAATCAGCACGTTGCCTCCCGCGCGTCGCACTCCGAATCAGCAGAAATAGCTTTAACCCGTGTTGAAAACATCAATCGAAAACATTTCACTAAAGGGACTATATTGCTTTCTCATTCCCACACGTCGTATTAAGTGTATCTGGCGAATTTGTGCTTCTGGAATATGCATTTACAAGGGATCTGCGCGCTCCACGGCCAGGAAATCACTATGGGACGACATATATCAGTACCAAAATTGAGCAAATCTACATGAGCGGTGTTGCTTCCTCTTCCTAGCATCAGATTGCTCCCAGCTCGTCAGTAGATGGCGGCGGTTTTAGCCGGCGCATGGAGGGGTCGCTGTTGTAGAGGAGGCCATTCCGGCCATGCTCAGTGCAAAAATTCTGCTAGGAGCTTACGAGCCACACCGTGGCGCCACTGTGTGGACGCAGGTACCATTAGACAGATGGAAATTTATTCAAAACAGGAATAGAGAAATACTTCGGGCGGCTATTGCAGTTGGAACCTAATGATTCCCCAAGCCAGATACTATACTGACCGACGTAAGCAGAGCAGACGCATAGGGGACAGATAATAGCTCTACAAAAAAACCGCGTCATATCACCTCATAAATCGTCTCATCTGACGCGAACCTACGTCCCATGTTACGCCACAGCCATATAAGCGATATTAAATGAGCAAGAACCAGAGCACATCAAATATAAATTGTAACTAAGCGTATGAGGGTGTTCCAAAATTTTCCAGGAATCTTTTCACCGAGCAAGTAAACTAAGCATCGCCATAACTTATCGATAGTGATCCAATCCAGATGCCTAATTTTATTTACTAACTGTTATCTTACCTAGAAGTTTTCACTTATTTTCATAAAATATCAATGGGAAAAGGTATGGTCAATGGGGCTCCCGAGCACACGGAGCTGTATGGCGCCAGTTACCGAAAATGAGCTACATTTTACCCTTGAAAGTTTCAGAAGATCACCTGTATATTTTGAATGAAATAATAACTGTTAAGCAGGGAACACATGAGCACATGAGCGGCAAAAACGGGCGCCGCGCGCTGATTCCTTTAGCAACAGCCCAGGACGCTGTGACGTGGACCTATGCCAAGCCGCCTCATCGCAGCGTGCGCACACCTTGCCATGGAAACTACCGCACTGCTCTCGCTTTTGTCGCTCATGTGTTCCCTGCTTCAATTCTGAAACTTTGGCATCATGTTCGTACAGTTAGCTCTACATTTTGTATAAAAATGAAATTTCGGCTACGCGTGCTTTATTTTTGCGGCAAACCAATTACCGTTTCTTTTTTTTTTTGCTGTTTTTTCGTGGGCTGGGGCGGGAGGGGCATTTTGTATATCTACGTTCCACCCCAGCATTCGAGTTCGTCCAAAATAAATATGCAAAATATTGCTTATTCTGACAAATACAGGACAACATGTTGTGGGCTTCACAGTCCTTGTGAACCTGATGAGGTTTGTTTAAGTTTATTTATTTATTTCGCCATATAGTTGATTGATTTCGCCGCTTTTTGAGTAGTCCCCGTGGCCCCCAACCTAGCGCAGGGCCAACATGCATTATGCTAGTAATCTGTTTTCATTTGGGATGCTACAAGAAAAAAAAAATAACACTCAATAGATATAACGGAGTCAATATTTACAGCAAATATTTCACCTTCCTGCCTGTTTCACAGTTGGGAATCAGGTCCTGCTACCGGGAATGCCTTTTATTCACCGCTGTCAAACTCAGTCAGTAAGTTTCTAACATTTCGTCTTTCCTACATTAGTGTTGATCCTAAAAAAAAGACACGAAACGGTGTTTCTTGTTTCTTCTGACTTGGGAAGACTTTCTGTCAGAAGCTTCGTATTTAAATAAAAAAATGTGCTTCATGTTTCCGTATCGATGACTTGACGTGTAAAAGTATTATATTTTTATATATTTACGGGTGCCAATATGCATACTGTACAAAGCATATTATTAAAAAACGGAACGCCAAAGCGCCTCTTGTTGGGTTAAGATACACCAGCGAAACACCTTGTTTGAACATATGTGATATCGTGATTTTTGCCTGAGTATACTTTGTATAGAAGGATTAAAAAAATATAATATTAAATGACGTACAGCCGTTTTACGAAGGAGGTTGCGAGGAGATGAGATGTATATTCTAACTACATTTGTTTTTGAGGTATCTATAAAATGGTGTGTTTGTATTCGGAATTATGATGATACACGCGAAACATCGGGATTGATCTTCCTATGTTTACATCACCTACGGAGTTTATAGGGCGTTGCAAAACTTGGTTTTTCCGTTCATGCTTTGTTGTTTTATTTTAAGGATCCGCCATTGAACAATATTAACTTGGAGCGTCAAGTCACCAATATCCTAATTCTGACGAGACGAACATGACGAGTCTTGAACATTTATTTTAGTTTTTTTTATACGATTCTTTTTGAAGCGGCGGGAAAAAAGGATTGTTCCTTGCAGCGTATAAAAAATAATTACTCGAATGACCTGAAATTTGTTAACGCAACTTCTTAATACCTGTCAGTTTTTCGTTCCACGGAGAGTTTTTGTTTTCTGTAAATGTACAGAATAAACATATGTTTATTTTTTTCAGTAATTCCTGCGGGAATACTTCAACCACCTTTATTCGAGTACGGCTTACCAATGTGAGTTTATTTGCAAAAGATATCTGCGCAAACATTTGTGCATCACCAACGTAAACGTGACCAGTTTTAGACTATATTGTTATGAGTTCACAAACGAAACGTTAGCACGTTTACTCCTATATCAGAAATAGAAAAAAACATGACTATCAATATTTTCTTTTTAAGACTTTTATACATATACAATATTAGATTATTCAGCTTCTCAATCCGTAGTACATGTGTTTTTTATTGCGTTTTATATGAAAAGAAGGGATTGAGTGCTAAAGTTAAGAGAAAAATATTGACATAGGTACGTTAAGATTTTTAGAGCGCAGCTCTTAGGCGCCCGTTTCCAGCTTGAGCGGCGTCGGCGTCGCCGTCGCCGTCGCCTTAACTGCGCGGTGCATGATGGGAAATGTCCCATAATGCAACGCGCGGGACTCGTGACGCTGCGAGTCTCGTCACAAGGGCCACGTGACACCACAAGGGTCACGTGACGTCACGAGGGTCACGCGTTGCATTATGGGAAGCGTCCCATGATGCAACGCGCGGGGAGGACGAGGAGGAGGGGGAGGGAAAGGAGAAGAGGAGGAAGGAGGAGGAGGTAGGGGGAGGAGTGAAGGAGGGGAAGGAGGATGGCGGAGGGGAGGAGAAAGAAAGAGAGGAGAAGGAGGGATGAGGAGCAGGAAAGAACAGAGGAGGATGACATGAGGAGGGAGGAGCACGGGAGGAGGAGGGGGTATGGATGAGGAAGTGGAGCATACTCTCCCCTCAGTATCTCCCTACCTCCCTCTCCTCAAGAGCTGCGCTCTAATTCGGCGTTACAGGAAGTTGTAAACCTCTTTCATTTTTTTTAAACTGGTCGAAAAAGATCTTGAATTAACCAGAAAATATTGTTCATGATTTTATGATTTTATCGGAATCTGTGAAACATTACATCATAAAAATTATATTTTTACAGGCACATAAATATTGGGGCAGTAGGGACAGTTATTGGCCATGAAGTGACGCATGCCTTTGACGAGACAAGTAAGAACGCATACTATATATAGTACGATGGCTGATTTTTGGAAGAATTGATGATATGGGCATGAAATAAAGTTGGAAAGTTGGAAGCTTTTGCAAATTATTATGCGTGGCACAAGCTTTTGAATGCCATCCTTAAAGGAGGCTAACGGCTGGGTAGTTAGAGCTCCCACACGTGCTCAGCAAGTCCGATAGTCGCCACCGAACGCTCTCCCTTATTATATAATATTTAAAATTACATCATCATCTCCGAAACATTTTCGAGCGCAGCTCTTAGGCGCCCGTTTCCGGCTTGAGCGGCTTCGGCGTCACCGTCGGCGTAACCGCGCGGTGCATTATGGGTAAATTTCCCGCTAGATTTAGCAGAAACATTCCCTGGCTAAATTTAGCGGAAACATTTTCCCGCTAAATTTAGCTGGAAAAACTCTTCGCCAAATTTAGCGGAAAATGTTCCCCTAAATGGGAGGCAAGCAGGAGAGGAGAAGGGGCATAGCCTCCTCTCCGTACCTTCCCCTCCTCCTCCTCAAGAGCTGCGCTCTAATTCGGCGTTACAGGGGATTGTAAACGTCTTTCATTTTTTTTTTTCAGTCGACCGACTGTCGTGTCGGTTTCAACCGACTGTCGTCGCAAACCGACGTTGGCGTCGGTTTTGTTCACACGTTAAAGAGTGATTGAAAATCAAGGCGGCATCCTTCTTTGGGTAGAACATTTAGGACCTTGAACCAAATCACAAGCATTGCCTAAATTTCACGGCGAATAGGCGGAGGAGCAGATATATTATGCATATAAAATTTGTGTATATCAAAACAGTTTTTGAAGGGTGTTTTGAGAAAAAATAGCTCTGGTATCACCGTAAGTGGCATAGCACGACACTTAAGTGTTAACCGGTTTGTGACGAAGGGATGCCAATATGAGCAACAGTTACTGCGTTGCTACTCAGGCGGTCACTAAGAGCAATAGCGTTCCCTACACATTCTGACCGAAACGAGCGTAAAGGAACACTGCTACCAACGCCTAAAACAAAAAAAGTCTTAATTTATTTTATATCATTGACACTAGTACTCTACTTGGTTAAAAAAATAAAAATAACACAAAGGAGTCGCGGCTACGCAGCATGCCAGTAGTTTGGAATAGCTAGTGTATTAAAATTTCCCGGCATGTAAAAAAACAAGACAAGCGACTTCATAATGCGTTTAGTTTTTTTTTTATGGAAGCCAAGCCGACTTATTATCCTCTTTGTTTTGTATATTACGACTAGTCGTGTCATAAAAACAACATTTATTCATATGTCTAGAGAGGGTTTTGACATGCAATTGCTTTTTGTTGGATGTCATCTTTTCAGTAAAAAGGCATGACAGGTTGCTCTCGTTTGAATATGCAAATATTTTTGATAACAGTCTTAAATTTTAAGATTATCATAACTAGTCCTAGACAAAATCAGTAAATTACCACAATTTTTAAGGAATTTGCAATGCACTTTTACAATATACACAGTAACGAAAAATAGCTTGTGGAACCGCCTCTTCTTAATAAAGTTGGCACAACGCGTACGCTAAATGAAGGTGTGATTTATGAAAATAATCGTAACATATTTGAGCATACTAATAATCCAAATATAGCAAATAATAAAAATTTCGATTAGAGAATCATTAGGTACGATATGTAGATAAAAAGTTTGTTGTAACAATATGCGAATTATTTAAATAACAAGAACAAAACAGTTCTGCCCTTATGTTTTATCGGGGAATCATTCAATAAATCTTTTATTGTTGATTGAATTATTGTTACTTAAAACAATACGGACTATATTGAATACCTCATAGATAAGGAAGGTTTCAAGAATTTTGCTGTATTAGTGACTAGTTTGTACTTAAAATTTTGTATTCCTTAAAAAATTAATTGCAATAGAAAATCAGGCAAACACGCAAACAATGGTGCACAAAGTAGCAAGAGAACAATGGTTTTTAAATTTATTTAAACAACTATAACAATATTTTATTGAGCTTTTTGTCCCATTACCACGAAGCGGGCGGGTTATCATAGTTTTAGTTGTAAGCATTATCAAAATCTTTAACAAAATATAATCAAGGCAGCAACAACGAAAACCACAAGCATCAAAAAAGAAGGCAATTATGAATGCTTAACATGTTTCACTTGTCATGGAAAATATCTATGATCACAGATGATCCGTGCTCTTCATGTCACGTTAAAGAGCCGACATGGCCAACTATATGGGACAGTTTGTGTAATAAAATAATTTTAAGGAAATATCGATATTATTATTGGTTTGCGTAGTTTAAACTCAAGAAATTACTGTTCTCGGGACCATTGGAATATATTGTCAAACAAAGCAGAAATTCACAATTTTCTAAATGTGGCCTATAGAATTCAATGCAAAAATAATTGTAGAGACGTGGAATAAAAACTGCATACGTCCAAAACTTGAATTACTGCATAATAATATTTCTGACTGTCATCAAAAATATTTCCGGGGAACATTTCGATGTTTGTTGTTATTAAGCTGAAATTGTTATTTTAGTTCATTCGCCGATGTGTTGATATTGTGGAAAGTTGAGAATGGACACTAAATTGAATTCATAACGACTCCACGTCGTAAATTTACCATTTTATTGTGGCATAGATAGAGCTGCAGCATCATTGAGCCGTTTATCCGAATATATATATATATATATATATATATATATATATATATATATATATATATATATATATATATATATATATATATATATATATAGCGTGTTTTTCTTTTAGTCTCACAGATTTGTTAAAAAAACAAAAAAACATGAAAGCTACACTTATGCGGTTTGTGCGAGTGAGTTATACGCCCGGGGGGGGGGGGGGGGGGGGATTATGTGGGTGGCTAAGCTTTGCGATAAGTCGGCTAATTAATTTAAAAAATAATTAAATATCTAATCAGTTAAAATAGGCATATGGTTTCAATTAGAAACTTGTCGGGCGATATTGAAAACCACAAAATAAGTCATTTTAATAAAGACTATCAGCGCGTGAGAAGCGAGTGCACTAAAGTTACCACTTGTGGAACAGGTACAAGGCTAGCGGTTGCGTTAAAGTGCCCGCGCGATTTTTCCGTCTCTTATCTAGCCCCAGCCTTGTACCTGCTACACGAGTGGTAACTTTAGCGCACTACTGCGCTTCTCACGTGCTCAGACTCTTTCTAGAAATTACTGATTTCAAGGATTTGGACGACGCTCAGCAAATTTCTAATTGGAACCATATAACTATTTTCCCTAATTAAAAGTTAACTGACAAATTTTAATTAGTTAGCCGAGTTATCGGAAAGATTAGCTACCCCTCTAATGTCCTACCGGGCGTATGACTCACTCGCACAAACCACATCAATGTAGCTTTCATGGCTTTTTTTAAACAAATCTGTAAGAATAAAAAAACACACTATATATATATAAAGAGCGGTCCCCGCTCGAAACGTCAGATAAACTTCGAATTAGTAACTCTGACAGTACGCATTTTTGACTTATTAACTTTTCCCGGTATATATATATATATATATATATATATATATATATACCATTCACAGAAAATATGTATAATTCTGTTTTTCACAGGTAGTCTGTTCGATGCAGAAGGTAATATTCGCAACTGGTGGACGAATGCAACCAAAGAAACATTTTTGCAAAAGGTTAAATGTTTTGAAGAACAATATGGTAGCGTTGCAGACAAGAGAGTTCATTTAAAAGTGAGTACAAGGTGATAACTCTATACACCTCTTTGTCGCCTAAGGGGGTATGAGCACCATGAGCTGCATGAGAACCATATAAGCACTGCGGGTTGATCACCACCCCGTGGTGTTTGACTGTGCCCGGCGGTGCCACTGGCTGACAATAAATATGAATGTCTAAACAAAAGTATTTTTTTGTATCAAATCAGATATACCTAAATTAACAAATTTCTAACCAAGTAAACGAAAGTTTCACAGCACCATATTTATGGCAGCTCATGTGATCTGGCTTGTACATACGTGGTACCGATTAAAGCGAATGTTCAACTAAAAGATAAACCTTGAAACAAGTGCATAAAGCTACTATTGCGCTCTCGTGTTTTGTAGAAGAAAGGTGGCAGGCGACAAACGACCTAAAATATCGGGCGCGAACATTCCAAAAACGTGCATTATTAATTGAATCGTGCATGACTAATTATTATCGAACAAATCTGTATTCGATTATAATTATGCGTTTTCAGTACAAGTTTCAGAACTTTATTTTTTTAAATAATTTTTATGAGCTACTTTGACCCAAATAAAAAACCGATTTGTTTTCAAACAATTTTGAAAGAGATAGAATATATCTTGACGATATATAAAAACGACCTTGATCGTTGTGATAGAAGGACCAAACGCTATATGGCAGTAACATATTTCACATTCTGAAGTGCTGTAAATAATTACAGGATTAGAATACGAGATGCAATAGAATACGTTAAACGAACACCCCGAAAAAGGAGGAGATGAAAAATAAGAAATCGACGATCGTTCAAAGTGCGATGTTAAAATGTATAAAAAAATAAAAAGAATCATCATATGGCCAACTACTGTGTGCAAACTTGTTGGCGACATGGGATCGCATACTGCCAACTGAGGACGCGAAAGACCCGAGGTCCACGGTGCTCTTTATTTACCTGGACAATGACATCAATAAAAAATCTATTCGTCACGAAATATATTAATTTTCGATGTGTCTGCAAAAAACCACGACGTCTTTCCTGGTGGCCCGTGCGGCAATTGTTTCTTTGCTTTGCTCATGCGTAGACAGCTCACCTGGCGGGCATAGCTGCTGCATGTTGCGGCGCGCGTGTAACTGAGGTCCGCTTAGCACCATGCTATCAAGCAGCAACTTGCGCCATCTTGTTGAAAGCAGCGGTGGCGGTGAAAGGCGGACCGGCCGCACTCTTCCACCAGTGTCAGCTAGGCGGCGTAAGCTGTCCAACGAAGTGGGGCGTGCAACCAGATGTTCAAGCGCTCACGCAAGGCCGACATGTTTTTATTGCTATCGTAATTTTATAGTTTCTTAGTTAAACGCAATGGTGTGTTGCACATTGACGCCATGGGAACATTAATATTTGTAGAAAAGTAACCTAGATGAAATAGAAAATACGCTTTGCTCATCGTTTCTATAGAGGCTAGAACAATTATAATAGGTTATATTACGCCAAAAGGTAAAACGCGATAGACTTACGCTCTTAGGTCCGTATACTCGTGCCCAGTTTTAAATCCCATATGGCTGCAGCATATTTAGTGAATGCCTGCGTTTCGCACCAAACTTGATGCGAGCGTACAGTTTAAGCACCCTAAAATGTTGTTTTGGCTTTGCAACGTAATGGTGTATTTATTGCGAAGATGTTCCAGTTACGACTTTTATTTAGTCTGTAGACAGAATATATCTATCAGCAACGAGATCTTGAGAAACACCGGGACACTTTTTGTTGACAAATGATTGTGAACCGAACGAAATGCAAGGATGAAACTGAGCTGGCGATTGTTAAACGCTGTGAAACGTTCCTTAGGGAGGGGCTAAGTAGTTGACAAAAATACACAGTACCTATGTGTGTGTCGTCCCGTACGGATTTGGAACTTTTACCTTGTCTAATTTTAAGAGATTTGCTTTGAATTTTATTCATTTGGTCTTATCTTTATATATACAAAAATGGCATATTGTCTGATACCATTAAGCTTAATTGAAAATTTGATTAAGGGTGTCACAACATTGGTTATTATTATTGCTGTGTACGAACGGCCGTATGGCAAATGTGAGTTCGTGTTTTTTTTTAAGTTGTGCTATAGATAAAAAAATTAACTTAAATAATTGCCGTCACCCTTGGAATCAGACCACAAACTTGCTTTAATTTACAAGGAAATATTCATGCCTTGTTTTGTTTAAGGTACACCTGTTCTTGCAAAAACTAGCACGAGGCACCCGGTTAATACCCTATAATATGAGTTGTGCATCTAGTCCAAATATTCGCCACCGCATCGACCAACGTACGCCATTGTAAAGTTTATGAGAACAAAACGTTGCGGAGGATATTTAGGCGCAGTTCAGTAAAACAATAACTTTGCAAGGCAAAGTTATTGTGCGTGCAAATACGCACAACAGTTTGTGTGAAATCCAGTGTTAATTCTAGTATTATTTATTATCTAATGTCCTTGTTCTAATTTCCCCAGGCTACTGTAATGGAATATCATCAACATGCTTTAGAAATTATTAATAAATTTAGAAACCGGACTTTACAGATACTTTGTGCAACGCCAGAATTATCATTTAAAATCGGCAGTGGTGACTTTCTTGTTACAATATTAACAAGAAAAACTAATAAATAGGGAGACTTCTATAAAACATATAAGTTTCCAAGAAATCTGAATATCTGCCATCCCAAAAATAGATTGAAGGTTGTGCCTTATAATTCTGCATCACTAGCTTAACCTAGACTGAGAGTAGCACGTATACTCGTAAGCAGGAAAAAATGAATTGGAACTTTCGAACACAAAATAGTTTGCACTTGATTGGAAAACACATCGACACGCCGATAAATAAAATGCATTCGTTAATGTACGTGACCTCGTTTTGATTCCAGAGGTTCGGAGGTTTCATTTCTTGCTATATTTAACTAAGGAATAATGTGTTTGTTTTTTTTTGCTTTTTTTTTACGATCAGCTCAATGGACTCCTGACAAAAAACGAGAACATCGCGGACAATGGAGGACTTCTTCT
This sequence comes from Ixodes scapularis, assembly GCF_016920785.2. Classification (NCBI taxonomy): domain Eukaryota; kingdom Metazoa; phylum Arthropoda; class Arachnida; order Ixodida; family Ixodidae; genus Ixodes; species Ixodes scapularis. Next base: position 149,289,593 of record NW_024609846.1, read on the forward strand.
AGCCTACCGTGTGAGTTAGAACGAGAAGAATATTTGCTTTATATAACGCCTTTCTTTCTGGGAAGATGCTGTCGCAGGAAATTGAACTATAACTACACGCATGTATTGGTGTAATACTTCTGTTACTTCTACTTGAAGAAGGCAACAATATAACAATGCTTGCTGCCAGTTTCATTAATTTAATTTTGTCTGAAGATAGTTTTTTGCTGTGGTTATAAAAATAGCTCTCAAAACAAATGTAAATAGATCAGCTTCAACCTTAGAACTATACAGGAACACTAATAAAGATGATCAGCGAAGGAATTGATTGCATCGCAATGCAAAGAAGCCCAGGAACAGCAAGTATGAGCTTATGTTCGAAGGCACATAAGCTAAGTAGCAAAGAACTTAGTCTATGAGTTTCTGAGAAGGGAGGCATGCATGTTGTCCTAGATCGAGACAGATGGAGAAAAAAAGCTTCTGCCGCCACTTGAAAAAACTTAATTCATGTGGACGAAAGAACAACAAGAAGAAAACTGAACAATCAGTCTTAAGCCTCCATGACAATAATGACCTAAGCAGCCTATGCAGAAAAAAGAGAAAGACGAAGAACAGGCCCTTCTGGGTCATTGTGTCGGAAAGAGGAACATGGGACATCGATTTCTTTACGTTCATGGCCAATCGCCGGATCGTGGCACAATGCGATGATCCATACAAAATCAAGAATTGGGAGCAACTGATTACAGATCTTCAGAATAATTGAGCTGGTGTCGCATCTGAATTTTTAATAGATGTTCAAGATGTGTACTATTCGATGCCACGAACAAGCCTTAATGAAATCCTCCGATCTACCATTGAGAAGCAGGGCACCACATCATTTCCGAACGCAGCTGGGCTAAATGTTGACACCTTTTTAGGTCTATTAGGTGTATATTTAACCGCGACTCTGTAGAACATCAAGCTCAACGATTTTTACAGAGGAGCTAAGTGTGCATTGAATCTCGGGTGGCGCCGCAGTTACGGGATTTGTACGTGGCGGCATGTGCTGAAAATATTAAAAACAATCTGAAAGATACAACGGTCACGGACATCTTCCGATATGTGACCAATTTCTTAATACTTTTTGCCACAGGGGAGGATGGCAGAGGTAACGAATGCATATATACAGTTCTGCTATGTTTAAGAAAAAGTTACCGTGACCTGGTTCTCACGCATCAATAATCTGTGGACTAGCATATAAAATCCTAAGACCTCGTGCTAATTTTTAATCAAGGTCACTTATGTTGGAGGCAAAAACCGAGGTCAGCAGAAGGGTTTTATTCATGAGCATCTGACCACTCAATAACTTTGTAAAGAAGTGTCGCCAGCACTGCTCAAGACTCTGCCTTGTTTAAGCCGTGTAAACATCAAATAGGGCAGAGCTTTGAAAGAAAGATGCAATAACTACGAGAATTCGGATATCCCACAAGCCTCATGGTGAAAACATCTGCAAAAACTTGAAGCGTACAACGTCGAACAGTGAAAACGCAGATAAATCTCGAAGGAAGGTCGGGCGCTACGCTACATTCACGGGTTTACGCACAAGTTCAAAACGAATGCGCAAGAAATTTCGTTCAGGTGGTATGATCTGCACCCAGCAAATTGTACTTCGTGTGCAGACAAGTTAACAGAAGAACAAAAGAGGAAAAAACCATGACACTGCCCAAAGAACATACTATGTCCCATGCACAACAGGAGTGGTGTGTACCACACTCCCCTTTTATGCGGGGAGTGCTACATCGCGAAACGGGCCGATTCATCAAGGTCAGAGCCCGCCAGCATGTAGCGTCTTTTAAGGCAACAGCGGCAGGACATCTGGTCACCCATTTCAGGAAATGTCAGTGCACTGTATCCTTCATCAGCACAATCATCATTGAGTGTAATAGCAATCCTCGTGTCCGGGAAATGCTCGCGGGGCTCGCTATCGAGGAACCCGCGAAAGAATGCGTGAGCACCCCGTTTCTCACCATTCACAAGAAATGAAAGATAATATCTGCGGAGTGTCATGCCCCGAACAAGAGCAGCACGAGCTTGTGGCGGGTCAGTTGCGCTACAATAACACAATAAACAATAACACAACAAACAATAACTTTAGGTATTTATGCATAATGTTTCTGTATACTTTTTATAAGTCTAATTATCAGTAAAACGTTTTATTAGTGAAATAGGTTTATTTATATAATATGTTTCTCGTTCTATATTATGGCCTTTCAATGAAAAGAAACCGCGCAAGGAAGAACTAGTTTACACTGAACACCTTTGGTAGTCGCCTGTCTGTCCTCGTCTGTCCTCTTTTTCTCTCCGTGTTCAAGTATAGTTCTAAAGTTCAAGCTAATTTGCTTAAAAGTACGTAAAAACAAGCTCGACAGTTAACCATTTTTGAGATAAACCTTGCGTAGTATGCGAAACGTTTCAAAGAAAAGTTTATTTCGACCATATATTTACACGTTTTATAAATAGGCTATTCACTTTGCAAAGAGGAGTTTATCAAGAGGCCTGTAAATTACAACTTATAAATGTTCTCTTTCCAACTTATCAATATTTGTATTTCCTCTGCTCATATCAAACTTGCACTTGTGGCATGCTACAGGCCACCCAACAGTGATGGTAATTTCACCACCAAACTGCACTTTACGTTGCTAGGAATAATACATCAGTTCTCGCATGCCGATATTTGATGTTTGGTGACTTCAACTTCCCGGATACATGATGGTCGAGTCTCTCGTGAATCGCGAAAATTTCTTGAATTATGTTTAACGTTCAAGCTATCACAAATGGCTGACTCACCGACTCTACTAAACAATATCCTGGATCTTGTTTTCTCCACGTCAACCTTTTTTGTTTCCTGTATCGATTATAGTAATGGTTTCAGTGATCACATATTATTGCAAGTCACCCTAGTGCAGAATACAAATGCGAAAACCCCTGTCTCGATAATGGCACATGATTTTAACAGGGCCGATCACGCTGCAATCAATCGAGAATTGATAACGCATTATGAGGCATTCCTTGTAACACACACTTCAAGAACAGGTGAATGTAATTGGCTCCTGTTTGAGAATGACCTGCAGGATATTGTTCAACGATTTGTGCCATTGATACGGATTTGCAGCGATGGCCGCCGTCCCCGGTATAACAATTGTATCAAGTCTCTGGGAAACAAGAAAAAAATATTTCTTCAGAAAAGCAAAACTAAACCGCTCTGCTCTAGCACGGGACTCATACTATAATGGTCTTCAGGAATACACCCGCCTGGTAAAAGTGGTAAAGCAAAAATACTTCGAGCCAGACCTACTCATTCTCATGCAATGTAATCCAAACAAATTTTGGACCCTGGTTTCTCTGATTGACGGCTCTAGGTCTGTCCGGTTCATAGATGACCACAGCTGCCCTATCCTCAAAACTTCCCGCCTTTCAGTAATGAACGAGTACTTCCCTTTTTTTCACTTGCGAGAGCCCTTGGAACATTGCAACAGTACTCCCTGCGTGTTATAATACGATGGCCCTATAGATATCTCCACTGTCGGTATTGCTGGCATTATCTATCGTCTCCAAGTTTGGTCGTCCTCTGAACCCGATAACATTTCATTCAAAATCCTCAAGAAAACGAAGGACATATCTAGTAATTTTCTCAGATTATTATTCAAACAGTAAGGGCGCAAACGAGCTTTTTATATTATAATTTATATTAATTTTTTATTTATAATTATTCACCCAATTGTTTGTACACGTATGTCTTCCATCTGACTTAGAGGTAGAAAAAGTTATCCGGTATAAAAGGACGGTGATCGTTCGCTGTCCTCGAACTACAGACCCATATAGCTAACTTGTATTCCGTCAAACCTTTTTGAACATATAATTTCTACTCATGTCATGCCTCATCAGAATGAAAACCCCTCTTTTGACCGTGAACATGGGTTCAGAAGAGGGATTTCTTGCGAGACCCAGTTACTAAAATTTACCCTCGAAATACATGGAAACTTCGAAGTTGATCTTTAGACCGATGCGATATTTTCAGATCTCTCGATGGCCTTTTTTAGGTCCCGCACTCAAAAAAGGCCTACGAGATCCGCACCCCCCCCCCCCCCCCCCAAAAAAAAAAAAAAAAGAAAAGAAAGGGCTTTGAGATATCTTGAAGGCCTTTTTTGGGTTCACAGTTTTCTTTCTTTCAAGATACAGTTTTCAGTCGTAAACAATCTAGAAGCTGGCTTATGCAACGTTACGTCTGGAGATCCCCAAGGCTCCGTTCTCGGCCCTCTACTTTTCTTAATTTTTATCAACGATCTCCCACGCTCCCTTTCTTCTGAAGTGCGTCTTTTAGCAGATGATTGTGTGTTTACCGCAAATCAATTCACCTGATGACCATCTACTCTTACATAACTACTCAGCTGCCATTATGAATTGGTGCTTCGACTGACTTATGCGTCTGAACTACTCAAAAATGCAAGATCGTCCATTTCACCTGCAATCGCTCCATTTCATCATGCACATATTTTCTTGGCGCTCAACCCACTGAAGCTCTCTCGTCATTTAGGTATCATAATGTGCACCTCGCATCTGATTTATCAATGACCGCACGCATCGAATAAATTCAACTCGCCGCTTCAAAAACGCTGGATTGCATCAGGGGTTACCTTCACTCTGCTCCTGTGAATTTTCGCCAGCTAGCATATGAAACATTCGAGCAACTAAAACTTAAATACGCCGCTGCCAATTGAAGCCCCCGTCAAGATTACCTTCTCATCGAGCTTGAAGCCCTTCAAAATCGTGCAACCTGCTACATCCTCTCTAGATACGATCGCACCGACAGTGTGAAAACTATAAAGTCCCATTTAAGCCTAGCTTCATTAGCCACTCGCCGTCAATGCTCACGATTCTGCCTTTTTAATAAAATATACCACTATCATCCGGACAATATAGCAAATCTCTAGCAACCTCCTCTCCGGTCTTCACGCAGACTATCAAACTCTTTGTGCAACGGATCTCTGGATCTACTAACGAATTTAATAACTTTTTTTTTTTTTACTGGCGATTTTTGAATATGTGTTTGGCGTAAAACTTTGCTTCTATCATGGGCCCGTACGCATTACGCGCTTGTTTAGTCTTGCATCTCGGAGAGTAGTTATTTGCTTGTGTGTGTTTTTCCTTTTCCTATGTATACTTCATGTTTGCACTAATTGATTGTTCATGAGTGCGTGTTATTGATCAATTGTGTTTATAGTTGCTTTGTTCTAACCTCTTGTGTGTATTTTTGATTCTTTTTTTTTTGGTTCAGTGTTTTTTTTTATTTACTCAGATGTGAACGATCCACCCCTTTTCTGTAATGTCCTGGAACTTAAAGGGTAAATACATTACATGAAATGAAATGAAATTAAACTGCCAGTAAGAAACCTTTGCTTGTATTTGGTGGCCCAGGCCCTCTAGACTTAAGAATATTTCAAATACACTGACGACGTGTTACCTCAAGACGATTCGTCTCCTGGTTGTAGGACAATTGGTCTTACTTGAGCGTTCAATTTAAATATGAGTATAGTAAAGGTAAACCGTTAAGTCATGAAAGTGGTAATTGTGGATCAAAGCTCAGAGCCTCAATAGTGTAAAAACACAACTCTCCTCTAAACAGGTTAATAAAACTCCATAGCTAAAAAAACTGATACCAAAGATGTGAGATTTCAGTCTATCTCCTGGATAAGCAGTCTGCACAGCGAAAATGATTACCTAAATTCCTTGAATTCTGTCTTGTGTAGCTTTTTGATCTATTGGTCTCGGTAGCACGTTGATTGCAAACTTCGTAGCATGAGGCTTATTCTGAATGAACTCCACACATTGTATGAATCCTTAAAGCATTCATAGCAAAAATATTCTCAAGGGCTGGAAGACCATCTTATTAATGACATTTAATGTTGTTTTTTGTTGTTGTTAGGCCTACCGCCGCTGGGCTAGCAAAACAAAATATGAAAAAGTGCCTTCCTTGCCAGGACTGAACCTCACCAGTGATCAGCTTTTCTTTACATCCTACGCAATGGTAAGTACCTTGCCAAATAAACATACTAGTTCTATCGCTGGAATTCATAACAATGCTTGATATTAAAGGGGTGCGGAAACGAAATATGAGCCCTCAAAATTTTTTCCTAGATATGGGCATTGTTCTGTGCGTACACACAAATTATTAATCATAAATTTTTAGACCACAAAAAAAAAATGGTTTAAAAAAATCGCGATATAGCACTTTGTAGGGGAAAGCAAAACCTATTCGAATTTCAAGATGTTGCTTTCCTGACACGACCGCCACACCTCGAGAGTTTGGTTCACTCGTTCAAGCGGTGTGGGCTTGAACGCAATCAGTAAGCTTTGAAGGCAAAAGTCAACGCAGAGTTGACCACGTTAGGGTGCCGCAATGTCCTTATGTTTAGCATGATGACATCCTTTGCACTACATAATGTCGACAGTATGCGCTTACAAAAGAAAATGCAAATAAATCGTTGAAAACAAATTCTCGCCGTGGCACACACCGTCGTCGTAACAAACATCGTCATTGGCAGCTCCAAGAGTACGTGCAGGGAAACGCCTTTTCACAAGCTTCAGAACAATAAAGAAAAGAAACCATTCGGAACAAAATTATCATGTCATCACCCTAAAAAAAGCGCACGTGAAGGCACCCTAGACCACGTTGGATCGGTTGGTAATAACGACGACGAAGCAGACAGATAAAACAAGTATTGTCCTAGGCCCAACCGCCTGTAAGGCGTCATCAATGTCGCTCGGTGTCTTCGTCATCGCTGATGTTTTGCTCGTCATTAGTACAATCCCAATCTACGTCACTTTCGTGGGGATAAGTCAACGCGAAAAATTCGACAGGCGATCAAAGTAAATGCCGAGACGGAGGCTCTGATGCCGCCACAAATTACCAACTGTACAGCACTTGAGTACTTCAGCAGGCGAGGCTAAAACTGCGTTGATGCTACCAAATGGCAAAGCTGCTAACCACGGCAGCCTTGGCTGCGAAGAGACAGGCGACTGTAATGACTGGGCAAAGCATGTTATTTTTATGTGTTTATGTGTTCATGACGCACGTAAGGCACGTGACTGAACAGCGCCATAATTCAAGGCATATAAGATAATGCGAATAAACTTTTATCAGTTGTGTCCCGGTTTTGGCTCGGCTCTACTCGGTATCGGGGCAGCAACTATACTTCGGAAAGCTGGCGACAACTTTCCAAAGTAGAAAACCTGTTTTCTGTTCGAGAATTTGAGGAACAAAAAACGTTCCTAGTCACTGTTCTGTACAAGGGAGCAGCCTTCTTGGCAGAAGCTGGTTTAAAGCTTTGAGCAGTACTATTCAAGAAATCAAGAACCTAACAAAGCTTCACGGGCGTTCTTGAACGATTTTCACAAGTGTTTGCAAAGGATTTGCCAGGCTGCAATCACAATCCAGTGCACATAGATCTCAAAGAAGACGCCCAGCTAGTCTTTCTGAAAAGCAGGCTGGTGCCGTTCGCGCTGGAAGATGACGTGGCAAAAGAAATTGACAGCCCAGTGCAGCAAGGTGTGTAGAGCCAGTACAGTCTTCGACGTGGGCAATGCCTATTGTGGTCGCAAGAAAAAGAATGGATCCTTACGCTTGTGCTGCGATTACCGCAACACAGTTAACGAATCTGTTAAAAGCAGCGTTTATTCGTTGCCTACAACAAATGAGGTGCTTTCCACGTTGGGCTCCAGCAGTTTCTTCACAAAGCTCGACCTTGCTCAGGCGTATCAGCAGCTCGTGATCAATGACGCGTCAGCAGAAGTCCTAACCGTGAACACCATGAAAAGCTTCTACAAAGTGCGCAGACTTCCCTTCGACTTTTCTGTTGCACTGTGGCTGTTTCAGCGAGTTATCAACACGCTGCTGTCAGGCATCGCGGGGGTCAAAGTTTGTCTAGACGATATCTTGATTTCGGGGTACACGGAAGAGCAGGTCGAATGGCCAGAAGCAGTTTTGACTCGCCTGCAAAATGCCCGCTTTCGGGCTAACGAAAAAAAAAAAAAAGAAGCGAATTCAGCTAAACGAGCATAGAATTTTTGGGCCACTTAATTAATGCCAGGAGTTTATCCTAGTCCGAGCAAGACCGCAGCGATTCACGAAGCGCCGGCGCCCTCACCAAAGGAGGTGATTCGGTCTTTTCTAGGGCTGATATATTTCTACAGCCGTTTAGCCGTTTTCTTAAGGGCAAAGCACAAGTGGCGGAACCCCTACATTGTCTACTTGATAAAGACAGCTCCTGGTCATGGAATCGTGAACACTAAAAAGCCTTTTGTGTTTTCAAGCAACTGTTATCTTCGGACGCAGTTCTCGTTCCGTATGACCCGCAGCGACCGGTCGTATTGTCGTGCGACGCATCACCAGTCTGAGTTAGTGGGTTCTGGCACACACGGAACCAGATGAAACTGAGCGACCGATAGCCTACGCCTCGAAAACATTGGAACCACGTGAGCGGAACTACGCTCAAATAGGCAGAAAGGATTTAGCCATTGTCTATAGCGTAAAAACGTTCTATCAGTACCTGGCTGGACGTTCGTTCACCATACTAACTGATCGCCAGCCACTTCTCAGACTGTTCAATGTGTACAAGCGCATACCAGAAGTTATGCCTCCCAGAATGCTACGCTGGATTCTGCTGCTGGCTGCATACGACGACACAATTGAGTATTGTCCAGGGCCTCGCAACGGCAACGCAGACGCGTTAAGCCGGCTTCTAGCACCAGGTGAAGGTGACGAGTCACAACCACCAAGGGACGTGTTGCTTCTAGAAGCCGTGGAAATCGCACCTCTATGGGGAACGGACATCGCGGACCTGACTAAGAAGGATGCTGTGCTATCCAGAGTCGAAGTCTGGTTCCTCTCCGGTTAGCCTTCAACAAAAGTGGACAACTATGCTGCGTACGAGGTGAGAAAGACGGAATTGTCTTTACACCGTGATTGTATCCTGTGGGGTAACAGAGTAGTAATACCTCAAGTAGGAAGGAAATTCGTTCTGAGGCCATTGCACGCAGATCACCCTGACATGACAGCTATGAAGGCATCTGCAAGATCTCTAATGTGGTGGTTGAAAATGGATCAGGAAATCGAAGATTTCGTACGTCACTGCGACAGATGTCGAAGGAACCGGCAGAGTGATGCTAGGCACCTGCTCATTTTTCGCTAAAACCAGATTATTCGTGGAGTCGATTGCATATCCACTTTGCGGGGCCAGTTAAAGGAGAAGTTTGTCTTGTCGTAGTCGACGCATATTATAACTGGGCCGAAGTAGAAATCATGCCTTCCATGAAGACAACAGCAGTAATCGCGGTGTTGCGCAAACCTTTTTGCAACCCATGGTGTTCCGGACGTTACCATCTCCGATAACGGAACAGCGTTCACGATCGAGCAGATACAGAGGTTTCTGAAGATGAACAGGGTACGGTCAGTGTTCACAGCGCCGTATCATCCCTCCAGCAAAGGTAGAGCCGAACGAATCATGAGGAAAGGAACAGATCATTGAAGAAGCAGCCAGGAAGCGATACCCAGAGGAAGATATTGCCGTTTTTATGGATGCAACCTACGACTCGGCATGCTAGCTCGGGGAAAAGTCCGGCAGAGTTGATGATGGGTTGAAGATTGCGCTCTGCGCTCGACATGCTGCACCTATACCGTCTCCGAGAGCATGAGTCACCTATCCTGGTAGTTAAAAGGTTCAGAGAAGGCGATTCTGTCTATGCACGAAGTTTCGTTCCAGGACCTCGTTGGAAAGTAGCCAAGTTCACCGCAGTCAAGGAACCAGTCTCCTACTTCATGCGAATGGCAAGCGGCTAGGTGCACCACAGACAGCGCAATCAGCTGAGACGTTCGGGAAAACCGAGAAAGTCATTCGAAAGTGTTCCTGACTACAACGTCAGGCTTCCTCCGGCATCCGCCTTCCAGGACGCAGAGTCCAGACCACTCACTGCGAGTGGACCACCAGAACTTCCAAGTACGAGTCGGACGGAAGACTCGACGCCAGAAGTACTCCAGCAACAAAGATCGACGCGGACTCGACGACCAGTCGTTCGCTACGATACTAGCTCTAACCAATTCGAAACTGGTGTTAGGTTAAACTAGAAGGGTTAAGTTAAACTAGTTAAATTAGAAGTTAAATTAATGGCTCGGCAAAGCATGCCATTTTTATATATTCATGACGCACGTAAGCCACGTGACTAAACCGCACCATATTTTAATGTATATAAGATAACTTGGAATGAACTTTTATCAGTTGCTGTCCCGATTCCGGCTCGAGTCACATTTATAACGCAACGTAATGAGCACGGCGGATATCCCAAGAAGCACTTGCTTTCCTGGATGTCGGATTTGAGTCGCTCTCCAAAATTGATCATTTGGAATAGAAAATATAGCCATCCGCTAAAATACAGGCATGAGATTATCATTTATGAATATTATGCATAACATTAAAAATATTTAAATTATTTTATGCCAATGTTCTAAGTTTCCATTGTGTACCCCTTTAAGAACGTGAAAACTAATAGGTTAAGGAACTTGTAGCAAAATATATGCGCTTTATTATTATTTCGTTTCAATGTTTTACTACTTATGTATGCAGGGTGTTTGTATTCAATCGGAACTTTTTTCCTTAAATAAGACTAACGTGGCTGCTGTCTTCATCATGCAATTATGACTTTATTAAGAATTGTCAATTATATTTTTTTGGCCATTGGTTTTCTTTGTCTTGGAGCTATTGCGTGTTTAATTATTACAACTACGAAAATGCACATGTATTTAAAAATTGGCAAAGTGCCAATGAAGTGTATCGCATTCATCAATAAGTTTTCGTGTTTTTGTTGGCTTACTACATAACTGGGCGCAGAACGTGCGGAGGAAATCACGTTCAATAGATGTTTTTACTTACTATTTTATCATTTCGCCATTATCTCGTCAGCGTGTCATTCACATACAATAAGGTGACAGTATACAGATTGATTAACTGGAACCCGACACACTGCTAAGGAATAAGAGGTGTGTCGGCGAAAGTCACTAAGGCGTGTCCGATCAGATCCTAATAATGTAATAGGCTTAAAGATGAAAATATTTGATTTTTGGTCCTTTATAATTATGTGAGAGGGTGAAACGGGGAAGCTGATCCGGTGTTAGGTAGAGAAGGGAGCAGTGTACATACTGCGGACATTCGTTGCTCTGAACTGCCATAGACGCAGTTCCGGGCAACCCCAAGTGATATGCCAAGAAATACTGTTCCGTTAGCTTTAGAGATATGACTGCTGAGCACGTTGTTTAAAATGCCTGTTTCATATGCATGTGAAACATTTTCGAGGTTTTAACTCTGTTTCATAAATGCATTCACTCGTAGGAAACAATAATGTTGTGGTTTGTTGTGTTCGTCCATTTTTTTATCGTTCCCCATCTCAGGGTTTAGAAGATGTCGAAGAATAATTGCTTGTTCAACGCAATGACCTCGCTAAATAGTAATATATGCCCAAACTAGGACCATAAATGATCAATTTGCCGATGCTAAGCTCTCGCTCCAGACTGAAGGACGGGTGTTATTGACAAATGTTTTAAATTAGTTCCAGAGGTCAGAAAAAAAAAAATTCCAGAATGCGATATAAAAAAAAAAGTTGGCATATATGAGTTTATGCACATAAGTAAGTATACGCAGTGCTAAGGACTCATATGAGCGAAATAGTACCTGGGCATTATAAAAATCATTATTTGAATGCGGAGACTGCAACCCCCCCGTAGTGTTATTTTCTGTTCAAATTGTAGAAAGGACGTTTTAAGCCGAATAACTAGAACTGGACTACAGCAGGTTAACCACAGAGAAGCAAATGAATTGCCGCATGTATTTTCCTTTTTCTTCAGATATGGTGCACGAATATTCGACCAGAGTCGCTCATGATACAGATCCACACTGATTCGCACTCCCCTGAGCGACACAGGTAATCGTATCTGTTTTTACTTAAATTTGTTTCGAGTGCAATGTATGCCCAAAGAAGCCGGCCATTCTGTGCAAAATAAAGCCGTTTTGTTGGTTTGTTAGGACAAGTAATATGAAGACGTTTTAAACTGGATCATGCTCACCACCCGCTGATATAAGTTGAAAACTATTAGCCTTGTTGTACATATTATACAAAAAGTACCCAATATTGAAATCAATAGAGGAAAAACAGAAATTTAAAAACTTTTGAGACACGACTGAATGTTATGAACCAAACAAATCCTAAATAAAAATTGAACACAACGTTTAGGAAAGCAGAAACATCAAGTATTCTTCTACTTCCAAGAACGGAGTAAAACGCGAGACACTACATGGATCTTACGAACACCGAGGTTAAGATGTCAAGAGTAAAAAAGAGAAAATCAAAGCAAACTATTTCATACAAAAAACATGAACGTTCAAAATTTAGAAAGCACCGAGATAATCTAAGCCTTGAGATACGGAGAAAAAGAGAAACTTAGAAGACGTCATAATTAAAGTTTCGAACGCAGACATGCATTTTTAATCCTACGCAAATAAATTGAATCAAAGACAAACCTTATTAAAAAAAAAAACTAAAACTCAAGAGTATTCTAGGGTGTAAAACAAAGAGAAGGTATATTTTTTATGTTTAAGTGATTTCGTGCATTAATTGGATTATCATTATAAAAGTTGCGGTCTTTTTTAGTTGTTATTGAAGTGCACTACTTTTGGTCAATAGTACTCAATTAGAGTCACATAGCGATACATAATTGTAACATTAAGCTAAGTGCTTTGAACTATTACGCTGCCCCGATAGAATAAATATAATGGCCCTTAGCTTGGTCATTGCTGTAGTGTGTCGTATTTTTAATGTAGCATAAACCACAAAAACCATTTTCACAAGGTATACTTAAAGGACGCGTTGCAATTTCCCCTGGTATGCTTTAGAATACACTTCAGAATTAAAGTGAACCTTGCTTAACCTTGACAGGATTACTTATAACGCATATAAATTTCTGCTCTTAATGCATGTCTCTTGCATACGAGTCCATAGGTTTATCCAGATGGAGGTCTGTTTTTTAGTTAAATATTACATAAGATAAGTTTAGCTATTTAAACTTTAACCGATCGTCGCTTTACATGCTGCTGCGTTTTGCTGACTTGTTATTATTTTGATACGATAGCAACAGACTCCAAGATTCATAGATAAAATACTTCTGGGTCATAAATGCAAGTTGAGGATTAGTTTCAAAACTTCCACAAAAGCTATGGCAGACATTGTTTTGTTTTATTGTTATTTTTATGTATATACTTCATGGTGAAATGAGACGGTAAAGAACTCACGACAGTCATTAAAGTGATATATTAAGAGAAAAATTGAAATGGAAATTTTAATTTCGTTTTGCAAAATTGTAAGCATAGTAATAAATATATATAGTACATATATATTGTGGGTTAACGTTACATCCTCCTCATTGGTCTTAAAAAGCAGACTAATTGCTTGATAACTAATACGTACATGGAAGTGTCTATGCACAATCAGCATATTAGTGATATTTTTTTATCCTGGAGAATGGGGAAACATAAGGATTGGAAAACACGCCTTTATCTTTACTTACCTTTGTTTGGGGCCGCCAGAAGCACTCATTAGATTGTAATTTTGTGAGGATAATTAACTACATAGAAATGCCTCGTTACTTGTATGTGATTCTCGACTTTTACTTGTTACAGAGTGAACGAAGTTCTAAAGAACACGAAAGAATTTTCAGAGGCATTCTCGTGCTCTGAAACGTCACGCATGAATAACAAAGACAAGTGCATCGTCTGGTGATGAGAAAAGTGTAAACCTTCAAATATCTTTCTAAACAGAAATAAAAAAAATATATACATGCACGCAGCTGAAATTAAGAATAAATACTTGAACAATTATGCACCTACACGGTGTCAGGCGCCTTTCTCAATCGATAACTTTTTACGGAAATAAAACAAAAGCCGCAATCATAATTTAGATAAAATTTAATCGAAATTTGCTCTGCGATTTTAGCGAACACCATTACAATAGATTTTATTCTTTTTGGGGTTGTTATTCCTTAGTAAACTTCCTTTAAAATAGGTAAAACTGGACTCTTGTTTTACTGATACCTAAAACATCCTTAAGAGAAATTTCCAGGCAAAAACCCAGTAACGTTTCTAAACTTTTATTTTTAATGAAGCAACCGCTTAAATCAGCAATTCGTAAAAGACGCGAGATGAGCGATAAGAGAAAGACAGGATATGTTCCACATATAGAATGACAAAACACCTCTGCCCAAGACGTCGCTTTTTTGCTCAACCAACGGAGCGCCTTTCTCCTTACTACACCTTTGTAATATTTCTGGCGCTGTGGTATATTCACCCCTCCGGAGCATCTAGAAAACGGCGAAAATTCAAATTCTTCCGTTCTTTAGAAGCTCAGCTTCCGAAAAAGAAAAAAAAACAAGAAAAAACTAAATATTCTGGTCACGATACGGAGAGATATTCGTGGGGCATTCTCAGTTCATGTTTTTAACAGCGAGCTCCAACAGTACTCGTTTATGCCAGAAAAAAGCACTGCACGCTCTAAGGTAGCGGCTGCAGAGGTTTCTACCCCAAGCATCCACTGGCTTCCAGATTACATGAAAATTTATATTTCTGAAACTGACAGCATAAAACTCACGAGGGACACATCATATGATTTGCAAAATGGTATGTATAAAAGAATTATGCACACCAGGTGTACCATTCTAGTTTGGATTAGCCTCCTAACCAAGCTTTAAAATCTTGCAGCACACGTTTTTTCTTTATACTTTTCCCCACTGAGAGGCTGAATGGTCGAGACATGCTTACCGGAAACGTCACTGTCTTATAACTGGAAGACCCCTCCTTTATCGCATCCAGTTTCACGTGTTGACACACTCCAGTCTCACTAATCGCAGCTCACGCTGTCCCACTCATTTTTTTAAATTATTTTGTTTCGGTATCTCGGTCTCTCGCCGACGAGCTTTCTTTCCAACGCTGCGTTCCAACGATTTCTCGTGAGTGCAGAGCTCTAAGGAAAAGGCCCAATTAACAAAGTAAACCACTTGCAGACGCCATCAACCGTCCCTCCGAAGAAAGGCTATGAGCACCGCAGAAGGCTTCGCGTCGAAATCGTCCCACCTCATCGTCATCTACAGCTCAATCGCTGTGCTCTATGTCTTGATGGGAACGAACTTTTACTTGCAGTTGCGTTGCAAATATTGCGACACCTGTTCGACGCCTAGCCATATAGTGTCGCCCAGTGGTAGCAATTTCGCGCCTGCCGAAATGGGTCGGACAATAAGGTCGAGCAGGAGCTTGGAGGATCCCAAGAGGCCTAAGCTGTGGAAGAGATCGGCTGACGGTTCGGGCCACACGAGGGTTTCTTCCAAGGCGGCCGTGCCCAACGTGGAGTTCTTTCCCAGGAACGACATGACCGGTCCCGACGGGAACACGATGCTGGTCAGCTCGTACGCCCGGATTCCGGTGAGAGGAAAAGGGTGCTCTTCTAACAAGGACATTTTAGATAGTTACAATTTGTTTACGTGTTTACACATGAAACGAATGCGCAACAGAAAGTGGTGGGTGGGCTGCGTGGCCAACTGTCAGAATCCGTCGATCTCGTGCGAGAGTATGCTCTTGCTCCTCTTTGAGCTAGAATCACTTCGCTGTCGTGCTAGCTGGATCAAGCAGACGGTTGGTACAGTAATTCCGTGCCCTGATTCAGATTCCAGAGCTAGAAGCACACTTAGTCTTAGCGTCCATGTGCCAATTCCTCCCAATTACACTTGTTATAGCTCATAGCCTCGTTTGACAGGCATCGCCATGCATTTTTTAATAAATAACAAATGTTCATGTACATTAGGTTGATTCTGACATTGTGATTTGTAGATAACATAATGTCTTGCACTTGAAGCTCCATGAAAAGTCGTCACATGTATACGTGCCTACACTTTATTGCAAGTGACACATTATTTAAAGGTACTCATGCCGCACTGGCAGCTCCATCTTTTAGTTGCACTATTCGTGTAATGCCAGTACCCGCCGTGTATATAAACTTACAAGTACGGAAGTGCATTTTATCGTCTTACGTGGTCCTGCAAATGTACAAAATAAAATATTATACGAATGAATTGCAGGGCTCGAATAGAATCAGTGCTTTGAAGCGTCAAAGCTTTTGTCTTAGCGGAGCTTCATAAAAATTATTCCATTCGACCCGTATGGATTAGAAATGAGCATATTTTCTAAACCTTAGCAGTACAGCGTGTCGATAAAAAAGTACAGGTTTTTTAGTGCATAAATATTTCACGCTTTGTGGAACGATAACTCCCCCCCCCCCCCCCAAAAAAAAAAGGTACCGCTAGCGGATCGAACTAGCTTGCCAAAGTATCAGCGCTAGCGGTTATTTCATTCCAAATTTATCAGTGACTTTCTGAAATGTTCAATAGAAAAATCACAGCCGAAATATCTCTCTAATTCAAGCAGCTCTATGGCGACTGTTACTGAAGACGGGCGGAAATGGGCCAATTTTCCTATTGAATTGTTCAGAAAAAATCACATTACTTTTGAATAACATAACGGTACTTGCTGAAACTTTGGCGTCTGGTTGGAGCCCCTCGCACTACATTTGGCCGGAGAAAGAGCATTGGGCGATGCGCAGTTTATTTTTATTGTGAAAAGAAAAGACCCTGTATGTGTGTTTTCGTCACGATGTATATATATATATATATATATATATATATATATATATATATATATATAAATATATATATATATATATATATATATATAAGGTTTATAACAAGTTGGTAATGTCTTATGTATATTTGCTATGACAACGTGTTTATCTTTTTCCCATTTGATTTCTATAAACATTAACATACACATAAGTGACTAAACCTGCAACATTCCAACCGTCGACTGTAGCAATAGAATTAGAGTAAAACCAGTAAATAGGCACGTAATTGCAGTTACTGACAGTACGTGTAACATCAGAAGCTTTAGTATATATAGATGCATGCATTTCTTTTTCGCGCTCTGTCGAACTATATCTATATTACTCGATATATTTCCCCCAGATTCAAAAACCAAAATTAATTTTATTCAATCCCTAACCTATTATGTGACAAAAGTTGAGAAGCCATCTTGATTTTAAAACACAGAAAAATAATGAAACATTTTGATTCTCCTTAAGTACACAACCATAAATATTAAACAGATTACTGTTCCACAGGAGGGGAGATAAACGTCTTCTTGCGTGTTAGACTACTGAAACACTGAAAAAAAGTATTAACGCTGTTTTGGGGGCGATGAATTCCGAATGTCCTATTTCTAATTTCATTTAACAATTTTAGGGACGTTATTATTTGTCCACAGGTGCCGGTCTTGGAAGAATTCTGCTTCACCTCCAAGGAATATTGCGGGCCTGGAGATCCTGGTCATCCTGGAAAACCAGGTGCCCTTTGTGCAAATACTGCAACCGTCGTGAGATTTAATTGGAATTCAATTTGACAATAAACTATACAACTTGCCGACTAACACTGGGGTACCGTTAGTGACTGCACCCTAAATTTATACTGCGCGCATTAATTAATTTTGTTTTATATTTATTTAATGGCCCAGGGCCTGAGCGCAATTCAGCGGGGACGGCGTTAGAACTTAAAAATAACACACGCATAAACGTGTTACTAGGAAAGTAACTATAAAGCAAATCAGTATGACTCAGAACCTAAAATATAAAAATAAGATATGTTTAATGAGAACACGAAACATAAAAAAACCCTCGCCAATCAGAACACAACATACGGTACATCAAACGCAGCATATTAATATGCACGCTTTAAAAAGCACTAAAAGCAACAGAACAGTATTTATTTAAAGTGTGAATTATTTACATGAAAACAAAACTCTGATAGCAATCAGACAACATATTACCAAAATCAAATAAACTCATACAATCCAGAACATTTTGTATCAGAACACGAGGCAAGATCATAAACGGCTCCTTTAAGTTCAACGCTAACTGATATATCAACAAAGAGATAGGAAAGTGATCCCGCAGCGATGTCATACGTATAAATGAAAGGTTAAAGCTTGATACCTGATAATGGGGGATGCCTACTTTATTACTCTAATTGACACGTGTTAAGATGTAATGTCAGGTTGTGAGGGTAGATTAAAAATGTAAATAAATTAATAAACGAAGGCCAGATATTTTTAGCGGACGAGAGGTAAGGAAACCCTGACCTCGTTTTTTATTGCTGTTACGCTAGACGTATGTTAGCAGGTAGTATATAATGAACTTAACTGTTTTCATCTGGCTCTTATCGTGCCTAGAATGGTCTTCCCGAGGCCGTTGTTTCCGTTTCCAATGCAATACTTTTTCGTTCAGAGTTAACCACATATATTTTAGCTAAATAAAAATGTGTAACGATGTTCTTTCCTTGTGAACTGGGCACTTTATCAATATTTTGCATTACTCCAGATGTTAACGGATATGTGTGTCACTATTTTTTTTGTGTCATTGTGTGCTTTATGTCACCCAGCTGTGCAAATGTTTTGTTTATTTTGATGCGCGCAGTTGTGTATTATTGTTTGTAAGGAGTCGGCGTGCTCACTGCCATTCCTTATCAATGCTAGTCAGACGGTGTAGTCCCCCCTCATGTAATGCCGACGAGCCGTTGAGGTACTTTGATTAAATGAATAAATAAATAAATAACCGATTTCCGTTAACTCAGGAGAATATATTATCAAATGTTTGGGTTCAAGAACGCATTTACGGCATATGGAAGATTGATCATCCTGATCTTTAAAGAATATGGAAGTGATGACCCGGCGTATGTCATCTTAAGATTACGTTTGCACCATAAACAGCAAATAGCCCGAAGTTTTGAATGTTAAATTTCGTAACTTCAATTGGTTTTACACTTATATCCACCGCATACTTTGGGGTAAGTGCTGAATTATCTTTTTTTTTTTCATTTTTATACAAGTTATATTTGAGTTTATATAAATATATAGAGTTAATTTTAATTTTAATCGGAAGAAAGAAACGTACAATTGAATCTTTAGGTGTTAATTATATTTATATACATATATTACCTCGCACGTGCCCATCCCCGTCCTCCATGCCTCTCCTCCTCCCCTCCTCCTCCCATTATCGTCTCCTGCTCCTCCTCCTCCACCTCCTGCTCTTTTCTCCTGTGCCAATTCAGTTCTACCTTAAATTTAGCGGGGAAAATGACGTCACATGACCTGGGGTCATGTAACCTATAAAAAAATTCAGTTTCTCTGCTAGATTTAGCGGGAAAATTTACATCGCGTGGCCTCTACACCAAATAATATCCCCGCTAAGCCCTCCTCCGTTACCTCTCCTCCTCTCTTCCTCTCTCCGTTTTTCTCTCCTGCTCCTCCCCTTCCTCCATCCCCTCCTCTCCCCTCCTGCTCCAATTCAGTTTCACCGCTAAATTTAGCGGGGAAAACGACGACACATGACTTGGTGTCACGTCACTTATGGACTAATACAGTTTCTCCTCTAGATTCAGCGGGAAAATTGACGTCACGTGACCTTAACGCTAATTCAATGCCCCGCTAAATCTAGCCGAGAAACTGAATTTGTTCGCTAAATCAAGCGGAGAAACTGAATCTCCCAGCAAAATTTAGCTGGGAATTGAATTGGTGTCGAGGCCACAGGATGTCAATTTTCCTGCTAAATCCAGCGGAAAAACTAGATTTGCCCTCTAAATCTAGCGGAGAAACTGAATTTCCCTGCTTAATTTAGCGGAGAATTGAATTGGTGTTGAGGTCACGGGACATTAATTTTTCCGCTAAATTTAGCGCGGTTCCACAATGCCGACGGCGACGCCGACGCCGATGCCGACGCCGGGATACACGGAAACGGGTGCCTAAGAGCTGCGCTCTAAAAGTTATCGCGATACGTATCAGAAATGCATTTGTGACTTATAAAAAGTACATAAATTCATTTTGCACAAACAGAGGTAGTTAAATACATCTTGTAAAGAAAAAAAAACAATTTGAGATGCTTTCATACTTGTAGGACTGGTTGAGAGAACACGACAGTGTGAATGAGGAAGAAAGCAGAAAGCTTGATCTCCATTAATGTGCAATACAGTCATAACTTGTTAATATAAACCTCGTGAACATGGATACCCCGCTATGTGGACACCCATCGGGGGGTTAAACTGGAAAATATACATGCATTTTTGTTCCGTTATTTTGGACAACTCACATTATGGATGATATGTGGGGGGAACGGAGGTGTCTATAATAACGAGACATCAGTGTATTTGTTAAACAACAAAAAAGTACTCAATGTAGAATTTTAACGTTCATGTTCTCGCCTCCGAAACAAGTAAACGAATTCTTGAGAAATGTAACGAGGCGCATCCGCCCCCGCGAGCAGTGTGAAATCAGGAATACCCCCCAAAATCTATTTCGATGACACAAAGTACAGTTTAGAAGTTGTATCGCGAGGCAAAAATATAAATACTATTCGGATTTCTAAAATGCTATACCGATTCATTTTCGCCGCGATACTGTCCGATTTTTGGCCATACACCAGGTGCATCAACGCCTCTGTAATGCCTAGGTACTTGTTAATAACATATTATGACATGTTACACCAAAGCACTGTACAGTATTTCTGTTAGCTTAAAATAATCCTTGTTTAATGTTCCCCGATTATCACTACAGAGCAGTCCTAATTGAACTCTGGTTATGTAAACGTTCCAACACGCGCATCGTCTCGGTAACGACACATGGAACATGAACATTTTGCCGAAAACCGGTGCGACACGGCGCTTTGTGTAATGCTGGTTGTTGGAATAATACAAACAATAAAGATTCGGTCATGCGTAAAACGACTCTATAAAACGAGGCTTCAGAATACCAAATTCCCTTATCCGCTTTGCCTAACATATTGTCACGAATGAACAAACGAAACAAAAAATAACTGGGGAAACTGAAACGTTTAATAGGGCAAACTTGTGCCCAAAAATAATTAAAAAAAGGAACAGAAGAAAGCAGAGCGCCGAGGGCGTCGAGGTCGGCGTGACAGCAGAGTCGGGCGCTGGGACGAACAGACTGCAGATCGCCGCGCGGTGCCCCTTATGTACGCGCGTTGGCTTCTGGAACACTCGGCATAGAATGTTCGGCGACTTTAACATTCAGACCTCGATCAGACGAGAATGTTCTCGAACTCACGAGAACGCAATGTTGAAAGAATAAATAAAAAAGCATACCACTGACTGCAATCGAACCTAGACATTCCGCGCGACAGTCAAGCGCGGTAACCACTCGGCCACGCACGCGGTCGCCCGCCGAGGAGCGTGGCAATATGTATTATCCTGACGTACTTCATCTGTGCTATCGTCAACATGATTTATGAAATTTTGAGGATCCATACGGGGTAAAGAAATGCATTGGCGGTAAGGAGATGCATTGCAGGACATCATTATACAAAAGAAAGAAAAAAGAGCACTAAGAAGTTCTTACTCGAAACATCAAACTGCATGTTATACAAATCACAAGCTGGTAGTTATATCACTTTCATGGGTGGAGGTGAAAAAGGTATAGCGATTGCTTAACGACATTCCAGGCGACATGACGTCTTCCGATGAGATATCTCAAACTGACGACCTGGTTGCAATTGGGGACGAGTTCCCTTCTTAACAGGCAAGGTAGGAGAGGTGCAGAAGGAACACCTGTCATGCCTGTGCTTTGATGCGGGAAAGCGAAAGGAAGAAGAAAGGGGGTTTATCAAATAATTTACTAAACAATAAGTCGCACTCTGCGAAAATCCAACGGCCTCGGCACCGTCAACTTTTGCAGAGTTAGGACGGCTGGACGCGCTCAGCTTCAAGGTTTCCTCCTTTGAATTGAGAGGGATGACTGCCGCCATCGGTCGTCGTAGTAACCTGTCAAGACAGCCGAGACAGCCGCGACTACTTTCTTAAGCGAATTCTGTATTTCGATATTTTGGTGGCAGTCTTCTTCATCTATGTAGTACCAGAGGGGACACGGTGGACAGCGTCATACGCATGCGTTTTTCAAACGCGGAGTTCTCACTCCGATAGGGGAAGATCGGCGCTGTGAGATAGATGTTAACCTGGAGGTTTGATGCAGGGGTTCCAGGTTATCCCGGCCAAAAGGGAGACATGGGATTCAGGGGCCTGCCTGGAATACCCGGTTCTCCCGGACCCGAAGGACCAATAGGCCCAAAAGGGCAGAAAGGAGACACTGGTAAGCCGGAACTTCATGTGGAACCGAGAATTACTGTATGTTAGTGTGCTAACCTCGGTAAGGCAACAGCGTAGCTAAATTTGCTTGCAATGTTTTCAGCGTAGAATACGTTTTCTGACTCCGTGGTGCTTTTGAGATAAGGTTTAACGTCGCGGACAAATGTAATGTTGCGCACAAGTGTATCGTCATGGGCAGATGTACGTTATGGACGAAGGTAAGGTCATGGACACGTGTAATGTTACGGACAGATGTAACGTCAGGATCCTCAGTGGCGTTGCGGACAAATGCAAAGTCATGGTGAGGCAGACGTGAAAAGTACTCATTACAAGTCATCAAATTACTTGTAATCGAATACATTTTGGGAAAACTTTCTAATCAATTCATTACATTTATTAGGAAGCAATCACAACACTAATTTGATTAATTCTGAAAGCACTAAAATTATCTGTAACCGTGACTTTTTTTTACGTTTCTGATGCTGTTCTTTGTTCACACAAGTTTCCTAAAACAAAATCCTCGAACGAAACCTCCGACAGGCGGTTGGTTTACCAAAATTAGTGGATTAAGAAGATAGGTAATTCATAATTCGCTGATTCTAGTCTAATCATGAATTGTAAAATATTCGTTTCTGAATGGACAGAAAACTCCGTCGTCCGGAATATTTGATTCAATAGCAAAAGTAATGGTTACATTTTCAAGTAACGGCCACATAGTTGTCGTCTCAAGTAATTTAGTAATACATGATTTTAAGCAAAGGTAGTCTATATTAAAATCGATTACCTTTTTACAAGCAAGTTTTGCGCTGCGCACAGACTTAACACCGGAAATACAGTAACGTTTCAGAGAAATGTAACGTCGTAGACAAGCGTAACGTCATAGACAAGCGTAACGTTAAGAAATGATGTAGCGTTATCGGCATGTGTAACGTTACGGACAAATATAACGGGTAATAGTACGGACGTAGCGCCACAACCAGATGTAACTTCACGGACAAAGGTAACGTCACGGAGAGGTGCAACGTTACGGGCAGGCTTCCCCACCCGTAAGGTCAAGAACCCAAATAACGTTACGGAAGATCGTAAAGAGACGGACAGCTGTAAAACTAGCGAAATATATAAATCCATAGACACTAGTAGTGTTACGGAAATCGTAGCGTCATGGGCAGATGTAACAACATGGGGAGATGTAACGTCACGAACCGATGTAAAGTTACGAACGGGTGTTACGTTATGGAGTAACATTAGTAACATAAGTAACATTACGGTCAAATGCAACGTAATTCACATGGGTAACGTTATGGACAGATGTAACACCAAGAACATGAGTAACGTTACACAAATTTTAATGTAAGGTGCAGTGTTACAAAAAAAGTAACGCCAGGAACATATTGAACGTTACGGGCAAATGTAATCTCATTAACAGCTGTAACTTTACAAAGAGATGTAACTCCATGAACAGATCTGACATTACATACAAATGTAACGTCATGGATATATGTAACGCCACGAAAGGATGTAGCGCCAACAATAGAGCATAAGTCCTTTTCTTGCTAAATTAGCAGGTGCAATTTCGCTGGAAAGTGACGTCACCACATGATATGACGCCTGCGCCACTTAGCACCTGCGAACGTATTCTACGCTAGCAGGAGTTTCGCGAGAGCCTAAGTTTTATGATCTAGCAAAGTTCCGGAGAGAGTTTTGTGAGCTGCTTATTTCACGTTGTAGTTTTTCAATCGCAAGGTAAAACTTCGCTTTCAATTGCGTCTTTCGCCTTCTTGTCCTCCTTAAAAGACGTGGCTTCTGTATAAATGATTTTGGGTCGGCTCCGAAACACTGCCATTATTGTCTACGTGGAAAGAGGGAGACAAGCGTATGGGTGCTTTTCTTTTTCGCCTTAACCTCCTCCTGGCCCACACGTGGAATACAAAACTTGCAATGTGCAATTCTAGACAGCCGTAGGGGGAAAGTGCTCTCGCCGGATAGCGAGAACGTGACACCAAAGCAAGAGGTTTGCGAACCTGGCCATTCCGCCTACAGATAAGAAACCTCGCTCCGACTGCTAATAGAAAAAAGAAAAAAGAATAGCGTTGTATGTCATACTGGCACGAAAAGTCAGTGTTTGTACGAAACCGTCTGTTAGTAAGGCGCTCTGCTTTTGGATTTCGAAAGGTTATTGTTTCAATAATATACGTGTAAAATGGGCAGGAACTTTTAATGGGAAAGCGCATTTCGACGTGTCCCTTATTTAGAGTTTTTTTCGTTCGTCACTGGGACATTGCCTTTCGTGTAGTGAATCTGTATTATTATTGTGCTTGCATGGAATTCTGTTTTTGGATGTACCGTTCAGGTACGTTCGACTGTGGTAATAAGGGTTTTAGAGCGCAGCTCTCAGGCGCCCGTTTCCTGCTTGAGCGACGTCGCCGTCGCCGTCGCCGTCGCCGCCGGCGTAACCGCGCGGTGTAGAATGGGTAAATTTCCCCGCTAAAAATCTAGCGGAAAAATTTCCCCGGCAGATTTAGCGGAAAAATTTCTCGGCTAAGTCTGGCGGAAACATTTTTCTGGGGGTCACGTGACCTCGGCGGGGGGTCACGTGATCTCCCACGTGACCCTCCTCTCGAGGTCACTTGACCCCACCAAGGTCACGTAACCCCGGGGGGCGGATCACGTGACCCTGACCCCCCCCCCCCCCGAGAACACGTGACCCTCAGTACCCTTCCCTCCTTCTCCTCAAGAGCTGCGCCCTAATTCGGCGTTACAGGGAGCTGCAAGTGGCTTTCATTTTTTAAAACATTGCCAATGTCGAGCTGATTATCTTCACGAGCATCCGTTTTAATGAGGTGCTGGTGATATGCCTCATATTTGTGGTATAAATAAATATTATATTGTTTTATGTAATTAAATATTGTATTTATCTAAGGCTCCAAGTTTTCAAAGTTTATTTTAAGAAAACTTTGGATCGCGCTGTTTACAACTTGCTTTGTGCCAAACATCCGAATTTCAAGTGTGTTCGATCTTGTGCTGACCTGACATTCAGAGTTTCCGAAAGTTGATTTCCGAAACTCACACAAGCTTTCAAATCTTAGTAACTTTTTGTTAAGCATTGCTTGAAGTACCTCGAAGGTATAGACTCTTTATCGCGGAAAATAATACGACGAAGAATGTTCCTGCGTCCACCCCATCGTTATCTAAGTGAAACTGTTCGATTACCCCGGCAGCCAAGGCGCGGCCACGCTCGCCCCATGCGGTATTTTTCCTGCTCCGGTCGGCGCTCCTCTGTAATAGCTCTTTTTTCTGGAGACTGCACTACGTTGAGCGTGCGTAATCGTGCCTTCCTTCCCATCAAGATATTCGTTCTTAACAGTAGGTGAATGAGAACTAGTTACCTGCATGTGCTGCGAACAACAACCGCTTATATGGCGAGCCCTGAATTAAACACTTGGGTGTTCTTAGGAAACGAGTTAGCAGATGCAAATATTATTGTTTAAATCATTATGTTAACCTAAGTTGTTCACAAATATATCGTTAAATAATTTATTTTACATAAAATTCATAAGTCAACAAAGGAACACGGTTGGCAGTTGTGCATCACAGCCAAAATGTTCCTAAAAAGTTTCATTCAACGTTTTAGAGCAAGTCAAATTCAAACTTTGGCGATTTACGTTCGGAACCATAGAAGAGCATCTGGCACGCCACAGCAGCGGGCTGTGGATTTATTTGGCCCACTTCGGGACATTCTAACGTCCAACCGAAATGAGTGTCACACGGCGCCCTCTCCACGAAATGCCTCCGTCGGATTGTGGGCTGGAATTCGATTCCACCAACTGGGGATACGTAGGCCGGCGCTTTGTTCCGGAGCTACCGAGGCGACAAATGATTTAGAGCAGCCGAGCAGTTTCCCGAAATGTATCTAAATTCGGACGTTCCTTCCCGATGACCGCCTGCTTTCAGGCGGCCCTGGGGAACCCGGAGCACCGGGTCTGGACGGCCGAGACGGACTGCCCGGTCCGCCAGGCCTGGACGGCATCCCGGGACCACAGGGCCCCGACGGACCCCAAGGAAAGGACGGCGTGGACGGTACCAACGGACTCCCCGGAGTCAACGGCACCGATGGAGTGAACGGTGCGTCTTGTTGTTCGTCTATCCCCCCCCCCCCCCTTCCCCGCCCAGTGTACTTGAAGCTTTGGTTCACAATGATGTAAAAGCTGAAGGTTTCTTGGAATACTGAAGACCTCAGAAAGTTTGAATGCAGGCAGCTTAATAGTTATGTATGTAAAGTTCACTTTAAATATTATCAAATGGTGAGTCATAATCTCCAGTTCAAATTTCCATGTAGCCCTGCCCCATTGCCACGCGCCGAAAGAGTCTAGAGGAAAAACTAGGGAAAGTGATGCCATCGGCGGGGTCAAACGACTCGCCCCTCAGCTGCCTTGTAGATTCCAATGATGACGTGACGACGGCTTGGGCAGATAAAGGGCTGTCCAACCTATTCCGCAAAACGCCTCCCGGAAAAATCAGGGATATAGGAGTGACGTCAACGCTGACGTTCACGGAGACGTTCTCCGGGTCCCGCATTCCGGCTACAAAGTTGAATATATAGAAAAAATCAGGAGAGCGTGTTGTTTGAAAATGTTTGCAAAGCTTCTTTTCTTGTTTGTGCGTTGCCCACTTGTTAGCGTCCTCAAAACCAAGAAAATGTGAATGTATTGATCCTGGAACCGCACACGTACGAGGCCGGTGAGACCCTCGGCTAATTTTATTTTATTTTTTTTTTTTATTTAGAAAATACTGCAGATGGTTTTTCACCACCCAAGCAGGAAAGGGTTGCATACGGTTTCAAACAGAGCAGTCAGAACAGTCAACATTTGGGTCGTGCACACAATCGGTTACATAAGGTTTCGAACACAACAGTCAAAACAGTCAATATTTGGGGCATGCACACAATCGGAGGGCAGTGAATTCCAGTCATTAATCGTACGTACAAAAAAGGAGTATTTAAACGTGTTATTTTTAGGAGCATATGGTCTCACATTTTTTGCGTGATTCAATCTTGCAGAGCGCTGGGGAGGTGGCAAAAGGTATAAGGTTTTGTCCAGGCCGGACTCATTATTGTAGACTTCATAAAAAAAACCCAGCCTAGCAATCTTCCGCCTAGACTCGAGCGATTCGAGTCCGCAATTACGTATCATGTCCGACACTGATGATAGGCGCCTAAAATCGGAAGAAATAAATCGTGCACTGAGGCGCTGGATTCTCTCGACTTTTCCAATATCTTTTATTAAGTACGGGTCCCACACAATGGACGCGTATTCTAGCACTGGCCGAATCAAACTTTTATATGCCGAAAGTTTTACCGACGAGTCACATGGTCCCAGCTTCCGTCTTAAGTAACACAACTTTTTGTAAGCCTTTGCGGTTGTACTATCTATATGGGTTTCCCAATTTAATTTTGAATTAAGATGTAGGCCCAGATACTTTACCTCGTTTACAGTTTTTATGCATTTGTCTTTAACGTGGTATGCAAAGCTAAGAGGGTATTTCTTGTGCGTTACTGTGAGAGCGCACGTTTTAGAGTAATTAATAACCATTCGCCACCTCTCACACCATTCGGCAATTTTGCAAAAGTTTTCGTTAAGCGATACTTGATCGCACGTGTTTCTGACAGTTCTATAAACAACGCAGTCGTCAGCAAACATTTTCACGGTCACACTTGTATCAATGTTGTCGGCTATGTCGTTGACATAAACTAAAAATAAGAGAGGTCCTAAGACCGACCCCTGTGGAACGCCAGATAGCACGTCAAGATGTACTGATTGACATCCGTTGATTTCAACAAATTGTACCCTATTTTTTAAGTAAGCAGCGATCCATGTCACAAGGCGAGGAGCAATGCCAACCTGTTGCAATTTTATTAGTAGTAGGTGATGCGGTACCCTGTCAAAGGCCTTGGATAGGTCTAAAAATATTGCATCAATTTGTTCTCTGTTATTAATCGCATGGCCGAAATCGTGTACTACTGAGAGCAGTTGAGTAGTAGTAGACAATCTTTTTCTGAACCCGTGCTGAAAGTTGGCTAATATGTTATGGCTTTCTAGAAAAAAACTTATGCGACTGGCGATGACATGTTCTAGCAATTTACAGCAGGTGCTAATTAATGATATCGGTCTGTAATTTTCAGCAAGCAGTTTGCTCCCATCCTTATGTACGGGTACAACTTTTCCACAAAGCCAGTCAGGTGGAAGACATCCCTGATCCAAAGACGTTTTGAAAATGACATATAAATATTGTGAAATCATCTCTGCGTAACGTTTCAAAAAAGCATTTGGGATGCCATCAGGACCACATGATTTTTTTACATCTAGGTTTAAAAGTAGATGACGTATACCGTGGATGTTCAAGTCTATATCTCGCATTATTGGGAAAAGAGGTACTGAGTCAATAGTTTCTTCAGAAGTGCATCTTGAACTAAAAACACCATGAAAGGTGCGGTTAAACTCGTTCGCAATTTGGTAGGAGTCAGTAACAGCATTTCCATCCACATGAAGCTGTTCAATAGATTTCTTATTGCCCGACAGGTACCCCCAAAACTTTTGAGGCGCTTCTTTCATAAAGTTTACTAACGTTGTTCCAAAAAAATGATCACGCGCCGTCTTTATTTTTTGTTTCAACGTCTCTGCGAGGGAAGATATGACATCAGCATTTTTACGATTTCCTCTCCGTTTCCTAGATAATGTCCTTTTAAGATGTATTATCTCTCTTGTTATCCAGGGGTTCTGATGTTTCTTTTTTACTATTTTTGGTACGTATTTATGAAGGCACTTTCCAGTAATATGTTTAAAGGCATTCCATAATGTTGTAATGTCACCCTCCGTCTCAAAGTCGCTGAAGTTCAAATCAAGAGTATCAATAATAGCTTCGTCATCTGCAGCCGCGAAGTTAAAGACAAGTTTACCATCGTGACTCTTTTTTACTGGGCAAAAATTAGTCGTAAGGAAAACAAGCTTGTGGTCAGATATTCCATCGTAAACGTTAACCTCAGTGTCCTCTGGAAAGTTTCCAACAAAAATTAGGTCCAGTGTGTTATTGCTATTTTGGGAGATACGAGTACCTTCAGTAACAAGCTGACTTAGATTAAAATTGAGCATTAATTCGAGTAGCAAGTGGCAGCTTTTTTCTTCAGTTGAGCCAGGCTGGAAAGTCGACCAGTTAATTGACGGTAGATTAAAATCACCCGCCAGTATGATTTTTTGAATGGGTTTGTATATTTGTTCCATATGAAGTTGAATGTTCTCTAGAAATGACTCGGGAGAAGATGGGGGCCTATAGACAACACCTACGAGAGTCGAAAACCCATAATAGTCGATTTGACACCATACACTTTCATTGTCGGTTATTTCGCTTAAGATGACGCATGAGATTTCCTTTTTTACTATCAAGGCAACTCCCCCTCCTCGAGAGCCACGATCACGTCTGATTATTTTGTGAGTGGGGGGAGTAACTTCGGCATCAAGTATATCTGCTGATAACCATGTTTCCGTGATTGCAATTATCTGCGGATTATATGTCAGTATAATTTCTTCGAGCTGGTGGACTTTATTGACGATACTTCTGGCATTTAGTAGTACAAAACGTAACTGTTTCGATTCAAGTCAGTCGACGTCATTCCGTCGCTCCTGAGAGCGGATGCACTTCAGGCAGTCATTCTGCTCGTCCCATTCATATAGGTCGTCATCAACCCGTAGTTTATCATAGTCCAGCACTACCTTACGTCCTCTGGCTTTGAAGTCCCCAGATTTGGACCAAAGTTTGCTTCTTTTGGCAAGTGTACCCTTACAAAAGTCGTGGTTGATTGAGATTGTAGTTCCTTTTAATTTATTACAATTTTTTAGTACTTTCAGTTTTTCGTTATAGTCAAAGAAGTTTATTATCACAGGCCGCGGTTTGTCTGGTTGTTTTTTCCCTATCCTGTGGACTCTTTCCACCGAGCTAACAGTTACTCCAAGCTTCTGTCCTATTAAGTCCTGGATTATTTGGCTTCTTAATGCTTCGGTGTTTTCACGGTCGGGCTCAGGAAACCCGAAAATGACAAGGTTGCGGCGTCTACTCCTATTTTCTAAGTCGTCGAGGCGCTTTTGTTGGAGCTGGAGGTCATTTCTAAAGGATGTGACTTCCCCCTGCAGTACACGAATCTCTCCCTTGTGCTCCTGTAAAGCTGTCATAACTTCGTTCATCCTAGCGTTCACTGTTGATTCTAGCTTTTCCTGGGAAGCCGCCAGGTTAACAATTCGCGTTTTAAGGTCGTTCTGCGAAGTAAGCATGGCGTTCATCATCACCTTCAGTTCCTCTATCCCTTGAGGCCCAGGGTTTTGCTCGACATCTCCAGATAGAAGGATCAAAATGACACTCCATGCATCCACAATAAGACACTCAATTGTGGCCGGGCACGGCAGGACAACAATACATCTATAATTGCTTCGAAAGCAAGAAGCATGTTTGTCACAAACCTGAACAAAGAAGATAGACGGGCTTAGCGTTGTTGCCATTGCGGTCCCGCCGTGCCCTCTGAGGAATTCCATGGCGCGATCCTCTTTATATGCCTCCACTGGCGGCGCCGTCTTCAAACCGTGATGTGTTGGTGACGTTTCATGGTGCGCTCCGGGGTGTGCGCAGTTGATGCTCACTGCCGGCGGGTTCAAGATGCTGACTTCATTCTTGGGTGGGGTCGGCACGTGGTGAGTCAGAACACACAGCGTGACCTGAACAAAGAAGATAGACGGGCTTAGCGTTGTTGCCATTGCGGTCCCGCCGTGCCCTCTGAGGAATTCCATGGCGCGATCCTCTTTATATGCCTCCACTGGCGGCGCCGTCTTCAAACCGTGATGTGTTGGTGACGTTTCATGGTGCGCTCCGGGGTGTGCGCAGTTGATGCTCACTGCCGGCGGGTTCAAGATGCTGACTTCATTCTTGGGTGGGGTCGGCACGTGTCGGGGGAAGATGGTCCTACAGCCTCGCCTTCCTCGCAGACCGTGTGCACGTGGTCTTTGTTTGCGAGGTCAGGGCCACCGCAACGAGCAACCACTAGCCCGTCCCCACCGGCTCCCATCTTTCACTTCGCGTTTGGTTATGGCAGAACACACATTTTGATTGGTCGGCTGAAGGAGAACCGCCGTGACGTCACTTCATCGGCAGCTCCCGCCGCTCCGGACATCGCTGCGCGTTCAAACACTACCGCACGCTTGCGGGCTAAAACACCGACCGAAAGTAATAAAAAAAAGGGTTCCGTATTTTTAATTATTCTGGGCGACATTTTGCGGGTTAGTTTGGACCGCCCTTAACAGGGGTCCGGGAGGCTCACCGCCTGCCCGGCTGGGTGAATCGCTTCGCGTATTTCCAAAATAAATGCAACATACATTTGTTTTTGTTTTTTGTTAAATTTAGGTGTGACACTCGAAATCACGAGAGATATAGCAATGAAGGTTCGCTCCTCATTCAGTCTCTTTGAAAAACTGCTCCAGCTGCCAGTAAAGAAAATGCGCGGACAACTGCTATGGACACTGACAGTTTCAAAAGGCTGAGCGCGTCGAGTCGCGATATTCTCATCATGGCTCCGCAGGCGATGGGATTGCGGTATCAGCCGATAAAGTCGCAGAAGTTCGAATCATGAAGCCTGACCAAGATGAGCCACGACCTGCGCTTCTTAACCTACCAGTGAGTATGCGAGCCTTTCAAACAGATTCGCACAGACTACACTCTAACAACGTAGGCTCACGGCGCAGTCTATGCGCGTGATTGGTTTTAATAAAACGTTTTAGTATTGCGCTTACGAGCGAATTCAAGCACTGTTCGTTCGCGCTAGCGTTCCGTGTTCCACACTGCGCGTGCGCGGACTCCAAACTGCAGTCTTGAGTTGGTGCATGAAGACTAATGTGCACGCGGCGAGTGAAGCACACAATGCGAACGCACGGCGCTCGCGTTTGCTCCATTACGCAATACTAAAGCTCTCTATTAAGGCCGTGGTCACACAGCTTATGCATTGTACGAAAGACAGACCGCGTAGATTTGAACGCGAAGTCCAATGAAAAGTCCAAGGAGAAAATTAAGTCCAAGGAAAAACTTGGAACGCGGCATTTTGAACCACGGACATTGCGGTGACTCGTCTTTGCACACTGTCCTTCGTATGATGTGTGAGCAGTGTGACTCCGGCTCTGGTAGGAGCAAATGCGCAGAAAGACGACGAAGCCCACGGCGTTGGGCTTTTTTTCTATGCTCAATTGACCTCACTGGCTCGTAGCGTCGGGAATGTTCGAAACGAATGATTTAATTAAATTTTTTAAATAAAAAAAATGATGTTCTTGTTTTATTATTTGAAAGAAAAGACCAGAGTGAACATCCAAGGTGAACCAGTTTCCTTTGCATCACTCAAAAGCGCTCGAAGAAATGAGAACTTAGCGAACGAATAAGAAAAAAAGAAATAGGCTGAAAAAAAAATATTTGGACAAGTCATTCGAATTCATCGACCGTCCTGTTTGTACAGAACCGTTCGATTCCTCTTGTTCCACCGATCTTGGAAAGACGCCACCGCCACGCGCGCATTGTGTTGAAAGAGGCCGTTACTGCGCGATGTACCGTAAAAGCGTCAGGGCTGATCGACCCTAGGGAAATCGATTGTTGCGAACGCTCTCTCCATAGTCCGTTTCACCTTACGCGGACCGCAGTAGGCACTACGAGCCATCGAAGCCAATCCCATGCCGCGTAAGTGTAACGTGACTTTCGGAAGAGTCGCAGTGTCGAGTGGGACGAACAGTCACGGGATATATATATATGCACTTTCATAGTGCTGGATCGGCTTAGGTGGCTAGCAGCGCCGGCTGTGGTCGATTGTGAGGTGAAACGCAGTATAGCAGTCGGCATTAGCAAGCACTGCACATTTCTCCTGTATATGTTTTCGAGAAAAAAAAATGAAGCGTTGTACAAAACGTTAGACAATTTCCCGAATATGCATCTGAATTGAGTGTTGTACGGAGGCCGCTTCTTGTAAGACAGTTGTGTGTTCCTTGACTGACACGCCGTAAATCTTCGTGTGGGGAGCGACGATCTGTCAAAACAAGGAAACGATCCGTCTTCGAGGCCCGATTCGGACAGGAGAGCTGCACGTTCGGCCCGTAGAAAGCAGAGCGGAAAATACGCCCTCAGTTCATTGCTCCTAAGTCTTCACTCGTCTCGTACATTTGCGAAACTATGGGTGTTGTGACAAGAAGAGCTATTCTTGGCGCCTGACTACGCTTTGTGTATTCTACATTGTTTTTCTCATGGCAGTCTAAGTAAGTGGACTGGTGCGCGATCGTGGCCTAAGATCATCCAAAACACTGTTTTTTTCAAACGTGAAAAAGTTGTTTTTATTTTTTAGAGTAGTGTGGCTTTCCTTATTTTATTGAGCATCGTTGTGTGACATCAGTTCATACCGGGTAGAAACGTTTTTGATCGCATATTGTTTGTTTGTTTGGAGAACAAAAGCAAAGCAATACCGCGTGCAGTCGAATGACATTGACCATAGGGACCTATCCATTCTTTCCTGGAGAGGTTGGTGGTTTTGTTGACATAATATATAGGCCCATGGCGCGAGCAACCACAGCTATTGGAGGTACAGGGAAATATGTAGAGCGTATAAAATCGAAAGCTGTGTCGTCTGTTTTGTCCTCTTGTGTGTTTCTTTAGTTTTAAGTCAATCGAAAGTTCGTACACCTCTTTCGAAAGAAAAATCTGGAAACAAAATTTTTTCGTATGATTGTGAACTCTCAAATGTTGTCCACTTTATGTGTAAAATTTACGACCATTTTTTGTAAGATGAATTTCGTAAGTACGTTATATTATCATATTCGCTAAAACGAATAGCACTTGACGGTGCCATATGTTGCTCAACGACAGTGTTGTTACTACACTCAAGGACTATCATCTGTCGTTGATTCATGGTGCACACTTGTGATTTTGGAAGTCTAATATTTTGCAAACTTCATTTCTATAAGGAAGTCCTCACGTGATTATACATTTTTGACCGAATGCTCATCCTTGATTTGAATATAACTATTTTTTACTAACTTTTTTTTAGCTTATTTATCTATTTTTATGCGCCTGAAATGCAACTATGTGCATTTAATATGCTTTACTCGTAGTGTGACTATTATATTGTTGAATGTTTTCCTCTTTGTATGGTATCAATATTAGTATTTGTTTTCGTGATTTTTTGGATTGTTGTCCTGTGTGTCTCATGTCTATATCCTGAATCTTTGCATTCTTGAGCACCTAGCATTTATTAACGTTCTGCATGAGCCTGAAAGGGTCCCACGAGGATCAGTGCAAATGAAGATATATTTCCTCTAAATTTTATTAGATAAAACTATAACCTTTTTTTAAGAAAACCAATTACCGCGAAGACATTTCCAAGCTGAACGCTAGATAAAAAGTAACTAAGCTGATTCGTGAGGGTATATTAGAAAACCCCCAGAATGTATATTTCAGCGTATACAATAACTCTTGTCAAATCTCATAACTAATGGTAGATTTGTTTTTGTAATATCATCTCTAGGTATATTTTTGAGAAACTCTATTTAATTTTCAGTGCCATGCGGTTATTTTATTTATATGTATGCTAAACAAATAGCGTTTTACTCTTCAGGCATGATGAACAAATAAATCTACAACGAAAGAGCTTCTCTACGTCTTCTGTTAGAAGACGTAGAAAAGCCATCCAAAAACGAGTTCACTAGGGTCTGTAGAAGTACTGTTTGAATTGGCTCCAAATAATGATGATGATAGTTAAACTGTGTTAAAGTTTCTGAAAATCACAAACTTCCCGTTTAGTACCGAGTTGTATATCTTTCTTTCCCCACCGTTTTTAACACAACAATGTGAATTCTTCTATTGATGTCCTTTTGTGCGCAAAAGTAAGACATAGGTATTTTCTCTGTGAACCAGAGGGAAGTCCCGTGTGATTGTTTTTTAGCACATCAAATATAAATTAATATTATATTTAATATGTATCTACACTGGACTCTGCAAGAGCAGCCACCTCATCAAAGTGTTCTTTGTATAACCACTAGACGGCTTTGATGACCACGCGTCGGTACCTGGCTCTATCTGGTCCAGCAATAACCATTATTATTATTATTATTATTATTATTATTATTATTATTATCATCATCATCATCATCATCATCATCACAAGTCGAATGCAGGAAGCGCGGGAGCAAATTCGCAGAGTGAATCTGCGTCTTTTTCCTCGCAGTTAGCAGAGGTTAACAACAAATTAGACCTGCTTCTTTCTCTCAAGAGCAGTGTCGACACGCTACTTCAGCTTCCTGCAAAAGTCGAGGAGCTCCTGGCCGTCAAATCCGCTGTAGACACCATGGAAAGGTCCATAGCTGAGGTGTTGGAATCCATTGTTTTTCACTCAGCTCAGTATGACTCTCTTTTAAAGAAAGTGTCTGAGAATGAGGCCACTGTGGCTGAGCTGCAAACGGAGGTTGGGTCTTTAAAATCCACTTTGTCGGCCCAGTCACAGGAGATTCAGCTCCTTCGTGCTGAGCTCAATAACTCCGAGCAATTTAGTCGGCAGTCTAATTTAGAGATTCATGGGTTTCCATGCAGCCCTAAAGAAGACCTTCCATCCATATTAGGTGGCATAGCCCGGAAGATCGGCATACAAGATTTTCAGACCTCGGAAATTGATACCGTCCATCGCCTGCCCTCTACTCGAGGAGCTACCCCGCTTATTCTGGTGAGGTTTCGGGCAGTGCAGACCAGAGAACGCTGGTTAAGCTCTCGTCGTTTACTGGGTCCTCTTGCACGTGAGAAAGAACTGCCAAGACTATTCTTTAACGAGAACCTCACTCATGCGAACAGGGAGCTTT
The DNA here is from genome assembly GCF_016920785.2 of Ixodes scapularis. NCBI lineage: Eukaryota > Metazoa > Arthropoda > Arachnida > Ixodida > Ixodidae > Ixodes > Ixodes scapularis. The sequence goes on from NW_024609846.1 coordinate 149,325,797, forward strand.
TCTGGAGGGCAAGGTCGAGGGGAAACGAAAAGCAATATAAATACGTCTGGGTGAAAAATGCAAAGATTTATGCAAAAAAGACACAAAGTTCTACAGTCATTCGCATTAATTCTGTGGGTGATTTGGAACTGATTGTCTAGCGGATATGACCTCATCGTTTTCTAATTTCCAAGACTTTAACTCGCTTCTTGCGGATTTCAACTTGTCTTCAGTTAATGCACTTACCCTTGTTCACATTAATATTCGAAGTGCTCGGAAATACTGGGACCAGTTTTGTGTTACTGTGAATTTTTTGAAATCCCTAGTGGATGTTTGGGTCTTAACGGAGACAAATTTACCAAAAGATTTAATTAGTCAATTTTCACTGCCTGGTTACAGAGAATTTATTTTCGTCCGTCCTTGCAGGACAGGAGGTGGTATTTCAATATTCGTCAAAGATTCGTGGGAAGCTTTGAAACTGAATTTTACATTTAATCATGCGGAATGCTTAGCCCTGAATATTTTTAACTCAAGATATTCCTTAACGATGGTCGCCTGCTACCGTCCCCCATCTGAACGCGTCTCCTTATTCCTGGAAGAATTGAGAGCATGTCTGACTGGCTTGCAGGCCACGGAACATATATGTCTGCTTGGAGACTTTAATATTGACACTCTAAATCCTACAAAGGCTGTTGTGTGCGACTATCTCAATATACTTGCTGAATTTGGCCTTGTAAATTCTATCCAAGCCCCTACCAGGGAGGAACATTTCAATGGTAGCTTTGTCACTTCCTGTCTAGATCACATTAATGTACGTGCCCACGGCGTTTCAGTTAAATCTGCGGTTGTCTCACAAAAGCTCGCGGACCACTACTTCACGGCTTGTCAACTGCTCTCAAAGGATTCTGTCAAAACCACCTGTTCTAAAAAGAGACAAGTAAAAATTTTTGATCGCAAAGCGTTTGACAAATTAATCGCATCATATGACTGGGACAATTTCTTGCGGTATTTTAGTCAACAGGAGATTTATTCAAAGTTCATTCAGTTATGGAGAACTTTTACTGACTGCAGTACAAAAGTAATTATCGTTAAAAAGCGTCGACCTGAACTCGCGTGGCTGAATGATGACATTATTGCCGCAATCAAATATAAAGAACTTTTGTGGACGCGCAGTCGACAGTCACCGAAGAACGAGGAATTGCGAATTAAATTTAAAATTGAACGCAATAGAGTAACCGCAATGATTAAATCAGCTAAGCGTATCTATGTCAAAGCAAAGTTGGTTGAATCCCGCTTTGACACCCGGGTAACTTGGTCTCTTGTCAACGAACTCCGTGATGGTCCCCGTGCTAGACGTTCAGTTGACGAAGCCGTGGAAAAGTATTTCCCGTGTAGTCCTCTCTCTGCAGCCAATGTTTTCAACACCTATTTCGGAAAGACGTCAACCATATCGCGCGATAATGAAGTAGATCTTTCGCTCTCAATCATTCCAAATTTATCGTCCGCTTTCCTTCCTGAAATAACTGAGCAAGCGCTACAAACTATGTTGCTCAGCTTTAAACCTCGTTTGTCTCCTGGAATTGATGGTGTACGAATGTCCGATCTGTGTAGAAATTACAACTCACTAAAAGATATACTTCTACGGATGTTGAACGCTTTTATAGCTTCAGGCATAATTCCAGACGACCTTAAAATAGCCATTGTAAAGCCTTTATTTAAAAGTGGAGATCACGGTAAGGTCGAATGCTATCGCCCTATCTCGATCTTGCCTTCAATAGCGAAGATTTTGGAGAAACATATTTTTATAACAATGACTGATTTTATGGATAAATTTAATCTTTTTTCCCCACAACAGTATGGTTTCGTTATTGGAAAAGGCACACAACCTCTTCTTGAGGACTTCTCGGATCTGTTGAACACTGCCTTCGAAAATAATCTTGTTACGTGTGCGCTTTTCTTAGATGTTTCAAAAGCTTTCGACTCTGTGTCACACAAATTTCTTTTGAAAAAACTCCTTAGCTTAGGATTCAGGGGTCCATTTTATTCCCTGCTTAAAAACCTTCTGTCAAACCGAACACAACTAGTTTCGATATCTGGACAATACAGTGCTAAAATATCTTTGAAATCTGGCGTACCTCAGGGGTCTGTGCTCTCGCCTCTTCTTTTTAATATTTATGTCAACGACCTTTCACAGGTAGTGAAATACAGTAAGATATTTCAATATGCAGACGATACCGTTCTAGTATCAAGTCATTTACATTATAGTAAGGCAGTAGAATTACTGCAGTTTGATTCAATTAAGATCATGGATTGGTTGTCGAGAAATGTCATTAGCGTCAACACAAAAAAACGCAACTAATGTGCTTTTCTAGTCTGCTTAAAAGAGTCATTTTAAACAAGCCAATACTTCTGCACGCTTCAGACTGTGCTTCTTGTGAATGTGTGCCAGTAGATTACGTGAACACTACAAAATACTTAGGAATTTATTTTGACTCTGATTTATCGTGGAACTCCCATCTTTTCTACATCATGAAGAAGCTGCGAGCGGCATCCTGCACCCTCTACAATATAAGAACATTTATCCCCATGTCAACCCGAAGACTCATTGTGCGCGCACTCGTTTATAGTGTGCTTCGATATGGAATTACCTTGTTCGGGCAATGCACAAGCCTATTAGAAACTAAAGTAAATTCTCTCCTAAAGGGCATCTTGCGTAGCGTGGCATATGGCTCCAATATTGAAACATCCGACAACATCTTTGATGATCTCTCTTTACCATCCTTTCGAGCCCTATTTCTGCATACCGTTATACTCCGACATTACTGGGATAATACCTTTAAGGTTCCCAACGTGGTTTGTCGTGACCTTCGGAAAGTGGCACCATATGCCACGCCGCGAATTAGTACTCATTTTGGGACATGCATTCGGAATTATTATGTTCCAAACACCTTCAACAAACTCCCACCTGTGCTGAGTGGCATTACTTCTCGTGGAAACTTAAAAAGAAAACTGAAGACTATGTGTTCGCCCATAGGAAAATAGCGTCAACCTTCAAGACTTTTTGTAATGAGTTTGTTCTGTGCAATTCGTCTTTAACGATATTTACCTTGTCGCGTCTCTGAATCTCTGTAACTTCTTTGTTCTGTGTTTTTTGGTTTTCTTTGTGTGTGTGTGTGTGTGGTTTTTTTTTTTTTTCATTGTTATGCGTGCTTTTGTTGATATTTTGTTGGGATCAGTCCTACAAGTCTTTAGGACTTTGACGGTCCCGAAATTATACTCTGAAGACGTTTAAGCACCTGCAATAAATTTATTATTATTATTATTATTATTATCATCATTATTATTATTATTATTATTATTATTATTATTATTATTATTATTATTAATTTTATTACTAATATTGTTGTTATATTTATTTAGTATACCTTCAGTTCACAGTAACAATAGATTCTGCTCGTTGTATGTAGAACGACAATGTTGATTGATCTATAATAGTTCAGTTTTCAGTTCAGTTTTATATCTTCAATATACTCAACGGTGAGCGCTTTACATAAGGGAATAGTTTTGATGCAGCATGCATTTAACGGAAGCGAAGTTAGTATATCTCGAACTGTCGCGTCGCCGTGTCCGTACCGTGCCGTTGTCACTAAATTTATGCAGATAACGCCCTGGCAAATTTAGCCAGGGGCCACTATGGGCCACCTGGTCACGTATTGGTGAAACTATGGGATGCGAAGTCACTTAAATGCATGGTGCCAATGCAGGTCACTTGGTCACGTGATTACCCGATGTGATTCAGGCTGTACCACCTCATGTGACATCACTGTTTCACGTCACGGTGCTACCTGACGTCACAGTGCCATTAACGTTATTGAATTTAGTAATGCTAGGTGTCATGCCGTAGTCACATGATGTCAACTTACATCACAACTTGAGAACGTAATATCACGCGAAAGCGTGATGACATACGACACCGCGACTTTCTGCCACCATGTCAAGTGACGCCACCCTTGCAAGCTGCCAAGATCTGCGTGCACAGGATATATTTTTAGAGGGTTTATCATTTTTAACGAATGGAATCTTGTGGTGGAGCTACCTTGCAGCCATCAGGGCCGCTAGAAAGGAGGCGAAATCGGGTTTGAAAGAATCTAATTAACTAAGAAGCTTTAGTGAATTGTTCGATTTTTATTTTCGGAGGTTTAATGTAGTTCGAGATTTAAAGGGATTGTCCGGTCGAAACCGGAAGAACGTAAGTTTTTGCGCGTAGACAAACAACATTTGTATTTTAATATATCATCTCCCGTTATTAATTAAACCTTTCTTGAGCATATGTACGAAACTCCACCCCGAATTTCACCAGTGTCAATGGCTGACATCCGTAGCTGCTGTGTGACGTCACAAAACGCAAAAGTTTGTCGGATGGTCGGAATAACAAGGGTTGGTCAATGGACGTCTTGTATGTTGTTTCGAATTATATAGTCTCCTAGGCCAGTGGTTCTCAAATGGGGGTCCGCGAAGGCATTCTAGGGGTCCGCGACGCCATGCCTCATCAGTCAAGCCCGGCAATAAAAGATGTCTTTTTTTTTTTTTAGGTCAAAAAGAAATGTTTCAGTTTTTGGGTGAGTTTTTTCGTGTGAACGTCAATGAGAGAGGTCTACTTCACACTAGCCCTAAGTTATATTCATTTATTAAGTAATTATTATATTTAACCTATACCTTTCCTCTCCTCTCACCACGAACGGGGTCCTTCATCATCTCCGCCGATCCACAAGGGGTACGCGAAACATCGATGGTTGAGAACCACTGTCCTAGGCTGCACCCTACTGAAATACGGTTCTTTTATTGCAGTTCCCAAGCTTGTGCAAAAAAGTCACGCAGCAGGATATTAGTCGAAAACAGCCATAAGCTTTGAGCAAACGTATGCCGTTTCGCGCAAACACAACTGCGGCGGCCACCGATCGAATTAGGAGCGCTAGCAAAGCAAAGGATGCAGATTTCACCTCTGAAGCGGCATCTAGGTACACAAAGCGGTATCTGGGTACACATATCGTTGGATCCACTGGATCGGTGATGAGGCTGCGGGTCTTTCCCTCAGAGGCGATGACTGCGGGTCGAAGGCAACCGGCGAATCGTTCAAATGCATGTCGTCACTTGACTTGGACGAGCTTGGTCAATCGTAGCCACACTCTATTTTCACATGCGGTTCAAACAAAATTTGGCTGCACGCGTGATAAATACAACTTCTGGTATCATTTCCAGGCGGTTTAGCCGTTGGTTTGGTTTTGTTGCATAAACAAATTGATTCATCCGATTCGGGCGAGGAGTGGATGGACGTAGTTTAATATCGTTGGCACAGTATCACACCTCAGCTTTCGAGCCTTCTCTCCGCTTAGAGCTCAGCTCGTAGCTCTCTCCTGTGAGATGATTGCTGCATAAGCGGGATCTCGATCTTGACGGGAACCCAGTCCCTACGCATGGGGACGATCCATTTTGCTCGTCACTGCACGTCTCGCGGAAAAGCGTGGAACGTCATGTCTTGGGCTCGAATGTTCTGCCCGGTGATTGTGGCACCCAACCGCGCAACAAAAATCTCACCCAACTACGAAACAAATCGAGCACAAGAACAAAAACGAAGCACGCTGAGGCGGTCACTCGCAGGTAAACGACGAGACAGAAATGCTCGCTTTGTGTTGTGTGACGTCAGAGCTCCCATGTTGCCACCGAAAACAGCGCTTACGCTAGAGTGTAATTGGAGCAGTATAAATTCAATTACTCATGCAGAGGGGCATATAAAATTCAGATATTTCACGTACGAAGCGTCTCGAGGCAATATCAATGATATTTAATTGTTTTCTTGAATACAAAATTTGACCGGGCAGTCCCTTTAATGCTGTACCTTAGCATGGGTCAAGCATGACGGAAACGTTTTTCAAAAAATTATGCACTTCCTTTCCCCGCCATGACGATTCTTTCCCCAATACGAAGACACAAATGCCATCGTTGTTCAAGACTTCCAGCGGAAACGTCGATTACTTTTTCTGCACTTTCGTCGCATTGGTGACTTCATATGCAGCGCGATCGGGTGGCTTGAGAAGCCGGCGCAGAGCAGACAGATCCCAGTCGCGAAGGCTTTTTGCTTGGCGTCCTGGTTTGAAGCCAAGTGGAACGGGAACGATTTTCGCCCCATATCGCCTGCTACTAATTATTTATTCACATTTTTATAACTCATCTAGACAATAATGGGGTTAAGCGGCAGTTCAACCAACTACATTATGTCCCGAAAAAGGGTAATAAGAAAATAATTTAACCTTTTTAGTTATTTAGCTACTTAATGAACTTATGTGGCCTATTTTCAAGTGACCGCAATGACCGTAAATATAACTGAAACGTAAGAAAAAAACAAAGAGACAAGTGACGCAAGATTTTTATGGTGAAACATTTTGGAGCCCCTAAAGCAGGGTCTTAAACACGCTGCCCAAGAGTCGCTGGGACGCGGCCCGCAGGCAGCCGACTGCGAGCGCCTGTTCTTATGTCTCGAGCCCTAGAAAGGGCTCTAGATATAATATCCTGTCGCTTCTAGATTTCTGCTCGAAACGGAGCTCTGCTCTAATAATAGTATCACATACCTTCTACTGATGTTTTTATTAGCCTTAGGCTTCGTTTTAATTTTTACTTCTCAGCTTTTCGTCATGCTTATCAATTGTACAAAGATTCTACCAGGCTGCAAGCATAAAGCTCTTCGCAAAAAGATGCACCTCGGCTGCATGAACACTCCTTCAGCAGGAGCAACTGTCAAGAATAAAAATATGAGCTCCGGACTCACACCTCCAGAAAATATCAGAATTGAAATACTAGTATTTTCACAGCCTTCTGCCATAGAAATCACCAGGAAAGCAAAACCTCTCGTGTGCAAGTTGGTAGGGCGGTGTTGCCGTCTGACTGACTTTCTCTCTCTTTTTACCCGGCCTCAGGTGTTTTTTACAAAATGGCAAACTTACACCAGCAGGGATGCACCCTAACTCAGTTTTGTGTGAAGATATTAATTTTAGACATGTTGAGCTGGATTATTTTTTAAGTGAGTTGAGCAATAAGAGCGGCACTTTGCTTTGTTTCTTGTTCTAGGGAAAATGCCACCACGTTAGTGGGGCGGTGCAATTTAATTACGTTTATCAGATAAGGTAAAGTTAAAAAAATAGTCCTATCAACAAACCATGGCTAAAAATGTCATTGGCAGAACTGCGAGTTTAGAAAAATAACTGGGAATATTAATATCAAGTCACTTCTCTGTAAATCATCTTAACCCCCCCCCCCCCCCCCCCGCCCTTAGGTTGGCCCCCGACTATTCGGGAGTGGACTACATGCCCCCCCCCCCCCCCCCCTTCCCCCCACTCAGTCAAACGAGTGCGAGACCGCTGCCCGAAGAAATACTAATGCCATCTGTATACGGGATTTTTGGTCGGTCGATCAAAGAAACGCTTTAGTTTTTGCTCAGGATCATTGCAACCCGAGGGCCGAAACCATTAATTGAGGGGGTCTAAAGAAGATATCGTGCATTTGCGTACGCTACTGCGCAACCTGTGTAAAAGCGACAGCAGCTCGGATCTTGCGTAATTCTTTATACTTCTAGTGCCGTTGTCGTTTCGGCGCCGCATCCTGAGCACGGATCTGAGGATATGTCACGCCCTTTTTGTTTCCGCTCTCGATTTCCCTCCCGTGTTTGCCTCATCCGTACCTCGTCTACGACGGGCCTCCTCAGCGCGCAGTACCTGAAATTCGAACCGGTTACGAAGATTCCGAGGCCTAGCAATACGGCGTTCTTCCGTTCGGATGATCGTGCGCACGAATCGGCACAACGGGGTGCCCGGCAGGGCGTCTACTTCAAATGGCCGTGCATGCTCGAGACGCACCAGACGCCGAAGCAATATCGAAAGTAGAACGGAACAAAACCTGGGCAGAGCGCAGTTTGTCTGCTCCTTGAGCAGGGGTTACGGTGACGTCAAAACGCCAAATTCTGATTGGTTCCTACTGGAAGGACAGTGGGTAGACCTCAAAACAGCTAGCATTGAGGTCTACCCACTATCCCTCCATCAAAGCCAATCAAAGCTTTGCGTTCTGAGGTCTCCGCAACCCCTGCTCAAGAAGCAGACGAACTTGCGCTCAGCATATTTAGACGGTTGCACTCAAGGCGTTTGGCCGCCGCCATGTTTCTGATCGCATCACGGAGCATGTGGAATCGCGCGCCTGCCAAAGCCACCTTCACGTGTTTTCTGCACGTGCTTCAACGCAAAGAGCAAGGTCGCGAACCATGCTTGCAAACCTATCCACCGCTTTTGATTCATTGAAACGCGTCCTGTCGCAACTCAGTCGGTAGAGCAGTAGGCCATACAGAAAAAAATTGCTGTCATTCATGGGTCGCTGCTTCGAACCCGTCTCAACGGGGGAAAATAATGATTTTCTTACAAACTCGGGGAGAGAGGGGGGGGAGGGGGGGGTGGCGATCATGTGCTTGAAGACATCTCCGGAAGTTTTCGCAAAAGACGACCATGAAATTTTCCTTGCTGAACCCCCACTAACTGCTGGAGCTGCAAAAAAGATGCGCGTCCCACTTTCAAAATTTGCTCGAGGTTGTAAACAAAACAGTTTTTTCTTTCCTTCGATACAATATTTATTATTGAGTTAAGAACGTCTCGTTCAGTTTTTGAAGTTATTCTGCGCTGTATTTACGACACCCTTATGTTAAACGAAATATGAATATAGTCGGCTGAAGAAATGACAAATACAAAAGGAACAAGACACAAAAAGTTTCTCGATACTGAGGAGCTGGTTATTCCTTTCTTTCTATTCAGACTCCTGCTAGTCACCAAGGTTTAGTAAGTACATCGCATTTCGACTTCCTGAACTTGATAAATGGTTGTGTAAGCAGCACCCTTTGTATCGAACGGAAACGATCTAAATCTGCAACGGGGCGCCCAGACCCATCTCTCTTCCCAACGATATGTATCCTTTGTAATCACTCAAGTTTGATGGATCGCCTTAACTTCGCAAAGCTTGTTTTTTTTTTATTGTTTTGCTTCCTCTGTTATTTGTGCTGACATCTCCTATCAAGCGTCTTCCTTCATTATCATTCTGAAGCTATTCGGTTGCCCTGTTTTTATAGATTAATGGTGACAGTGACTAAACGCCGTTGTATTGCTGGAGCGTTCATATTTTATTCCCCCTAACATCCAATAGCAATATAAATTCGAATGCCTTTATTGTAAGACTAATCATATATATATATATATATATATATATATATATATATATATATATATATCAACTAAAACATCCCTTACTTTATATAAAGCTTATGGCATTATTCGCGGCTACATGTCATAAAAAACCTACGTAAACATGTATGAGGGACGGTTCCAAGAAACCGTGTAAGCATCGATGGGGTATTGCGCACTTCCTCTGTGGTTTAAAATTTACTATTTCGTCATCAGCGACTGAGCCCGTGAGTGCTTCGACACAAAATGTATCAGTATCTAGCAATGTTAAGTTTATTGTTTTAGTTAGTTTTAATGCCGACGAAATCAATTATTCCAGTAAAATATTTTTTGACGAATTTGTGGAAGAGGATCACAAACGAATAATTTTAAAATATCTACTGATGAAGGTTACCTTTGCGAGAAGTAATAACAAAGGGTCGTAGTATTCTATAAACAATGCCGTCTGATGAAAAAAAAAAAAAAAACACGGTGTGATGAAATTTGTCGCGATGGATAAAAATAAAGTGTACTTGTGAATCAGATAAATTAATTTGTTTTAGTAATTCTAGTAATTCTCAAAAATGAGGTAGTGACTCAAAATACTGTTCTCCTAGTTCCTTGAAAAAAAAAAAGCTATTATATTGCGGACCATCTCGTCACACAAAAAAGACTGCAGTTGTTCTTCAATCGATCGGATAATGTTATTTAAACCGAAAAAAAACAAGAAAAAAAAAACACCGTTCAAGGCAAACCATTGCACTTTTATTAGCTGGCAACACGGTAAAATAAATTATTTTCCTCTCGTTTACATAGTGAACTATGGGCGCTTCGTTAGCGCGCATCACTCTGTTATTTTTACACGTTTGTATATTTGTTTCACTACCCATATACTATTCATTTATGATATTATGTTTTCATTCATGCCTTGGTAAATTTATTTTTGGTTATTCTTTCACGTGACTTCTTGCTACACAAAAGAATAAATTTTTCAAAACGACGCTTTTGTGCTACGGTACGAATGATGGCACCATTGTCGAAATAATTCCTTCCATTATTTTCACGCAGTACTCTACCGAAAACTTGTGTCCCTTAAAATGAACCTTTTTTGTTCGTTTTCATCTCAGGTACAGACGGAATACCAGGGCCTCAAGGACCACCGGGGATGAAAGGACTGCCGGGTAAGATAAAGGATCACTTAACTCGAGTTAATTAGTCCGAATTAATATTTATTCTTAAATATTTAATGCTAAAGTTTTCAACAATTAATGTTTCTCTGTTAACCCTTCGTGTGGACGAATCGAAGGGGACTTCTGAGGCAGATTAATAAGCCCCGTGAGAGGAATACGAAACGTTAACACCTCTATTAAAACGCTGGCGTTTGGTCAATACGAGCACCTAGGGATATCCTTGTGCTTTGGCACATGAAAAAAAATCGTTTCGGTGAAAGTTTTACGTATAACATTATTCTATGCTTCGGAACGCGTGATTCTCACAGCTATCTTCCTTCAAAATATGACTAAACCTGATGTGATCGTTGACAGCTTACGCAGGGTGCGGCAGACCCTGAACATTCTAACTAGTGTCTCTCCTCGGTCGATGAGAGTTCGGAATTAACCAGTAAGAACGCCGGAAATTGAATCACGAAGGGACGCGCGTGTACATGCTAAGCCACACCCTGTTTTTAGGCTGTCAGAGAATACAAGCGTCATCATGGACAAATAAAATGCCTGGTATGGTCGCTAACGGCTTAAGGGTGTTTCCACGTCAAAAATTTGCAATGATGGACTTGTTATATTTTTATATTTATTATAAAACGAAGTATGCTCATTTCCGCCACGTTTTTGGGCTATTTGCGAACTCCGTATAGCGAATTTTTTTCCGGAGATTTAAACGTTTGCAGCTCGGGGCGCGGAGATTCCCAAATCTTCGCTATGGTATTTCGCACGGCCGCCAATTTTACACCTAAACGTACACATCAAAACAATAATATTTCTTACTTCATGAAAGGCTCAGGACACGTACATTTTAGGTTAAACATTTTAGTAATATATTTCTATAGAAAATTAAAAAAAAAAACGCATTTCATGAAATAAACAGGTCTCGAAGACACGTTCAGAAATTATTTACCATCGGACTACTTTATATAAAGCGATTCAAAGTTCATATAAACAATCGTCTTAGAATGCATTTCTTGAATTTCCATGAAAGCAATTACTAGCTATTATTGTAGTTCTGTTAATGATGCAAAAACGCAGCTTATTTCTCTAAATGTGGCAAACTTGTACGTACATATAAAAAATATATTTTATTATATCTTATTTTTTTTCTTAGCCGTTTACAGTGACTTGAACCAGGGCTGGACAGTATCTTAGAGGTTATTTCAAGTATCTTTATCTCTGTTTCAAGATACGTCTGAAAAATGTATTTGTATCTCAGTAGTGCAATAGATTTAGAATAAATTGCTTGTATCGCGTTATTTTACCAGACATAGGTATATCGTTACATTTGTTGTCTTTTTTAAGATAAATTTAAGAGATAAAAAAACTCTTATTTGGTGCAAGTAGCTTCCTCATTTATAATAGAAACCCGCCCTATAACGTAACTGTGGTTTAAAAAAAGGTTACAGGCAAGAATAACAAAATCACTGCAACGAAACACGAATATAAATCTAATTGACCTGTGGACAGCATGACTATCTGTATTCTGCGATAGAGCAGCGCCGATGTACAGACTTCTTTGGTTGTTAAAAAGTTTCTTTGGAGTCGACGTCGTGTGGTAAATCCTCTATAACGAAGATAAGCTAGCCCCATCCTAGTAAAGGTTTGTTGTCGATTTTTTTTTATAACGACGTCACATGTTACGCAATATTTTACCATCACAAGCTTGTTCAAGTCCATGTAAACGGTAACGAGTGTTCAAAGAAACTAATAAATATATTTTTTTCCTATTATTTACGTGCAAGTTTTTCACATTGAGAAAAATGAGCTGCCTCTCTGCATTAATAACATTACTGAAATACTGCATACGCATGCTCTTTATATAATCGTAAAATCAGTTTAAAGAAGATTATTTTGATATATTTTGCGTCGTTTTATATAAAATAGCTTATTGCTAAATAATTTGTGAATGCGTCTGTAAAACGTGTTCATTTGGCGAGTTTTGTAAATTTGCACAAACTGCGTAAAAAGTTTCTTGGACCTTTTGGTGTGAAATGGACGGCTGTGCAATGTACCCTAGCGAACCCCGGGCAATATCTGCGCCTCGAGGTTCGAAACTTATACATCTCGAGAAGAAAATGAGCTACGACGTTCCCGTACAACTGAATGCTGCCCCCCCCCCCCTCCCCCAACCAAAGAACATGGCTTTAACACACAAGTTTCGCATAAATAAAAAACAATTATAACTCCGACCGTAATTGCATGATGTGACGGGAGAAATTCCCTGAAGGAACAAAGAGTGCAATCTCAGTGACTGCGGAGATACATTAAGGCGCTCGGCACTCATTCCGCCCCGCGTTCAATGTTAAGCTCTCAGTGACCATAGGTCCTCGTATTGGCGGTTTCAGGCATCTCTAGGTCTATTCCAATTGTGTTAACAAAAATAAGAAGAAAAAAGAAAACCGGAAAATTACACAGATTCTTATACGTGTTCCCCTCTATTGATTTAAATAACGTAGACTACTTCATCGTTTTTTTTGTTGTTATTTTGTCACTGCGGTCTCGCATAATTTCCTGTGCTTGTGACTTAAACGTTTACGGGTAGTATAAGATGTATACAACCGCGGACAACATAAGCTGGAAACAGTGCTTTGTGATTCTTTAATGTATCTGCTTTGAAAGAGCTGTGGTTCGAAATGGTCTTGGAATGCGAAGTTGAGATATCGACACTTCCGACTATTTGACAATTTGAGATGTAACGTACGGAGCTCGAGGGGACCGCTGACGCACAAAATGCTGAATAGGGTGTATTAGCTTATAGTCAGAGCCGTATATGTAGAGAGTTTGGTCAATGGGAGGCGCGGGCAGAGTCAGGGCGTGCGGCAGACTCGGAAAGAGGGCTCGGCATGCTCTCTTGACCAACTAGAAGCCGAAAACAGTCCTCTAGCGGTGGTAGCGAGAAACAGTTCTGATCAAAGGTCTATGTTCGTATATGGTTTTAATGTGTGCGTAAGAGTGAAGTGTAGTAACTCTTCGTGGTTGAAAATAGGGTGCACGTGTTGTTTTCATCATGATCACGCAGAAAGATGTAAGAAATGAATGCGCCGCTCAACTCCGTTTTGCGCGGAGAGAATATGACCACTCGGACGGCAGATTCCCGGCCCTCGGCGTTTGGCGTACGGATTATGTCGATCGTTCCGCTAGACGCACTCTTCTACTATCATTTTGAATGAGCGTGATTGAAACATCACGTGTACCATATTTTCAGCCATCGAGAGTTACTCCAATGCAGTTATGAGGTTTGTTTCTCGCGACATCCGCAAGGGTATTATTTCCGGCTCCTGGTTGGTCACATTCGAATTTCTGAAGACGCCCTGGAACACGCCCAGCCCGCTTTTGGCCAATGGCGCCTCCTCATTTGTCTTTTATACTTCCCAACGAATGGCCAAACTCTCTACATATACGGCTCTGCTTATAGTGTATGCCGGGGTTACAAATTTTTTAAAAAAGTATTTAAAGAAAATGGAAAAACACTTGCGCTTTCGTGTATTATGGATTCAGAGCGCAGCTCTTGAGCTATCTTGATTTTCCCCACATACTGGTTCTTGAACTACAAGTCCTCTCCCAGACCTTGATTTTTATGAAGAAAGGAGTGCATGATAGTAAATTTGTGTGTCTCGGGACTTAAATTTTCCCGCTAAATTTAACCGGGAAACTGAAGGAATAGGGAGTTTTCGTAGATAGTGTTGGCCGTCCCGTAACGCTCTCCGCAACCCGATACGATACCCGGAACTATACAATCAAGGTCAACGGAGCGCAGGCGTGGTAGTGTCTTCTTCGTCGTGGAGGGCTCATGGGAGGGGGAAACGCGGTCTGCGAAAACTCCCCATTGTATTGTCAGGTGACGTCGATTTCCCAAAGTGAAGTTAGCGGGGGAAACTGGATTGGTGTCAAGGTCATAAGACGTCAATTTTCCGCTAAATTTAGCGGGAAAATTAAATTGATGTTTTGGCTACAAGATGTGAATGTTCCCACTAAATTTACCTGTGAAATCATGTTCACCTATAGGTCACGTGCCGTCTATTTCCCAAGGTGTATATGTCACATGACGCCACTTTCCCGCCAAATGTAGGGGGAAAACTGAATCGGGATATAGGTGACGTGACGTTAATTTTTTCGCTAAATTTAGCAAGGAAACAGAATTGTTTTCTATGTCCCGTGACGTCACGTAACGTGACATCAATTTTCCCCCTAAATTTAGCTGAGAAGCTGAATTCGTGTATATGTCTTCTGATATCTGCACGTCAAAGACCCCAGGTTAGCGGTTGCACTGCACTGGCTTAATTTCTCATCTACAACTGGGAGACAAGTCGCCCGTTGAGGTAGACTAAGTTCTAGGTTGTATAAACATACAAACACCCCAATCTTTTTCCCTCGTGAAATCAATTTCTCTGCTACATTTCGCGGGAAATGCGCAGTTACGCCGACGGCAACGCGGGCACCGCCATTTGCGGGTGTGGGCGCCTAAGAGCTGCGTTTTTAAAAAAGTCAACACTGTTAAGGCGTTTTGAACTACCAAGTATTTATTGCTATTATCATTTTGTCGCCTTCTTGGTGATATAGTTGATGAGTATAGTTATACATGTTTCGGCAACATCCGCGTGTGTGTTTTGCAGGCCTTCCTGGATCTCGGGGGAAAAGAGGGCTTCCAGGCATCCCCGGCACCCCAGGTACGTAAACCAAATAATATGAGACTACAGTAAAGACACACACGAAGGCATTATTGTTTGCTTCCGTCTTTGCACTTCGGACACTAAATCAAGGTAGTTTCTGTGTTTGATCAGCTTGGGTTTACCTTACTATGGCCACAGAGATTTTCAGAACCGACGGGCGGGCCTCATTGCGTAGATTCTAGAGCGTGTTAATTTCTAATTTACGATTGCGTTCACGGTTGTTTTTTGTCGTTATGCCTTCTTCAACATATTCATCGTTCAAAACCGCAACATCACTGGCAGTGGAGGAATATAAGGACTCACAGAACTCGCAATGTCCCGACTTTATTAAGATGTCAGCGAGTATACAGACCAAAAACCGACGGTTCGATATTGGTACGTATATCGTTTGCCACTTTCTTTTCTTTACAGGAATTCCTGGAATAAACGCTTGGACTGTTGAGAGCAAGATTCCGACAGACACCGAACAACTACTTAGTAAGCTGCGTACCATAAATGATTAAGATGGCAGTGTGTTGCTTGAACCGCATTCTTTATTGTGGCTTTGAAAATTATCCCAAAACATTTAGCGGCGTGTTTTATGCACAAGACGGCCACAGTAGCGTGATGCATATGCGTGTAGGTTCCGACCTAAAAGGGCAAACACCAAATTCAAACCCCGTTTTTCGTCTTTGTATCATGCTATTCGAGTACCGGCACCTAGCTAACTGCTTTCAGTTGGCGCGATATTATGATAGAAAATACGATGGTTCAGTTGTATTGCATGTGTAGGCGCCATAACAACATGGGCGGCTTTAGATTATTTCGGGGAATAGTTCCAAATAATTCATTATATCTGGCGCCATACCTTAGTGCATACCTGAGCCAGCATCCTAACGCATAACTTAGCCACTGAATTCACTCAAAAATTTAATCAAGAAATTTAAGAATTTTTTAAAATTATAATAGAGTCTTTAATCTGCCGACATTTCGGAGAGTATTTTCTTTCCGAGACGCACAAATGGGTTAACAGAAATGGCTGACAGGAAGGAAAGACTCTTTCCAAAACGGCTGTGCAATAAAGTCGCCATTTTTGATGAAAATAATCCCTGGAGAAGGGGAACAAGAGGGACAAAGGACAAACACAAATCTCCAAACACAGCTAGGTGATTGGTGCGCGACCGAAAAAATCCGCCTGGTCCGGGTATCTGACCCGGGACCTCTCCATTACAGGTGGAGCGCTCTACCAACTGAGCTAACCAGGGGTTAGACATCAGTAGAGCAAACGGGTTTTATCAGCCGCCACCAGCCTAACACCATCAAGTGGGAAGCTTGCAATTTTAAGGTTATGATTATAATGCAATTAAATGCAAAGGTGCAAGCGAGCTGGACAGTAATGATGAAAATAATCCCTGGAGAAGGGGAACAAGGGGGGCAAAGGACAAGGTTTGGAGATTTGTGTTTGTCCTTTGTCCCTCTTGTTCCCCTTCTCCAGGGATTATTTTCATCATTACTGTCCAGCTCGCTTGCACCTTTGCATTTAATTGCATTATAATCAAAGTCTCCATTGTTACTCAAATTGTTTTTACGCCAGTGTGACATCTAAGATAAGCAAAAATGAGAACACGGCAAATAAATCAATAAGTAATATTCAGTCTCCTCTGGCTAAATTGTATTGTCTTCCGCTTGTCTTTCGGGAATAATTCTGGCGACATAAAAGTCATTTTATAATACGGATTCATTAGCGCTCTGCGACCCTGGTACACCTGTGCAAATTTTCTTCGTATGTAGCCTGTTTGAAGTATCAGTAATTTAGTTGCAACGAGGAAACATTTATATGAAAATGGTGTGTTAAATTTTACTTCCGTAGTTTTCGTCTATATACTTAATAAAAAAGGAAGACATTATTTATTCTGCTGATTAATAAAAGCCATGTTTGCTGAAGTAATTTCTTAATCTTAACTGTTAATTACGTTTTGACTTCTTTTATTTTGACTTTTGAGAATGACTATGTCACCAAAAGGAAGCGGAGCAAATTTCTGGTCAACAATGCATTACGCAGATCTAAAACAAAAGAAGCGATATTTCACTTAGTGTTTGTTCTTCGACAATATATATTCCAATGAAAGTGTATTGCGCTAATCTAGACTGTACACGGTAGAATATTCACGTTATTGATATACGTATTTAGTAAGGATGCCCTCTTTGGATGCTTCTTCGAGTGACTTCGCGCGGTTAATGGAAAAATAAAATATGGTAAGGAAGTTGCAGAAAGCAAGAATGGAATTTTACGAAGTTGCTTGGGAGCAACATACATCTTGAGGTTCATCCGTGTCGCAACAAGTATAAGGCAGTGAAGACACGGCGGCCTCACGGCATCCATTCTCAAGATACAAAAAAGAATAAAACGGGATGAAAAAAAAAAAAGAATTTTACTGCACTGCCCTTTTCTTGATATCTTTAGCATTAATGAAAAGTCGGAACTTAATGTCATAAAACTGACAAAAAATCTTAAAATTGCAAACACCTTCAGGGTTATATTTGTTAATGATGAACTGGTGAGGTAAACACATTTGATTAGAGCATACTTGATGTGACGACAAAGATTTTTTTAACGTTTTCAGATTTTAGATTTTCGGAACGTGTAAGTAAAGATACAGTTTTCAAAAGTATTGTTAACCGGGACAAAATTCAGCAAGCAGAAAAGCGTCACTTACAGCATTGAGTCGTGGCAGTAACTATATTGAACAAAACACTGGGAGTCGTCCAGTCATTATTAGCCTAAGCCACCTGTGAGTGGTTTTATTTTCTTTCCTTGATACTGTTCATTTGAATCTAAGCATTTATAAGAATGTTCCCAAGTGCGTGCAAAGAGATCGTATGTTGGCAAAACGTTTGTATGCCAATTTTATTAAAATAACAATATTTGTACAATTTTTATGACGACTATGATACCTCAGACTTAACAGGTGTGCATATATTGAATTCACTGCATGGTACTGAATCATTCAGTGCCTTATCAGAACAATAATAGAACTGTATGGTTTTATATATGCATGGCGTTTATAAACGCGCATTATGTTTTTGCGTCGAAACAATAACAGTTCATAAAAAATGAAGAAAAACGAGTTCAGATCTTCACCTCAACTCAAAAACGAAACAGGTGCTCATAATATGTCATCAATTTTATGTCCTTAATATTCTTCATAGCCACGAATTTGGATGTCACAGAGCACGTGCTGTGCTTCGGAAATTAGTAGCGCTCGGTAATTATTATAAGCGCAGCGATTGAGCTTGAGGCACAATCAGAATTCATATCAATACCTTAATTACAGCCGAGGCGAGTGATCACGCGATGCTTGTGTCCAATAAATTAGCCTAATTTAAGTTTTTTTTCTCCGGAGTGGTCTACGCCGACGGCATCACTATATAACTACTCGTAGGGCTATACGCTAGGCTAATGGTACGAAATAAATAATGAAAAAAAATCGACCTCCTTTCTTTTTGAAATTACATCTTTACAAAAGACGTTACTCACTGGCGTTACGTGTGGGTATACTTGTGTCATACTTCTGCAGGAATATACATCTGTGAAATGAATAACGTTCAAACTAAATGTCGGTAGTGCCCTTTGAAACACCTATTGACACGCTTCATGTCGTACTACATTGCCGAAAATTAAAAAAAAAAAATAAACACGGAGAGATTTTTTTATCGCCACGTCGAAAAATAATACAAAATTGTAAGTGTAAGAAAGGCTTGCAATATGTAGGACGCTGCACGTTATAATGAGCCAGAAAATGTTTAAAGGGGTGTATAAATACAGTTTTTTTTCCTCTAGGTTGTTTATTTTTGTGAATAAGGCTGGATAACTGATGCCTTTTGTTTACCATATGAACAAAAGGTTACGTGGGCAGCTCATCATTATTACTCTGCACTATGCGATTCCTGAACATAGTGAGTGATTCGTCGCCCATGAGTCAGATGGCATTTTGAAATGCTCATCGTTGAACTGTGTTAAACTGCAATTTTTTTTCTTTACTTTCTTTCCTTTTGGCGTTTCCAGTACTATAAGCACAAAACGGCCGCATCATCAAGTACCACAAGACAAAAAAGGAGACATGAAACAGCGATGCACCGGTTGCGATACCACTAGATAATAAACTCTAGTATAGTTAACGCTTTTTTTTTTCATTTCCAAGCTCCACTTCTTCTCTACACCTTACATTACGTCTAGGGCTGAAACAAGTCATTAAGTAGAAAGGTTCACTTCGATAGTTGAAGATAGCGCTAAAAGTAAAATAAAAGAACTGCGTACGACGCTATTAAATTTATATAAGAAAGAATGAGTGTTAACATGAAAAAATTGCACGTCAAGTTCGGCAGGATCCGGTGCAGGACTTACATAAGATGAAAACGTGAATTACGGCTTCATAAAAAGTCATGTTTCCGTGCCATAAACACTATGGTTCGACATGTTTATGGTACGAATAAACTTGCAGTGCGATCTTACATTGTATACGCCGAAGAGAACCTTTGAGCTAAGCACTAGCAGATCTCTAAGGCTATTGGTTCACGATAGAAGATTTGGTCGTTTGGTTACTTTATTTTTTATTGAGTTAGCGTGGATTGTATCCTCTAGCAAACTTCTCGAGCTTTGATTACTTATGAACTTTGTGGATGAGTATCTGCTTCTAAGAGCATGACCACGCTACGCCGCCCTCTTGCAATGGTACGAGGTTCGCCCGCTGCACACAGATGAAGCATCGTGGTGGTAACTTTTTTTACTTGAAGTCTGGGAACACAAGAAAAACAAAAACATACTGTCCTCCATTTTATGCCTATCAGTATAACACCTTTCGCGCCATAAAACTGCCGCCTTTTGACGGCCAAGTTTTAGGGTGTCGTAAAAGCCGAACACCGTTGTCACGCGTGGCGTTGCTGAACAACCCAGGCGATTAATCATGCTCGTGTTTCAAAATGTTGCAGTCGATAAGTTGTTATTATTGCAAAAATGTATAAAGTAAAGCACTTCACTTTTCTGGCAAGACCTGGTCGGCGTTTCACGGTGACTGCTTTTTTGTTCGTCGTCTGCAATTTAGTATCTATTATGCAGGTCTCTAATTAGTCAATACCGAACCTCCAGCGCGAAACTCTTCTTTTAGAGAGTGGTCTGGCTAAACGTACCTGATCAAAGCTCTCAGTGTAGAGCTGCACTAAATATTTCGAATTCGCTAGTTATGATAATATCTTAAGAATGAAAGTATAGAAACATTAAGAACGTACACCGACGACAACACTTTTTCTAAAAGCAACGATGGTTTCATTGCTATTTCAAAACGTCGTTGCAATTTGAAAGAGTGTGGCCGTCCGTGAACGTATTTAATGTTTTTATTCTTTCGTTTTAAATTATTCATTAAAACAATGTGCACGAAATAACTGATGTTAATATCTCGGTGACATTCTCGTCCATGTTATGTTACAACTATGTCAGCAGACTCAAGAAGCAATTCCGAATGAGTAAAGTCACTCATCTTGCTAGAGTTGTGCGATCGTCTGACTACATTTTATTCGCTCTGTGACGGAAATGAATACGAAGATTTGAACAGAAGATTGTCATATTGCGAAATAAGACAGTCCGTGTACATTGATTAATCAATTAATTAGCCATTAAAACTTTGTAGCGCTGTAGTGGTTGCCATGTAAGCTGCTGCCTATGACATCCCCACAAACTATAATGCTATTTTTCATTTTCTACGCAATTATTTTGGCCATTATTCGGTGCAACATAAGGTTAACAATCTGTATATAGGACCTAATCGTTGTCTTTTATAATGTTTGGCCGTGCATGTGCCGAAGTGTAATTGAAGATAGAATGCTGGCACTAATGTAGCTAATCTTTTACATAAAACAAAATTAAACAAAATATACATGCATATTTTCACCTAGCCTACCAAGCCCCGAGTTGGATCAGCGCAAGCTCGCTTTTTTCACCACGCTACTTCTTTTATTAACTTATACTAAAATAATAACGCACTGATTTGACTAACTTTAGCAGGAGCAAAGAAACGTTAGGCAGAGAAGAGCTCAAACTCTGCTGATTTGGTCGCGCTCAAAAGTAGGAAGGAGTAGTGCTCTGAATGGGGAAGAGAGGGATAGTTTGTGAAGTGTAAAAATTACAAAGAGTTTCGATCTTGTTTAAATGCAGTTCCACCGTCCATTGTGGGCTCGGACACCGTGCAAACGTTTCACGTGGAAGAAGGAAAGAATTTCCAGCTCACGTGCAGCGCCACCGGACAACCACGGCCAGTGGTCACATGGAGAAGGACGGACGGGGCGGCTATTTACGGAAACAGGTGGCACGGTAAGTTTCCCTTATTCTGCGTCAATTCAAATACAATTCAAACCAGTATCTTTGCAGGTGGTGCACAACGTCCCACTTGGCTTCTGAAGAGTGCACTTGCGACAAATAGATATTGCATAAAATGACTTCCGCTATTTTAGAGTGCAGCTCTTAGGCGCCCGTTTCCGGCTTGAGCGACGTCGCCGTCGGCGTAACCGCGCGTTGTATTATAGGACGTTTTACATAATGACATCACATGCGACTTCACGTGTGACGTCACAAGGGTCTCGAGGGAGGAGGAGGAGAAGGAGTGAATTTCTTTCGCTAATTTTAGCGGAAAAAGTTCCCCGCTAGATTTAGTGGAAAAATTTCCCCGCTAAATTTAGCGGGAAGTTTTCCTAGAAATTTAGCGGAAAATTTCCCCGCTAAATTTAGCGGAAAAATTTCCCTGTTAAATTTAGTAAAAATATATTCCCAGAAATTTAGCGGAAAACTTTCCTCGCTATATTTAGCCAAAATTTTCCCGCAAAATTTAGCGGAAACATTTTCCTAGAAATTAAGCGGAAAACGTTCCCGCTAAATTTAGCAAGAAAATTTCCCCCTAAATTTAGCGGGAAATTTTTCTAGAAATAGCGGGAAAATTGCCCCCCTAATTTTAGCAGAAAAATTTCCCCGCTACATTTATCGGGGAATTTTTACCGCTGAATTTACCGTGAAATGTAGAGAAAATTTCTCGCTAAATGGGAGGGGAGAGGAGGACGGGAAAGAGGGGCATACCCTACCCTCCGTAAACTCCTCTCCTCCTCCTCAAGAGCTGCGCTCTAATTCAGCATCACAGGGAGTTGTAAACGTCTCTAATTTTTTTCACTCGCGAATTTACGCTGTGCTAGAAAAGAGTGTGATTACGAGTCTCCTGAGCCTGTCCGAGCGTGCTGCCTAGCACGCCCCCCCCCCCCCCCCCAAAAAAAAAAAAAAAAAGAAATGGAATCCCCTTACAACACCGACTTCGTGAATCGAAGGTCACGAACTGCTCAAGAAAACTTTATTACTTATTCTGTAATTACGAGTAGTTACACTCGACGAAAAAAAACAGCGATCAGTTACTTTATAACTCTACATATACTGGAGCCACTGTCCTCCTGATTCCTTAGGCCCTAAAGGAATACGGAAAAAGCCTACAGCTCGTTCTGTTCATCCGTGGAAACCGTTTTTTGTGTAAAATATGTTATAAAGTCTTCGTATGCCCGAGTCCTGCTAGAACTAAAAACAGAAACGACCGATACCGAACAAGCCCCAGGCACGTGAAGCATGCACGCGAATGTCTTGCAGTCTCCCGGTGCTCGTGAATAAGCACGACTGATTTCAAGCCTGCCAAATCTAACTTCGCGTGCCTGCAGCACGTGTTTGAGGGTTGTCGGTGTTGGTTGTCTCTGCTCGGTCGCCCTATACTCCGTTCACCTAGGGTGCCTACATGTCTGTCTGTCTGAAAGTTAAGACATCCATTGTTGCCCTCAATGCACCAGCGCGTGACGCTCTCGCGCACTCAGTGCGTGACTTGAGCGGTAAAATGGAGTCATGCTACTTGCATCAGCAATCGAGTAATACTAATACCTTGGGTGTCGAACGTGATGAATATTTTTCTTCTTTTACTGTAGACATCGAAGATAGAATCGAAGCAATAGATCAAATGAAACCAAAATTTTCTAAGGGTATTGATGTCTTACCCACTTTTATTATCAAAGGTTCCTGTGCTATATTTTCCCCTGTTCTGTCATATTTTCAACTTATCACTTAAACAAGGACTTTTTCCTGGGCTGTGGAAGTTCGTCATTGTTGTTCCTGTATTAAAAGGCGGCGATTCTTCTTTAGCTAGTAATTATCGTACAGTGTCATTATTATGTGGATTTGCCAAGGTTTTTGAGAAAGTAGTTTATAAGCGTGTTTATATTTACCTGAAGACGGTAATATCTGATGAACAACTTGGCTTTTGAAGAGGTAGGTCTGTAGAGTCCAATTTGTGTTCGTTATTAAGTTACACCGCACCAATAGTTAGTCGTAGAGGTCAAGTTGACCCCATCTATCTAGACATGTCTTAAGCATTTGACTGCGTTAGGCACGTTTTATTGTTGATCAATCTGGCCTCAGATGGTTTCAGCCCCCATTTGTGTAGATGGTTTCATAGCTTCTTGTGTGATCGTCACAATTCTGTTCGTGTCGATGCCATCTTATCCGAACAGTTTATTTCAAAGTCTGGCGTGCCGCAGGACTCAATTCCTGGCCCGCTTTTGTTCCTGTTGTTTGTAAATGACATTGTTTATTGTGTTAGCAATGCTAACATTCTTCTCTTTGCTGACAACGTTAAGTTATTTCTAAGTGTGAAGTCACTATCCGACTGTTCTCTTCTCCAAGCTGATCTCAGTCGCGTTTCGAGATGGTGTTTAGAAAACAGCTTGTTGCTTAACCCCTTGAAATCCAAATCAATGGTGTTATGCAGAAAGCGTGATGTTGTTTGTTCTGTATATTACCTGGATGGCGTATTAGTTACTCCAGTCTCCATTTTAGGGACCTTGGAGTGCTTATTGACTGCTCAATTTCTATCAACAATTATGTCTTCGCTACAGTAAATGCAGCGTTGAGGACATTAGGAATGATTTCAAGAATTTGTCGTCAATTTTCATCTCCCTGTTGCTTGCTACTCTTATTTAAGCGTCTAGTTCAATCGCGACTTGAATTTGCCTCAGTCATTTGGAATCCATTGACGCTGTCGCAAGAGCTAGCTATTGAAAGTGTAAAAAAACGAATGGTAAGAATTTTATATAACCTCTACATTGGAATGAGATGTTCTTTTCACTCCGAAACATTGCTTCGTGAATTTTCGCTGCATAAATTGGCCTTGAAAAGGCAGAACAGAGATTTTTTATTCCTTCAAAAATGTGTTCATGCAGGGTGAATTGGGCGGCTTTATTACAAACTATTGAGTTTCATGTTCCCTCTCGCCCGAGTCGAAACATTTCGAGTTTTTAACCATCTTGCTTGTCCGCTGTAATCCCATTGTCAAGGATGCAAATTGCTTATGATTAAAAAAAAATTAACCTTGACATCTTTTTATCCACTCAGGAGTTTATGTTAAATCTACGCGACTGGATGTCTGTGAACTAATCAATAATCAATGTTTGCATTATGATAATGTTGCATGACTTTTATTGATTCAACTTTGTTGTTTCCTGTATTTTTAGGTTTTACTCCATGTATGTTTAGAGCACCACACTGTAAATCGAGAGGTTGTTTGTGGCACGAGAAATATAAAACAATTTATTAATTTATTATTATTATTATGTCTCGTGGCAGCAGCTTTGACTGTGTGACTTCTCACATTGTCAAAGAAACAATAGAGAGTTAAAGAATGTTTTATGTGCAATCTTAATAGTTTAACATGTGTTCCATTTTTCTCGACAGAATCCTACGTGGAAGACCGCGTGCTCAACCTCACCCGAATCTCCCGAGAAGAGATGGGAGGTTACGTGTGCATAGCTTCCAACGGCATCCCGCCCACCGCAAGAATGGACGTCTCGCTCGAAGTCAGGTGTAAGAGAAGACGGCTTTGCTTTTTACTATGATGTTCCAGGCCGTAAATTTATCATTGTGGAAAAGGGAACTGCACATAAAATATTCTATATATTTCACACAAATACTCAGCTTGTAATATTCCCGATGTTTGTCAGATGGGCGAAATTCCTGATCATGATAGCGAATTTCTAGTAAAAAAGTTAATGCAAGCATCATTATCTCGCACGAGCATTAAATGTAAACAACTTGATTCAATCAATATATTTTTTTAAATATTTAGTCATCGTACTGTATTTGTTACTTTACTTCTTAAATTTGATGATTTGTTACTTTACTTGTTAAATTAGATCATCACACATATTTGTTGATTCTGTCCCTGCATGAAAGAGAACCAGTAAGTTTTAAATTCGATTGCACTACCCACAAGAAACTGAAATTGAACACTCTGGGACTTCTAGACACAGAGCATGCATTTCTACCGATCATAATTATTGTTTTTGATCAGTTATATCAATTAGGACCATGTATCAATTACAGGTTGTAATTGTCTATATATTTATCAATAAACTGGATTATCTGTCTAATGTAGTTCAATAAAATGCTAATCTGTTGCGGAACAACGATATAACAACATGCGTACACAATAGATAATTACCGGGATTCCTACTCTTTCAGCTATTCAAGAAGAGTATTTTTGTTTACTGAAAGAAAATCTATTTAATTTAACTACAAATGTTTTTGCATTTATGGAAATGCAACAGGTAAATGGCTGAAGTAGAGGAGAGGGCCGAAAAAAAATGTATGCACTCTTTTACTGACATCCTGTTGCCAGCCAGTACGTACTACTTAATTAATTAAGAAACGTGAGATATGTTAAAGACACGTAGAAATATTTACTTTCTTAAAATATGAGACAGCGGACAAAATAAAAAAAAAGTGCGACGGTTTTCTGATTTTAGATATGCCGCTTACAGCAGGCAATAGGAATACGGAAAGCAAAACTCAATGATAGAAATTGGTATGGCTCCTGTAGGACCTTGGATTGTGATAGCTACTCTATATTGTTCTCAAATTTAGGTGTAAAACATTAGCTGTTGGGAATTTAGATAACATGGCGTCCCGCGGGTCCGAAATTCTTGCCAGTCACTACAATCTTAACGTTTAGTATAAAGCAAAATGACGTTTTGGTCTACTTTTGACTAATTATTGAGTGAAGAAATTACTCAGTAACTAAGGCAATAATGTTCCAGTTAATCGAATAATTTTATATCATGGTTATTTAATATTTTCTCACATGAGGTATTCAGGCGATTTTAGTAGTGTCACACGTTTTCGAGTGACTCAAGTGAAAGGTATACTGTCCGTCGTTAACTTTCTTTTCGTACGACTGATAGAGATCACACGAAGGAGGAAGATGCGCTCAAGACATAAGTAAATGGAGTGCCACAAACCATCGCAAGATAATCAACGAGTTGTAGTAATTGCATTGCTGACAAGGAGGGAATTGAAAATTCGTCTGCACCAGTAACTCCCACGCTATAAACATTCCCCTGTGCCCACGACAGGTCTAATAATAAACAGCGCACAAAACGTCGGCAAAAGAAAAAAGGACGTTGGCCAACGCCTATGCGCAGTAACGTTGGCCGGCCAAGGGTTAAAGTACCATTTTCTAATTTTTCGATTTATTTCTTATTTTTTTTTTGTTTTATTTTTTATTTTTCGATTGTTTTTCTTTGTTTTTTTTAATTTATCGATCTAGCTTGTACATATTTTCTTCCTTTTCATTTTCTTCTTTATTTCCTATACCTTGTCTTCAAGTGGCGTTCGATTTTCGTGGCTTTTTTTTCCTTCTTTTCTCTTCTGTCTAAATAAATCAGTTGGGAGTCAGCGCTCTATGGTTCTACTGTCCTTTTCTCTTTTGCCGACGTTTTGTGCGCTGTTTAATATTTGCGATGTACCAACTAGCTCAAATTACCACTTTACCACGACAGGTCAGTCATAACGTGCCTTGATTTGAGAGCGTTTCCAGCTGAATGATCCTGGTCACGTGGTTTATTGCCCGCGTTTGAAATACGCATACGAGGAGGAGGCGAGTAGTATCTATCGTTTCCACGCGTCTCCCAGCTTCGCCCATCCTCTCTGTTCGATATCATCTTCGCCACGTCGGCGACGAAAGGATGCCTTTTAGCAAACTGCGCTGGAGGCTTCCGTCATTAAAATTGCAAACACTCTTTAGATATTTAGAGCTAGGTTATTTAGGGAGGGGCTACTCTATAAGGAAGATTGTCCCTGATTAGCTCGCCAAGTACGCTGCGGGAAAGTATAGTTTCGCGTCTTTTACACGTCGGTGTAGTTTTTGTTATTCGTATCCACAAAAAAACAAATGACAGGAAAATGTACAAATAGTTTGCACATTTTTTAAAGACCTTTTTGCACCTATTAACCTATCTTTTTCAATTCAAGTATGTTCTTGAAGTGTCAAAGTATTCATGGAAACGTTAGCATAGGTCGCTGAACGCTGTATGCTGTCCTTGTTAGGCAAACGAATATAGTCCTACTTTTCATTTTCATTTGTTGTCGAGCAGCGATGTCTATTTCATTATATATTTCTTCTTGCATTGCGTTGGAGCTGCAAGAACAACGGAATATGGGAATAAACTCCAATTCTATATTGCAACGATGATGATATCATTAGCAGAGAGGGCAATAGAGAATATGACGGATCACGCAAAGGATTTATGGAGGCCGGTCCAGCACGTGCTCCCTGGCGCGAGATAGTCGTTCGCGCCAGTGCCCTATCGCCGTCGCCGCCTCCCTCACAGTGCTCTCCACAAGGAAAGCGGCCTACCCAGTCGCTGCACTTGAAGACTCGAAGAACACACACTGAGGAAGACACAATGAAGAACAACGGACAGCTGCCCACAATATTATTGCCTAGATCCACTTGAATGCGCCATGTCGCGTTAAAAATAAACGGCTAGGATTAAAATTAGTTTCGCTAACTTCCTATTTGAAATAATTTTCTACTCGCGTATCGACCATTCAAATATCTGTACGTTGCATCTATGTCCACTGGGCTGTGGGATGCGCTCTGAGCTCGCGCCGTAAGTCTCTTCTCCAAAACATCGAACGGCGCGTAGGCATATACAGCCCTTTCACGCGTCATTTCTCGCCCAGAAAACGAGCTTTCGAAAGTTCTGTGCTCGCCAATGTAAGAGTTACGAAAATCAAATATATTCTCAAGATAATACCTCCCACTCCGCTTAATTTCAGTAGGCAGCGTGCCTACAGCAGAAAATTAATCGCTAGCGGCATGGGCACTTCGCGTCCGAGAGAACGCACGCGGACCACGCCTTGCACGCAGTCCCGCGTTCACACGGCGCTGAGAGAGAAAGCCGCACACGGCGTACCGAGATACCGGATTCGCCGAGGCAGCAGAGACGGCTGTCTACGCTGTCTTGACGAGTGCCCACGACGATAGATGCGGCAGCCAGTCCCTTTTATTCAAAGGAGAATACCCCGGAGGCTGCCTGCCTCCAGCCGTTCCAACTACGCAAAGTTGTCGGCACCAAGGTCATTAGTTGGGTTCTAGAGGAGTGGTGGTATATGAATTTGCCCGTATAATTACTGTTAGCTTGTAAAGATGAGGGCGTGTCAAGTCTTGGGCGCCTTATTACCGCTTCGCAGCTGATGCTCATTAGCCGATAACAACGTCGAAGAATGGATCACGAACCCACGCCCTGCCTTCGTCAAGCTATCACTGACTGTAGTCATTTAAAGCTCAAAAGGGGTACGGGACAAAATGTTGGTGATTCTTTTTTTTTTTTCTAAATATGGCCTATCAAATACAAATACCTCAGAAACGTTACCTGTCGTTGCATGAAAAAAGGTGAGAAAATGTGTTTGAAAAGCAAATTAAATAAACAAATTTGACCTAGCGGATGCTCCTGACGCTTGGTTAGAGGGACCTGTCGTCATTGGACTAAATAACCCAGATTGAAGAAAAGGTCCAAGTCAAACCATGGGGGGTGCTTGCAATTTAACGGCGGATGCCTCCTGTGGCGAATAGTCGCAAGTGCGCATGCGCTGCGCTTATGCGTGGCGAGGACGAAAGAAGGAGGAAGGGCGGAGAAGATTGCAGACGATCAACGCTTTCGGCACCTCGTCGCAGGATAGTATTTCAAATACGGCTAATGAACCAGATGACCCCCGGTTGAGCAGTTAGAACACTCTATAATCCAGGCCCTCTACGTTGGACCCTTAAGAGCAGTGCTGCGCCAAGAGAGTACGGTGCGTACTAGTGTATACAAATCAGGCCTGTACGCGAGTACGATAGATTGGAAGGTCGCCACCGCCGATGAGTGGGATAGGCTGTGTTGCGTCGGTAAGCTTTACAGAGCCGTTCCCGGGTTGACGAAGATGACGGCCGGGCGGTCGTCGCCTTCAAAACAGATTGTTTGCTTCGGTGGACAGATCAAATGTTCTGTAGCAATCAATGCGTCATTCATCGCAAACCAGAAAGATGTCGACGCTACCCGTTGTATAAGAGCCCGACGGCACATGGATCAAACAGAACGTTTTCGCCTAAGCTCGGGATGGGTCGCACCATCTCTTCCGTCCTCAACGAGCATTGCGCTGCATTCCTGTTTACTTTGTGCGCTTACTACGAGACGGTGTACTATTGTGCGGCTTAAGGCTTAGGCAGCAGCGTGGTGTATCGAGTATCATAAGACGCCGGTGCTCTGGACTTCCAGCTTTCGAACGACGACGAACTACCGCAGCTGCCCGCAGCACTCGTCCATCCCACTCGTGTCGTATCCCACGCTTGTTCGGCAATCATTTTCGTAGTAAGGACATTATACTTCGAAAGAAGCTCAAAGGTGCTAAGTAGTACGTGAACCAAACAACGGCATGGCTCTACCGAATAACCGCGTCGTTTGACAGCAATCTCTCTACAAGCAGGTCGGTGCCGACGTAGCTGACTGACACAGTTATCATCGTAATTATCTTCGTGTTGAATTTGCATAAACCCCATTTCGAAAGTGTGCCCTCTGTTGGACGTTGCGGAAGCCCTGCACAAGGGCTGAAAGAAGTACCGGCTTTTTGGGTTTGATTGCGCCCCGGCTGCTCGAGCCCTTGTGCTATGAAAGCACAAGTCGAAGCTATCGTTCGCGCCAGTTGCACGTTCCGTGGTGTCAGATGATCCACCAGTAAAGGTAGGTCAGATTTGTTTTCATTCGGCAGCTGACTTCCGAAAGGGCTCATTCCACAAATCCTACCGCTGGTAGCCTGCAGCGTGAGCCCTCCGCGAAGGCGGTGGCGGCGGTGGAGATGGTTCGGTAGTGCGGTCATTCAGTCCTCGGGTACCTCAACAAAGTGAGGTTGTAAAGCGTTGACAAAACTAAGAAAACAAAGCACATAGCTACGATACGCTTGGCCCCGAGAAAACTGATGACGTGACTGGTGCAACCTGGAGCGAGAGATATCCCGACAGGTATTACGCACTCCGATGATTGATATTGAAGCGCCCGCCAAAGTCCGGCATTAAACAAAAATAAATATAGCCATCGCCTAAAAAACAAGTGTTCGTTTACCATTTACAGGTACTATAGATCCTGTTCGACTTCTGTCTGAACGTATTCCTGATCTTACAAGCCTTAATTAAGTGTGCCTTTAATTAACGCAGGACGCGTGGCGACTTTCGAACATCTCATCATCGTTCTGCATGCAGACAATGAAGAGTGCAATAATAAACGTCAAGAAGGCTTAAAAACGAATCAGAAGGCAATGTGCACGAGCATAGTAAACGACGGCCTGAGTTTCCCAAGCTGTCATTGTCAATAATAAAGTGTAGTCGGATATGTGCGTTCGATCATTCGCTGTCGCCATCTGCAGTCGCGCCCTTCATTCGCATCAAGCAATGGGCCGTCGGCACGGAGATCGGCGGCTGGGCGTTGCTCGAGTGCGTGGTGGAGGCTTTCCCACCGGCCGTGAACACCTGGATGACCGGCACGGGGCGCCTCATCGAGCACAGCCCCAAACACGAGATCAAGGAAGTGGAGGAGGGCTACAAGGCGCTCATGACACTCAACATCAGCAACATCGAGTCCGAGGACCTGGGATACTACAGCTGCGTGAGCCGCAACTTGCGCGGTCAAGCCTCGGGGCAGCTGTCTGTGTACGGTGAGTGCGAGGGAACGACATTTCCCGCTCGAATGGCAAAATAAAGTTGTTAAACAGTAAAAAAAGATAATCCTTATCCTGCATATAAGCAGATTCACGTAGGGTGCAGGCTGAGGCTCCGTTATAAGGTGATATGTGATACGTTCCGCTAAATACAGTGGGCGTGGTCCACGTGACGTCATTAGCGTTACATGATCACGCATAACCAATTCCATTACCACGTCACGTGGTAACGTACAGTCTTGTGTAAGTTACTTTTAAAAATTAATTCGTTACAGTTACAGTTACTTTTAGAAAAAAGTAGCGAAGTTACCGCTACAGGTACCGAAACAAAAAAAAGTAACTCGTTACAGTTACAGTAACTTTTAAAAAGTAACGACGTTACTTTTCAGTTACTTTTCTATAACACACAAAAAAATAGGAAAAACTGGAAAACGCTTTTCACCAAGTTTATTTGCATAAAATTAAGAAGTGTGCTTTTTTTACTTGATATTGTAACTTAGCAGCAGTTGCTTCTCGAAATTAGTGTCTGAAAGTTTCCCTTGTTTGCTAATGAACACGTCCCTGCCCTTGCTGAACAGGCGCTTGTCTAACGCACTGGATTGGATTGCTCTGTTGTTTCGCCGGAATAGGTTTTTGATTGCCGGGTAGGCGTTGAGGCAACAGAGTGCCGTTTTCTGCGGTCAAGTTGTTAGTAACCCCCTCCACCACAGCAAAATACTCTCTGTACGCCGGCCATGGTAGTTCTTTGTTCTTATCAACATTCATATCCTTGGTAGCACTAGCACATTGCTAACTCGTTGACGGTTGCGCTGGGTTCATAGAGTCCCTGGACATATTTCAGTTCGTACCCGGCAAGCCAGAAACAAGCCCCGCACAAACAGCAGTAAATTTTGCCTCGACTGTTGACACTACCCCGGAGTAGTGGCGCAAATCAAAACACGAAACGTGCACAGTGCGGAGTAGTGGCGCTAATCAAAATACGAAACATTCGCAGTGCCCTCAGTGTGTATTGTTATTTAACGTTTGATTCACCCGATTAAAAGCGTTTGCCCAGAAAAAAGAAAAAGCGCAAAAGAGATAGTTCTTGAAGATACTAAGATGGAAGTGTTCAGTCACAAAGTACAAGCGCGGGCTAAAGATAACTACTTTTTTTCAGCAAATCTACACGTGGCTATATTCGGGTCGTGACTGGCGAGAAAGAACTCATTCACAAGTTTGTGCAAAAAATAACTTCACACTCGAAATGTCGGAACAGACAATTTGGAAAGCGCAAAGAATGACTAAATTGTACTCGTTCAGTGATAAATTATTCATGAAAAACTGGAAAGTAACGACAAAAGTAACGTCGTTACTTTCCTCGTTACCTCAGAAAAAGTAATAAAACTACAGTTACAAGTTACATTTTAAAAAGCAACTCGTTACAGTTACAAGTTTCCAAAATGTAACAAAATTACGGTAACGCGTTACTATCAGGGAGTTGTAGTAGATCGTTTTTCTCCTCCGCTACGGTATCCCCGAAGAAAACGCCGCAGCTGCGCATGCGCGCCGCCAGCCTTCTCTGCATAATTCAAGGTCTCTTGGCGGATTACGGAGCGCTATCCGGGTGCTAAGCGGGCTGCGAGAACGGTCTACTACAATTCCCTAGTAACGCGTTACTACCCAAGACTGGTAACGTGACACTTCGACCCAGCAATGATGTCACGTGGTCGTGTGGTCAACGCAGAAATAGTGGCACCAACCGCGTTATCATCGCACGCTGCTGTTATCAAGTTTTCGTAAGAACTTTTCGTGACTCTCTAGACTTGGAAATCATCCCACAAAAGCAGTCTGCTTCAATATGCTGACATTGATGAGAAAAGAAACAAATACATGTCTGTACTTTTACTGCACTCGTATAAAAGTTAACTGTTTTCCAAGTAAACACCACCCGCTTCCCTGAGTGCCCCCACAAAAGACAGATGGCATGTGGCGGTTAGTTCTATTAATTCGAAAAAAACTTCAATTTGATTTGCATGCACATTATGAAAAGAAAACTAAACATTGAATCGAATCGCGTCTCGGAAAGGAAGTATATTCCTAGGCATTGCTATTAGTGCAAATGCTTGAGCATAAACCTCTCTGCGCTGCAGTTCAAGAACAATGGTCTAAGTCTCTGGAAAAAAGAACAAAACATAATATCTAAAATGCGCTGCAACAACTCCTCAAGATATTGCGGGCTTGTTTACCCACAGTGTGACTTTTATTTGCGATATAAACTTTTATTTGGTTAGCGTGTAAACTTCAACGTAAGTATTGTCTCTAAACGCCGAAGTTCGGTGCAGTGTTAACTCATGAATTCCATTTCTTTTTTTTTTTTATTTCCAAAGAGCCTGTTTTCCAATAGTTTCAGTCAAAAATGGTAAAAGTAGACATAGTAGACAGACCTGATATTAAAAAGCGTTTGTTTTAAGATAATTGTAAAAAAAAAGTGACTTCTTTTACAATTCTATCAGAAATTGAACATAACATTCAAGATATTTTTTTTCTTTGGCTACGAACCATTTTCGCGTTTACTAATATATGCTGGTTCAGGTATTTGTCTCGGTAGCGTTCGCAATAACCAAAACGACAGTAACGACGAAGTCTCTGGGACAAGTGTTCGCTGTACACAAGGTTGCAAGCGATTCAAAAGGAAGCTTCGCGAAGAAACCTTGTGTCGCGACTTTACCGGAGTTCTGTTCATTTCCGTCGTTTTCTTTGTTGCGAACGCAACCTTCGCAATACGTGAACCAGCCTTATAGCTGTAGTAAGAATAGATGGATTTCACTAAGCATTCCACGCACGCGCGACGAAAATAAATGTAGCCCAGGAAGGAGGTGAGTGTACGAGACAGCACGTGCCGTCTCCTACTCCGCTCACTAACACAGACCCGCAGCGGGATTGTCATGCGTGTAGAAAACTCACAGTTTCCACGATGCACAGCGACAGCCGTTGTGTGACAAAACAGGCTGGTGCGACTGGTCTACCGTTATGCTCGACCAAAGATGGCCCACGACATGGAGGCATACTGCCAGAAGAAGACGTGGGGCCCTAAACTCCACAAACAAAAAGTTGGAGGCGAACGTTCGTGGAGCACACCGATTGAACGCCGGCGAAAAAAACACGAAGTCGTCGTTGAGATAGTCTAATCGCTACACTCTGTGAACTTGGGGGACGACGACGACGAAGGGAGGGGGCTCTCGGGCTCGACAT
Organism: Ixodes scapularis; assembly: GCF_016920785.2. Lineage (NCBI taxonomy): Eukaryota > Metazoa > Arthropoda > Arachnida > Ixodida > Ixodidae > Ixodes > Ixodes scapularis. The sequence continues at coordinate 149,360,223 of NW_024609846.1, forward strand.
GGGCTCCCGCAATTTGCGGCAATTATTGCGGATTTATGCGAAGTTCTTCCAAAATTATGGTACGAGCGAACTCTTCAAGAGAAGCAGAATCGAGGGATACCTCATTTATTCCTGTGAGTAGATTTTCAAAGCCAAATTTTTCTTCTTGAAGTCGCACCACTGGGAAGAAAAGCTAAGCCTCGTGAAACGAACAGGCGTCAACACCTGTGTGGCCGAGAGCAGCTAACGTTGAACCTAACCTTAGGTCTGACCGGGAGAACACCCGTTAGGCGCGGTGCGTATAAACAAAGATGACGCAAATTGCGGCGGAAAGGATATCTAATGAAATCGACAAGCGGGACGAAAAAGACAAAAACGCGGAGGAAGTGACCGCGGAGTTCGATGAGGACAGCGGCAGGACCCTGGACCAAAACGGTCGGTGGGTTACAATCCTCAACGACCGCAGAGACGTTGAAAAAGAGAAGAAGAGAGGCGACGGGGCGGGATCAATGGGGCAAGCTACCAATAACCAACGATCGAGGGGTGGTGCTGGAGTTTCCCAGAGATGGAGGAGGCTTCCCCCACTCCCGGAGGACGAGTACAAGGTCGTCTTGAGGCCGAGGGCAGGGATGAAGGTGGCATCGTGGACAGACCGAGCCATATCGCAAGGCCTGGCGATGGCAAGCGTAATACCAACCAAGGAGTTGTACGCACACGTGACAATCGAGACGCAGTGGGCACAAAATCTAATCGTGGCAAGCACGGCGAGCGAAGACTTTGCATTGAAACTCCATGAGGTTACAAAGGTCCAGCTGGGGACTGTAACTTACGACCTTCTACCATACCTCAAACCAATACCCGGAACAGTGAGAGGAGTGGTACACGGAATCGAGGCCGAGACGTCTGAACGGGAGCTGATGGAACTACTGTCCGCGAAAGGACACAACATAATGCACGCAAGAATGCTAGGGAAGTCCAACTCGGCGCTGCTAACCTTTCAGGGGCCCCACGTGCCGCTGTATGTAAAGGTGGGCAGTGCATACACACGGTGCAGACCGCACAGGAGGTTTGTGCAGTACTGCAAGGCCTGCGGCGAAGTAGGCCACCGACAGGACGTCTGCCCACACCCGGACACAAACCAGTGTCCAAGATGCGGGGAAAAGGTGAACCCAGAGGGCCATGAATGTCAACCCAGATGCAAGATATGTGACCAGCCACATGAGACGGCGAGCAAGGAGTGTAAAAGAAGGCTTGAGCCGGGGCCACTACCTCTACACGTGAGAGAGAAGAACGCCAGTGGAAACCAACAAGTGACGTGGAACGCCGACACCAGGCAAAAGGCGCAGCATACGCAGCAGGAAGCATCAACGGTGGAAAGCGGTCGAGGCAGCCGGCCTCGATGGGTTGACCACACAGCCCCGCCAAGCGTCACAGGTTCGCCGCACTCTTCCGGGCGACCCGACCCTGGAGATCGCAAAGCAACAGGCCCTCGTGGTGGTCGGCGACTTCAACGCGCCGCACCCGGACTGGGGGTACCTGACGGAGACCGTGAAAGGCAGGAACCTCTGGCATGTCGCCCATGACAGAGGACTGACTCTGATTACTGACCCGGATCAACCCACTAGGAGGGGAGATGCAAGGCACAGGGACACCACGCCGGATTTAGCATTCGTCCGGAACGTGAAAGGAGCGGAGTGGATCAACACCTGGGAAGATCTGGGCAGCGACCATTTCGTGGTGGCGGCGACGGTCACAGCCGGCCCGGGGAAATCGAAGGGCAGAAGGATTAGGATTACAGAGTGGGACGCCTTCAGATGATTTTTAGAAGAGTTTGAGGAAGATGACATTGAGAACATCGAGGAGGGGACGGAAAAGCTGAGGGCCTGCGCCGAGCACGCGACCAAGACCGTGCCAGAAGAGGCGAACATGCTGACTGCAGACAGTAAGCTCCTGCACATGTGGGAGGCCAAGTCCAGCATGCAGAGGAGGTTGAGGATCCAGAGACACAACCGCAACCTTCGGCGTAAGATCGCCAAGTTAAGTAAGGAGATTGAAGCACATGCCAGCAAGATCACGCGACAGCAGTGGCAAGACTCCTGCGACGGCTTCGACCACCAGCTTGGCGCTCCGAAGACCTGGAACATCCTTCGGCATCTGCTCGATCCAGACGGCACCAAGACGGCCCAGAAGAACAAGATGAGCGAGATCCTGCGTCGCCATGAGGGGAGTGAGAACGACCTCATGAAGGAGATCCGCAAGAGGTACCTAGGGGACGGCCCACCCCGAGCTCCTACGGAGTACGACGGCGAGAGGAACGATGCGTTGGACGTGCCCATCACCGAAGCGGAAGTGAGGGAGGTCCTGCTCAGACTCAAGACCAAGTCGGCCCCGGGTCCCGACGGAGTAACGAACAAGATGCTACGCAATCTGGGGGACGGAGCCGTTACCGGCATAACGCGATACATGAACGCGTGCTGGGAGGGGGACTTTATCCCCCAGCAGTGGAAGACCGCCAAGGTGGTAATGATCCCCAAGCCGGGCAAGAGGCCGCAGCTGGACTCCCTTAGACCCATTTCGTTAACCTCCTGCGCGGGCAAGCTCATGGAGCACGTCGTCCTAGGGAGGCTGAACAGGTACATGGAGGAGCACACCATGGTCGGCTTCAGGCCGCATCTGTCCACTCATGACGTGATGCTGCGCCTTAAGCATCAGATAGTGGATGGAACGGGGAGCTCCCCTCTCGACACCAAAGCGATCCTGGGCCTGGACTTGACGAAGGCTTTCGAACATTATACACGACGCAGTCCTCGACAACCTCAGGGCGCTGGCCGTGGGCAAGCGAACATATGAATACATCCAGAACTTCCTGAGCAGGAGGAAGGCGAGATTGGCGGTCGGCGGGGTCGAGTCCGAAGACATCTGCCTTGGGGGAAAAGGAACGCCACAGGGATCGGTGCTGTCCTTGTACCTCTTCAGCGTGGCGATGATCTGCCTGCCCGCGAAACTTGAGAAGATAGCCGGACTGCAGCATAGAATCTACGCTGATGACATCACGCTGTGGGTGACTGGCGGCAGCGACGGTTACATAGAGGAAGTACTGCAGGAGGCAATCCGGGTGGTAGAAGAGTACGTAGCTCCCAGGGGACTGGCGTGCTCTCCGCAGAAGTCCGAGCTTTTGCTGCTGAGACCCAAACGCGGCGGGAAGGAGAAATCGACCATCGAACTCTTCGCGCAAGGGCACCGCATCCCCCAGGTCGAGAGTATCAGGGTGCTAGGCCTGCGCATACAGGCAGATGGAAAGAACAGGGAGATGATACAGGCCCTAAAAGGGACGGCCTATCAGGTCGCCCGGCTCATCGCCAGGATCTCCAACAGAAACTATGGGATGAAGGAAAGCAACCTCATGCGCCTGGTACAAGCTTTTGTGATGAGTCGGCTGGCGTACGTGGTTCCTTTCATGAGACTCGGAGTGGCCGAAAAGTCCAAGCTGGAATGTATAGTGCGGAAAGCATACAAGCGAGCCCTAGGGCTGCCGGACTCGACGTCAAACAAGAAGTTGGCGGCCCTCGGGGTACACAATACCATCGACGAGCTCATCGAGGCTCAAAGAACCGCCCAGTTGGAACGGCTCACGAGGAGCGCAACTGGCAGGCACATTCTCAAGAGCCTCGGCCTCCGGTATGAGACACAGAGAGGCGAGAAAGTGGACGTTCCCCTACACATCAGGGAGATGCTGCAGATTTCCCCCATCCCAAAGCACATGCATTCTGTACACGACGCCAAGAGAAGGGAGGCGAGGGCCAAAGCCTTGGGAAGAACGCTAAAACAAGAGGAGGGGGTCGCGTATGTCGACGCGGCCGAGTACAAGGGAAGAGGAGCCATGGCAGCGGCGGTGGTGAACGGTGACGGACACCTCGTCGCGAGCTGCAGCGTGAAGACCGACGACCCGGAGGCGGCGCAAGAGGTGGCGGTGGCGCTCGCGCTAAGCATGCCCGGCGTCAGGACAATCGTGTGTGACTCGCAGAGCGCGGTTCGCAACTTCGCCAAAGGGAGAGTGTCGCCGAAGACTCTGGGGGTCCTCAGGGGTGCGACGTGCTTCGGTGGGAGAGAAAGAGTGAGACTCGTGTGGACACCAGCACACGCGTCGCTTCCTGACAACGAGGAGGCTCATGACGCGGCCCGAGGACTTACCGTCCGGGCCGGCACAACGTCTGGGGCCCCCGTCGCGTCGTCCGGGAGAGACAGGCTGGTGACATTTAGAGAAATTCTCGACCACTACACGGACGGGAGGAGGAGCTTTCCCCCCGCGCACCACTCGCTGAACAAGAGACAGTCCACGGTGTGGAGACGTCTGCAAACGAACACCTATCCGTGTCCGGCTTTACTAAATCGGTGGTACCCGGACAGGTACACGGGCGCGTGCAAACTCTGTGGGCAGAGGACGAACTTGAAACACATGGTGTGGGAGTGCAGTAACATAGACAGGGGCGCTTGCGCGAATAAATTATTCACGCAGCTCAGAGATGAAGAGAGCTGGGAGACCACTCTGCTCAGCTCGAACCCTCGGGTCCAAGAAGACTTAGTCCGACTGGCCGAAGACGCCGCCAGGGTCCAGAAGATCCTGGCCGTCGTCTGAGGGGAGGGGGGGGGGGGGGGCCTTAGTGGGCTCCTCACCACTTCCTAATTCCTTTTTCGGGCACCAATAAAGTTGTACTGACTGACTGACTGACTGTGAACTTCGGCTCCTACTTTGTATTTGACGAGTTTAGAGCACGCGAGGCCTTAAATTCGTCAGACAAAAAGTTCGAGCCTAAAGTTCGTGGAGCGCGCCAATCAGACGTTGGCGACAAAATCGCGAAGTCAACGCCATGATCGTCCAATCGGTGCGCTCCGTGAACTTCGGCTCAAACTTTGTGCTTGACGCGTTTAGGGCCCCGGGACACTTTGCAAAAAAGTCGGCGAGAAATCCGGCGGCTCTGATCGGCCAATAGCAAGGACAAGTGCGGCGTCGGCCTATCACGGCTGCCTGATTTCGCGCCGACTTGTTCGCCAAATATTCAGATTAAGGGCTCCGGTCCACGCACCGTTTCACTGAAAGCCCGACCGAAGCAGATGCTACGATTCGACGGTGTGAATCGCACCAAAAAGTGCATCGTCACCGCACCCGCCATTTTTGTACATATGCTATTCCTGGCTAAACCAATCACGCGAACTAAATGTCACGTGTTCCTGCGACTTTTCTTCGGCGTGATCCATAGTAAACGCTCAAAGACGACGAGCGCTGTGACAATGCACTTCTTTGGCGCTGTTTGCTTCGCTCCATCGGATGGCGGTCGGACTTAATACGCACTAGCCGAAGACAGGCGTGGTGATTATACTTCCTTTCACCTTCAGTCCAGACACAGCCGACGCTACGAGCTGATGGGAGAAATCATACTGTGTTTAAAGGGCACCATCATGGTGTTAGTTATTTTCTCTACGTGCTGTTGAGTCGCTGAACCAATCATAAACATAAAAGGCCCAGTTAATTGCGCTTTTGACGCTGTTTGATTGTTCCCATTAGCTCGTAGCTTCGGCTGCGTCTGGACTTAAACTAAAACAAGGTATAGATTCACATGTCGCTTACATAAAAGCGGACGAATTGCCTGTTCCACCTAAAAAAAAACGCTTCAGTTTGTATCAACGTGGGCTAAGCGCTATTATTTAAAATCCGAGTTAATTATAAAAAGGAATTATTGAAGTTTTTTTTTCACATAGTAACTGAGGTTATGAGCGACGCTTCAAAGACTCTTGCATGGAGAAAGGACCTCCCTGGGTTTGAACTTTTCATTTGGAGCTCCTTGAGGCGAAACAGGCCTTCAGCACTACGGACGCGGCCATAGTTAGTAACGCCGCATCTTCTAATTAACACTGCGATTTTTCGTTTCTTGCCTTCGTTCTTGACATTTTATGCTTATTTGCTTAGAGTTGTCTTCACTTATAACTAAAACAGCAAAAATAAAAACAACTTGCTTATCTTTGTTTCACGCGAACGTACAATGGAGTGGTGTCGGACACCACTATTTAAACGTCCGTAAAGAACGCGTGGAATCCTACTTGCCCATGACTAAGCGTGGGGAGGGTATTTTAATTCGATGATTTAGTAAGCTCAAGGTTGGTCATCTGTGAAGATTAGGATTGCCTTTCCTGTTGCGTTTTGTATAAACATTTGCGTGACAATATAGTTCAAAATAAGTCAGTATAATGTCAACATATATTATTACCTCAGGAATTCGGCACTGCTATTATAGTCAAGATAAACGTATGGTTCACGAGAGCACTGAAAATTACCTAAAACCATGAAAGCGTATTGCCATACTTTTTTATTACAGAAAAGGATCTAGCCACGGGCGAAGACGTGGATGATGGAGAGCGAATCGCTGGTCATTGTAAGACTACAACCATAGCATGTAACTCACGCTCCAATGACTCACTTCACGTCTTTGTTTCGCAGTACCTCCCACAAAGGAGACACTTAGCGATTGCAAACGCTGCCCTGAGTGCCCCACCAGGAGGCAGATGGCATGTGGTCCCGGTGAGTTCTTCTGCCAGCCAGTTCGAGAAAATTTGAATTTGGCTTGCCTATAAATATGAAGGCGGACTAAGACAATTTTATTTAAAGTGGTGTACTTGATAGGGAATGCAATTGATAGAAAAGGGTGGGATAACAAGGCTGTTTTTTTTTTCTAGATTCTAGTTTTTAATCATGCTATTTTTGGTCTGTTTAAGCAAGCTCTGTGGCCAGTGTTCTTGGCGAATTCAATACAAGGGGATTTACAATAGATATTCAATGTTTGTAGGTATTGTTCGGTCGCTAAATTTAGACAAAACAATTATGGCGTCGGCAATGCAAGGCATTGCAAATGCGCGTAGATTACAGACTGCTAACCCAGATATCATAATCCTTGCGTGGTGGAGACCTAAGTCGTGAAGAAACTGCGCCACTTTAGAAAGAGCGCCATTGCGATTTTGTAACGTCCCCTTCTTTCTGTTTATTTACACAGATTGTTGTTCCAATGATATATTTCTCCAGATTTGCTATGGCCACAATAAATAATTTATTATGATGAATGTACTTCTGTTTGGCTTGCATGGTATTGGTACTTCTTTGGACCCTTTATACTTTGCTATAATTATTGTTTGCGTTTTTATTTCTCAGCTGCTGTGTCTCTGCACCACTCGAAACACGAAACCGCCAATCCTGCTGGAAGTTTGACAGTGCGAATATTTCGTCTATGCAAACAGCTCTGGTTCTCCTTAATTCATATGGGAGACCCGTGCTAGGAAATCTAGTTAGCAAACATTTCAATACACTTCGAGGAGTCAGAAAATTCAAGCCGTAGGAAAATCTGCGCATGAGAAAGCAATACATTTAAAAACCTCTAGCAACTCACAGTGTGCTTGTATAACATTTACTATTTCGCGATTTTCTAGGATCTTTGACGGATATAATCAACGTTCAGAAGGTCGACAGCTCCGTCAACAAAACTAATTGGGTCAAGAGGGCACCCCGAAATCAAGGTAGGAAAGCGCTAAAATCAATCGTGAAAAAAACAGTTCTGTCTTAAATTGCAAATACGTTTTAGGCGTAATTGTTCTGAAAATCTAAAAATATGCTCTATTGCCGCGCGCAGGGTCACGGACTTGTAGAAAATTCTCGTTCATTCTTGCTGCGGACATAACTATCGTTCATCCTTGTTTTTGTTGTTCTAGAAAGTGCTTGTTCATTCTCGCCCCGAGCGCGCTACGCTCGAACCTTCTCCGCCGAATCTTCGAGATACTGACTCACTCTAGATAAGAGGCCGCCCGCGACCCGGTCGAGTCAGTCTCGCCCCAGCGCTCGATTCTGCTGACACGCCGACTTCGACGCCCGCGACGCTCTGCTTTCTTCTGTTTCCTTCTTTATTTTTGGCACAAGTTCACCACATTAAACGTTTATTTATTTCTGTTTATTTCTTGTTTATTGGTCACGACTCACCACCCGTGACATTCTGGTGGAGGTGCGGGGTACCGCATGCCCGTGCAGCGTTCCCCTCCCAGGACCCGCAGTGCAAGCCCGACTCCAAGCTCGCTGAGAAGACCACTCAGCGCGGAACCTGAAACTCGGACCAGCCGCCGCACCAAGGGAGGGGATCCGGAGTACGGTTTGCTCCTGGATAAACCCAAGCCGAAGAAGACGACGATGGACAACCAGTCGCAGGCCCCCGCCGCTCCTGCCGTCGTCTACCTACCCGTCGCTCCTCGGACACCGGCTCCGTTCCACGGCGAACTCCACGAAGACGTTGAAGATTGGATCGACCAATTCGAACGCGTCGCCCGCCACAATAGCTGGACCAACGAGCAACGGCTGCAAAACGTGTATTTCTCGCTCGAGGGGACTGCAAGAAGCTGGTACGAAAATCACGAGTCTTCATTGACATCCTGGGACCTTTTCAAGAGCCAGCTGAAGGCGACATTTGTCAACCAGCACCGCCGAGAGAGAGCCGAAGACTTACTGCGTACCAGGACTCAAGGCCCCAACGAGAGCATCACAGGCTTCGTGGAGGATGTTCTCCGCCTAAGCGCCCGCGCCGATCCTCAGGCTACCGAGGAGAAGAAGCTGCACCACCTGATGAGGGGTGTGAAAAGCGAGATTTTCGGCGGTCTCATCCGGAATCCCCCAACAACAGTCGACGAGTTCATCACGGAGGCGACAAATATGGAACGGGCCTTGCTAGCCCGCGCCAGACACTACCAACGACACCCTGGCGTAACTACTCTAGCGACATCTGGATCCGACCTGGGCACCACCCTCCCCGACATCCGTGACCTTATCCGTGAAGCCGTCCGGGAGGAGTTGAAGAAGTTGCTACCTGCTGCCACAAGCCTGGATACGCCCTCAGTCGCCGAGATTGTCCGGGAAGAACTTCAGCAGGCGCTGCAGCCAGAAGTTCTCGCCAGCGCCGCTCCTGAACCACCGAAGCTGAGCTACGCCGCAGCTACCCGACGACCACCGCCCCCTGCTCACCCGTATACGGCGCCACCTCGACATGAACCTCTAGCGCCGCAGTATTCACGACGCCATGAAGATCGGGCGTACGTCCGCCCAGAACAAGCTGCTCCACGAAAGACCGACGTGTGGAGGACGGCCGATCGACGCCCGTTGTGCTACCACTGCGGGGAGGCCGACCATATCTACCGTCATTGTCCCTACCGGCAAATGGGCCTGCGTGGGTTCCACCCGAACGACCCACGCCCGAGGTACGGCGAACGCCCTCACGACATCGAGGAGTACCTCCGACGTTCCCCCACCCCAGTGTCGTCTCTCCGCCGTGAAGCCCGCTCCCCATCGCCACGACGTTCAGCCTCCCCAGCGCCACGATCCCGCCGAGAGAGCCTGTCTCCTCTGCGTCGTCGGGAAAACTGAGTGCGGCAACGCCTGGAGGTGACGTTGCCGAAAACGACGGAAGCAAACAGCCTCCAAGAACGCCGGAGCGCTCCCACTCTCTCGACGCCCCGCATTGCACCGACGCGCCTGCAACGGTGTCCAACAACCTAAACGTTGTTATCGATGGCCAAAACGCATCGGCACTCCTTGACACCGGGGCAGACTACTCAGTATTGAGTGGGAGGCTCTCTCGCCACCTTCGAAAAGTCACGACGCCGTGGGATGGACCGCAGATACGAACCGCCGGAGGACACCTCATCACGCCTGTCGGAAGGTGCACCGCTCGCGTCGAAATTCACGGCGAGACGTGTCCTGTGAAATTCGTCATTCTACAAGACTGTTCCAGAGACGTCATTCTCGGCATGGACTTTTTGTGTGAATACGGCGCCGTCATCGACCTTGGAGAAAACAGATTGACGCTGCGGACACCTGTTCCGCCTTCAGAGAAACTCCAAACTGCGTCAGCCGCCGTCCGAGTCGCTGCCGACCACGTGAATCTGCCGCCGCGATCAAGTGTTGTCGTACCTGTCGTGACCGATGCAGCTACCCGTAGCGAAGTTCTTCTGGAAGGTAACCTCCAGTTGCTCCTGGGAAGAGGAATAGGCATCGCACGAGGAGTAGCTGAACTTCAGGATGGCCGCACTGTGGTCCTCGTTACGAACTTCCGGAATGAAACTCAACACCTCACGAAAGGTGCAGCCGTTGGCCACGTCGAGGATCTCCGAAACTCCGCCGAAATCGCCGCCATTACTGATGAATCCTCGCCACCTCAGCAAGACGGTACGTCGCCAGCGCAACTCGACATCGACCCTAAGCTTCCGGACCCAAAACGACGGCAGCTGATGAACCTACTCGCCGAATACCGTGACTGCTTTGCGACGTCGTCGAAGGTACGCCAAACAGCTGTTGCGAAGCACCGCATCATTACCGAGGACGACGCGCGCCCTGTGCATCGATCAGCGTACAGAGTCTCCGTTAAAGAAAGGGAGGTGATCCAGGAGCAAGTTCAAGAGATGCTGAACGACGACATAATCCAGCCATCAAGCAGTCCGTGGGCCTCTCCAGTCGTACTGGTTAAGAAGAAGGACGGAACGCTTCGGTTCTGCGTGGACTACCGGCAGCTGAACGCGGTGACGAAGAAAGACGTCTACCCACTCCCCCGAATCGACGACACGTTAGACCGGCTGCGCCACTCTCGATACTTCTCATCGATGGACCTGAAGAGCGGCTACTGGCAGATCGAAGTCGACGAACGGGACCGAGAGAAGACAGCTTTCGTCACGCCGGATGGGCTGTACGAGTTCAAGGTAATGCCCTTCGGACTATGTACGGCGCCAGCAACTTTCCAGCGTGTTATGGACACCGTACTGGCAGGACTGAAGTGGCAGAGCTGTCTGGTCTACCTCGATGACGTCGTGGTGTTTTCCAGCGACTTCGACGAGCACTTGCGACGACTCCGAGCTGTTCTTCAAGCCATACGGACCGCTGGACTCACCCTCAAGCCGTCAAAGTGTCGGTTCGCCTATGACGAACTGAAGTTTCTAGGTCACGTGGTTAGCAACGAAGGCGTGCGCCCAGACCCTGAGAAGACTCGCGCCGTCGCGTCATTTCCAGTGCCGACAGACAAAAAGGCCGTGCGAAGATTCTTTGGACTTTGCGCCTACTATCGTCGCTTCGTTCGGGATTTCGCACGGATTTCCGCACCGCTCACAAACCTCACGAAGGACGCCGAGAGGTTCGAATGGGCCGAGGAACAGCAGCAGGCATTCGACGAGCTGAAGCGACGACTCCAGACGCCTCCGGTTCTTGGACATTTCGATCAGGATGCGGACACCGAGATTCACACTGACGCAAGTAACGCAGGACTTGGCGCGGTACTAGTTCAAGTACAAGAAGGCACCGAACGAGTCATCGCCTACGCAAGTCGGACACTGTCCAAGGCAGAGAGAAATTACTCCACGACTGAGAAAGAATGCCTTGCGGTCGTCTGGGCAATCACGAAGTTTCGTCCGTACTTGTACGGAAGCCCGTTCCGCGTAGTCACGGACCACCACTCGCTCTGCTGGCTTGCGAACCTCAAGGACCCGTCAGGACGCCTCGCTCGATGGAGCCTCCGGCTACAAGAGTTCAACATGACTGTGGTTTACAAGTCAGGACACAAGCACAGCGACGCTGACTGCCTGTCCAGGGCCCCTGTCGAAACACCTTCCGGCAGCAGCGACGACGATGATGACGAGTGCTTTCTAGGCGCAGTGAACACCGATGACATGGCACGACGTCAACGAGACGATCCGGAGCTGCGAGCCTTAATCGAGCACCTGGAAGGGCGCGGCGGTACCGTACCCCGTGTTTTCTTACGAGCCGTGCCGACCTTCACCATTCGGCAAGGTGTACTCTACAAAGAGAACTTCGGGAACAACAACTCGCCGTGGCTGCTGGTAATACCGACCGACCTTCGAGGGGAGATCTTTCAAGCATGTCACGACGACCCGACGTCCGGACACCTTGGATACAGCCGGACACTGGCCCGTATTCGTGAAAAGTATTACTGGCCCAAGCTCCCCAAGACCGTCCACCTGTACACACGATCATGCCACGAGTGCCAGCGACGCAAGAAACCTCCGACGATGTCGGCCGGACTCCTGCAGCCCATTTCTCCTCCAACTGCACCCTTCCAGCAGATCGGAATGGATCTACTTGGTCCTTTTCCGCCTTCGACGTCGGGGAACCGCTGGATCATCGTCGCCACAGATTATCTCACGCGGTACGCCGAAACGAAAGCTCTTCCTTCGGGGACTGCTGTGGAAGTTGCCAAGTTTTTCATTGAGTCCATCGTCCTCCAGCACGGCGCTCCAGAAGTTCTGATTACAGATCGCGGATCATCGTTCATGGCACAACTGACCCAAGAAATCCTCCGACTCAGTCACACCAGCCATCGTCGTACAACTGCGTACCACCCGCAGACCAACGGGCTGACGGAGCGACTCAATAAGACAATCGCCGATATGATCTCTATGTACGTCGACGTAGAGCACAAGACGTGGGACGAGGTGCTGCCCTACGTCACGTTCGCCTACAATACGGCGGTTCAAGAGACCACTGGATTCACCCCTTTCCAGCTGGTACATGGTCGGAAGGTAACGACCATGCTGGACGCCATGCTGCCCCATGAGCCATCTGACAACGAGAGCGACGACGCCCAGGCGGTTGCTCAACGCGCCGAAGAAGTTCGCCAGCTCGCCCGACTCCTGATTCAAGACCAACAGCGAGTCGACGCACGCCGGTGTAACCTTCGTCGCCGGGACGTCCACTTTCAACCCGGAGACCGGGTATGGGTTTGGACACCAATACGTCGTCGCGGTCTCAGCGAAAAACTCCTGAAACGCTATTTTGGACCCTACAAGATCATCCGACGCCTCGGCGATCTGAACTACGAAGTGCTACCCGACGGAACGCGCCCATCTGCAAGACGTCAGCCGCGACCCGAGGTGGTGCACGTCGTCCGGCTGAAGCCGTATTACGAACGATAGAACTTTCCACTCTCGTCGACGGGTGAACTGTGAACTGTGAACTGCGACTCACGATTCTGCTGCCTTTTTGTTTTGGATTTGTTTTTGTTTGTTGTTCTTCGCTTTGTGCTGCATCGGGACGGTGCACTTTTTAAAGGGGGAGATAATACCGCGCGCAGGGTCACGGACTTGTAGAAAATTCTCGTTCATTCTTGCTGCGGACATAACTATCGTTCATCCTTGTTTTTGTTGTTCTAGAAAGTGCTTGTTCATTCTCGCCCCGAGCGCGCTACGCTCGAACCTTCTCCGCCGAATCTTCGAGATACTGACTCACTCTAGATAAGAGGCCGCCCGCGACCCTGTCGAGTCAGTCTCGCCCCAGCGCTCGATTCTGCTGACACGCCGACTTCGACGCCCGCGACGCTCTGCTTTCTTCTGTTTCCTTCTTTATTTTTGGCACAAGTTCGCCACATTAAACGTTTATTTATTTCTGTTTATTTCTTATTTATTGGTCACGACTCACCACCCGTGACAATATTAGGGGTGGCCAAACTGACATCGCCCAAGAGCCGCAAGCAAAAGTGTTACTTTTTAGGGAGTCAAAGAAGGGGGTGTGAGGTGTGAACACCGCTTTCTCCCTGTGCTTTCGGCTTTATGCCAGTGGTTGTATTTTGCCATAGCTCACCTTCAATTCCCGTTAACAAAACGCTTTCACCAAGCAGAGAAACCAACCGAGGAATGCCAAGAGATAAGATTTAATAGGTTTAAAGTTGCATGCGGGCATAGAACAGTGAGATAAGTATTTGTTCATTAGGCAGATGGCTTTCCCTTGTTCGGAAATAAAAAAAAAGTATCAGGCTCAAGTAGTTTACAGACGAATTTTAGGCAAACATTTTTCGACTAAACTTACTTTGCTTGGACCTTAGCACGGGGAAAGATCGCGAAGAATTTGCCGAATTTAAAAATTGATAATACGTTGTAGAAGGGTGTGTACTTGGGCTAGTTGGTTATTCATGAATAGGAGGTAAAAGCGCTAAAAAACGACGGACAAGTTGAAGAATGACGAACACCACAGAGCGCTAACTTGCAACTGAAGTTTATTACTGAAAACACGTACACATATATACACCGTGACATCAAAAAAACACAAGTGGCAATAATGCCGCTTCATCTATCTAAGGTTAATCTATGAATTGTTTACTCTTTCGAATGATTTCAAATATGCCACCTCAGAGCTATACAGGTTTACTGAGGGAGCGCTGACACACATGCCCTGATCGTACTTCAAAATAAAAAACGCCTCCGATATCTCTCTCGTTTTTTTGTCTCTATTCCGAGTTAAGATAACGGTGTTGTCAAGCCGTGGGACACACCCACATCTGTTACAGTGTACAGCCAGATTGCCCGAGGGTGATGATCTAACTGACAGGGCATGTTCCCTGAGTCTGTCGTTTATGCACCGACCCGATTGCCCGATGTACACCTTTCCGCATGATAAAGGAATTTTATACACCACTTGTTCCTTACACTCTACGTATCTTGTTTTATGATTCTTATGGCATACGCCTACGCGCTCATCACCACGTGCCACCCTTCCACATAGCTTACTCAATTTTTGAGGGGCTGATAAGAGTACAGGGACCCCATGCTTTTCCCCCACTTTCTTTATTCTATGGCTCACCTTATGCACATAAGGTATCACCGCTGGTCTAGACTTTGGCTTGTCTCTCACGCCACATTCCCCTCCCCCCCGAAGTTTCTTTAGTAAGCCTTCCGCCACCCCCGCAAGGAGCGGAGGTGGAAAACCCCCCTCCTCCAGTTTCGTCACCTGAAGCATAAAGCTAACTGCTAGCTTATGTGGGCAGGACTTCTGTAAAGATGACCTTAAGCACGTCGAGGCAATGCCCCTCTTGATTACCTTTGAGTGACTTGAATCAAAGGGTAACACTCCTTTCTTTGCCCTTGGGCAATAAAACCAACAGACATGCGAAGGCTGTAGTAAAAGCTTAAGATCTAGAAACTGTAAGGTACCCGCTACGGGATTTTCACTAGTGAAAGTGAGCCCCGAAGCACTAGTTTTAAAAATATCAAACATTTTTGTAATAAAACCCGCTCTTTCTGAACTTGCCTGTGAACGAAACAACACCAGATAATCGTCCACATACCTAAAAACCCGAAGGACGCCTTCGTCTAACCTACTTTTGATATCCCTATCACACTTTGCCAAAAATAAATCGCTTAGCACAGGCGCCACGCTCGTCCCAATACACACACCGTCCTTCTGTAACAGCTTCACCCCTTCAAAAACAACATAAGTAGAGCTCAGATAGAAGCGTAACAGTTCCAAGAAACCACCTTCATCAACGCCACATTCATTCTGGAACTTCACAACTCCAAAAACATCAATAGCCTCTTTAACAGATTCAAACAGACCCCCCTGTGGGATTGAATAAAAAAGGTCTTGAATGTCGAACGACACTGCATCACATGGCCCCGGATTAGATTCTTTCAGATATTCTACCACGCATTCCGAGTTATTAACTCTAAAAGGATCATGTAAATGTAGCCGTGACAGATGTCGTTGAAGGTATGACGACATCTGTAACTGCCACGACCCCTTCTGTGTTACTATCGGAAAGGTGTACATCGGGCAATCGGGTCGGTGCATAAACGACAGACTCAGGGAACATGCCCTGTCAGTTAGATCATCACCCTCGGGCAATCTGGCTGTACACTGTAACAGATGTGGGTGTGTCCCACGGCTTGACAACACCGTTATCTTAACTCGGAATAGAGACAAAAAAACGAGAGAGATATCGGAGGCGTTTTTTATTTTGAAGTACGATCAGGGCATGTGTGTCAGCGCTCCCTCAGTAAACCTGTATAGCTCTGAGGTGGCATATTTGAAATCATTCGAAAGAGTAAACAATTCATAGATTAACCTTAGATAGATGAAGCGGCATTATTGCCACTTGTGTTTTTTTGATGTCACGGTGTATATATGTGTACGTGTTTTCAGTAATAAACTTCAGTTGCAAGTTAGCGCTCTGTGGTGTTCGTCATTCTTCAACTTGTCCGTCGTTTTTTAGCGCTTTTACCTCCTATTCATGATAATACGTTTCCACTTGCTTCACTTGTTTCTGACCATTACATTTTGTTGGGAAGTGATTATTCGTGTTGAACATCACATCCTTCAATACAGTAATTTTATATGTTGTGTTATTTTTAGCGGTGTCTTTGTCTAATGTTTTCAAGAGCTAGCTTAGTGTTTGGTCCCAAAAATTGAAATTAAAAAAAGTACTCTCATAACGCGAGCCGCACTTTGACCCTCGAAGAGCCGCATGCAAATCGTGAGTCGCAGTTTGGCCACCACTGTGATATATATATATATATATATATGAAATACCCATTCTCTCCTAGATGTAACACACCACTAAAATAAGAAGGCCTATTTTCGCGAGTATATTCAGAAATGTCACTTCACTGTATTAAAAAAAAGTATTATTATTTGAATATAATTGCATGCTAGCAACTGGTATATCTTGTAATATTAGGTGATAAATTTATATCTATAGAGATACATTGATTCTTGTGTCTGTTGTAGATATTCGCATCCTTAAAATAAAATAAACTTGCAATTTCATGAAATGCACGCTTAAACCATATGAATTGGCCATCTAAGTTCAACCCATCACCTAACTGTATACTTGCGGACATTGGCTTCGAAGCAGTGGTGTTAATTTCTATTTAGTCGCTAAATGGCATATGCATATTTGTATTTATAACGTATCGTGTTGCTGTAAACCTTTAAGAAAAAAATATGCCGCCGACATTGCAGAATGCCTTATGACTCGGCGGACCATTCAGCGCGTGGGAAAGCCCGTGCTGTACCGACAGTCGACGTCGCGGTGGACCAACTGGATGCGAGACAGCGAGTCCTTGGGGCCCGACGTCTTCTACGTCGCCAACGGCGAAGACCGGACGGCCCTCCTCGAGTTTCCGTCCAAGGCGGCCTTCCGCAACGGCTCAGACCCTCGGATCCTGAAGCTGCCGACGCCTGCGCACGGGAACGCGCAGGTCGTCTACAACGGCTCTTTCTACTACCACCAGAACGATACGAACCAGATTGTCCGCGTTGCCCTGAGCGGACCGGGTCGAGGTGGAGATACCCTCAAGTGAGTGAACCGGCGTTAGACATATTGGACGAAATAACGCACACAGACAAAACAAACAAACCAAAACACGCAAGACACATACAGCTAGTTTCGACAACCTGAAAAAGGCGTGCGAATTTGCTTTCGTCAAGAAATGAAGACAATGAAGCAGGGCAGGCATTACCGGGATCCAAACAAAAGCTCTAGTTCGGAATGCGAATCGACAACAAATAAGTGATGGTGATTTTACTTCAAGTCATGCCGGAGAAACGGGTCACGTCTCATAAAGTTTCGAAAAACTATACTTATAGGCAAATATTTCACTAGGACAATACTAAAAACCGTTTTTGATTTCGGGTTTTAGGTGATAATAACCTATGTGAAAATCAATTCTACGGCATAAATAATATATTATACGAAAGCTTACAGATATACCTATTGAACAAGTACACTATCGTTTATCAATATAAAGCTATTTTGGCAGAATATGCCTTTAAAAACAAGAGGAATATTAAAAGTACAAAAAGTAGCATTAGAGCGCTCGTTTTGACGAAAACTCAGCTGTGTCTATTGTCTGTCAGTATTCGTGTGTGGGGCTGCCATTGGCCCGAACCGCTGACGTGAGCACGGGTGTTTTCGTCAAAACGAGTCCTTTTGTTTTGGGCAATGTCACGCCTACAGCTGGGGCGGAGACAGAGAAGTGGAGGCGCCACACCCGCTAGGCAACAAGGCCGAAGTGCTGAATGAGATGGCGTCATTAGAGAAGGCCAGCTTTGGACACAGATTGCAAACAAGTGCTGTGTCAGCGCTGGGCTTTAAGTCAAGTTTCAGCCGAACGTTCACGCATTCGTCGTGCTGAATCTCTGCCCAGCGTTGGCATTCTCTGATGACGCCATCTAATTCAGCACTACGGCTTTGTCATCTAGGAGGTGTTGCGCCGCGGCACAGTAAAATGCGTGTGTGCTCAGTTGTCACCCTGCTGTCTACTGTCGCTCTTCGGTTTGGGTTTTGGTTGCAGCGGTGCGAGGGCTGTGATGTGTGTGTGTAGTTAAAACGATGGATGCGGTTCACCTCACGAGTGATAAGGATGCGGTTCCTTCCACGAGCGGCATGGATGTGGTTTATTCCAACTAGTGATACGGATGACCGTATCCGATTGCGTCGACGTACTGTCACAAGGAGAGTACAATAAAGGGGTAAAAAATATTACAGGAAGATCCATTGGTGAATCCTTGGGGAATCCGTTAGCATGACCCTTGGCAAACGCCACCCACGTCCCCCTTTGGGGAACGCTAACACTGACCCCGCAACGAGACCGAAAAGAGGCAGCAAAAAATAGAGGAAGCAAAAGAGAATGCCAAAATAAAAAGTGAAGGGAACAGCCTCAGCGTTTCCCAAAAGGGGGCGTGTGTGACCTTTCTAAGGGTCATGCTAGCGCATTCCCCAGGAATCCACCAATAGACCATCCCCTTCTCCGATGTTTGTTTGCAGACAAGCTCGCTAGCTCCTCCTATCGGCGGACCCATGAGCGCTTCCGGCTTTCATCTTTTTTCCTTTTGTTTCACATACTTTTGTTATTTACACTACGTTCTACAATACGCGCAGGTTCTTACCAACGCATTGCAGGTACTTCTCTAAACGAAAATCCTACTCGATCACAGTGCGTTGTTGAATAACAAATAAATACACTAGCGAAAGTCCGATGGTTCGCCAAATACAGTGGCGTCCTTCTGTTACCAACTGCCACCGAATGAGGTGAATGATCTATTTTTTTTTTTCAGGGTGTAGCGACTCGCCCAGTTTCAATCTCGTAATTCTATAAAATATCCGACACGTCTGTTTTCCCGTTTCGACAGCGAACATGAAACAAGCACGTGAAACGCCATGCTCAATTTCAAAGAACATGCAGACTGTTTTTTTTTTTTTTTTAATTTAGCTTAAACTTTTTTTAGCCTTGTTATTTGCTGAGCTTTCTAAACCGATTTCATCGATCGCCTCTCCGAGTTGTTTTGCGAGAAAGTAGACGCTCTAGGTTTTAAGGAGCATTTCACTGGCACGTTATTATTATTAGTTGTTAACAAGGCACACGTACACACGTTTAAACACCGTGCGCCCTTCAAGCGCTTATGCACCGGGCGAAAAGATGCAAAGTCACGTGGATGTGGACGCACGCGCGGTGGCTACAATTCAGCACAAGATAGCTACTATACCCATTTTCACCTCAAGAAAAAAGCAAGTATTGCGCATTGTTCATACGCGGCGCAAAGTAGTTCTTGCGAGATTTGGTTGTCGGAGTAAAAAGCGATGTTTTTTGCGTTTGGAAAGTGTATGTCTTGAGAAGATAACATATATCTAGTCTAAGATTCACCTACATATATCTTCATTCTCTACATAAAAGGGGAAATCAGTAATACTCCGCGAGAAGCCGGACTTTTTTTACTACGGTTCTTGAGGTGAAAACGGGTATAGTCATGCCCCAGACCGTGGCACGTTCCACATCCCAGTAAACACTGGGATGTGGAGCGTGCGCGACAGCGCGCGGAATTGAGAAACGCACGGTTTGGCTTAAATTCGAGCTTCGTGCTTCCTGATTTGTGTTTCGGGGCTCTTATCGGCCATTGCCTCCCTCCCATTGGCTGGAGAGCAATGAGAAGATCTGCTCAAGATTCGCCATGGCTCACATTTCTGAAGGGGTCGGTGATTAGAGTCACCGACAGCTTCAGAAACGGAGGGCGGGGCGTATGATGGTGAGGCTTCTTGCTTGGTGATTCATCTATGGCTTTGTCTTCGGCTAGTACAGTACGCTTCTGAATAAGTACTAAGTGACTATAAAGATAAGCACCAGACGGCATTACTTTTTCGGCGGTTGCTAGTTGCTGACCAAGTTCTGAGAACGCGAAGCAGTCAAAAGGAATGTGACGTCGTTTTCGCCGTTAAATTTAGCGGGAAAACTGAATCTGCGTATGGGTCACGTGACATGAAGCTATGAGACGCCATTTTCCCTGCCAGATTTAGCGGGTAAACTGTATTAGGGATGAGTTCACGTGACTTCTATCTTTACGTTAAAACAAGAGGGAAGGAATAACGTTTATATAGATCGCATGACACGAAGTCCTGTGACATCATTGTTTCCAATAAAATTTTTGTGGAAACTGAATTTCGGTTAATGTAACGTGATTTAAATTTTAACGCTAAATCTGGCGTGGAAAGCTAATTTGGGCGTAGGTCGGGTGACCGTTTCACGTGACGTCAGTTCTTCCCATAAATTTAGCGGGGAAACTGGATTTGTGCGGAGGTCACGTGACATGAACTCATGTGACGCTATTATCACAGCTTAATTTAGCGGGGAAGTTTGAGGTAACGTTTTCGTGGCTTCGCTTCACCTGAAAACCGAGCCCCTTAACGTTTCGCGTAAAAAAGAAAACAAAAAAAACGATCGGTGTTTGTTTTAGTTTGTTTGCTTCTTTTTTCTTAAGGCTAACAGGTCGCCTTGGACTCGAAGATGTGGCCTTCCGAAACGACAGTTACCTGTACACAAACCAGGCCGGAAATTACGTCAATATTCTGGCCGACGAAAATGGACTCTGGATTATATACTCCAGCAGGAGGTCGAACAATACCATGGTGCTTAAGGTAAGAAATTTATTGAAAATTGCAAGCAATTGGTTTCATTTTTTATTTAGCAAAAAAGTAAAGCAAATTGTAGAATGCCAGAGGAACGGACCAGCTTAGATATTAAAGTTACGAAAGCTTCAAGAAAGAACACAAATAACTATATCTTGGGTGCTATACGTTTCGAACGCAGACAAGGGCCGCAATCAGATTTGCGGCAGGCCTTCTGTGAAATGAGTGTGTAGCATATTTGTTTTCCTTTATATGCTTATCCACACAATTTCTAAAGTAAGAAAAGTTGGGGGCCTGGTTGTATATTGAGCTATCACATTATACTGCTAACAATTCTAACTGCTTGCGTTTTGAAAATAAGCTTATTTGCGATTGTATAATACACCTTTCAGAATGGTCAGGCGAGTTATTTTCCGCAACAAATTTTAGTTATTCTTGAGAAATAGGCGACACAATACAGACGTTAAAACCACTCTTCATTATTTTTACTCTCATAACCCAACCTCTTAAGAAAACAGTATTCCGTGATACACTTCTTTCTAACAAGGGTAAGCAAAAGAAAATTGTCAGCTTGAACGAGAGGGACAAAACGCAGACAGGTAGAAATAGAGACATACACACCGCTGACTATCAACTGAGACTTTATACTTCTTCATCACTTTAACCCAAAGATTAAGACCTAAAGTAATGCCAATAAATCAACCTAAAAACTAACATTACTAAATTAATTTAAATTCCCTAAATTATTACATTTGGTAAATTATACCTCCCTGACCCAACCCACAAAGCCCACAGACACATATCACTCTTATTCCCTTTCAAGGGGTAAGCAGTAGTCGACGAATACGAGCTGATGCAGGCGATCTACGATCCTTCAAAACATCAGTGAAGCAGTAAAATATCTGCCACAGGCAAATTTACTATTTCTTCAAAACGTATGGTGATATATTTAGCGTCAAGGATGGTATATACCTGAAGGAAACAAAAATATGTAAAATTAAACTTCAAGGGACCCTCTAACTATATTCTAACTTCTGCGCTTTTAATTATATTGATACAAAGAGGAGAAAAAAGTTTGAGCTCGGCTGTTGGGAAAAGAAGAGGAAGCAGCAGCGTTTCTGGGATTTCGCAGGACTGCCATCTTTCAACCTCTCGTTCATTGTAAAATATAATATACCATAATCACCGTAACACTTTTGGTGGAGGTGCGAGGTACCGTTGGCGTACCTTCGGGCGGTGTACCGGTATCGGGCATTTCGCCCCGTGGAGGAAGGCGGCGGCGGGTTCGGGTGTCCAGGGGTGCTATGTTGCGCTTTTTGGACTCCCAGGAGACTAGGAAGAGGGAAGTGACGTCAAGGACACAGCAAACGCAGATTGGATGTTGACAGAAGAAAACGAAATAAACACCCAATCTGCGTTTGCTGTGTCGTTGACGTCACTTCCCTCTTCCAAGTCTCCTGGGAGTGCAAAAAGCGCAACATAGCCCTCCAGGATGGGTGAGGCGTAAAGGTAGGGGAAAGTATCCACCTCCACCAAAAGTACAGGATTATCCGCCAAACGTCCGACGTCAATTATATTGTCGAGCCTTCTGGCCCTCATCGCAATCAGCACACTCACCACCCCCAGACAGTGCATGTCCTGTGACTCAAGCCATACAAAACTCCTGAAAACGGCGCGACGCCGTTTCCTCCGGCGGGCGAGTAGTGATCCGAAAAGGAGAAAGAAGTTTGAGCTCGGCTGTTGGGAAAAGAAGAGGAAGCAGCAGCGTTTCTGGGATTTCGCAGGACTGCCATCTTTCAACCTCTCGTTCATTGTAAAATAGAATATACCATAATCACCGTAACAATATTACCTCATTAGTCGGTTGTGCTGCTCAAGAAACAAGTAGTGACCACGAAATATTGAGGCATGATATTTTAATTCGATCATCTAAAAATAGCGCAAAATCTGGTGGCACTCCGGTGTGTCTGAAGTACGCAGTTGATAACGTTTAACGGTAAACATTTTGATCGGCAGCGTCGGCAATATCCGTCAGAGTTTTTTTTACGTAGGCTAAATAAAGTGTACCACTCCGTAAAGTAACGTCATTCCCTAAAAAAATTAAAATTAAATTTTAAGGAAAGGTGAAGAGAAAAAAAAAGTTTCAACGCGGTTTTCTGACCCACGCGCGAGCTCCCCATCAGCCCCATTCAGGAATCGCCGTTCGGGATGTCGAAACAACGAAACTAGTGTGCGTTTATGTTTGCGATTTGAATCTGCTGCTCTTGCCGTACGCCATGTGATAGCTGTTCTCACCAGTCGGTTTGGTGTCCTCGGGTTTTTTGTGTTGGTTTCAACATCATTGCACTCCACTGGACGAATCAGTGCATATTTCTAGCCTTAACGCGACAAGCCTCATAGGCATAACGAGCGGGACGCTCTTGCCCTCACAGCCGGCAACCATTTGAAGCTGGATGACGTGCCAAAAATAGAATTAGTTAGAATTCAGGACAACCTCATCTTTTTGCTTGATATGATCATGTACCAGTTGTACGCGCCGGCAGTCGTCCCCAATCAGAAAAATAGATGCCACGTGTCAATTCGTCCAAACAAAATCCGGCCGGCAGGTTTGTGCCGAGCGAATTCGACGGGCCCGGTATAATTGCCTTTTTTCTCCTACATTGATATAAAAATCGGAAGAAAAGAAATGCTTATTTATAGTCCTTATCTACTTGATTTTCTTCTTTTTTGAACCTATAGCTGTGCAGCTAAGCCCTGACCCGAATCGCTGCTTTGATAACACCGATCACATTAATACCAATCATCAGAAGCGGAAAAAAAAATATGTGGAGCAGAGCACGCTAGGCCGCGCAGGACTCGGTTTCGTCGGGCTCTTCTCAGCGCGGTGGGGTCTGCCGCCAGCGGGGTGTCGCGTAGTTGACGACGTCGGCACGATCGCCTTTGGATCCTGAATCATGGACGATGCAAGGGGCAAGGGCGACGATGCGTACGGGTCCTCTTCCCGTCTGCCATGAACCTAAGCCTTAGCTAATTGGCCAGCCGCTTCGCTCCAACACTTTAAGCAATGAATTTTTCATGATACGCCAGGGAACTAAAGTGTTTTTCTTCTTTTTGTAATCTTACTTTGCTTATAGCTCCCAAAAACAACTCCCATTTTCAAAAACTCGATGGTTTTTCCTCCGTGTTCTTTCGTCGGAAGAAATGCACAAAGAAAGCGTTTGTGCAGCCTCTCCATATCCCTATGCCAAACCCATGCACCGTCAACTTTTTATCGTGTCGGCCACACCCCCGGGCACCTACCCTGGCTATAGGCAAAGCGCCACCATTGTTGGCTGAAGGCGCATCTCACGCGCATTCCCTAGAATCAGTCGTCATATTCTACTGGTCTGCCGTGGTTGTGCCTCCACCTGTACGCCCGCCCCAATTGGTCGGCAAGTGGCAACGCGGCACCCTTTGCGGCAACACTCCACCCTTTGCAAGCGTCATATTGCGCCAACGAGGTAGAGGTTCTTAGAGCGATAAACTGGCAGCTGAAAGTGTCCCCAATTGGCCGCCGTCATGTTGCACATTTTTTTACCAGTAAACACGTGACCTTATAGTTTTACGTCTAGATTTTAACCAAGTACCGTGCACAAATAATTGCTCATTGATCTTTACTAACAGTACCGACAAGATAAGTTGTGTTTCGTTTGTTTTATGTACAAATTGTGCTTTTATGACAAACACTTGGGCAGCTTCGCAATGCGTCCGCTTGATGCCGTCGACCGCGGTGCTGTATTTTGGATTTGAATCAGAAATAGATACCGATCTCTGGTGCTAACAGTATCGAAAAAATAGATTATCATGCTTTTTACAGCGATCGCAATGCAAATCTCTGCTCAGTTTTGCGTAAAGGCCTCAGGATATGATATGGTCATATCTTTAGTGGTCAAAATTGTACAAGATGGCGGCAGCCAAGGGGGGTAACTTTTGCTTGGTGAACGGGATACCAGTTAGTCGCTCTAATCACATCTACCTCGTTTCCTTTTGCACTGGAAGTCAAGGCCTGCTCTTTCAACCCTCCAAAAGCCTTCACTAGTAAAAATCCACGCAGCGCCACCTAGCTTGCGTCGGCATTTCCGCCAGTGAGTTTTGCAGCGTCTCACAAGAAGAGCGACGCTAGCACGCGGCCACGCCATGCGGACGCACAAGTCAACCGCTCTCCGGCATTGTTTCGTCGAGCTTCAATGTGTTTGCCGCTTGGGGGCGGTTCCGAAATCCACTAACAATGACGTAATGAGCGGGCTTCGTCTTCCAGGTCATGTTGGCTGTACTTGTGTGTAGAAGAATATTTATACAGCGGTTAATGAAAGTTACGAAGGGAGCGCTAGAGGTGGCTGGACCGCGCACATATGTGTCGCCGTTTTTCTGAAACTATAAACTACATGATGTAATCATAAATAGTCTGTAGCCTAGTGCAAAAACAATGTATAGAATAAGACACTGAATCCCGTAGCTTTCGTCATTTGCTTTTCTGTTTTATACGATACTGCGATGCCTGGAGCGTTTCCGTGCTGTCCACACATTAAAGTTCGTCCCGAAGGGATAAAAAAAAATCCCTTTATTCTAGCTGGCGTCCCGTACTCCAGGACGTTGAAATCCTGGCGATTTGTCGTTGAGCACCCGACAATAGAGTGAACGATCGCAAGTGTCGCGGTCGTCGCAGTGTCCCGACTGCTGAAACTTCCGTAAACTCGAGGCTGGAAGAGCGACCTGCAGCCGAACACGCGTGTTTCGCATGCACCTCCGCTGCTACGCCACGGCCAGGATTGAGGCAGGCAAGCATAAGGCGTGATCGATCGAACGTGATCGATCGAAAATGGAGGAGCCACATTTGAGGCCGCACTAAAAACACATGCACCAGTTGGAAACGTGTTCCAGGCACTGTGGTAGGATGTTCATACTGGGCGAGGCCCCGTGAGAGACAAAATTTGCCGCCGTTACTCTCCATCGCAGGTTGACGAGCAAAGTTTCCGGCCCGAGTTCATCTGGAACCTGACCCTGGACCACCGCAAAGTGGGGAAGCTCTTCGTCGTATGCGGCGTTCTCTATGGCATAAACAGCTTGACCGAGCACCGCACCGAGCTCGGCTTCGCGTACGATCTCTACACGGAGTCGCTGCTCGAGGGGGTCAGACTCAACTTCAGCAACCCTTTCGGAAACACCACCTTCCTCAGCTACAACCCCGGTGACGGGTCACTTTATAGCACGGACGACCAACATCAGCTCCTCTATCCGCTGCTTTTTAACACTACGGATGCGACGGCGTCTGGCGGTGGAGACGTGACTACGTAACGCCACTTTGGTCTTGGTCTTTGGTTATTTCGTGCCTTCAGAGCTTTCAGGGTCACCTGGCTTTCTGGTGTAACTTGATATTGCGCAGGTTCAGCTGACTATTTATCACAGTAGACCGAATAATGTCATTCACTGTGACGTTGATGAAATAAAATGTTACGAGTAACGCACTTCCTCGTTTTTGAACTCCGGCATGTGGTACTGCAACGAAAGCTTTGTTGTAATGCAAATTCCGAAGAAGAAGTTCTAGCAAAAGTATTATGGTAAAATCTACCGGGGATTTTGGAGCTGTTCAGATGAGGTCCTCTCTGGCAGTGGTAATGCAGCCAATACCAGCTCGCGTTGATGGCGCACTAAAGTGGCAAGAAACAAGCGCTCCAAAGGAAGTCAGAATTTAGTTTTGGAGTTTTTGCTTGGAGCGGTTAGTTAATTAGCCCAGTAAAAAAATCCAGGCTGATCTCTAACATTTTTTTTTGTTGTGTGTTCTGCTTTCAGAAACAGAGTAAATTAACCTATTCCTTTACAAAACCCCGAAAAGTACAATGTTTAAAAAAATGAAAAAACTCAGAATTTTCTGGGCTTGTAAAAACAAAAGAAAGAAAAGTGAATGGTATGACGCATGTGACATTCAAAGGGATCTGCATCACAGGCAGGATTGCCTTAAAAACAGTGCGTTTGGCAGGCTTTGCCATATTACATTTTTAAAACATAAATATTTGAAATTGTTCTCACGAACGATTGATCGCCATACGTTTGGCGTCAATTTTTTAGATGTCATCTCACAGGTAGTAATGTCTAGGGAAGAAATGCGGCCGTTAATCACTTATGTCCTAGACAGGCTTGTCGCCGTCTTCACACTGGTTGGCGATCTCCATTCAGATAGTGTGCTATACTTTGTTGCACCTTGTGTTGTACCGTGGGAAAGGCTACAAGCGCGAGCTCCTTGCTCTACGGCACATCTCGGCGGCACAAGCTCACGTGCACCAAGGGCAGCTGCCAACGCTATGAGCTCGCGCTTCTAGCCTTTGCTGCGGTACGACATCAGGTGAAACGGAGTATAATGGCAAAACCCCCGAAAGCGCCATGGCGAGCAACAGGCAAAAAATTTTTATAAATAGCTCCTAAAATATTTAGGATTGCGTATTTTGTTTTGGGGATTTAGAAACAAAGCGGACTTATTTTGTTTAAAAAATATATTTAGTAAGCCGACGACAAAATAAAACAATATTTTATTGGAGTTAAACGGGCCATGAAACAAATTTTGGGTTGGGATGAATGATTTTAAATTGGGACTTTACTAATCACATATCGTTTAGTCGGCCAAAAGAAAGAGGCTAGAAAGTCGAAAGCCAGCTTTTCGGTACGAACATTTGAAAATATAGCGGACTATTTTGTACCTTCTTGCCTTCAAAAGCTCTCCGACTTTTCACTATGATACATCCGCGGTTCCAAAAGCGCGTCACCGGCACCAAACTGACGTCAGCAGAGCCCAGCTCACGCATTGGACACGAGAACTGCGTCACTCGGACATATGCGCTCGTCAACAATCAATCCGTCGACGAATATTTGGATTCGCGTTCGTGGCCAATGAGTGCCAAGACGGAACTTATTGTCACTGGGGAATGACAAGTTCTATGGTGTGCATAAAAAGCACGGTGGAAGCTAGGAGTCATCGCACCGGTGCCGAAGGAATGTCACGACCACGTGATTTCAGAATTCGCATTTGAGTGGAGGATTAAAGCTAAGGAGGAAGAAGTAGGAAAATCGCTTCATGACCCCTTTAAAGCACACATTTCTTTACAAAGCGAACCTGTTTGTGTCTAAACACTGTGGGTCGCTGAATAATTGTGCCACCCAATCTGGCTCCGCCTGGTTCGCTCTCCCAAGAAGTCACACGTTACAGGAGATGTGAATAAACATTTTACTGTTATCTGCTCCTTGATCATTGTTGCTGAGGACGACTCGGCGATTGTCCCGGGTGCCTGGTGTTTGACCGAGTTCCCGGAGCTGGCTTGGTCTAGTGCTCGGCCGAGTCGTTGGAGCTTCCTCGGTTGCGGCCGTTCTTAATCGCTCCAGTTCTCGCACACCTCGCGCGCCAATCTCGAGCGCCGCTCGGCCTCCCATCGTTTTTCTACCCCGCGCCGTCTTTCTCCTCGGCTTCGCAGAATACAAACAAAGAAATCTACAATACGCTATATTTTTTTTTTACGAAAATAGCTACTTATCACGATAATCTTATTTGTCGCCAACCTGTGCTACTGCGTTTCGTACTTTTTTTTTGCATTTGCATTTGCATTTGCATTTGCATTTGCATTTGCATTTGCATTTGCATTTGCATTTTAATTTGCATCTGCACGTTTTTTGGGAGCGAGCTCACGTCCAGCCCGCAAATGGCAAACAAGCCGTTATAGAACGCAAGTTATGCAGGCCTGCCATTTACACGTAAATTGCGGTTTTGGTGGGAGCAGCCTGGTAAAAGCGACAGTCGCAGAAGCAAGACGAAAACGTGTTAATGCCTTGAGAACAATATAGTGTCATGGCCGCAGCAGACGTCCCCTGCGGGTTGACCTTCACTTTAATTTAGCTGGCGTAAGCAATCTTGATACCATGCGTCCACAACCAATGGCCTTCTCGACTGAATTCCTGGTACGAGTCGCAGTGCATAAATCATTGCACCGACATTGACCGACCCAAACACATACAGTGCTCACCAACTCATCCAGGGCACGTGAGCGGTGTCTTATTTGATGGCGGCGCTACCCTGGTGCCAGCCGAAGAACTGGTCTAAGAAGCAGAGCTTAATGAAACAGTGAGAACAGGAGAGGCCGCTCACTCGAGGTCGAAGCTGCTGCTGTAACCGGGACAGCAACGCAATTTAAGCCTGCGAAGCGTTCTACACTTCTTGCCTTATCAATATAAACATAAATGCTCACTGGTTGAATCATACAAACACTGACTGTGTTGGCAGCCACGTTGCATCCTCGTGCAAGAAGGTGGAGATAAGTATAAATTCACCGGCCGGCACACTTGCTGCATATTCACGGTTCAGCGAGCGGTCTCCCTTTCTCGGGCTGCTCCAGTGAGCGGTACGTCATGAAGCAGTTCTTCAGCCATCACCAGGATAGCGCTCCCACGAGATAAGATAACTTCCGTGTATTCCGGATGCCTTTAATGACTATCGTACATATGATGACATGGTCGGGCATGAAAATATAATTGCCAGAAATTCTTGGTTTTTTAGATTTTAACATTTCTGAGCGAACATTTGCAACAGAAATTGCGCAACAATTTTAGTGTGCTTACTAATATGAATGTAGGTTTGAAATATTAGCTGGCAAGGCGTGCCAAATACATTTGTTCTTAAGGCAGCACCCTGCATTACTAATTCTATAGGCTCAACATATTTGGTTAGATGGGCAAAACAATCGACCGATTTAACCAAACGGTCGGCGCATGCGTGAAGCCTGCAGGAGGAAGGCGGCAGAGCACGCTCACGCGTGAGGTAGGAGAGAGATTGCGACAACGTGCAGAAATACTGGAAGAACCCCGCGATGATTTGTGACAGTGGCGGCTTAGCTAGAGTTTTTGGCATAATTGCTTAAGCATTTACTTGGAAAATGTTGTCCCGTAAAGGTGGAGTTTCCTGTCTTATAGCAGCACACCTGCCAAGCTGAAACTAAACACTCGGTTTCTAGTTTCTGTTATGTTTAAGCCTAGAATGTTTTTGAACATAACTTCCAGATCCCATGAGTTTTTCCGCCCCTCCGTCCGTTCGTCCGAATATTTTCACGCTAAATTTAGCGAGAAAACGAGCGCCACGTGACTTATCGTTATGTAACAAAACCAATTCAGTTTTGGCGCTAATTTTAGCGAGAAAATTGACTTCACGTGACCTATATACTCACCCAGCTTCTCCGCTAAATTATGCTGGAAAATGAATATCCCGTGACATGCATCAGTTTAATTCCCTCACTAAATTTAGCGGAGAGATTGATGTCAGGTGACATATACTCTAATTTTGTTGCCACGCTAAATGCATAGGGAATGCTAAATTGGTGCATATCACGTGATTTACCTATCAACGCTAAATTTAGCGAAGAAATTATTAAACAAAACATTCTATTTCAACATCTAAAACGATCGACTGTGTAATTTCTTTTGAATACATTCAAACGATCGCCTGCATTTTATGCATTTGAGTACTTAGGAGAAAAAATTAATTCGTGATTCAGCGTTTCTATAGAAATTACTCAATGCTCTTATATATTTTTTTTTGGTTTTGATAAGATTTTATGACATGTACCATGACAACGAAATTGGCACAATATACATTTATAGTCACGCTCCTCATAATCTCAAACTACCTTGATTCGGATGCAACGTCTCTATGATAAGTCAAATAACAATAGCGTTTTACGTCCTTTGATATGTTTAAAAAACGTCTACCATCATTAATTTCTCATTAGGTTGTGACCATATTTGTTTATTTTCTTTTTATTGCCTTATAATGTGTGTACGTGCAACTCTATTTAGGCCTTCAAGCTGTTTAAGAGTACCATAAATAAATCTAGGTCTAAATATTTCTTTCCAAGTTCCTTGGGCAGGTGGCGTACACCATGCAGGCAATTACATCTACCAGGCACCAAGTAAGTCTCTACATGTAAATGATTGACAGTAAGAAATCAAGAAACAAGTCAGCAGCAGTGCAAATTAGGCCTTCTAAAACTCTGGTTTCTAGCTTTTCCTGTTTTTATTGCAGTGATCTTCCGGGGTATAGAATTATATATACGGTGTACTTAGATAAAGTCCCGAGAACGCGTTTGGAGCCGAGAATCAACGAATGCTTGATGTGAATAGTGCTTGGTATCTCTAACGCTAAAATGCAAAAAAAAAAAAAAAAAAAAAAAACTGTAGCGGTATCAATGTTTCCTAGGGAGTAATGACAAAAATGTAACTAACGTAGCAATGCATAAAAAAATTATCGTCTGGTCCTCTCTGGGTTACGTGAAATAACTACTCGTCAGTAACCTGCTCATTAATTCAGTTTTTAACCCAAGTTAGTGTACAGGATATATCTGTGGTCACTAAAAATTCTACATTGAAAATGACTAGAGATGTACTTTATATTTTTTATAGTAGGTATTAATGTCGCATTTAACGCTCTCATAACCCCGCTACTCCGCCTGGTTCAACGCAATAGGTGAGCGCTGGAGGCCCTTCTACGATGAGGAAACACGGTGGCGACAACAACCAAACATGTTCCTAAAGCTGAAGCTTGGGCGAGTATGTACATACTTCAGAATTAAAACCGCACAAGGGACGAGAGGCCGGACGATGAAACAGTCAAATGACGGGAGACCGGAGACCAGTGCTTTCTCCTTGTATTGCTTCATCCTGGCCCTCCTCCTTTGCACTGTAGTAATTCCCACTATGTTCATCAACATTACTTCAACCTCTTGGTCTTTTCCTCAGTTGCCCGACAATCCTTAAACTCTGTGAGAAGGGCAGTACAACACAGAGCCTTATATACCGGGAGAGCTCGGCGAATGAGCCTGGTCCAGTGCCCCTTGCCAATGCGACGTCATTACCGACGTCACGGACCGCTGAAGAGACCGCCTCTGCAGAGCCATGTTGACAACTGCTCTGCAGCCCGCCAACACCGAGCGATGAACGCTGTCGTAATGGCGGAGCGCCAAACTGCCTCACGTCCGGTTTCACCTTAACCCAAATGCATACGTCAACCCCCCCCCCCCCCCCCCCCCCCCCCCCCGCCATGGGCGCATCGCTGGCGACGGGCGTGCGGCAGAATAAAAGAATCGCCGAACTTTCCTAGTATATGTGGCTTTGGTACAACATAAAAGACAGGGACAATGCTTCTTTGGTGTAACAAGCTTTGGCCACCGAAACCAGCAACGAAATTGGGCAACGCTTGTAACTCAGCTTGGTGGCTGAATTAATATTGTTTTGTTGGCAACACGACAATATAGATAAGTGCAATAGTGAAGTCTCCACTCAGTAACGCGCTCTTTATATTATTTTACCAGGATAAAGGCACGGAACACGCACTTTAATTATACTCAATCCTGCAGTGCAGCTAAGTTTCATTTTGATATATTGATTTCATTAAGTAATTTGCTTAAAATGCCTGTCAAAAAAAAAAACAATTTTACGCGCGGATTTTAATGGTCATATCGTCGCCGATAATATATTTGCCGACCATAATCGACCCACATTATGGCAGTGGAAATAAATGAACGCTACCACTAACTGAATGAAACATATAGTGATCTTTTTTTCCTTGAAGGCGAGCGATACACGATGAATTTTAATGCCCGGAACGTGAGAACGACCGTATCGGTCGTAATTTTTAATGCTCAAAGAGTAAAAATAGCCCCTATTGAACATCAAAAAAGGTTTCGACACCTCAAGTGAGTTTAGCGAGGAATGTGTTCTAAAGAAATGCAAACAAAAAGTCAAATAGACGGGGCTGCATATATGGGATGTTTGGGATAAAATAAAGCCATGATTTTCACAGCGAATTTGGCTGGCATCCTAGTGCAAACTTAGTGGTTACGCTTTACCTTTGAACTGAGGCTTTTACTGACTCAACATTTATGAAATATGTACAAAACTTTTTCAGACCGTCCATCGCAATTTCTAACCAATGTCAGCTGAATCGAGCGCTATTCTATACTTCAGTACACCGTGAGTAAAATCGTAGCCAACACTACGAGCCTCTATGGCCAATCAGGCAGTACCAAAACTACAACGCCACGGCGCTGGCAGTATTCCTCTGCGTGCGTTATTATCGACTAAACTATTCAAGCAAAATGAGTGCGCGGTGTTTTTGTAGTTAAAGCAAGTAGGAAGGGCGAGCTGGATAAGGATAGACGTGATAGCCCTAGAACGAGGGGACAAAAAAGGACAAACAGACACGAAACTCCGAACGCAGCTGCAGCGTTCGGAGTTTCGTGTCTGTCCTCTTTTTTCCCTTCGCTGCAGGGTTGTCATGTCTATTTGATCTTGCGCTCTTAATGTGTGTTCGTATTTGTTTAGTTTCTATAGTATTTTATTACACTCCCTTGCTCTCTGGACTCTTCCACTCTCTCACCCACAAAACACTCAAGTGAATAGTCGGTTTTCATACCTTTTACACTATAAGGGGAACTGAAAACGCACAATCACTCTATACGGTGACTAACATTTTAAAACTATCAGTAATCCACTCTCTCTCCAGCACCAGGGACAAGCATATCGTTTAAAAAAAAAATGCTTCTCGTGCTGAAATTTTTAAGCACTCTCAAATGTGTATATACACTCTCAAAGTTTAAAAAAAATCACAAATTTTGCGGTTTCGTTCTATCATCATTTGATGCTTTTTTTCGAAAGATCTTGTGTCACGTGAAGGGGCTGTGAAAATATTTACTAGGAAGTGTATTGAGGGTGCTCACAATTTACCGATTAAAGAGATTGAGTGCTTCTTTAGTCAAACATTGTGAGAAGGTTTCGTCAATATTATTTGTGCCATTAAATGTCCACTTGAAACAAGAAAATAGTAACGTGTTTTTTTTAATGATTATCTTTGTAATAATGTTAAAGCTGAAAACGTCAAGGTATCATTGCTGGAGATTTTAATCTCCATTTAATAGATTGAACATATATGCGGGAGGGCACTACGCGGCGACATTGTAGCGTCTAGAGCCCTCCTTCATATAGTCTTTAACCACAACCTCAAACAGGTTATCCGAGAGAATATTGGAAGAAGGAATAACTCAGTATCGATGATTGACTTAGTTTTGTGAGCAAATATTTAGCTCAATGGATATATTTATGCAAAGCAGAAAATGGCGTCTCAGCCCATGATGTGGTAATCCCTCAGAGCCCAGTACACGTTCAGAGGTCGCGACCACCAGCCAAAACAACATTCACAGATTTCACGAGGGCTAATGATGAGGGCCTTCTCGACATTTTGGATTTATTTCACATAGACTTCGAGGAATTGGTTTGTGAGAAACCACAACTGTAGAACAAGCATGGGGTGGTTTTAAAATGCTAACACAGACTGCAACAAGGCGCTTTGCCCCGCTTAGACAAACACAACAAAAATCCAGAACACATGGATTATCAGAAATATAGGGTCGTTCAAGTCACCAGGATTGATCTAAGATGAACCGTAAAAATCGACGCCTGCATGTAACAATCTAAACTTTTCGTCAAAGGTGGAATTCACAGGTCGGTTTTCTCTTGTAAAATTAAAAAGCGTAGCTCCCTTTCTGTAAAAAATAAGGCCCAGAAACTTGCCAGGGCCTACTGCGGGCAGCAACACAGACGACAGGGGTCCAGTAGCGGGGTGTGTTTGGCGTTGGTATCGATAGATGGCGTTACCTCCTTACCGCGACGGCTCGCGACCGCCGTGTTTTATTAAAATGAATATAGTGTTTTTGAAATGTACCTTTAGTTTAAAAAAAATGCGAACAATAAAAGCAAAACTTAAAGTTAAAAAAAAGCGTCTGCATTACGGCGGCGCTTTTGCTGCCAACGGATTTTGTCTGTGTGTTGTCTGCTATCTTTCGCTGGTCGGCTGCACCTTCAGACGCTGCTCCCGACGCCATCTATCAATACGAGCGCCAATCACACCCCACTACTGGACCCTGTCGTCTGGGTCGCCACCCGCTGTAGACCCTGGCAAGTTTCTTGGCCCTATTTTTTACTAAAAAAGATCTACGCTTTGTAATTTTACAAGAAGAAACCGACCTGTGAAATACACCCTTGACGAAAAGTTTAGATGGTATACGTGCAGGCGTCGATTTTCACGGTCCATTTTAGATCCAGCCTGGTGACTTGAACCACCCTATATTACACAACTGAAACACCGTATAAAGCAACGAAAAAAGCGACTCGGTTACAGAAAGACTCCTCAGCAACACGCTGAAATAAGTCCGCTGTGTCAACAGCTTAAAAACGACTTACTGAACGCAAAAAAGACTACTTCAGTGTAAATGTTCACAACTTTATTAAATCATCCCCTGAAAGGTATTGGAGATACCTGTCGACAAAAGTGCGTATCTCCAGCCTGATTCTTGAAGAAATTTTAAAAGGGTGAAAACAACGCAAAAACGACGCGGACAGAGTAAGAGATGTACACATACGGAGCGCTGGCTTTCAGCTGTTTAATTTCTGGAAAGAACCCACCGTCGTGACTACATATATCCCATCACATCACATCACCTACGTCATATGATATCAACTGTCCATTTCGTTGAAAACTGCTGATCAAGGCGAGCTCGCAGTCATATGAACAAATCGAGGGAGAGCTGACACACCTATCTTTGTACTTTGAAATAAAGAATGCTTCCGTTATCTCTCAAGTAGTTTCTTGACGATGCTTTGCAAGAATCTCAGGAAATAAAAACAGCGCTAAAAGACGAGGGCCAGACGAAGAAGTAACACGGACGCAGCGCTGCGTCCGTGTTACCTTTTCGTCTGGTCCTCGTCTTTTTGCGCTGTTTTTATTTCCGAAGTATGTACCGACTCGCCCAAGCCTCAACTCAAGAATCTCAGTATCGATTGAAGCAGGAGTGCACCCTCATCTATCACAGTGCACTACCAAGTTTCCTGACGGTGACGGCCTCATCGAACACGCATGTTCCCGCAATCTGTCGTTCACACAACGGCCTGTTTGGCCGATGTATGTCGTCTTACACGTCAGCGGAATACAATAAGCAACTTCACCCACGCAAGGCAAAAAATTGTTCTTATGATGCTTAACACAACCAGGGATAGGGGTCCGACCTCTGTCCACTCTCGCACATAACGACCCAGCTTACCAGGAGCCAAAAAAAGCACAGGAATGTAGTGCCGTTTTGCCACTTTGTTTAACCTGTGCGCAACCTTGCAAATATAGGTTACCAGAACGGGTCTCTGCCTAGACTTCTTACCCATGACAGCCTGCGGATTGCGCACTTTCTTCAAGCGGATCTGGGCCACCCGTACTAGAAGGCCGGTAGGGTATCCACTTTCCAAAAAAAATTATTACCCTGCCCGCAAAAACTCGTGATCATCTTGTGCGGACACGACCTCGTAAGAGACCCCCACAAACTACTATTTATAATGAACAAAAAGTAAGGGCGCAAACGAGCTGGTGTACATTGCACATGGTTGAAAAAACCCCGAGACTGCGGGTAAACGACACAACACTAAAAAGTCTCTAACACAGCTGAAATTTTTATTTTCCAAACCTGGTTATATAGGCACTTCGATACAAAAGAAAAAAGGGGGGAGAGGGTGAGAACCTCAAAGAATGCCACTTTCCACCAACGTAACCTCTTGACTAAACAACAAGGACAACAGACTCTGCGTCACGCACTTCACTTATCTTTGACCCCTCGCTTCCCGACCGTCAAACACACTGGTAACCCCAAGCCCAGTAACACATATACAAAAAAGAAAAAAAGTAAAAGAAAAAGGAAAGAACGACCCATCGTCCCTTCTACCCGAAAACCGACAGACATAAACCTTGAAGGTCAGAACTTTTCACAGCCTAAGAAAACGCCGTAGTTCATTGTCCAACCCAAACGACGGCTTATTAACTGCATTCCCGTGACCTAATATCGTTAATGACTCTTTTATCAACCGCTTATGATCATCTTTTTCCCGCAACTCTACTGAAGTTAGATGCCACAACGGTACACAGTTTCTACATTCGATAACATGTTTTGACACCTCGGAGTACGGGTCTTGTTTCATTATACAACGTTTGTGTTCCATCATGCGCTCATTTATACAACGTTTAGTCTGTCCAATATAACAGAGGCCACAATCAAATGGTATCTTGTAAACGACACCCGACGAACATTCTACATCCTTTTCTCTGTGTTTTATCGTGCAACCTGAAACAGTTGAGGCAAAAGGGGTCAAACGGCTCAATCTATAATCTGTAGAAAAGGCAGTGCCAATATTAAACCTGCTGGCTAACGCTTTGATGTTGTGCGAAATTTTATGAAAATATGGAAGGACTACTCGCTTTGAAGGCCTAGGACTTTTCCGAATTGACTTCTTTGGACATATCATATACATCAACTGCCTTAAAATATGTTCCTGTGGATATCCAGCAACCTCGAAACGTTCTGTCAGTCGACGAAGAGAAGAGCCAATAAAATGTGAGCATGACTTCTGTAGTGTTGAATTGACGAGATTCCGAATTATTCCCAGTTTGACATGTTCAGAATGGCAGCTATTGAAAGGAAGAAGAGGTTTTGCGGCGAACTTTCCGTACTCCCAACAAAGGCCTGAACTATTCCTAAGTTGAATATCGAGATACTGTAAACGGTCGTCATTCGGTCTCTCTAGCGAAAACTTTAATTCGGGCGCTGCTTCGAACACTACTTTTTCCAAAGAATCCGCCAAGGAGCCATCTGTCGAACAAACCAAGATATCGTCTACGTACCTCCTCACCAGAATTTCCTTAGGGGATCTATGTCTAAAAGACTCTAGAAGACGCAGATCAAGGTCTCTTAGATAAATATCCGAGAGAGTTGGGGCTACCGCCGAACCAATACACACACCCTGTTGCTGAATGTAACTTTGACCATTATGTTGCACAACCGTAGAAGCTAGATACACTTCTAAAATCTTGAGAACATCCTGAACAGATACCCCCGATTGCGACTGGAAACTGACCAAATGTTCTTCCAAAAAGCTGCTGACCCTAGCCAATAACGTCTTAGGTTCTAAAGAATAGTACAGATCTTTTATGTCAAGTGAAAAGATCGTGCACCTCTTTCCGTGGAAAGGTTGCAATTCAGCTACTAAATCATCAGAACAACGCAGTGACAACGGGGATCTAGTATCCAAGATCGTGAGAGTTTTCTGAAGAAATGAGGACACTATTTTCTGCCATGTGCCATTCTCGTTTATGACTACTCTTAGAGGAAGATCTACCTTATGATCTTTAAGGAAAAATTTTATGCCAAACGTGTCTTTAGAAACATTATTAATTCTGGTGGTCAAAGCTGTTAGATCGGCGTCCTTACAAACCCTCACAATTTCTCTTTTGGACTTTTTCAAACAACCGTCAAAAGGTCTAAACAACCCCGCCATGGCTTCGTCCGATTTCCTTCGAAACTCCAACACTGGTAACACTGAAAACAAACCCGACTTATCGGTTTCTAAGAGTACTACATCTTTCTCATCTAATTCCCTCTTGACCGATACGATCTTGCTGAAGTCCCGACGGTCGCTTTTGTACGAATCGTCAACCAAATCCGACATC
Organism: Ixodes scapularis; assembly: GCF_016920785.2. Classification (NCBI taxonomy): domain Eukaryota; kingdom Metazoa; phylum Arthropoda; class Arachnida; order Ixodida; family Ixodidae; genus Ixodes; species Ixodes scapularis. Next base: position 149,398,560 of record NW_024609846.1, read on the forward strand.
TTTTTTAAAGAAGACGTTATCAATGCAGTTTTTACCGCCGGGTCAGAGACGGCACTTGACACAGTATGAATCGCAGATACAATATCCATCCTGGACGGTTTTATATTTACACAAAATTTAGGGCCGTTAGCAAGAATGCGTTCCGTCGGTTTTGATAGTTGAACATCACATGGGTTGACGAACCTCTTTAGCACAGACAAAGCGGAAGACAGAACCGGATTCGACCTCCTCCGGGAATATATCCTAAGTCTTAAAGTTCTAAAAGCTACGTCATAGTCCATCTTCTTTAGCGCAAGCCACTGAGTGAACATGTTCACTCATGTTCACTCAGTGGCTTGCGCTAAAGAAGATGGACTATGACGTAGCTTTTAGAACTTTAAGACTTAGGATATATTCCCGGAGGAGGTCGAATCCGGTTCTGTCTTCCGCTTTGTCTGTGCTAAAGAGGTTCGTCAACCCATGTGATGTTCAACTATCAAAACCGACGGAACGCATTCTTGCTAACGGCCCTAAATTTTGTGTAAATATAAAATCGTCCAGGATGGATATTGTATCTGCGATTCATACTGTGTCAAGTGCCGTCTCTGACCCGGCGGTAAAAACTGCATTGATAACGTCTTCTTTAAAAAAGATGTCGGATTTGGTTGACGATTCGTACAAAAGCGACCGTCGGGACTTCAGCAAGATCGTATCGGTCAAGAGGGAATTAGATGAGAAAGATGTAGTACTCTTAGAAACCGATAAGTCGGGTTTGTTTTCAGTGTTACCAGTGTTGGAGTTTCGAAGGAAATCGGACGAAGCCATGGCGGGGTTGTTTAGACCTTTTGACGGTTGTTTGAAAAAGTCCAAAAGAGAAATTGTGAGGGTTTGTAAGGACGCCGATCTAACAGCTTTGACCACCAGAATTAATAATGTTTCTAAAGACACGTTTGGCATAAAATTTTTCCTTAAAGATCATAAGGTAGATCTTCCTCTAAGAGTAGTCATAAACGAGAATGGCACATGGCAGAAAATAGTGTCCTCATTTCTTCAGAAAACTCTCACGATCTTGGATACTAGATCCCCGTTGTCACTGCGTTGTTCTGATGATTTAGTAGCTGAATTGCAACCTTTCCACGGAAAGAGGTGCACGATCTTTTCACTTGACATAAAAGATCTGTACTATTCTTTAGAACCTAAGACGTTATTGGCTAGGGTCAGCAGCTTTTTGGAAGAACATTTGGTCAGTTTCCAGTCGCAATCGGGGGTGTCTGTTCAGGATGTTCTCAAGATTTTAGAAGTGTATCTAGCTTCTACGGTTGTGCAACATAATGGTCAAAGTTACATTCAGTAACAGGGTGTGTGTATTGGTTCGGCGGTAGCCCCAACTCTCTCGGATATTTATCTAAGAGACCTTGATCTGCGTCTTCTAGAGTCTTTTAGACATAGATCCCCTAAGGAAATTCTGGTGAGGAGGTACGTAGACGATATCTTGGTTTGTTCGACAGATGGCTCCTTGGCGGATTCTTTGGAAAAAGTAGTGTTCGAAGCAGCGCCCGAATTAAAGTTTTCGCTAGAGAGACCGAATGACGACCGTTTACAGTATCTCGATATTCAACTTAGGAATAGTTCAGGCCTTTGTTGGGAGTACGGAAAGTTCGCCGCAAAAACTCTTCTTCCTTTCAATAGCTGCCATTCTAAACATGTCAAACTGGGAATAATTCGGAATCTCGTCAATTCAACAGTACAGAAGTCATGCTCACATTTTATTGGCTCTTCTCTTCGTCGACTGACAGAACGTTTCGAGGTTGCTGGATATCCACAGGAACATATTTTAAGGCAGTTGATGTATATGATATGTCCAAAGAAGTCAATTCGGAAAAATCCTAGGCCTTCAAAGCGAGTAGTCCTTCCATATTTTCATAAAATTTCGCACAACATCAAAGCGTTAGCCAGCAGGTTTAATATCGGCACTGCCTTTTCTACAGATTATAGATTGAGCCGTTTGACCCCTTTTGCCTCAACTGTTTCAGGTTGCACGATAAAACACAGAGAAAAGGATGTAGAATGTTCGTCGGGTGTCGTTTACAAGATACCATTTGATTGTGGCCTCTGTTATATTGGACAGACTAAACGTTGTATAAATGAGCGCATGATGGAACACAAACGTTGTATAATGAAACAAGACCCGTACTCCGAGGTGTCAAAATATGTTATCGAATGTAGAAACTATGTACCGTTGTGGCATCTAACTTCAGTAGAGTTGCGGGAAAAAGATGATCATAAGCGGTTGATAAAAGAGTCATTAACGATATTAGGTCACGGGAATGCAGTTAATAAGCCGTCGTTTGGGTTGGACAATGAACTACGGCGTTTTCTTAGGCTGTGAAAAGTTCTGACCTTCAAGGTTTATGTCTGTCGGTTTTCGGGTAGAAGGGACGATGGGTCGTTCTTTCCTTTTTCTTTTTCTTTTTTTCTTTTTTGTATATGTGTTACTGGGCTTGGGGTTACCAGTGTGTTTGGCGGTCGGGAAGCGAGGGGTCAAAGATAAGCGAAGTGCGTGACGCACAGTCTGTTGTCCTTGTTGTTTAGTCAAGAGGTTACGTTGGTGGAAAGTGGCATTCTTTGAGGTTCTCACCCTCTCCCCCCTTTTTTCTTTTGTATCGAAGTGCCTATATAACCAGGTTTGGAAAATAAAAATTTCAGCTGTGTTAGAGACTTTTTAGTGTTGTGTCGTTTACCCGCAGTCTCGGGGTTTTTTCAACCATGTGCAATGTACACCAGCTCGTTTGCGCCCTTACTTTTTGTTCATTAATCCTACAAGATGCAAACTTCGCCCCCCATTCGATTATTTCTATGGATTCAGCCCACTTTCCACAAGTGTTTTCCCACTCTTTGTGGGTTCTCTGCAAACTCGGACAACGGATGGCCCAGATGGAAGCGGAGGTGTCGTACATTGGAATGTGCCTCCGACACAAGTACGTCGACCCAACACGATTCGGTCATCTGGCATCCATGCAAGTCGGATGGCATCGAAAGAAGAGGATCCTCAACGACTACCGGGACGGCACAAGAGATCAACTTCGAACTGTGAGTCTTCTATGTGACCGGCTATGGACTGCCCTTCTAGATGGGAACTTTCGCACTTCTTCCATGTTCACTCAGTGGCTTGCGCTAAAGAAGATGGACTATGACGTAGCTTTTAGAACTTTAAGACTTAGGATATATTCCCGGAGGAGGTCGAATCCGGTTCTGTCTTCCGCTTTGTCTGTGCTAAAGAGGTTCGTTAACCCATGTGATGTTCAACTATCAAAACCGACGGAACGCATTCTTGCTAACGGCCCTAAATTTTGTGTAAATATAAAACCGTCCAGGATGGATATTGTATCTGCGATTCATACTGTGTCAAGTGCCGTCTCTGACCCGGAGGTAAAAACTGCATTGATAACGTCTTCTTTAAAAAAGATGTCGGATTTGGTTGACGATTCGTACAAAAGCGACCGTCGGGACTTCAGCAAGATCGTATCGGTCAAGAGGGAATTAGATGAGAAAGATGTAGTACTCTTAGAAACCGATAAGTCGGGTTTGTTTTCAGTGTTACCAGTGTTGGAGTTTCGAAGGAAATCGGACGAAGCCATGGCGGGGTTGTTTAGACCTTTTGACGGTTGTTTGAAAAAGTCCAAAAGAGAAATTGTGAGGGTTTGTAAGGACGCCGATCTAACAGCTTTGACCACCAGAATTAATAATGTTTCTAAAGACACGTTTGGCATAAAATTTTTCCTTAAAGATCATAAGGTAGATCTTCCTCTAAGAGTAGTCATAAACGAGAATGGCACATGGCAGAAAATAGTGTCCTCATTTCTTCAGAAAACTCTCACGATCTTGGATACTAGATCCCCGTTGTCACTGCGTTGTTCTGATGATTTAGTAGCTGAATTGCAACCTTTCCACGGAAAGAGGTGCACGATCTTTTCACTTGACATAAAAGATCTGTACTATTCTTTAGAACCTAAGACGTTATTGGCTAGGGTCAGCAGCTTTTTGGAAGAACATTTGGTCAGTTTCCAGTCGCAATCGGGGGTATCTGTTCAGGATGTTCTCAAGATTTTAGAAGTGTATCTAGCTTCTACGGTTGTGCAACATAATGGTCAAAGTTACATTCAGCAACAGGGTGTGTGTATTGGTTCGGCGGTAGCCCCAACTCTATCGGATATTTATATAAGAGACCTTGATCTGCGTCTTCTAGAGTCTTTTAGACATAGATCCCCTAAGGAAATTCTGGTGAGGAGGTACGTAGACGATATCTTGGTTTGTTCGACAGATGGCTCCTTGGCGGATTCTTTGGAAAAAGTAGTGTTCGAAGCAGCGCCCGAATTAAAGTTTTCGCTAGAGAGACCGAATGACGACCGTTTACAGTATCTCGATATTCAACTTAGGAATAGTTCAGGCCTTTGTTGGGAGTACGGAAAGTTCGCCGCAAAACCTCTTCTTCCTTTCAATAGCTGCCATTCTAAACATGTCAAACTGGGAATAATTCGGAATCTCGTCAATTCAACAGTACAGAAGTCATGCTCACATTTTATTGGCTCTTCTCTTCGTCGACTGACAGAACGTTTCGAGGTTGCTGGATATCCACAGGAACATATTTTAAGGCAGTTGATGTATATGATATGTCCAAAGAAGTCAATTCGGAAAAATCCTAGGCCTTCAAAGCGAGTAGTCCTTCCATATTTTCATAAAATTTCGCACAACATCAAAGCGTTAGCCAGCAGGTTTAATATTGGCACTGCCTTTTCTACAGATTATAGATTGAGCCGTTTGACCCCTTTTGCCTCCACTGTTTCAGGTTGCACGATAAAACACAGAGAAAAGGATGTAGAATGTTCGTCGGGTGTCGTTTACAAGATACCATTTGATTGTGGCCTCTGTTATATTGGACAGACTAAACGTTGTATAAATGAGCGCATGATGGAACACAAACGTTGTATAATGAAACAAGACCCGTACTCCGAGGTGTCAAAACGTGTTATCGAATGTAGAAACTGTGTACCGTTGTGGCATCTAACTTCAGTAGAGTTGCGGGAAAAAGATGATCATAAGCGGTTGATAAAAGAGTCATTAACGATATTAGGTCACGGGAATGCAGTTAATAAGCCGTCGTTTGGGTTGGACAATGAACTACGGCGTTTTCTTAGGCTGTGAAAAGTTCTGACCTTCAAGGTTTATGTCTGTCGGTTTTCGGGAAGAAGGGACGATGGGTCGTTCTTTCCTTTTTCTTTTTCTTTTTTTCTTTTTTGTATATGTGTTACTGGGCTTGGGGTTACCAGTGTGTTTGGCGGTCGGGAAGCGAGGGGTCAAAGATAAGTGAAGTGCGTGACGCAGAGTCTGTTGTCCTTGTTGTTTAGTCAAGAGGTTACGTTGGTGGAAAGTGGCATTCTTTGAGGTTCTCACCCTCTCCCCCCTTTTTTCTTTTGTATCGAAGTGCCTATATAACCAGGTTTGGAAAATAAAAATTTCAGCTGTGTTAGAGACTTTTTAGTGTTGTGTCGTTTACCCGCAGTCTCGGGGTTTTTTCAACCATGTACTATTTATAATCCCCATTTTTATTACTTTAGAGTGGTCTGAATCGTACAGATTAACAGCCTTCTTAGACCTAGGTGTGTGGCTCCAGCACACATGAGAGTCAGAGAAGGGAAGCTCAATGTCTTAAAACTGCAACACTGCTTCCTTTGGACCCTCCCTGATGAACTTCAATCCATTATAATGCTCTTCTCTGTGGCTAATGTTTCCTGGAGCTACTCACCTAGGTCGAAGAAGGCTGTTCTTTCGTACGATTCAAACCATTCTAAAGGAATAAAAAGGGAGATTATAACTAGTAGTTTTGGAGGGTCTCTAATGAAGTCGTGTCCGTAGAAGATGATCGCGAGTTTTTTCGGGCAGGCTAATAAATGTTTGGAGGGTGGATAACCCCGCAGACTTCTGGTTGGTGTGGCCGAGAGCCTCTTGAAGAAAGTGCGCAATCCGGAGGTTGGCATGGGTAAGAAGCCTACGCAGAGACTTGTTGTGGTACCTTCTATTTTGAAGGTTACGCACAGGTTAAAAAAAGTGGCACAACGGCAAGGCATTCCTGTGTTTTTTTCAGCTCCTGGTAAGCTGTGTTTTTTATGTGCGAGAAACGGACCAAGGTAAGACCCCTATCCCCGGTTGAGTTAAGCAGCATATGAACAAGTTCGTTCCTTGCATGGGTGGAGTGGTTTATTATATTCCGCTGACGTCTTAGAAGGTATACATTGGCCAAACAGGCCGTTGTCTAAACGACATATTGCAGGAACATGCGCGCTCGATGAGGTCTTCACCGCCAGAAAACTTGGCAGTGCACTGTGATAGGTGAGGGTGGACTCTTTTAATCGATACTGAGATTCTTCCAAATCATCGTCAATGGGGCGACTAGAGAAATAGCGGAAGCAACTTTATTTCAAAGTACAAAGATAATGGTGTCACTACTTCCTAGATTTGTTTATATGACTGCGAGCTTGCGTTTATCAGCAGTTTTCGACGCAATGATCAGTTGATATGATATGGCGTACGTGGTGTGATGTGATCGGACGTATGTAAGCACGACGGTATGCGTCTTTTTAAAATTTTAAGCAGTTGAAAGTAAGCGGTCTGTGTGTGCGCACCTCTTTCTGTACAGTACGTGTCGTTTTTGCGTTGTTTTCACCCTTTTAAAATGCAACACCTACTAGCCCAACTCACCAATATGCAACGAAGAAGAAATTGTTACCGCTGTAAGAAAAATGTGTACTTTTCAAGATATTATTTCTAGTCGGTGTTTAGGCCGGATGACGAAATTATTCCCCACTACGAATTTAATAGTCTCCACAAACACCGTAACTTAACCAGCACGCTCCATTTCCACGAGAATTTAATAAATCATCTCTTCTTGTTTTTGACGATGTAGGAATTGATTGAAGAGCTATATTTTATCTGAGTATAAATTTGAATGAGAAACACTCACCCGGACCTAAAAGAGTGCCAAACATTAACAACAACAAAAATACAGATATGCATCTTTACTAATTGTGACAGCTTTGATTGAAAGGAAGGGTAAAATTCACTCTCTCCTTTAACAAGACGAGTTGGTACATGGAATTTTAACGATGACGCTTCTTCACTATCTATACGGCCGTGTACAACTTTATATAAAAAAAACAGAACGTCACGAGCTATTCTCCTATTTAACAAGTTCTGCAACAATAATTCTTAAAAAATGTACTCGTTATCATAAATACATCCCATCCCAAAGTACCTGTCATATAGAATGCACTATTTCAATTTGAGCCACATCAGCTCCAGGGCATAAATTGGCATGGAATTTAAATATTTTGTAGTCCTTTTAAAACCAAACCCGTACTAGAATTCACACGTAGAAAACAGTTTTCAGTAAGCATTAGGTAAAATTTGGACATATGAAGGAAATTAGCGTTCGCTACTCCAGAGCCAAAGTGAGCTGTATATAGAGCACTAAATTTACCAACGCTCGAAATGGCAAACCCAGTATAAAAACCATTCACACACGCACACACACAAAAAAAAGTCGATACGCGTGAAGGCCTTTACTGTAAAGCGGTACGCCTAATTTTTAGTCACTACATATCTACAGAGTCCGTCTCCCAACTGAAATCCGCTAGAAACCTCCTTCCTATTAGCCCTCAAAGTATGTTCAACCAGATGAAATTCTTATTCAACTTACTCCATTGTGAATATGTTGTGGATGTTCACAAAAATGTAACTTATTAAAACCTTGACTGTGCGACTAGAACTAAACGCACCAAGTACATTAGCCCGTATCGATTTAACCGAGACTATTTTAAGTACTCATTCTTTGTTAAATTCATTGGAACTGCCTGCCAACGAACGTTGTAAATAGTTGGAATATCTCGGATTTTAGAGATTCTTTGTGATGCCATGCCAACTTGTGTAATTGTAAGTGCTTGAGTATGTCATTTTACTCTGCTGTTTACCCTCCTGCTTTGGCCTCATGGCGGGTGCTCTTTTAAATAAATAAAGAAATGAAAAATATCGCCCCTAGTAGATTTGAGTTCGTTTCACGCAGAAGCACTTGCCGGTGCACATTCAACCGATGTCGCATCGCTCACAAAGAAAACAAACAGACATGGCGGAGCGTTCCCTCTTTTCTCGCTCAGCCGGCGCTCTTAGCAAGACGACGTACTCCGATTATCGGAGAACTGGTTGACGAAGACGACTTCCAGAAGACAATACAAATTCAAGCAGTTGCTTTTGCTGCAATGCGACAAGTTTACTCGAAAGATGCGACCGTTATGTTAGTGAACAAAGTTGCCCAACTGTTTCCCAACGTGACCGAGCCTTAACTAGCACTGTTCATCCTTTGAACTAGTAACTGTCAAAACTCCACGTTAAAAAAGGCTTAGCGCGGAGCCCCCCCTCCCCCCGGCCATTCGGCCGGAGCTTTACCTCTTCATTTCCTATGAATGTCTTATTAGAGACAGGTCCAGAGGCTATAATTATGCAACTCATTTTCAGTTTTAATCGTTCTTATAACCCTCGACGTTGGATGTACGTTGTGAAAAACTTTTCTTGTAATGTCGGACAAATAAAGCTCCAGGCAGCATGTAACGCTTTTTTTCTTAAATCTGGGATCCTGGTCAGACGACGCTCACTTCTCATCTCGAGTCAGTTCAGAACCGCGGCGCTCGTTTCATACTTAACAATTATCACCGTACAGCTAGTGTATCATCCATGAAATCTCTTCTCTCCTTGCCACTGCTTTCTTTGCGCCGTAAGTGTTCTCGTCTATGTCTTTTCTATAAAATATATAATTCTAACCCCATTCTTAAAGAAAAGCTCTTCCTCGTCCCACCTTACGTTTCTCCACGCATTGATCATCAGTACAAAGTCGGCATTCCTCATTCTCGAACCTCAGCCTATCACGAATCTTTCATTCCTAGGACATCACCAGAGTGGAACCACCTTCCGGCGTCATTAATATTATTACCCTCGTTAGATATGTTTAAAAGTGCTGTTACTAATTATTTTTGCGAAAGTGACCCGTGACCTATTCCATGTCTTCTATTACTGTTTGTTGTTGTTTTTTCACTCACTCCCCTCTGTAACGCCCCCAGGGCCTTGAGGGTATGTAAATAAATAAATAAATAAAATAAATAAATTTAATTTTCGTGAAAAGCTTGTTCAGGAACACGGAATTATTTTAAAAATCGTACAAGCGACAGCCGAATCTTAATCTAAAGTGAAAGTCTTAACTGCCATTTATATAGGGTAAGAAACAAAAAAAAAAAACAAAAAAGAAACAAAAAAACTATGCCTTATTCTGGAAAATTTGACAAAGCTAGGCTTCACCAAGTAGGCATGCCTTCCTATAGCCGGTGGCAGGTTACGGGCGCAGAGCAAGCTCCCCGCACAAAGCCCCCTCTCTTTCCACTTTTGTAGAGCGAACGCTGGAGAGAAGGCGAGGTGGGACTTGCCTCTTCTTCAGTGTTCACTCTGTTAAAGTGGAAGGAGAGGCTTTTAAGTTGTCACAGGCTATAGGTATTTTTAATGACTCAGCAAACTATAGGGACTAGAAGTGCCGTATATGTTGTTCTAAACAAGACAAGTGAATTATTGATAATTATTAAAATTAATTAATTTCCTGACTAATTACATTCAGGAGTGTTTTATAAGGCTTGGGTGCACACCGTCTTTACTGCGTTCATTGGTCTAGGCTGACACTAGATGGGGTATAGTTGCTGCTATCTATTAAATGATTATCTAAAATATGTCATTTGATATTTTAAATTGTGAGGTTAATGGGTCCTGATGTAATATCGATATAAAAGACGATCAACAAAAGAGGCTGAGTCAGTTGATACGGTATCGCAAAAGACAACCAGGCTTCAAAAATTCATGAATTACTCTTCACGTTTTTAACGCAGGACTCGGAAACTAGATAGAGGAGAAGCTCGAGTAAACCCCAACAATGTTATAAAAAATGGCATGCTTGGAACAGTCGCATCATTGTTGTCGAGCTATACCACTCTGTCATGACTGGTTAATAAAACTTGATAAGTGTCATCGTAACTTCGGAAGCCCGTCGCTAGCACTCCAGCAATGGCAAGCTATTGAGATTAATCCGAGTATAGTATTAATGTAGGAAATTTCGGGCAGCTCCACGGAAGGCTCCGCAAGCGCTCCGAAACCGTATGCGAGTAGTAAAGTCCTTAATGTAAACACAACAGCATTGTTGGAAGCCTTTCCTGCCTACCTAATGATTCAAAAAAGTTTTTAGGGCTTGCCGACCAATGACGATGTCATAAAAATACAATTTTTTTGTATGTATGTTGCATTTGGTAAAAAAACTTTCAACTTGATTATTGTGTTTCTAAAAAAACTATTTTCTAATGATCACCGACTAAAACGAATGAAAGACGCTACATTTTATAGTAGTAATGGAAAAAGATAAAGTAGGGTGATATTCACCAGAAATAGCTGCTAAATATTTAATCATATAAATAATGGAACACATAAAGGCTATTCCTTAAGAAGCGTTGTCACTGTAAACTTCCGTTCCGTCTGTGCCGCTCTGTGCAACCAGTTTCTTATTTTTGTTTTTTTATATCGATGCGTAATAGCCCCTTTAGATGTAGTTGTCGCCACCGGAGCTGTCACTTGATGTGTCACTGGCCACTAAATTTGGTAAAATCCAAAAATGTTTGTGTTATAAAGTTCGTCACCATAATACGTGATTTTAGTAACGTCTATATGTATGGTCCCCATGTAAGTGTTAGCCCAAATATGAACTTTTTAGCCGTTTACTGAAATTTAAAAGGCTCGTTAATAACGCGACAACACAGACAAATCAAATATGTGGTGTAATTATATATAAATTGCATCGTGTGATGTGAAGTCATTTTTTATGCTGTCTGTTCCGCTCCTCATCAAAATTAGCTTAGTGAACCGCAGTACCCGTAGAAAAACACAAAGCTCGCGCCAACACTTTCTGACAAAAGTTTACATTAGCGTATTGCTTAATTGGAAATTAAAATAGGAGGTTAAAAGCAAATACATAAAATTGAATGAATAAAACACACAGGACAAGCACAGGACAACCACTTTCTTTCATTTAGCAACGACGTTTATTTTGGGCAAAGACATTGCATCCTGAGCGAGACCCCGACAAGATAGGTTGATAAGGGGGAAGGCTAACCGGGAGATGGACAGGGTGATATCGGGGACGGAAAGGAAACTTGAGAGATGCAAAGGCAATAAAGGGGAAGGGAAACTGGGAGATGGAAGGGGTGATAGGAGAAGGAAAGGGGGAACCACGATGCACGGGCAGAACTACCGGGATGTTGTGTATTTACGGGGAGTTGCAATATTTTCCAAGTTCAAGCTGGAGGAATTTTAATTCCCGTCTTGATAAGGTTACTGAGGCCGATGGAACGTTGTTTCCTGCGTTGTGGATGAGAAAAGATTCGATGATTTCACGTCCGTGGCGATTGCGGTGTCCCCCTCTTGTCTTGGTTCCTGCGAAGTCAGGCGCGCATCTAATGCATTCGTTCGCGTGAACCGCGATCGGATGAATGGGGTTGTCGGTTCTTGAAGTGGCCTCGATTTCGTGCTCTCTCATGCGGTCATTGATACATCGGCCAGTTTGTCCTATGTACTGGGCACCGCATTTGAGAGGGATGGAGTAAACTTTTTCTGTGCAGCAGGTCCGGAAAGGGGTGGCGTGCTTTTTTTCGCAAGCCGGCTTGGCTTCTTATCGGTTGATCATGTTGCACATGCTTGCCAATCTGAATCTACTGGAAAAGACAACTTTCGTGTCATAGCGTGATGCAATGGATCGGATACGATGGGAAGCATTATGAATGTAAGGTATGCTGGCTATCCTTCGATTGAAAGGCATTTTTGTAGTTGCTTTTGAGTTAATAAGTTGGTGGAAAACGGGCACGAGGCGTTCCACCGGATATCCGGAACTCAGGAGTCGTCGAGTTTGGCTCTTTATGCTATCTGTTGCCGAATGTTGACAGGATTTCGTTTTAGCTGATGTGAGTAGCGTCTTGATGATACCTATCTTAACAGTCTTTGAATGAGCACTCTCAAAAGGGAGCACCGGCTTTTCTGAACGCTGACTGAACGCTCAGCAAACGCCTTCGTTGGTTTTTTTCAATCGCAGGTCTAGAAATTGTAGCCATTCTGAGGAAGGATGTTCCTTTTTGAATTTTGGTTTGCCTCCTGCGCTTTCGATCGAGGCCACGATCACCTCGCAGTTTCCCTTCCCCTTTACCGCCTTTCCATCTCCCAAGTTTCCTTTCCGTCCCCGATATCACCCTTTCCATCTCCATGTTAGCCTTCCCCTTATCAACCTATCTTGTCGGGGTCTCGCTCAGGGTGCAATGTCTTTGCTCAAAATAAACGTCGTTGCTAAATGAAAGAAAGTGGTTGTCCTGTGCTTGTCCTCTGTGTTTTATTCTTTCAATTTTATGTATTCATGTTCAACCCGCTCGCCTTCACCAGTCATTAAAAGCAAACCTCGTGTTTTTGTAAAAAAATACTGTGATAAAACATGTTTTAATAAAGCTGGCACGCTTTTAGGAGCTTATATTATTTGAGGAAAATAAAACAACGTTATAAATAAACGGCAAACGCCAACCAATCCCCAAAAGATCGTAGGGTCCCAACGTTTCGGTGCCGGCTCGGCGCCTTCTACAGGCGGCTATTAAAAAAAAACAAAAAAACTTCTTTTTTCTGCGGTGATTGAAGGGCAGTATCTTCGTTTTTTTTACGGCGGTTAGTTTTCAAACCAGGTGCAATACCTTTGTTTTCTTCAGAGTCGGTTATTTAAAAACGAGGATCAGCATCTTCGTTTTCTTCAGAGTCGGTTATTTACAAACGAGGATCAGCATCTTCGTTTTGTTCTATGGTAGGGGCCTGTTTCTTTGGTTTGTCTTCCAAGTGTCGTAGTTCACTGACGTATGCCGAGGGCACGGTAGCGGTGAATAGGTTAATATTTCCTGGTATGGTCTGTATGCGCCATGACTTAATAAAGAGCCGTTGGCGGCAGTTAGTTCTTCTCCCAGATTAACGAAACCGCAATGGGTGCTTCTATTTCGGTTACTACGGCAAACCTGACGATGAAAGCAATCGAAAAAATTGCGCTGCAGTCATTTTTGGCTAGTCCCAAAGTGTTCCTTTGCTACGTCGATGATTGCTTTTGTATCCTCAAAACATCAGAGGTGGACAACTTTCTAGCACACCTAAATTCCATCGAGCCGGTCATCCAGTTTACATTAGAATGTGAGAAAGACGGCACCTTTTTGTTTCTGGACGTGCTTGTCAAACGAGTAGGTGAAGGCATGAAGTTTACTCTATGCTGGAATCCAAAGTCCACTGAACATTACCTTCGGTTTGACTCATACCACCCTACGAATCACAAGGCGTCGGTGGTTGCGACCGTGCTGTCCAGAGCTCGGAACATCTGCTCCTCAAAGAAAGATAAAGAAAGTGTAAAACAGACTGCCATCGCCGGCCTCAAAAAGAATGGCTATCACAACAGCTTCATCAGCCGTGTGGCCCGTCGTCTTGGTCGTCGTGTTGAGCAACCACAGAATAGTGTGCAGTCTCGCCCTAGCATCTGCGTCTGTGTACCTTATGTACAAGGAACTAGCGAAATTCTGGCCCGTACGCTGGCCAAAGAAGGTATTCAGGTGGCTAACAAACCTGTTACTTGGGCCGTGTTCCAAAATTTACTCGGTCTTACTCCAGGGTAAGGGTTTTGTACCTTGGCGTTTCAAAACCTACCCTCGTCCAGCGTTTTTCGATCTGTGTTGTCAAGTGACACGACCCGCCGGAGTAACCCGGATTCATTTAAGTAAGATTTGGAACACAGCCTTGGGCGCCTAATGCCCCGTCCGAACCACCATCCACCAAGCACAAGGCGTTGTGTACCAAATTCCATCTAAAGAGTGTTCCGCTTCATACGTTGGCAAAATTAAAAACCTCAAGGAAAGAGTCCATCAACATAAGAATGACTTACTCAGATTTGACCGAGATCGTAGCGCTGTTGCGAAACACTGCAATGACAATGACCTTTGAAAATACCTGAATCCTGGATGTAGAAACTAACTGGCGCCAACGGTTCCTTAGTGACTCATGGCGCATACAGACCACGCCAGGAAATATTAACCGATCCACCGGCACCTTGCACTCGGCCTACGTCAGTGGACTACGACAAAGTAGAAGACAAACCAAAGATACATGCCACTACCATAGAAGAAAACGAAGATGCTGATCCTCGTTTGTAAATAAACTCTAAAGAAAACGAAGGTACCGCACCTGGTTTGAAAACTAACCGCCATAAAAATGAAGATACTGGACTACATTCACCGCAGAAGAAAAGAAAGAAGCTGCTTCTCTTTAAAATAGCCCTCCTGAAGAAGGTGCCTAACCGGCACCGAAACGTTGGGACCCTACGATAATTTAGGGATTTTGTTGGCGTTCGCCCTTTATCTATAACGTTTAACCCAGCCAGGCAGACGTCTGCCGAAATGTTTACCTTCAAGTTTAAAACAGCGTTGTAAGGGTCCTCGAATAATATTATTTTACGAATAATTTTAGAAATGCTCATGCCGCTCGATACGTGTGGGAGACAGGGGCTCGCAATAGCCGAACTAATACATGACTGCAAGAAAAACAAGTTTAGCACAATGCGATTTTAGGAGCAATCGTTGCTCTAGGCGGATCCTCAAGTAGAGATTTTGAGACTCTCTTGTGGTATATAGCCAAAGAAGCACACATTCACATTCGCATTTACGTGAACGTAAACATGACAGCAATAGCTTCAAATTGTATAACTAAAAAAATCCAGGGTAATGTTGCGTGCGGGTTTTGTACTGCCGCGCGCGCAGCTGGCCAAGTAGGCAGCGCGGCCGTGGCCTAATAGTTATTGTGCTTGCTCCCTACGCGAAGAGCCATGGTTCGATTCCTGTAAGCGACGCGTCTTTTATTTACTCGTGCAATTTAGTGTTCTGGTACATTCGAGAACTCTGTTGTTTGTTGCTTGTTGAGGTACGAATGTTCTAGTCGCCGAACCTTCTAGGTCGATTGTTTCAGAAGCCAGCGCGTGTACGTACATAAGGGGCTCCGCGTAACAATGCGGAGTTAGTCTCGCCCCAGCTTTGGATCCTGCTGCTACGGCGACTTCGACGCCCGCGACGCTCTAATGTTATGTTCTGTTTCCTTTTTAGTTTTGAGCACAAGTTCGCCCCAATAAACGTTTCGGTTTCCTCAGTTATTACTTGGTTGACAACCGTTGTCATTCGTGACATTTTGGCGGAGGTGCTGGATAACGCATGTCCGTTCAGCGCACCCCTACGAGGTCGCGCAGTGCAAGTCCGACCTCAAGCTCCCGAGGACCGAACGAAGAGAGGACCGAGACCTGATCAAGTCGCCGTAACCTAGGCCTACCCCCGGGACTCGGACCAGTGCCGGACAGGACAAAGAAGCTGCTGAAGCCGACGATGAACACCACGTCGCAGCAAGACGGAACACCACTGACATCCATCGTCTACGTGCAGGCCCCACCAAGAACACCGCCGAATTTCAGGGGCAATCTTCATGAAGATGTGTACGACTGGTTGAGCCACTACGAACGCGTCGCCCGATTCAATGGACGGGGTCCTGAGCAGACCCTGCGAAATGTCTACTTCGCTCTGGAAGGCATGCACGCACCTGGTTCGAGAACCACAAAGCGTCGATTTCGTCGTGGGAAGGCTTCCAGGTCGAGCTTCGATGCACCTTCGCCAGCCAGCAGCGACGTCAAAGTGCCGAAGAACTTCTTCAAGCAAGAAGCGAAGGGCCAAACAAGAGCGTCACAAGTTTCGTCGAAGACGTTCTCCGCCTCATGAACCGCGCCGACCCAAACGCTCCCGAAGAGAAGAAGATGCGGGTCCTGATGCGGGGAGTGAAATAAATCATCTTGAGAGGTTTTGTGCCAAACCCGCTTACCACTGTTTGAGACTTCATCACTGAGGCAACGAACATCGAACATGCCCTTCAAGCACGGGCCTCACACTACCAGAAATATTCTGGCTTCGCTGCCCTCTCGCCGTACAGCAGCAACATACGCGAGATCATCCGGGATGTTGTTTGGGAACAAATCAAGAAGCTCCCGCCTGCTACCCACCAGCCTGCTTTAATGTCAATAGCCAAAATTGTTCGCAAGGAACTTCAGCGGGCATTCCAACCCGAGGCTCCTGCCAGCGTAGCAGCACTCGAGGAGCCCACTCTGACCTACGCCGCGGTAGCTCGGAGACTGGCGCCAGCTGCCCGCAGAATTCGACGCCACCTCGACGTGTCCTATCAGAGTCACAGACTTTCCGACGTCGGGAAGGGCAACCCCAGCCTCGTCCGCACTGAACAACCGACGTCAAGAAAGACGGATGTGTGGCGCACGGCCGATCGACGACCGCTTAAATGGGCCTGCGAAGCTTTGCGCCGAGCGACCCGCTACCCCGCCTTGAGAGCGACGAAGGGACATCGAGGAGTACCTCCGACGACCCCTGTACCCAATGCCGACTCCACTCCGAGGTTCCCGTTCACCTTCGCCTCGACGTGCGCTTTCGCCCTTCCGCCGCTCTCGTCGGAGCAGCCTCTCGCACCTACCTCGTCGGGAAGACTTAGTGCGGCAACGCCTGGAGGTGGCGTTGCCGAAGACGACCGATGCAAAGAGCCTCCAAGAACGACCGGAGCGCTCCAACTCTCCCGACGCTACGCACTACAGCGACGCGCCTGCATCGGTGTCCAACAACCTAAACGTTGTTATCGACGGCCTCGACGCATCGGCACTGGTGGGTTCCGGAGCAGTCTACTGTGTGTTGAGTGGGAGGCTCTCTCGCCGCCTTCGAAAAGCGACGACGCCGGGGAAGGGGCCGCAGCTACGAACTGCTAGAGGACACCTCATTACGCCTGTCGGGAGGTGCACTGCTCGAGTCGAAATCCACGGTGAGACGTGCCCTGTCAAGTTCGCCGTTCTGAAAGGCTGTGCGACAGACATTATCCTCGGAATGAACTTCTATGTGAGTATGGCGCCGTCATCGGCCTCGGAACAAACCGGCTGACGCTACGAAAACCTGCTCCACCACCGGAGGAACCCAAAGCGACGTCATTCGCGGCCCGAATCCTCGCAAACCACGTAAATTTACCACCGCGGTCGAGTGTTTTCGTACTTGACCGCGGTGGGGTTCTCCTGCGGCGAAGTTCTTCTTGAGGGTAGCCTCCAATATCTGCTGGGAAGAGGAATAGGCGTTGCATGAGGAGTACTTGAACTTCAGGATGGCCGGACCGTGGTCCTTGGGACGAACTTCCCAAATAAAACGCAAATCCTCACGAAAAGAGCAGCCGAGGGCCACGTCAAGAAACTCCGAAACGCCGCCGAAATCGCCGCGATTACTGACGAATCCTCGCCACCTCAGTAATACAATACGTCGCCGGCGCAGCTCGACATTGACCCTTAGCTTCCAGGCCCGAAACGACGGCAGCTGATTAACCTCCTTGCCGAATACCGCAACTGCTTTGCGACGCGTCGAAGGTGCGCCAAACCGCCGTTGCGAAGCACCGCATCGTTACAGAGGGCGACGCCCGCCCTGTGCATCGATCACCGTACAGATCTCTCCGTCAAAGAAAGTGAGGTGATCCAGGAGCGAGTTCAAGAGATGCTGACAGACGACATAATCCAACGTTCAAGTAGTCCGTGGGCCTCTCCAGTCGTCCTGTTTAAGAAGAAGGATGGAACGCTTAGGTTGTGTGTGGACTACAGGCAGCTGAACGCGGTGACGAAGAAAGAAGTCTGCCTACTCCCCCGCATTGAAGACACTCTAGACCGGCTGCGCCACTCTCGATATTTCTCATCGATGCACTTGAAGAGCGGCTACTGGCAGACCTAAGTCGACGAACAGGACCGAAAAAAGACAGCCTTCGTCACGCCGGATAAGCTGTACGAGTTCAAGGTGATGCCCTTCGGACTATGCACGGCGCCAGCAACTTTCCAGCGTGTCATGGACACCGTACTGGCAGGGCTCAAGTGGCAGAGCTGTCTCGTCTACCTTAATGACGTCGTAGTGCTTTCAACTGACTTCAACCAGCATTTGGGACGACCCCGAGCTGTTCTCCAAGTCATACAGACCGCCGGGCTCACCCTCAAGGCGTCGAAGTGCCGTTTCGCCTATGACGAACAGAGGTTCCTAGGCCACGTGGTTAGTAACGAAGGCGTCCGCCTAGACCCCGAGAAGACTCGCGCCGTCGCGGCATTTCCAGTGACAATAGACAGGATGGCCGTGCGAAGATTTCTTGGACTTTGTGCCTACTATCGACGCTTCGTTCAGGATTTCGGAAGGATTTCCGCGCCGCTCACAAACCTCACGAAGGCCGCCGAGAGGTTCAAATGGGCCGAGGAGCACCAGCAGGCATTCGACGAGCTGAAGCGAAGACGCCACACTCCTCCTGTCCTTCGACACTCCGATCAGGATACGGAAACCGAGATTCACATGGTCGTTAGTAATGCAGGGCTTTGAGCGGTAGTCGTTCAAATGCTCAAGAGCACCAAGCGAATCATCGCCTACGCAAGTCGGACGGTGTCCGAATCGGAGAGAAATTACTCGACGACTAAAAAAGAATGTCTTGCGGTCGTCTGGGCAATCACGAAGTTCCGCCCGTACTTGTACGGGAACCCGTTCGTGTAGTCACAGACCATCACTCGCTCTGCTGGCTTGCGAACCTCAAGGACCCTTCAGCACGCCTCGCTCGATGGAGTCTTCGAATACAAGAGTTCAACATTACTGTAGTATACAAGTCAGGTCACAAGCACAGCGACGCCGACTGCCTCTCCAGGGTCCCAGTCAAAACACCTTCCGGCAGCAGCGACGACAATGACGACGAGTGCTTCCTAGTGTCGTGTTACCAAGTGCTATGTAGAGAAGAGCCAAGACAAGAGGAACTAGAACACCGTCCGATTTATCCCTCGCTCCTGCACACAACTCGTCGTCTTCTTTTTCTCCCCACACGGATCCCAGACCGCGAGGCGCTTTATCTGGCGCCCCCCCCCCCCCTTTTCGAAGCATTATTGTCCGTAGAGGTCTGATGGGCGTGATACCCTGCCGCTCCTTGTTAGAGTTGCGGAGGTTTCGTTGCTTTGTTGCCCGACTCTCCGGTTATGTACAGTCGGCCGCAAAATTTTGCGGGACATGGGAGCGCCAGCCAAACTGCCTTGCCGCGCCGTCTCGTGGCCTGCTGCCTGGTGTCAAGACCAGCGCATTGCGCATGCGTGGCCTTTCATACTAGGAGGATTGTCCTGTTCACTGGCTTCCGTCCGACGCGCTCCCGATTACTGCGACCGGCGCAAGATGCCGCTTCGCAACCGCTGTGCAGCGAGTCTGCTTCAGCCGGCGCGACGGGCAGCCAAGCTCGCTTGAACCCTCTTCGCGTCGCGGTGCACTTTCTAAGGGCCCTAAACTCGTCAAACACAAAGTATGAGCCCAAAGTTCGCGGAGCGCGTCTATTGGACGTCGGCGCAAAAAGCGCCAAGTCATCGTCGTGATGAGCCCATCGGTGCGCTCCGTCAACTTCGGCCCCAACTTTGTGCATGACGAGTCTAGAAGCCCAGATAACATTTCGCTGGAATGCTACCGTAGGTAGCATATACAGGAACTCTATGCATAGCGGTTACGAAGCGGCACCTTGCGCCGGTCGCAGTAATCGGGAGCGCGTCGGACGGAAGCCAGGGAACAGGACAAGCCTCCTAGTATGAAAGACCGCGCATGCGCAATGCGCGGGTCTTGACACCAGGCAGCGGGCCACGAGACGGCGCGGCAATGCAGTTTGGCTGGCGCTCCCATGTCCCGCAAAATTTTGCGGCCGACTGTACATCCGAAGTCGCGGGCTGCTGTTGCCCGAACGTCTGGTTGTCCACTTCCAAAGACGCGGGCTGCAGATGACGGCTTGTGCGTCTCACTGTGCCTTCACTTGTTTCCACCACGTATGACTGCGGCATTCCCGCCTGGTGGTGTATCCTTCCTTGAAAAGCTGAGCTTTCGCGTATCCACACCGCTGAGCGAGGAGGTATCGTACTGCGATCTCTTGTGCGATGGCGTCGATTCTAGTGCGAGGCTTCTTTTGTTTTTCGTTTGCCATACTGTCGCCTATACTTGCGTACATGGTGCCACCGAGGCGTAAGTGTATTTGGCGCAGTTGGAACAGTTGAACGTAACTACACCCCCCCCCCCCCCCCCCCCCCCCATGAGGAGTTCCGCTGGAGAGGGACCTTCAGGGCCTGGAGTTGCTCTGTGGACTAGAAGAGCATGTGCTACATTGTGTGATTTGCTCAGAAGATTTTTGGCTGCTTGTACAGCTGGCTCAGCCTCTCCATTACTTTGAGCGTAGTAAGGGCTTGCAGTCACCAATTTTACTCCCAATTCGTTCGCAAACCACCGAAAGTCGTTCGATCGAAACGGAGGGCCATTATCTGAGTGTAGTACTTCTAGACATCCATGTCTCGCGAATATCTGGCTGAACACTTTTGTTATGTGTCCTGTGTTTGTTCATGAAAGTTCTTGCAGCTCTTTGACCTTCGAGTAGTATTCGATGACTACTATGTACTTCTTTCCACTGAGCTCGAAAATGTCTGTTCCGAGTTCCTGCCACGGGCGATCGGGTAAAGGAGTCTGAAGCAGAGGGTCTGTGGGTGGTCGTCGATGCTGAATGCATGTTTTACACCGGCTGACGTAGTCCTGTATCTGTTTGCTGATTCCGGGGCACCACGCAGAATCTCTTGCTCGTGCTCTGCACCGAACGACCCCCTGATGTCCAGAGTGAAGTCACTCTAGTACTTCTTTTTGGAGGCTCCGTGGGATAACAAGCTATCATTGCGCATTAGTAGGCCTTGCGTAGTGCTCAGCTCTGCAGAAAGGCTAGCAAATCCCTTCATATCCTTAGGAAGCGTTTCTTTCCTTGGCCACTCTTTTTCGCAGTACGTCCTTACCCTTGCCGTGCATGGGTCTTTCTTTAGTTTGGACCTCAATCTGTCCAAAAATGAAACCGACGCCGGGAGTAGGTCGACCGTGAGCATTTCATACTATCGGACTAGCGCTTCCGTAGAGACTATCGGGTGTTCCATCATTCGTCGAGGTTTCCGGGACAGCACATCTGCTGTGTACATATGATTGCCCGGGACGTGTGATATCGTCAAGTCGTATTCAAAAATGCGCATTCCCAACCGCTTTAATCTTGGCGTCATCTCGTCTAGGCGTTTTGTTGACAACAACGGTACCAATGGCTTGTGGTCCGTCTCAACATAAAACCCCTGACCTACCAAGTAGGAGCGAAAATGTTCGGAAGCCCAAACGATCGCCAAGGCTTCTTTTTCAACTTGCGCGTACTTCTGCTCCATCGGAGCCAGTGCTCTCGAAGCGTACGCTACTCGACGCCTAATGCCGTCCTCATCCTCCTGGTGGAGCACCGCTTCAAGTCCATACGATTAAGCATCAGCTGATAGTGTCCGGTGCGCGTTTGGGTCGTAGAACGTGAGGATTGGAGTCTTGCCCAACAAGTATTTGATCCTTTGAAATGCTTGTTCTTGGGCTTCACCCCAGAGCCAACTTGAATCTCCTTTGAGAAGATCTCGGAGTGGCTTGAATTCCTCCGCTATGTTCGGCAGAAATTTACCGAGGTGGTTCGCCATCCCCAGGAATGCCCGTAGCTCAACCAAGTTTGCGGGAGCTTCTATCCTGGCCATGGCTTCAGTTTTCTTGGGGTCAGGCGCAATACCTCTTATGTCTATTATGTGCCCTAGAAACTTGATGCTGCTTTTGCCGAACTCGCACTTGTTCGTGTGTAAGGTCTTCCCAGCTTCAAGGAGGCGGTGGAGTGTAAGTTCAAGATTTTGATCATGTTCAGGCTTGTTTCGTCCAAAAATTAAAATGTCATCCATGTGACACACTTGACCCTAGATTCCTTCGAGGATCTACAGCATTTCGCGCTGAAAGAATTCTGGCGCTGTTGCTATCCCGAACGGGAGTCGGTTGAACTGGAACCGTCCCACTGGTGCAATAAATGTCGTTAGCTCTCTTGACTCTGGAGCCAGTGGTGCCTGCCAATATCCTGCATTCGCATCCAGCTTGCTGAAGACAGTCGCTCCTGCGAGTTTGGCTAGGTTTTCCTCCACCGACGGCATGATGATTCGTTCCCGCACAATCTGTTGGTTTAACTGCGTATAGTCCACACAGATCCGAAGAGCTCCATCTTGCTTCTTGGCCACCACCATGGGTGAGCACCAGACTGTGGCATGTTCCACTTTCTCGATGACGTCCATCTCTTGCATTCTTTTCAATTCCAGCTCTACACTGGGCAGAAGTGCGATGGGCACTCGTCGTGGGTACGGGATGGCCAAAGGCTTCGCATCTGGGTGAAGGGAGATCGTATAGAGTACCTTCATCTTCCCCAGTCCCTGAAATAGAGACGGGTACTTGGTAAGTACGCGATCATGCTCCAGATGGTTGTCAGCCTTGATTTTGTTCAGGCTTGGCTGCACTTGCAGAGCTTGAATTGCCGGGAGACCGAGTAAAGGATGTTGGAGTCTTTCCAATACGTAGACAGTTTCTCTCGTCGTTCTGCCGTTCCAAGTTATCGTCGCCTGGAACTTCACGAGTGTTTTCAACGGCGAGTCTCCTGCCCCCCGAAGATCTTCTCCGGCTGGCTCTAGCTTCGACATCTCTCCGACCTTGCACTCGGTATGAGGAATGGCGGTAACATCCGCCCCAGTGTCCACCTTGAATGTGATCTCCTGGTTGTTGACTTTCGCCTTGATGTACCAGGGATCTCCGCTATTTGCGCGTACCAGTGCACCCAGGAACACTTCGTTGAAGCCTGGTTTGCGCACTTGTGACCTGTGAGACCCTGATACAAGCTTGGAGAAGCATAAGCTCTCAAAGTGTCCTACCTTCTTGCAAGCGTTGCATTTCTTGCCTCTTGCGGCGCATTGTGTTTTTTCATGTTTGCACAAACTGCCACACCGTCGGCATTTCCACGCCGCACTGTTAGAATCTCCTTGACGATTAGATGTACCCCGAGCGTGTGTGTCTTTTTTCTTGCCATTATTTTTTAAGCATCTGTTTTGGAGCTCCTCGATCTCCCTGGACTCTGTAATATCGCAGCGAAGCGCCGCTTGCTGTCGTTTCACTGTCTCAAAATATCGTGCTGACGTTGTCACACTTTGAAGCGTGAGCTTGACGTCGAGCTGGAGCTTTTCGCTCAGCTTCCTGTCCTGGAGACCTACGACGATGCGATCACGAATCAGCTCCTCGCGAAGTAGTCCATGGTGGCAGGAGTCCGCTAAGCTGTGTAAGGCCGTGATGAAGGCCTCCACTGTCTCGTGTGGTTCTTGCTTCCTTATGTTAAATTTCGCTCTTTCAAAGATAACGTTTACGCGCGAAATGAAGTGGAGTTCAAACTTGCTCTTTACTACGCCGTAGTCATTTAGCTCTCCCTCTGACAGATGGAGTGACGTGAGAACGTCTTCCGCTTCTCTCCCCATGGTGTACAGGAATGTGTTTACCTGTGTCGCGGCGTCCCGTTGATGGAGTTCGGAAATGATGCGGTATTTTTTCCAGTGGGTGCTCCATCTTTTCCAATCGTGGGGATCCCTGAAATCCAACTTTTCATGGAGCTCGACCGCGAAGGGGTTGAAGAAAGAAGGACCGCTGCTCGCTTGGGATCTGTTCGCCTGGGAGGTAGAAGTGCCGGAGCTGTCACTGTTCTCGTTCATGGAGCTGGCCAGGTGGAAGATTTCGCTGTTCTCGTTAGGTCTCCTCCTACTGTGGTGCTTCTAGCTTCCTCGGAGACGATATTTACCGTTTGCCGAATCCCACCGCTGCCACCATGTCGTGTTACCAAGTGCTATGTAAAGAAGAGCCATGACAAGAGGAACTAGAACACCGTCTGATTTATCCCCCGCTCCTGCACACAACTCGTCTTCTACTTTTTCTCCCCACACGCCTCCCAGACCGCGATGCGCTTTATATGACACCTAGGAGCAGTGACCACCGGCGACATGGCACGACGTCAACAAGACGATCCTGAGCTGCGCGCATTGTTTGAGCACCTGGAAGGGCGCGGGGCTACCGTGCCTCGTATTTTCTCAAGAACCCTGCCGACCTTTGCCAGTCGACAAGGTGTGCACTACAAAAAGAACTTCGGGGACAACAACTCGCCGTGGCTGCTGCTAATCCCAGCCGACCTTCGAGAGGAGATCGTTCAAGCATGTCAAGACGACCCGATGTCCAGATACCTTGGTTACAGCCGGACACTGGCCCGTATTCGTGAAAGGTATTACTGGACCAAGGTCCTCAAAACCGTCCACCTCTACCCCCGATCCTGCCATGAGTGCCAGCGACGCAAGAAACCGCCGGCGGAGCCGGCAGGTCTCCTGCTGTCAATTCCTCCACCAACTGCACCGTTCTAGCAAATTGGAATGAGCCAACTTGGTCCTTTTCCGCCGTCGACCCTGGGAAACCGGTGGATAATCGTCACCACAGATTATCTCACGCGGTACGCAGAAACGAAAGCCCTTCCTTCAGGGACTGCTGTTGAAGTCGTCAAGTTTTAGAGCGCAGCTCTTAGGCGCCCGTTCCCGGCTTGAGCGGCGTCGGCGTCGCCGTCGGCGTCGGCGTAACCGCGCGGTGCATTATGGGTAAATTTCCCCGCTAAATCTAGCGGAAAAATTTCCCCGCTATTTAGCGGAAAATTTTCCCCGCTAGATCTAGCGGAAAAACTTCCCCGCCAAATCTAGCGGAAAAATTTCTCCGCTACTAGCGGAAAAACTTCCCCGCTAAATCTAGCGGAAAAATTTCTCCGCTAAATTTAGCTGAAAAATTGCCCCGCTAAATCTAGCGGAAAATTTCCCCGCTAAATTTAGCGGAAAAATTTCCCCGCTAAATTTAGCGGAAAAAATTTCCCCGCTATTTCTAGCGGAAAAAATTTCCCCGCTAAATTTAGCGGAAAAAATTTCCCCGCTAAATTTAGCGGAAAACATTTCCCCGCTAAATCTAGCGGAAAAAGTTTCCCCGCTAAATCTAGCGGAAATTTTTTTTCTGGGGGTCACGTGACCCCCGTGGTCACGTGACACCCCCAGGTCACGTGACACCCCCAGGTCACGTGACCCTCACGTGACCTTGGGGAGGGGATGTGACCCACCAAGGTCACGTGACCACCCCCCCTCGAAGTCACTTGACCCCCCCCCTGAAAACACGTGAACCTCAGTACCCTTCCCTCCTCCTCCTCAAGAGCTGCG
Organism: Ixodes scapularis; assembly: GCF_016920785.2. Lineage (NCBI taxonomy): Eukaryota > Metazoa > Arthropoda > Arachnida > Ixodida > Ixodidae > Ixodes > Ixodes scapularis. The sequence continues at coordinate 149,423,917 of NW_024609846.1, forward strand.
CTCTAATTCGGCGTTACAGAGAGTTGTAAACGGCTTTCATTTTAGAGCGCAGCTCTTAGGGGCCCGTTTCCGGCTTGAGCGGCGTCGCCGTCGGCGTCGCCGTCGGCGTCGGCGTCGCCGTCGCCGTCGGCGTCGGCGTAACCGCGCGGTGCATCATGGGAAATGTCCCATAATGCACCGCGCGAGCCCCCCACGAAGGTCACGTGACCTCGTGGGGGGTCACGTGACCCCCCGAAGTCACGTGACTCCCCTAAGGTCACGTGGCCCCCTCCTCGAGGTCACGTGACCCCCGCCGATGTCGCGTGACCTCCCGATGACGTCATCGTCACTGATGACGTCACCGGCATCCACATCGTCATCGTCATCATCACTGATGACGTCACCGGCATCCACATCGTCATCGTCATCATCACTGATGACGTCACCGGCATCCACATCGTCATCGTCATCACTGATGACGTCACCGGCATCCGCATCGTCATCGTCATCATCACTGATGACGTCACCGGCATCCACATCGTCATCGTCATCATCACTGATGACGTCACCGGCATCCACATCGTCATCGTCATCATCACTGATGACGTCACCGGCATCCGCATCGTCATCGTCATCATAACTGATGACGTCACCGGCATCCACATCGTCATCGTCATCATCACTGATGACGTCACCGGCAACCACATCGTCATCGTCATCATCACTGATGACGTCACCGGCATCCACATCGTCATCGTCATCATCACTGATGACGTCACCGACATCCGCATTGTCATCGTCATCATCACTGATGACGTCATCAGTGACGTCACTGATGTCGTCACCGGCATCCGCATCGTCATCGTCATCATCACTGATGACGTCATCAGCGACGTCACTGATGACGTCACCGACATTCGAATCGTCATCGTCATCATCACTGGTGAAGTCATCAGTGACGTCACTAATGACGTCATCGGTACCCGCATCGTCATCGTCACTGATGACGTCATCAGTGACGTCAGTGATGACATCATCGGCATTGGGGGTCACGTGACCCCCAAGGTAACGTGACCCCCCCCCCCTGGTTAGTTTAACCCCCCCCCCCAGTGCCCTTCCCTCCTCCTCCTCAAGAGCTGCGCTCTAATTCGGCGTTACAGGGAGTTGTAAGCGGCCTTCATTTTTTTTAGAGCGCAGCTCTTAGGGGCCCGTTTCCGGCTTGAGCGGCGTCGCCGTCGCCGTCGCCGTCGCCGTCGGCGTAAGCGCGCGGTGCATTATGGGTAAATTTCCCGCTAAATCTAGCGGAAAAATTTCCCCGCTAGATTTAGCGGAAAAATTTCTCCGCTAAACCTAGCGTAAAAATTTTCCCCGCTATATTTAACGGAAAAAATTCCCCGCTAAATCTAGCGGAAAAATTTCCCCGCTAAATCTAGCGGAAAAATTTCCCCGCTAAATCTAGCGGAAAATTTCCCCGCTAAACCTAGCGGAAAAAATTTCCCCGCTAAATCTAGCGGAAAAATTTCCCCGCTAAATCTAGCGGAAAATTTCCCCGCTAAATCTAGCGGAAAAATTTCCCCGCTAAATCTAGCGGAAAATTTCCCCGCTAAATCTAGCGGTAAATTTCCCCGCTAAACCTAGCGGAAAAAATTTCCCCGCTAAATCTAGCGGAAAAATTTCCCCGCTAAATCTAGCGGAAAATTTCCGCGCTAAATCTAGCGGAAAATTTCTCCGCTAAACCTAGCGGAAAAAATTTCTCCGCCAAATCTAGCGGAAAAATTTCCCCGCTAGATTTAGCGGAAAAATTTCTCAGCTAAACCTAGCGGAAAATTTCCCCGCTGAATCTAGCGGAAAAATTTCCCCGCTAAATCTAGTGGAAAATTTCCCCGCTAAATCTAGCAAAAAAATTTCCCCGCTAAATCTAGCGGAAAAAATTTCCCCGCTAAATCTAGCGGAAAAATTTTAGTCACGTGACCCGGGGGTCACGTGACCTGGAGAGTCACACCCCGAGGTCACGTGACCCCCTCCCGAGGTCACGTGACCTCTGAGGGGGCACGTGTTTGCCCCCATGTGCCCCCACCAAGGTCACGTGCCCTCGGGGGGGGGGGGGGGGTCACGTGACCCCCCCCCCCCGAGAACACGTGGCCCCCAGTACCCTCCCCTCCTCCTCCTCAAGAGCTGCGCTCCAATTCGGCGTTACAGGGAGTGGTAAACGGCTTTCACTTTTTTTAATTGAGTACATCGTCCTCCGGCATGGCGCTCCCGAAGTTCTGATTACAGATCGCGGATCATCGTTCATGGCGCAGCTGGCCCAAGAAATGCTCCGGCTCAGTCACACCAGTCATCGTCGTACCACTGCGTACCACCCACAGACCAACGGGTTGATGGAGCGACTCAACAAGACAATGGCCGACATGATTTCTATGTACGTTGACGTAGAGCACTATACGTGGGAAGAGGTGTTGCACTACGTCGCGTTCGCCTGCAATACGGCGGTGCAAAAGACCACCGGATTCACACCTTTCCAGCTGGCACATGGTCGGAAGGTAACAATCATGCTGGACGCGATGCTGTCCATGAGCCAACTGACAATGAAAGCGACTACGCCCAGGTGGTTGCTCATCGGGTCGGAGAAGACCGCCAGCTCGCCCGACTCCTGATCCAAGACCAGTAATGCATCGACGCGGGCCGCTGCAACCTTCGTCGCAAGGACGTCCACTTCCAGCCCGTAGGGAGGGTGTGGGTGTGGACGCCTCCGTCGCAGCGGCCTCAGTTAGAAACTGCTGAAACGGTACTTTGGACCATACAAGGCACTTCGTCGCCTCGGGGAACTGAACTACGAGATGATGCCCGACGGAGCAAGAACAACATCACGCCGTCCACTACGACCTGAAGTCGTCCACGGCGTGCGTCTGAAGCCGCACTACGCTTGATAGGACTGCGGACCTTATGTGTACCAAATGACTCCTTAGTTGGCTGTTCTGTTTATATGTTTCGTTTTCTTTTGTTCTGCATCGGGGCGATGCACGTCTTAAACGGGTGAGTAATGCCGCGCGCGCAGCTGGTCAAGTAGGCCGTGGCCTCGCGATTATCGTGCTTGCTTCCCACGCGAAAAGCCAGGGTTCGGTTCCTGGGAGTGACGCGCCTTTTATTTATTTTTGCAGTTTAGTGTTCTGCTACATTCGAGAACTCTGTTGCTTGTTCTAGATACGAATGTTCAAGTCGCCGAACCTTCCAGGTCAATTGTTCCAGAAGCCAGCGCATGAACATGAGGGGCTCCACATGGCAATGCGAAGTCAGTCTCGCCCCAGGGTCGGATCCTCCTATTACGCAGGCTTCGACGCCCGAGACGCTCGGTTGTTATCTTCTGTTTCCTTTTTGTTTTGGGCACAATATCGTTCCATTAAAAGTTTCGGCTTCCTCAGTTATTCCTTGGTTGTCACATTGTCGTTCGTGACAATATGTTGCGCAGCTCACTTATCGGTTAAATCTCTAAAAAAAATGGGGGCTTCTGTCGAGCACAATAAGCTTGAACCCGAAATCGCAAAAGATATATGAATCTGCTACAGTGAAAAAAGAAGTGGATGGGAAGGAACACAACGTTTCGGCCGGATTCCCTATTTCGAGTGATAGACACGAAAAACGAGAAAGAACAAGGTTCATACACGTCACATATTATATGGTCTAACAAGCCCAGCCGGTTGTTTAAATGTTCGCGCTTTTTGATTTGCGATTTGTTCATCATTGTGTTCTTATCGGAAATTGCCACCTAATTGGCTGGGGATTGACGAAAAGATACACAGAACTCGCCACGCTACTCCTTTCATGAGATGTCACTGAACATAGTAGAATAACAAGTATTACAACATGAGCTGATTGCGATTGCGCTTAGTCCGAACGAGATACAAAATCGTGGCGTCACTCCCCACAACTGATCGCAGGCAGGCATTAGCTCAGTAACATCAAGGAACACGTAGAAACAACGGCGCAGAAGATAGTCCTCGATGCCTACTCGCCATTGTTAAACCCTCAAGAGGCTTGCATTTGATTTTATGGAGGATACGCGCGATTTTACGTCCGCTTACTACTCGACGTGTTAGTAGAAGATACACGATAAGTGCAACAATCTAAAAAGACATAAAATGAAAGCTGCTTCTTCTTCTCCTGAGGCGAACAAATCTTAAAGCATTGGAGTTACGATTAGGTCTAAACCATGGGCGAACCAACCGGGGGGGCAAGGGGGGCGCTTGCCCCCCCCCCCCCAGTTCTCAAAGTGGGGGGCAAGGCATGTGTTTTGCCCCCCTGAAAAATCCGCCACTGGGCACGGCAAACACTAGCCGGCGGTGCCACAGGTATAATAAGGGACCGTCCCGGCCATGGGGGGGGGGGGGGGTTTCTGGTTTGCCCCCCCCCCCCCCACTGAAAAACAAGTTGGTACGAAAACGCTAGCGTCGTTCCAGGAACGTCACTTATATATAACCCGTGTTCCCCGAGTACTGCCAGAAGCTATATCCGTTGCCACGGTGATTACTTGACAAGATACTGACACTTTTTGATATTAAACCTTCCCCGCCTCCCCCCCCCCTTCCAGAAAAAAAGGAACCTTTTTTTGGAAATAGATTTTACGTTGCGATTTATTTTTATTTTTATTCAGTCCTCATTTATATTCCTATGATCAGACTTGTACACGTTACTGAAAAATGGTAATTAATTATATTTACAATTACTCAAGGCTAAATTGTAATTTATTACAATTGCAATTACCCTCCCATAAAAGTAACTGGCCGTTAACCCAAAAAGTAATCCGTTACTTTCGTGGCGTTACTTTCAACATAATTGTCCTCAAGTAAGAAACAAAGGGAAGGGGTTATTCAAGTTCTTATTGTTACAAGCTGTTCCATTTAATGACCCTGAGTATTTTGAGCAACAGCTGGCTCTCGAAAGTCTCGCCAGACATTTTGGGTTATTTCTTACTCAATATATATCGACTGCTACGCTGAACACCCACTGAACTGAGGCACTGGATGGGACTGCCATATTGTTCCTAACAAATGCTTTATGCTCTGCATGGAGCTTCTTCAGCGAAGCAATGGAAGTACTATTTAGCTCGAAGATAGAACAAAGCTTCGTCGTTGCAGCCGTTGCTTGATATAAGAGAGGTTTAGTAGATCGTTCCGATACCTCCGATGCCCCCGATAATGATATGATGCATGCGCAAAGGTGGCGGTGGGGTATCTGGTATCGTTATCGGAGTCGTCGGACCGATCTACTAAAATTCTCCATTGTCTAAATCGCGAAGCTGTGGAAGTCATTATACATGTAGCCAAAACTAGAATAAGAGCTGATTTATGTCCATCTTACTATACCTCCATAAATTGCTAGACAATAGCAAAACATAGTTGTAACAGTAAGGTGATAATTAAATAATAAATAAGGTTTGGCTCGATATTCTTCTTCCTTTGGTTCTGAACAGGTCGAGCCTCGGTTGAGACGTTGGAAATAAAAACAAAGTTTCCAGTATATAGATAGAAGTACTAAAAAAAGGACACTCATAACAACAATTAATTAGAACGTTGGTTAAAACAAGGAATTGTAAAGGCACGTTTGCCGTGTGTACCTTTCTTGGTGCCGTTCAAAAACGCATGGAGCACGAACCCACTGCAGTTTAGTCCGGTGTTCTCCAGATAGACGTCCGCTGATGCCACGGGCAGCGAAGGGTAAGCCGCGCTATGGCCCCACTCACGAGTTTCACTCACTCCTCAAGCGGAGAATATCAAGTCTACGTCAGCCACCATTACATTTTGTTTGTAAAAATATCTGCTTGAGATGAGATGCGTCCTGCTGGGGCAAAACAGGAAAAGGAGAAAGGAAGACTATTACAATTTTCCAAGTGCTCGCAAAAAGCTGACTCATAAAAAGGATGACTGAGATGCAGATAACCTGGCTGGAATGCACAAATAAAGAGAGCCAACCCTAGAGGTTGGACTACGAAAATGTAAGTAGCTTTTAAAACAGGGTCAAATAATGTGAAAGATGCAGAAAAAAATACATCCTGCTTTCTAAGAGAAGATGATAGGTGTGCAGCAACGAACGAGGATGCTTGTGGCAATAACACCTTTACATGTTATCACATCTCGTTTAGTGGATTTTAGGGCAGACGAACCGTTGTCTCGTGTTGTGATGTTATGAAAATGGTCGTATTCACTATAACCGAGATTGACATTGTTAATTATTTTCTGTGCACTTACCACCTCGAGCTTCTCGAAGAGGCGCAGGCGCACAATCACTTCGTGTCCTCCTCTCCCCATCTTCGATCGCAAAGAAAAAAACAAAGGGACTAAAAAACCGGATATAACCTGCCCCCGTCCCCTTCCCCCCCCCCCTCTTTTTGTAGAAATGTTTACTTGGATTTTTTTTACATTGTTTTTAGGGTCTAAAAAAATAGATTCAGAAGCTTGGTGTTCCAAAGGAAGAAAAAAAAAAAGGCTTTGCGGAATTGAAGAGTGCGAAGCCTCCCTTTGCACTGGTCAATTCGCGTGACAGTGTCACTGCGCTCAACTTTACCAAAATAAAAACAACCCTTTCTTTAGAAAGGAAGGGGGGGAGGCTGGTCTTGAAAAAAAGTAACAAATTACAAGGAATCCGTTACGAAAAATAGTAACGGAATTACATTAAAATTACCCTAGAAAATATATAATTATTCCGTTACTAAATTACTGATAAATGTAAGGGATTACAAGCAGTATCGTTACTTGTAACGGATTACGTAGAAGTCTGCCTATGATGCTCCGAAGACACCATTCCGTAAGCTGGACTGTCGTAAATCCGGAATGTAGCCGTTCACTTTGAGGCAATAGCAGAAGGACAGCGACGTCATCATCCTTCCTGCTTGCTTTCGAAAATTGGTGTCACATCAAGCTTTGCTGGCGTCTTTGCGGAATCATGCAACCACGAGATATCGAACCCCAAACTAATACTCTTAACCAAAATAAACTGAATAGAAGATCAGTCTCAGCATATAAATATCGAATTTATAAAACATTTTGTTGTAATAGATTACTTAATTAGGCACTCGCGTCTTGCTTTTTACCACCATGGTTCTTACACCGCGCTACCGCCGTTTTCTATGGTCGACTGGAATCCTCTGAAAAGACTTTTACGATTGAGACTTCCCCAAAATATTGTCTCAAGTCCAGCATAAGCAGTGGGGAGTGCAAATGTTTTGCCAGTTGCTGACCTTGCTACACCTGCGGCCATCCAAGCTCCCGTTAAAGATCACTTTTTTTCCCTGTCTTTTACAGTTAGTTGTGTTGCCTTAGTGTGGCACCAACCACCGTGAATATGAGCTCAAGTGAGCTGTAACTTTCACGTCTCTTCGCAAACCTCCCAAGAAACGTCCCTAACGAAGACAAAACGATTAGGAGCACTTCAAGTGCTACATAAGATGCCAAAAAGAAAAGCATTACGACGCGCGAGCTTTTTTCACAGTGAATTTGACTCCTCTGAGGAAAATCTAAGCGATATGAACCAGACAGGGCAAAGACTTTTAAAGGTATAAACCGAACCGTGCAATTTAAACGAGGGTGCAGGGCTAGCCGAAAAGAGAAAAGACACAGACACCCACACACACGTACACCAAAAAACAAGTATTACAGAAACGCTCTCTTTCAAACACATTACTTTCTGTTGGAAGGAAAAGGCGAATCTCTGATTTCGTTTCATGTTTGCGCTCGAGTGGGCAACGGCTCCCGACTGCTTCTCATGACCGATCGGCCTCTTTAACCGCGGGAAAGACGGCGCCGGCGCTTGAAGGTGTATTTTTTTAAACAATGCAGGCTTTTAACATTAAAACTGTTTCCCAGATATTCACGTTATTTCCTAGTCATTTTTTTTATCGTTGCTGAACAAATTCTCGATATTTTTTCGCAATAAATTACTATTGAACAGAAAGAGTTTTTTTTTTTTTCGTTTGCTAATTGATTTATATATCTTCAATCACTTCTTTTCGGTGTAAAATCCTCCTCCACTTAAGCAACACACGTTTTGCTTCAAATAGTTTTAGGCCTAGAAAATTGATAATAAATAAAACAAGATGGCATGGTGTGAGCTTTACCAGACGTCTCCTTAATCTCGGATCATTTGTGGTTCTCCGTTCATACGCTCAGGCGCCATGTTCACTCCTATGAAATGACGCGCTGCCTGACAGCATCCCGCCGGAGCGGCATTCGTGCCGCCGTCAGAGCCTCATAGTCACCTCGTCCCTGTGGTGCGAACTATTACAAATCTAGAATAATTTTACTAAAACTAGGACACCAATGCAACGAGACATCATGGCATTAGACTCGGAGATGTTCGCATTGTTTGGTATACCCAAACAAACCTCTGCAATGACGTCCACTACAGCCTCGTACGGATTTCAAATCGATGCTCCTGTTTCCAAAGGCAATGTCGAACACAATATGATAATTGTTTTCAGAGGGTATGAGTCAATTACTTCTTTACCGGTGACCCTATCACAAAAAATGAATTTCACTTGATCCTACTTAGGACCCCCTGGTAAAATTAAGGAAAATCTTGATCGTTCTGATAAACAAAGCACAAAAATTGATGTGCGTGCGTTGTGCGTGCGTTATGCGTCCGTTATGTTTACGTATTCTTTGATTACAAGAATCTTTATGTCGTTTTGTATGCTTTGTATACACAACATACTTATGGGCTCACCGGGTTTTTTCAAATAGTAAAGACAAATCTAAATTTATTCTCGATTCGATCGCGTGAGGAGTATATTTTAATGCTTTGTACGGGTTCTGAAAATACTTTACTAGAGAATCTATTTTACTTCGTAGAAGCCAATAGCCATGGTGTCGACAACGCTAGCGTAGCTGGGAGGGCCGGACGCGTACAGCCCCGGGCTATTCCCCTTTGAATTGGGAGGGGTTGCTGCCGCTATCTATCGTGGTGTAAACCCGCCGAGATACGGGAGAGAGAGCCGACTGCGCATGCTTTTACCCAGAATGAGGGTTTGTCGCTCGTAAAGGATTTGGCGCCGAAGGCGCCCTGTTTAATGCAAACGAGCGAACCAGAATGAATTCTCACAATAAAGTATTTGGCTTCTGCTTCTTCCGAATATGAGTGTAGTGCCTAAAGTCCTTAGTGTTTTTGGATTGCGAAGAATCAGTCGATGAATGGAAAGTGCCGAATAAACAATGACGAAGAAGGGGACAGAGACGAAGCGCTAGACAAAAAAGGGCCCGTTGCAGAAGAAATGAACTGTAGTAGAATAGATAAATGGGCTTGTTGGTATATCACTACAGTGAAACTCGTTTAGAACAAACCCACTTATAGCGAATTATTGTTGTTATCAAACTATCGAAAAGTTTAAATGAAATTGCATGTAAAAAGTAATTTTTGTAACTATCAAGATATTGGCTATATTAAAATACCCCCCCCCCCCCCCCCCCCCGGGAAGGCTTCCAAAAACGCGCAAACAATAGTCTTCCAGCCTGCCCATTCCTCCCCCCCCCCCCCCGAAAAAAAAAGTAGGAAAGAAAGAAAATTCTAAAAGCTGAAGTTGCGAACAAAATTGAGCGAAGAGAAACGATTCAAAAAAAAGAAAAGGAAAAAAAAAAAAAAGAAAAAAACTTTGCACGCACGTACAGAAAAAAAAAATATTTACGTTCCAAAACGGTTCCCTACGAAGAGGAGCGATTCAGAAGGGTAGATAAGCTAAAAGAACAAACTATGCACCCATGAAAAAAAAAATCTTTCCAGCGCGGTTTTACAAGGCGGAGGCGAAGAAATGGGAAAGAAAGAGAAACTCTCGCCTTACAACGAATGCATCGTAGAAGTTCGTGGTAAACGAATTTTGGGATATCGAATTACTTGATATATCGACCTGATCGTAGCGTTTCCTGCTGTTCGTTATAAACGGGTTTGACTGTAGTTGGTACATCACAGGAGCTTTCCATTCAGTGATGTACCAACTAGCCCATTTATCTATTCCACTACAGTCAATCCATATAAGTGAAGTAATCGCGAGGGGAAGAGGTTGATCACATCCGCTAATTTATCTATTCGCTGCTGTGCTTATTTGTAACGTCATACAACCGCTGCGCTTTCCTTTGGTGCGTCATGGTGTGCCCCGTGACGTTGCGGGATCATGTGAGGAGCTACGCTTCGTCATTCGGTAGTCAGCTGCGCACTCCGACGGTATGTGTAGGCTATGTGCGCCACGAAGTAAATCTCTACGTGGAAAAACCAACACAATGCCGTACTTTAGGTTGCCGCGGACACGTAGCTGCATCATGTGCATCTTCGCCTATTTGTACAAAATGCGGAAAAACACACGACTCGACATCCTGTCCAGATGGACCAAACAAATGCGTCCATTCCGGACGTGACCATCCCTCTACTTCTAGAAGCTGTCAAAGATGGCAGGAAGAAATGGAAGTAGTTCGTTACCGCGTCCTTCACAGAAGTGACTATCCAACAGCGAAGGCGGCAGTGAAAGCTGATGCCTCTGAACACAATACCGATGACACATCTGGTCTCGGACACAGTCAAAAGCCAGCAGCACGCATGCCAGTGACTAACAAGCCACATAAACAACCAATTCAAGAGCCCCCCCCCCCCCCCCCTCGCCCCCAGCATCGCAGCCTTCCGAAAAAAAGAACAAAAGGCCAGACGATAAACCAGGAAGTACAGAACTTAATACAGAAGAATCCTTTCCGCATCTCCCAAACACAGTACCTACGACACAAGCACACCTCGCTCACAACCAACCTTCTACACGGAAGGTTGCAGGTAACATTGCCACCAACCTCGTCAAGAGTGCCTGCACTCCACAACAAAATGCTGCAGCTGAACCACCACCACCTGCGCTGGGCATCGGAGGCATCTTTTGTGCTGCGATAAAGGCCTTACGCGGACTGCTTCAACCCGTGTCTTCACCCATTGCCATCTCCATTGTACAACTCATTGACATATTTACACCACTCCTGCAACAATGGTTGAGTTAACTCAACTGTTACTATTGAAATACCATTTATTATAATTATGACAGCAATAACTATGGATGACAGATACAACAATGCGACTATATTCCAGTGGAACGCGAGAGGCCTAAGAAGGCGTGTATCCGATCTCACGCAGTTTTCAGGCCTACGGATCCCCAGGTGGCGGGTTCGAATCCCGACCGAGGTGCCCGTAATATGACGGAGGCTTATTGCGGAGAAGGCGCCGTGTAACCGAGCTTTCAGTTGCACGTCAAAAGATCCCCAGGTGGTCCAAATTAATCCTCAGTCCTCCGCTGGGGCGTGCCAGATGCCCGTCGTAGGTTTGGCACGTAAAACCCCCAAATTTCACTTTGACGCAGTTTTCACAGAAGCATAAATTTCCTGTCATAGCCATATGTGTGTCAAGGCTTCTAAATAATTTTCCTTCTTCTGGGTGTGAATATATTTCTTCAACCCGAACTACAGGACCAATCAGAGTCATCCTTCTCCTGTGCACATACCTCAGTTACGCGCATCATGCTATTCCACCATATCAAGATAGTGAGTGAATTGCGGCTACAATCACTGACGGCTAGTGCAACCTCACCGTCATTGCTAGATGCATCCCACCGAGAGCTATAATTGACGAAGATTACCTCACTGACACTCTCAGCAAGTACCCGTCGCCATCTGTTTTAACATGTGATTTTAACGCCCATAATCTACATGGGGCAGGATACAGACCAACCTTCGAGGTAGAAGGTTGGCATATATTGCTGCATCGCACCATCTCTGCCTAATGAATAACGGTAGACCTACGTACATACAAAACCTTAAGAGTAGCAGCTGCCTAGATCTCACATTCATTCCGCCATCGCTAGCATATCAAGCAACATGGTTTACAGAAATTAAATCCAGAGGTAGTGATCACGTGCCCACCTATACGGACCTGGGGAATTTAAGAAAAAAATATTAAAGCTTATCATAAGATTTGCCATATCAATTGGGCAAACTTTCAAGAAAAAATGACCGAGGAATGCAACAAAGAGATGGACTTGCCATCATTCACAGAAGCCATCACTCGTTCGTTAAACCAATCGAGGGAGAAAACAACCTTACCGATTAATCAGACTACATTCGATGCCGAATATGAGCGACTTTGGGCTATTCGCCGGTGTCCTGAGAGGCGAGTTAGAAAGCGTAAAAGGCTCGAGGATTTACGTGAGTTCTGACAAGTAACTAAAAAAAAAAAAAAAAACGTTGTTTGGACAAACTTGCAAAACGTCGTTGGCGGAAAATGTGCTCAGAACTTGATCCAAGGAAGCGTGCTACAAGAATATGGCAAATATCAAGAGGTCTCCGAGCCAAACCGCAGCAACGCTATCCATTTTGGGTACTATCTCTATCGATGGAGTGTTCGGATATAGAGGCCGCGAATCAGTTCTGTATACGAATTACGCAGACGCAGCCTACACGCACGAGCACACTGAAAACGCCACGGCCAACACCACCGTAAACTCTCTCAGGCATGGACATTGATTTCTCTCTGAACAAACTCAAATCTGCTCTTGCATCATGTAGGCAATCAAGCTCACCCGGACCAGATACTGTTACCTACTCGGCAATTGCACGACTCGGACCAAGCAAAATCAAACGCCTTCTTCGTCTATTAACCAATCCTGGAGCCAAGGCGAGGTACCTACAGCATGGAAAGTCTCTCCAGTTTTACCGTTACTAAAGCCAGGTAAATCACCCCTTACCATGACTTCATATCGACCCATTGCGCTTTCAAGTTGCATAGGCAAACTCATGGAACGTATGATCTTGGCGCGAATGGAATGGTATTTCGAACATCATGGTTTATATTCAGATGAGTCGTCAGGCTTTCGCCGCGGCTCGTTCTCAATAGACGGGGTGATTGATTTAATTACATCGGTTGAACAGGAAAGCTCTCAACGACGAATGATCACAGCCGTATTCTTGGACATCAAGAGCGCATTTGATTCTGTGACGCATGATGCTATACATGACGCACGAGAAGAACAAGAAATAAGAGGGCGACTCTACAAGTGGATCTCCAGTTACTTAACTAACAGGGCAATGTTTGTTGCTACGGGAGAAGAAAAAACTACCCTTTATAATGTCACAATTGGTGTCCCACAGGTTGGCGTGCCAAGTCCGACATTCTTTATAATATCCCTTAATGCTCTCAGAGTGGAACTTCCAGAAACGATCATCGGTATGTGTAGATGACATCTGCATATGGACCTCCGGAGTTACCAGAGTACAAGTTAGAGTACGTCTTCAAAAAGCATTAGGCACGATTGATGGATATCTTCATCGCGGACTGACCATCTCTCCTTCGAAATCAGCCGCCATAGCTTTTACTAGACGTTGCATGTATAAATACCACATCAAGGTATCCGGCCAAGCCATTCCATATGTAAAACACCACATATTTTTAGGCATATCGATCGATCGAGGACTGACATAAACACCTTGCTTTATGCACCTTAGAAAAAAAAATGGACCAGCTTTATACACCTCAAACGTTTTATATGTGGGACAGCTTGGGGTGCGAAAGTGACATCCGTACTGCGTCTTTACAAAGCTCTATTTGAGGGTTTATTTAGATACAGCCTGCCAGTCCTTCATGGGATGTACGCCAGGAATTTGAAGCGACTACAAACTGTACGGGGCTCTGCTCTTCGTGCTTGTTTAGGTGTTCCGCACTCAACGTCTACTTTAGGTGTTATGGCAGAAGCTGGGTGCCTATCCATTGAAGCACTTCGTGGAAAAGAAACACTAAATGTACACTTACGACACCTGACGAGACATGAATCCCATCACCTTGCCCGGATACAATCATCCAGGAAAGATTCAAGCTGTGCTAAATTATTGATACAACAGGAGCCAGATATTCCAAAGCAGCTTGAAACACCAAAGTTGGCGGATGTTCCACCTTGGACACTTAAATGCCCTGCAATATCACTCAATATTGATGGCATACAGAACAAAGCGTCAACTGCACAAACGGTATTAAGGCCCTCTCTGACCCTCTGATTAATTCATGTCAACCATCGGTTCAAAACTCACATTTACACTGACGGGTCAACAATTCATAAAAACTCAGCTGCAGGACTAGTTATACCCATGGAACAGGTCGTGCTTAAATTCAGACTAGACCACCGCACCTCATCACCTGTCTCAGAGCTGGTGGCCATTAGGGAAAGCATCAAATATATAATACGCATCAAACCTCGAGCAAGGTCCGTTTTCACTGACTCCAAAGCTGCACTGCAGAGCATGCAGCACTATTAACGACGTGGAGCAAATGAACAGTGGGCATTCACCGTAGTCAGCCTCTGCCAACAGACCCAAAAGGCTGGCCACCAGATTCACTTCAAATGGATCCCGAGCCATTGTGGCGTCCCTGGTAATGAGGCCGCTGACCGAGCAACAAAGAGTGGGCACGACAACATATCTAGCATTTCTGTTCCATATTCAAGAGCGGTCGCTGGTGCAACGGTTTTCTGGGTCGGAAAAAAATTATGTGTGGCCCTCTGGGCAAGCCCTTCTAACCACTATCCACAACTTTATAATCTAGATCCTGAACTGAAGTTCAGACCCCCCAAAATCTTTACAAGAAAGACTGAATCAGTACTTCTCCGAATCAGGCTGGGTGTTGCATTTACATACAAATATATCCACTATATTGGGAAAAGACCTTCTGCAAACTGCTTGATATGTGAAGAAGTGGAGTCAAGTGACCACCTTTTATGCAATTGCTCAATTTATGACGTGGAAAGAAAGGTGCTAATTGGAGAACTCTCCCAGCTGGACTCTCGACCGTTATTTCTCCAGAAGATCTTAGGAGAGGGGGAGAGCCCAGAAAAGCTGGCTGATGCGACCAAATACCTACAAAGTTTCTTACGTGATACCTAACTTTTTTTAGTGTTTAAGGAGCAGATATGGAGCTCCACGTTATTTTGAAGTGTTTTTATTAATTTCATCTTTTTGCCCCTTCTTTGGCATCCCCTATTGCCCTTCCCCAGCACAGAGAAACTGGCTAATACAAACTGCATGGAGCGACCTCTCTGTCTTTCTGACTAAACCTCTTCTTCGTCTCTTCTGCTATAGACTGTTTCCTTGACCTGTGTATAACGCTTTTTGGAGCGCAGCTCTTAAGAGCTGTTTTCGGGTTGAGCGACGTCGGCGTCGGCGCCGGCCTAACCGCGCGCGTTGCATTATGGTACTTTTCCCTGCTAAAGTTAGCGGGAAACTTTTTCCGCTAAATTTAGCGGGAACATTTTCCCGCTAAGTTTAGTGGGTTTAAGTTTCTCCGCTAAATATAGCGGCTAAATTGGCGTCACGTGACCTCAAAACAAATTCAGTTTCCCCGCTAAATTTAGCGGGGAAACTTTCGCCACAACTCCGTGTCAAGTCACCCATGAATATATTCAGCGGCAGGAGGAGAGGAAGATGAAAGAAGGAGAAGGACGAAAGGAGGAGGAGGTTGAGGGGAAGTATGAGGAGGAGGAGGAGGAAAGAGGAGGAGGAGGAGAGGGTTCCAAGCAGGAGTAGGGGCATACTCTCCCCTCCGTACCGTCCGCTCCTCCTCCTCAAGAGCTGCGCTTTAGCTATGTATTACAGAGATTGATAAACGCCTTTAATTTTTGCCCCATTCTCAGGCTGATAGATATGGAATGAAATCCGGTCCATAAACATGTCTTGAGTTTTACAAACAAAACATTGATTGTGTTCATGTTGAAAAAGATCCCAGAATGTGGTAAAAGGTGTTAAACTTAGTAGAAGAAAAGGAACTCAAGAAAAAAAAGTCTCCAGACGTTTCTTCTTCTGTGTCATTTTTCTTCCTCAGTTTTCTTATCTTTTTTTACCACAGTCGAGGGTAATTTTCAACATGATCAACATCCACCAGCTTGCCTGCAAACTCACCGCATTTTCCTTACTGATTCTCGTTTGGTGTAGAATTAGTACGCTTGCACATCCACGCCATGTTCAGCCCAAAACGCTTCTCCACTTTCGCTTCGACAGCATCGAAACTTTCTTCAGGGAGTGTCTCCTGCGTCAATGACACGTTCACCCAATGTTTCCCTTTACTCTTTTTGTATAATTATCAGCGTCCACGAGTGCTTGCGCAAGTCGCCGTCGCGACAGACGTCTCTGTCCCGGGAACGGTCAAATAAAATATCCTTCTTGCGCCTTATATTAAACCGTATGTCGTACGCAGATAAGACATACACGAACGTTGCACTTCCAGCCGCAGTCATTCATTTAATGTTGTGCTTAAAGTATGAATAGAAAATTCACGCGTAATATATCCCACCATGTTTTTCAGTCAACAACAACGGGGACTGGCGCGTTTCTAGCTGATGATTATTCGCCGCGCTCTTCAATGAAGCCGCCGAGGCATCTCCGTCGAGGCCCCCGCAGGCTAAAGTAAAAAAAAATGAACGGAGAAGACGATTACGCTGAAAAGGACGATGCAGCTTCTTTTTTCTTTTCCCAGACGTGCATCTATCCTGGGGTCGTAAGGGAACAAGGACGCGCGGAGCGCATCCTAAGTGCAGCGGCGCGTGAGCCTGCACATTGGCAGACTACCCCGGACGTGATGGGTTGCATGGCTGCATTAGTGATGTGTTATTTAGGCTGCGAACCCCAACACATCCTTTGCTGCCGCTCGAAGGCGGGTCGCCCTCTTTGTGAGCGTACAGACGAGTCATTTGGCGAGCACGTTCCAGGGGCAGCTGCAAAATACCACACAATGCGCTCAAGTCGTAATAACTTCTTACATTAACCTTCTTTTTTTTCTTATTGTGATGATTTCCATTTTTTCGCATCGTATCTAACAACTCTTCATATTGTATTGTTACTTTTACTTGCTTATTCGTTCTTGTAAGGAATAAATACTGAAGTAATAAAAATCAAAAACAATATTAGCTATATAAAGTTTGGAGATTTTTGTCTTTACGTTGAAGCGTATCTGTCTCCTATAAACCTGAAGTGGAAAAGAAAATGTCTATCTGTTCATCTTTAAAAAAATAAAAATTTTCCTTACTTTAATATTTCTTACACAAAAAAAGAACGTCTGCGAGCATTGACTAACTAAAACGAACAAAATGTTTGCATTCACATTTTATATACGCAGACGTTCCATCCAAGGTTTTGCGAGAATCCGCAGCAGACAGCGATATGCGTTGATTATTCATGAAGTTTATAGGGGCACCCGAATTTCATGATTATTCATGAAGTTTATGGGGGTAACGCGTTCGTTAAAGTTTTAAATCCTTCAATTTTATAAATGTTACTTACGCCTGGACATGGAAATAGCGCACAGTATGACAGATTATAATTTCGTGCCTTTTTTATTAATGCGTTCACTCTATCACTTTTCTTAAATACCACAGGAACACCACTTCATAAAGATTTTATTTTGAACTTACGTGAATCACAGTTGGGTGACGCGGCAGGCAAATAATGATTTTGTTGAATAATTTAAGATTTGTTTTATAATGCACCTTATATACTTCATTTGCATCCATACATTATACCCTTTTTTTTTTCATCGGAAAAGATGTACACACTGAATATTGAAAATCTACAGGCATAAAATCTATAGTAAATGCAAAGTGAGCGCACCACGACGGTGCTGCCTGATATTCAGAGCAATATTCCAGACCGATTTTGCATTAATAAGAAAACATATTATTAATATTTGCCTTTGTCTCTGCATTCAAAGTAGTTTGAATCAATGCGGAATGATAAGGTTGTTCCGTAGATTAATTAATTTAGATAACTTATACAACATTAATTTGTTTTTAATTCTTTTCTCGAATGCAATCTGCAGGGTGTTTCAGAGCACAAGTTGTAAATATTTCGCATAAATAAAGAAAATTAGCTGACTGCATGGAAACGTTTTCAGAATATGTCTCTAGCTGGTGTTTTCATTCTACCCATGTTGCATGAGTGTTGAAATAGCATTAACAATTATAGGCCTAAAAAGTTGTTGCCAAATGGCAAACACCGCCTGGTTCACACTTCTCCGTGAATATGGCAGCGCACAAGCTCGCGTCTGCGGAATAAACTTTTAGGTGATCATCTCAAAGAAGCTTTCACGTTTTACAGCGAAGCTGTTATGAGGCCACCACTGGAAGTGGCGTCCGTTGTTGACGTAGCTGTTGACATTGCGCAATTGTAGTTGTTGCTGTTGAAGTTGGCGTGGAAAGGAGCAGGGTGTCCGTCGTCGATGTTGACAAATCCTTGTGAAAGACCGCCCGCCGGCTCCTTGGTATCCAACCTTGGCCTGCTGCTTGTGAAGCGAAGGCGTTAGCAGTGTGACGCCATCCGTGAGAAGCTGCGCCAACCAGACGCGTCAAACTACACTTATAAAATGTGAATCTGATTAATGCACCACCTAATGACACTGTTGTGAAACGTTCGTTTGCGCTCGGTACCTTGGTTTCTTTATAAAAATATTTCTACGACCGGATAGTGTTTGGAGACTCCCTTAGTTATTTATATCACACAAATTAAGTTTAGCCAGATACAACGATTACACAGGTGGAACAATACTGCCATCTTACAGTTTGGTTATATTTGATTCCTACTGCTAAAACAATGACGCGAAATTTCCACCTTGATTTATAGTTTCAAATGTCATGTTGCAATACTGTCTTAAGTTTAGTCATTTTTGGAAGCTAAACTAATCTAGACATCTAGAAAAGTAGCAACGGGCTTACATATGATAATTAATTTCTTTTTGTGCTTGTTTTTGACTGTTTACTGCAAAAGTGGATGCAAAAAAAGCTCCGTGGGCCCAGCCCACTGTCGTGCAAAGAAGAGGGACGTATTCGGTTCCGTTGGTTCGTCTTTACCCCAACGACGTATCTCTAGCAGATGTTTCGACGGCACGCTCCGGAAAAAATGATCAGGAGACCAGTACTCTTATTTATTTATTTACACTGCTCGCCTTTTTAAAAGCTTTGGGAGGAGTGGGACAACATACATTCAAAATTCAATGCTCGGTTACATAAAATCAGCAGCGCTGGCAGTGCCCCACAGCACTGCAGCACTTAATACAAGCCTCAATTAACACCAAAAGAAACACAAGCGCGCGAAGATAAAAGTGAAACGCAGTTGATTTCAAAAATAGAACACAATCGGAGTCACACAACTGAAGGAACAGCAAGGCAAACGTGCAACAAGGTTTTCACAAAATCAAATTTACTGGGTTCGCGAGAAAAACCGTAACAACGAACCCCCTCGACCACGTCGGCTAAGAATGACTCGCAAGACGAAAAAAAAAAACGACAAAGAAAGCACACAGCAAGCTACAAATCAGGATTGTCTATTCAATTCGTGATAGAAACTGTGATAAAGAAACGTTCTCGACCACGTTAACTGGCAAGTAATTCCACTCGGGGGTAGTGCGTGGGAACAACGAGTGAAGAGAGGCATTGTTTTTAACAGAAAATTCTTTGATTGACAGTCGGTGTGATCTCCTCGTTGCCCGTGGTTGGAAGAAATATAATTGCTTTTTTTATTTTTAGGCAATCGTTAACAGTAAGGTACAAACATTTTAAAACTGCCAATCTCAGAAGGAGATTCTGGCAATTTGGTTTAAAACATCAAAATAGAATAAATTGAACTAAAAACTATGCCAGACAAAAGCAAATTTTAAGCGAGACTTAAATAAACATGCCAAGAGACTGCTGCTCAATCACCATGTGACGGAGAGTACCGTTCCACTTTATTGCCGTCCGTGAAAAGAAAAATACTAAAAACAATTCGTTCGGTACTTAGACAAGAATACGGAGAATCTACTTTGTCTTGCAGAATCTCTTGCAGTAAATGTTATAAATTCGTAAGAATTCAATTTAATGGCCGGGAATTAATTGTTTGAAAACATTTGAGGCTGCATACTTTATGTCATTGCGCCTGTAATGAAAGGTCAGCTCTATGGACTAGATCCGTAACTGATGTTGGCAGGGTTTTCATTGTTCCTTTTGCATTCAGTTTCGGAACCAACAGAGCAAGATAAATTAGATTAAATTCTCAAAACCACTCAATTTGATAATTAAAAAAAAGACTGCCTTCTATTAGCGACAGTCTTTACCAGTGCAACTGCAGTGTGACCCACGTAAAACCATTGTACAGATCCATAGCAGCATCTGTTTTCTTCTTTTTCTTCCATTATAAAGAAAAATAAAGATATCAGCCAACATGCCGTCATAGCTACACCCGGCTGATTTCTTCCGGGTTCAATAAATGCAGAGTGAAAAAGCAATTCGCGTAACTGACGTACGAAATATTTTCGACGATCTGTATGAATTGGAAAAGAAACACACTGTAAATTGATGAGCCGCGAGAGAATAGTGCGGTATAAAATGTTAGATAAAGCGACTGTTCTCATGTAAGATTAAAGACGCCGAAGGTGACAGGTCCCACTCTGTTTACTAAGGGGCGCGGCGATCAGAGTCAAAGGGTTTACCTCACTTGAAACTCAACGTCTTTGCTGCATTTTGCCTGCCAATGTGTAAGCACATCGGGCGGGGAAGCAAATTCTTTTTTATTGCGTTGAAGGACACTATTCAGCTTGTCGCAAGCAGGTACACTTTATTATGCAGTCGCCATCGAAAAAAAAGAAGGTCTGGGGACGTGGCGACAAAGGAAAATAAGGCACACTAATAAAGCTTGTGCAAAGCTTGACTTTTTGTCGACGCGCCAACGTCACATATCCGAGAGCCCTTGAGGGGATCAAGAGCGATATCCCGGGTTCAGCAGCAAAGTGATCTCCGAAGACCTTTTAAAAATATTTTTCATATGCGGGATATTGTAGCAGCAAAAATTATATTCCTATATAACGGTCACGAGGAATTTACATTTAATTTTTTTTTTACGACAGCTTTTTTGTTGTTTCCTTTCGCAGCAGCTTAGAGCCTTTTGTGCTACGCAATTTAAATGAATAGTTTATTCACCCGGAATTTTCTCGGCACGTTTTTTGTTATTAGGGAATATATGTAATTTTTTTTTGCGGTAATATGAGAACTACACACAAGAGGAAAACAGCCCATTAATTATAACTCATATGCTTGCCTGCCACGCTGAAGAGCGACCTCTAAGCTTAAGCAATAAACATTCAGTTCGTCAATTCATTTATTTGTGTTTCTGATGCTCGGCTGACGTAGCTTGCCTTCGAATTCGGGCTGGAATTCAATCAGTGGAGCAGCACACGAACCTCATATGGACGACAACTTTGCACTTTGATTCAATCTGAACCCCCTGCTCGACTGAGCTCGGTGATGTAATTAACTAAACGAACAGGTCTATGATGAATAAACACCGATCTCTGTGGTAAACAAGCTGGACTAAAATCCTCCTATATTTCTATATGCTTCTCAGCATAACGTCGGCGTTAATTTTTGAGGAGAGGTAAATTTGTGATTTCAACAATGTGCATTCGCATTTTTCGCTGACCGGTAATGGTAAGCTCATTTAACCAAAGCATGCATATCGTCTGCCGTCTTAGCGTATAAGTGGAAAAGAAGGTAAGCAGCCGCAGGTGGCTCCTTTGGCTTACCGTTTCGGTATATCCAGCAAAAGAGAAAAGAAATTCCAAAGTTTACTACGGAAAACAGCGTCAAACAGATCCTCACGCAATTATGTGCCATCTCTCCCCACTCGCTTCGCGTAATCATTTTTTATCTTCAGGAATAGAGTACAAGCTAGGCAGCCAAAAACAATGTGGCCTCAGCTGTTAAAGAAACGTCACAAAATAAAAAAAAATAAAAAACAAAAAAAAAACGGGTGCTTTGCCCCGATATTGACTATACCTTTGTATGCTCTCAAATTGTCACTATTTCGGCTCTGCAATGAAAGTGAAACACGCTCGATTCAAAAGGAAAAAAGAAGAAAAGAAAATGGTTCTAGGTTCTCACGACTCAATCATAAATGACGACTCTAACGTCGCACAATTAAACCCCCTTTTTGTAGTACGCATTTCGACCGCCTGGAAGCGCCATTTTTCGCTGCAGACTTTTGCAGCACTGGAAACCATTACCGGCACCTTTTTATAAGGAACTTGATCAAAACACAAGTGAAGAAGGAATGACTGAGTACAACACACATATGCTAATAACGGTTTATATATCAAAATATGAACCTTTAGTGCCGAGCAGGAAAAAGAATGCTAGGAGGATATTGTCCATCGTAAGTTATTTA
Organism: Ixodes scapularis; assembly: GCF_016920785.2. NCBI lineage: Eukaryota > Metazoa > Arthropoda > Arachnida > Ixodida > Ixodidae > Ixodes > Ixodes scapularis. The sequence goes on from NW_024609846.1 coordinate 149,446,128, forward strand.
AATTCATTGTTTTCAGGAACCATGGTTGGCTACTTGATTGCGGTTTTAGGCAGAGTATTTTATTATCTTGCTTCCGCTTCTAAGCAGTCTGCTTATTCAACATGTTTTATACTATCCCGACCAATAATAAAGATATAATCCCACTGCTGCCTCGGGTGAGTAAACAAGAGAGTATTGGGGGTTACTTGAGGAACTACACTCTCAAGAAAACTCTGTATTCTTACGCCCATTGTCCCATTTACGACACCCCAAAGCTTCAGTCCGACGTACAGCGCACTGACGTCGATCCGACGGTATTAACTTACAAGAGAGGCTTGATAGCCGTGTGGTACAACTTTTTAAAATAGCTAATGTTTCTGTTACTGCCTACCAAAAAAAAATAATCGGGGTTTTCTTGGCCCTACTGCACAACCTCAGTGTTTTCTTTCTATGGTATATGATACGTAGTTTATTTATTTAATAAGTGATATCGCACCGTTATCAAGCCCCTCGTAAAATGTGGGGCCGCCTGTTCGACTATAGTGCGCTGTACGTCGAACTGAAAGATTCGGGGTGCATTATCTGGGACAAGAGGGTGTAAGGTGATGCCCTTTTTGTGTAGAGTGTACAAAGACCTTAACAGCCGTAGACGCAATAGCATTAACAAGTATTGTCTTCATATTTGTATAAAGATGCCATGATGCGCGCTTTCCATGCGCATCATGGACGTTCTCGTCTCTATGCATCAGTACGCGGCTGACGAGATTAAGCGCAACCAACCCTATGACGATCGCTACGTATTGTCACCATGTCGACTAGGCCTAAAATATCGGACAACTACCCGGTTGCAGTGTATCGGTGCTGCATAAGGTAAGAGATTTAGAGCTTTTACACTTTTCGTTTCAATTTCAAATTCAGGATAATAAAGCCATCTCACTCAGCGTTCGACGCATACGTGACGCGGCATTAACTGTAAATCATAGGTGGCATACGCCAGTTCATAACACAACTCGTGCAGCTTCGTTTTTCGTTCGCGCAGACCCACAGCGGAGCTATCGCTCGAGCAGAAAGACTCCAGTTCCCAAGGGGCATGGTGGCAGCGTTGGCGTAATCATACAGGCTGTGAGATCGGTCTATTGACTGCTAATCCCAAAACAGTAGTACTATATTCCTCGCAGCATCTGCTGTACGGAGATGGACTTGATGTTCCAGAGGGTGTACCAGGCCTCACTTCCGTCCCGCCTGACTTTGATTGGTATCTGCCTGACACGCCACTTCCGGCATCGACGTCAAGATCTGGCCGAGACAGACACCGGCGCCACGAGCGCGTCGCATTGTTGCGGGAGATTTAACGCGACGCAGCCGGACCCATAGAGTCGCCAGTGCAGACGAGACGTCCCATGGTTCGGGTCTAAGGACAAACAGGACTCGAAAAAGACAATGTCCCCCCACCCAAAGTGAGGTTATCTACAAACGTAATATACTTGCAGCAGTGTTTTAAGATGGGCGAGTTGGTATGATGACATAGTGAACAGAACAGCCCAAAAAAAGAAAAGGACAGAGAGAAGGAACAACACTTGTGTGTTGTGCGTGTTCCTTCTCTCTGCCCTTGTCTTTTTGTGCGCTCTTCTGTTCACTACGTAACATATTCGGTTAAATTGTTGAAAGCTTGGATATGCTGGTTAAGTCTTGGGTAGATTAAAGCAATTTGATGACGGTTTTGGATATTAGCACATCTGTGCTCTGAAGTGAAGGATGCGGATAGTCTACACGGTTAAAAAAAATAATTTGAAGGTTTAAATACATATTAGAATAGCCAGGCCACAAGGAAGTGAAGAGGAGGCGCCGCGGCTGTCTGGTAGTCAATACGGCCAGTGGACAATAAGGGAAGGAATATCTTTGAGTTGGGCATGCCACCGAACGGTTGGGCACGAGCTCTGCTTCGGAATTCGGCAGGGCACTTGGATATTAGAGCTCAAATTTGGGTCCGATATTTTCAGCCGCAGAGTGCCTCAGAGTTGCGAAACTTTCGCTTAAAGGGGCACTGACACATGAAAATCATATTTCTTTTTATTATCCGAAACGATTGAAAACGATGCCGGGACATTACCCTCAAAATTTGAAATTTTGGAATTCAGTACTTGTGAAGTAAAAAAACAATTTACAAATGCCGAATTCGAAGTTCCCGCGCTGTCCGCGCCGGTGCGTTGACGTCAAATATTGCGGTGTCCTGAGAGTCCACTTTCTTTCACAACTCCCTGCTGTTGCCATGGCGACCCAAAGCGAGGAAGAAAGGAGCGAGCGCCCGGCGGACCGGTTTTGAGCGGTGTCGCCTGTTTTCTGTGGGAGGATACAAATCCAGGAGACGGCACCACAACGAACTTCCGATTTTTGGCATTTCAAAAAGAAGGGCCGTAATGCGTTCGCAATTGCGTTAAAAAACATGTTTTAGGATTGCCGTTGTTAAATGTTATAGAGATGCCGCCTACAAAGCTTCTAAATTTCATGATTCTTGACGTTACGAATCAAAAGAAGCGAGGAGGCGAAGGCGGCACACTCCATTATAGGCACACTCCGAAAGACCGTGCATACCATGCCCACCATGTGCGGCGAAATTAGTGTTCCATGTTACAATCACACTCCCTCGTTGCAGACTGCTAGGCGCAAAGGAGACGTCACCCCAACACCTTGTGGAACTTGCTTTACAGGCTCTTGTGGTTGCCTCTTTCGGTAGGATGTTCCCTTGACTCACGAAAACGAGTCAGCCAAACAACTAACAAAGGGTACTTATAGAGCTAAGCCTTGTCGTTGCCGTTGATTACACACATACCCGGGTTGAGTACTTTTGTTAATCGGACAAACGCCTATTCATGTTTTTTTTTGTTTTTTGTCAGAATTGCTGTGCTAAATATGCTTAACAAAAAAGACCGTGAAACATACATCGGCAAGTGCTGTGGTGACGTCTGCTTTTCGCCTAGGAGACAACGGGGAAGGGGAGTGGGGAGTTAAAGATAGTTTTTTTCAACCGGAAAGAGCGATTCCGCCGCACATGGTATGTAAGATCGGCGTAGGGTTTCAAGGCGCATATGATATGTGGTGGTGGGGGTACGGAACGGCCGCGGCTCCCGTGTTATAGTTAACATTTTGCGTAATAGTATGGTCCCTTTTTGTGTGAATTAAATGCACAAGTTTGCCTCATTACATCTCTGTTTACATATTTACATGCATCTCTCATTTCTATTCGGGATAATATCACGCGCACCAAAAGAGAAAACTTTTTTTTTCTTAGTTTTTTTTTCTTTTTTTAGACTTGACTGGGCATTGTTCTATTAAACGAAAGGAGAATATCGAAGATGTGGGAAGACGTGTAGGGCACTCATTACGAGTAATTAAATTACTTGTGATGGATTACTTTTAAGAGCTATTTTATAATTATTTAGATAAATTCATCGGGTAGTAACAATAAGATTACTGCATAAAATAATAAAATTAATCGTAACTGTTAATATTATCCACTCCCCTTCCCAACGACGCCCTTTGTTTCCACAAATTTTCTATCAAGGAATCCTCGAACCAAGACTCCCACAGGGGGAAGGAGTACCAAAAGCGCTGAATTTAAAATATTGGCGGTTTGTAATACGGTTCTTCGCATTCCATAACGGACAATATGAAAGGCCCGCTTTCACACCAGTAGGAAGATATGCCGTTTTGAAAATCTGAAGTTATGGGAATGTAATGGAAACTTTTCCGAGTAAATTCCAATTACTCTGTCTCTCAAGTAATATCAATGAATATATTCTAACCAAGAGTAATAGTAATAGTAATCAATTACGTTAGATTACAAGACTAAATTTAGGCGGCGAGAGCGTTGACCTTAACCGTGGGAACACAAAGTGTGTGTTGATCGACTTTAGATGGCTTGCTCCGCGTTTTCATTTCCGTGTCGCGTTATTATCCACCTTAACTAACCCAATGAGCCATTTGAGCACTTCCTTAAAGGGCGACTCCGCTCAATTCCAAGAAGTTTGGGCTTATGCGCGATTCCATTTTCCAAAGCACTACTAAACAGCTGTATTTCTTCGGATTCGCGAAATGTGGAATATTATTTGTGTAATCTTAATTGAAAAATCAGCAGATACCGAAACCGAAATTTCGGCTGCGTCAGCCAACATTGGTCTCGTGTCGTCAGAGTCATGGCCACGTCACGTCGAACCACGTTGTCTTGTGACGTTCCTGGGGGCAAGGTACAGGACACGTGACGCGGGCGGGCCGCTTCGAATGGCGCAAAAAGTGACGGCCCGGGGCAGAGGGGGAAGGGGAGAAGACGAAAGAGGAGAGGGGGAGCGGAGAAACCGGACATGGGGAACAAGTTGGGACAGGTCGGGGGAAGCGAGTCCGAGCGGGAAGACGCGCCGGGAAAAGAGCCAGGGAGTGCGCTGAAGGGAGCGCGAGAAACAACGCACCAGAGAAGCACAACGGAAAGGCTTCCGGCTGGCGTCAGCGCCCAAACCCCCGAACCCTCCGAGCCCTGTGAAGCCCGGATCGCCTGAATCGCAAGGCCACCCGCTGGCGTCAGCGCTCCAAGCCCCTGAACCCTGGAGCCCCGGAGGCAACTCGCCCGCGCAGCAGCACAGTGACGGACAGTCCGGAACACCACCCCATGAGAACGCCGCGACGGTCGGTGATCTGCGGGCGGCACCAGCACCGACTCCTATTATTATTAAACAGTAAATATCGTTTTTGCCTCGTCTCTCCTCACCTTAACGTGGGCCCGCCACAGCGCGTCTGTGCCTTCCCTACGGGGGTCGTCACAGTCTCCTTTATGCGACGACGGGCGAACGTAGAGCAAAGCGCAAGTGTCGTCTACTCCTCAATTTTCGCCAATGTAGTTCGCTACAACATCGTGTGGAAACTTGTGAAAGACACCTCCCGAGCTGGGCAACTGGTAATTCGAGCAGGATGCAACGCAACATCGTGAGCTTATGGATCTTTCGACATTCATCGCAGCTGGGCATCGGAGATGCGGCCGGCGCTCGTATCAAACAAAACGTCTTTCTCAAGCTAGAGCAGCGGCGAGACAAAACGGACTGCTCCCAGCTCTCAGCTCCGAGAAGCGCGCAGGGCAGCGCAAACTAGCGCATCCGTGTTACGGTGATCACGTGAACGCCCGGTCAGCCAACACCGGGAGGAGAAACTCATGACGTCATCGTTCAATTTCGCTCTCAGAAGTAAAAGCAAACAAAACGTGAGAATGACGTAGTCATGCCTCTGACGTAGTGGCTCAATGTTGGCTGCCCCAACTCCGTGGCATTGATTGCGCCTCGCGTCGCACGCCAGAGTTGGTAGATTTCGGCGACTTGGCTCATTTGAAAGTTTGCTGGCCAGTTTATTGAATATATAGACGGAATTAGATCGCAATATTTTACATGTGGTCTTCCAATATGATACTGAAGAGGATTGCATAGTTTTCTAAATGTCAAAAATGAAGCGGAGTTGCCCTTTAAAGTAAGAGTGTTATTGTATTTGATAAGTTCGTAATTGCGTCAGCATGTAGTCATCGAAAGCCTGCATCATCATAGTCAGAAAACAAGACCGAAGCATAGACGGGAAAGGTGTGCTCTCTTGAGAGGTATGCCTGGCCACATAAATCATTCTGGCGATGGCGCTTTCAGATGGCTAAAAAAACCTTTCCTTTAAACTTTTCTCCAAATTTGTAACGGTACAAACCGCTCAGGGGTAAGTGGAAGTCGCGTATTTCTTTGTGTATTGTTTTTCTAATCTATGGTTGTTGTTTTTTTCAGCTTATTAGTTCTGCTGATTCACAGTTACTCGTTTACTATCACTCGCGTGCCATACTGAATTCCTTTCGATATGTTCTATTATTGCTCCGCCGAAAGCGACGGTGTTCATAAATTGCAGTGGCTGAAGGCTCCAGGAGCACTTTCCCATTTACAAAACACATCCTATATAAGAATGAAATTAACATAATTATAAGTGCAGCCTGAATACAATGGCCTTAAAGTAAGATATAAGACCTTACTAGACTCGAGTTTGATATGTGTGCGAATAATAATAACGTGAAACGTCAGCCTACGTTTCACGGTTTTCATATATTAAAAATTCAGAAGTTATTTTTTGTTTTGTTTGGCTTGTTGAAGCGTAACCTCAATGACCATTGTTTTTATGTGATGTATTTAAATTCACAGCTTCGTATCTCAGATTCCTGAACACTACGTGCAATGTTTGATTATGCAAAGTTCAAAGCCTTTGAATGAGCCGATTTCTATTCCCCTTGGATATAAAAAAAAGGGCAACGCTAGTAATTTAACCAGCAAACCACAGAATTTATATCCCTGTTAGTTGTTGACTACATTTTACGGTAAATAAACATGTATTGAACTACTGACTGTATTCATAGGTATATGCTTGTTGGTATTACTCGTCTCCGCAGTTTGTTTCTAGACTTTTATTAGAAACACTATGGTATCGTTAGAAAAAACTGCCCGACCCCATGATCTCCTTCGAAACTAATAATTTATTCAGTTTTATACGTTCACCGCCAAGAATACTTCCCACCAAATGACTTACTTCTAACTATGGTAATAGTTAAATATAAATGTAGCATGCAAAAACGCATTGCGTACAGGTGAAACCTTTGACATTGATGAATGAACTAGTATTAGTTTGCCATTTAAAATCTGTTTCTGCATCTTTCCTCTCTAACCTGGAGTGCACGGACGTTGTGCCAAAGGGCAGTATGATATACCAGCAAAGCAAATAGATAAACTAGTAAATATCAAACGTTTCGTCAACTTAATTGTGAGGAATATTGCCGCGCGCGAAGTAGGCAGCGCGGCCGTAGCCTAACGGTTATCGCGCTTGCCTCCCACGCGAAGGGCCAGGGTTCGATTCCTGGCCGCGGCTATGCATTTTCGTTAACACTGTAATGTGATGTTCTGGTGAAATCGAGAACCGTCTAGCTGATTCGAGGTCAGAATGTTCTACGCGTCGAACCTTCTACTTCGAATGCTCCAGAAGCCAACGTGTGTACAAAAGCGGCTCCGCGGGCAAGCCGGAGTCAGTCTCGCCCCAGCGTTCGACTCTGCTGCCACGCCGACTTCTACGCGCGCGACGCTCTATTATTATCTTTTGTAATCTTTTATTTTTGGCACAAGTTCGCCACATTAAACGTTTATTTCTTCCTGTTTATTTATTGTTTTTTTAGTCACCACCCGTGACATTTTGGTGGAGGTGCTGGGTACCGCATGCCCGTACAGCGTTCCCCTCCCACGGCCCGCAGTGCAAGCCCGATTCCAAGCCCTGTGACAAGACCACTCAACGCGGAACCTGAAACTCGGACCAGTCGCCGCACCCAAGGTCTACACCCGGAATACGGACTTCTGCCACCCAGGACCAGGCAGCCTACGAGGCCGACGATGGACGACCAGCAATCGCAGTCCCCGACCGCCGCCGCCGTCGTCTACCTGCCTGTTGCCCAGCGAACCCCGACGACCTTCCATGGCGAGACCCACGAAGACGTAGAGGACTGGCTCCTGCACTACGAACGTGTAGCACGCCATAATGGATGGACCACTGAGCAGCACCTCCAAAACCTCTACTTCTCCTTGGAGGGTACCGCGAGGCAGTGGTTCGAGAACCACGAGGCGTCGCTTACGTCGTGGGAAACCTGTATCGCTGGCCTGAAGGAGACATTCACGAACCAGACACGACGACAGCGAGCGGAAGACCTCCTTCAAGTACGAACTGAAGGGCCCAACGAAACGGTAACCAGCTTCGTTGAAGACGTCCTCCGCCTGAGAAGCCGCGCCGACCCTCAGTCCACCGAGGAAAATAAGCTGCGTATCCTGATGCGCGGCGTGAAGGACGACATTTTCGGTGGCCTCGTACGCAACCCACCGACGACGATTCAAGAATTTGTAACCGAGGCGACGAACATTGAGCGTGCACTGCAAGCCCGAGCCAGCCACTACCAGAGGCTACCCGGCGTCAGCGCGGTTCCGCCGTCCGCTTGCGACCTTGGCTCCAGCATCTCCAGCATTCGCGAGATCATCCGGGACGTCGTCCGGGAGGAAATTAAGAAGCTCCTGCCTGCTACCCACCAGCCGGCTTCGGTGTCAATATCCGAAGTTGTCCGCGACGAGGTTCAGCGGGCAATTCAACTGGAGGCTCCTGCCAACGTAGCTGCACCCGAGGAGCCCACCATGACCTACGCCCAGACTTGTACCGAACGCATTACAAGTAATCAAATTACTTGTAATCGATTACTTTTTGGAGTAATTTTGTAATCAGTTGATTACTTTTATTAGGCAGTAATCACAAGAGTAATTTGATTACTTTTTGGAGTAATAAAATTACTTGTAACCGTTACAATTTGTCCACGGGACCCCCCCCCCCCCCCCCCCCGGTACACGCCTTTTTTTTAATGAAATGACAAAAATAAAATTTGCTTTTTTTTTTCGAATGGAAAAAAATAAAGATTTTTGCGGAGGTCAATCTCTTTCTATGTACAGTTTCTGTAGAATGTCCGTTTTTTTGTTGTTTTTTTTCCAGCTGGGATTGGGAGTGGGGAGCCCCAGGGAAGCCACACTGCATGACAAAGGCCTTTCAGGGCGAAGTTTGAGGAAGCAGAATGTAGCTTTGTGAGTCCTTCGTTCAAACTAGCCCCCTCACGCACACACACACAGAAATAAAAAAATCCTGCTTAGGGTACCTACTCGCAGCCCGTAGGAGAACCAGAACCGAAGAATGCCTAAAGCGGATGCGAAATATAACAAAGGCAGTTGAAATATTTCCCCATTTCCCCTACGTGGTCTTTGTGACAAGCAATGTTTGGAGTTGAGAAGTGGTCGGGGTGGTCTCTTCCGATAATGGATACTACACATGATCCGTTTCAAATCCTGGAACTGCTGCTCTTTTGTATAACATGCAAGCTCATCCACATGTGAATAATGAAATGAGCGACGCAAACTTTGAGCGACACCCCTTGCTCAAGCTTAACAAGATCTAGAACCCCCTCCGCCGCCCCCCCTCCCCCCCCCTCCCCCCCCCCCTCCCCCCCCCCCCCACACGCACACACTGGCGAGCGCCCAAATCATTAAACGTCTTCAAACGAATTCTATGCTTGTGTCCGCATTGTGAAGGTGCAACGACCACGAAGAGGGAGCCAGTTTTTCTTCTCAATACTTGTGCAAATATGAAATATAAGTTGGAAGTAGTTCATTGTTATGAGCGCTAAAGATGTGTCTTCACAAAATGAAGTAATCGGGAAAGTAACGATTACTTCTTTAAGTAATGGCCAATTACTTTTGCCGTCGAGTAATCAAGTAATCTAATCGAATACTTTTTAGCCGAGGGTAATAGTAATTGTAGTCGATTACTTTTTTTTAGTAACGTGTACAAGAGGCTACGCCGCAGTGGCCCGACGGCCACCGCCTCCTCCTCGCGCCTATGTCGCGCCGCCCCGACGCCAGTCTCCTGCGGCGCAGCACGACCGACGCCGCGACGACCAGCCCCAGTACGCCAGCCAGGAGCCTCGTGTACCCCGGAAGACCGATGTGTGGCGAACGGCCGACCGACGCCCGCTCTGCTACCACTGCGGGGAAGCCGACCATGTGTACCGCCGATGCCCATACCGACGACTCGGGCTGCGCGGATTCCACCCAAACGACCCGCGCCCCCGGAATGGTCAACGCCCTCGGGAGATCGACGAGTACCTGCGACGACCCCAGTCCCCCGAGCCTGCGTCCCGCCGAGAGTTTCGGTCGCCATCGCCCCGACGTCCAGCTTCGCCGATGTACCGACCCCGACGTGAAAGCCTGTCACCCCTCGCTCCTCACCGGGGAAACTAGGCGCGGCAACCCCTGGAGGTGGAGTTGCCGAAGACAACCGACGTAAAGAGCCTCCAAGAACGCCGGAGCGCTCCCACTCTCCCGACGCCACGCATCGCTACGACGCCCCTGCAACGGTGTCCAACAACCTAAACGTCGTCATCGACGGCCACGACGCATCGGCACTCGTGGACACCGGAGCAGACTACTCAGTCTTGAGTGGGAGGCTCTCCCGCCGCCTTCGAAAAGTCATGACGCCATGGGAAGGACCCCAAATACGAACCGCCGGAGGACATCTCATCACACCAGTCGGGAGATGCACTGCTCGCGTCGAGATCCACGGTGAAACGTGCCCTGTCAAGTTCGTCGTTCTGCAAGACTGTTCGAGGGACGTTATCCTCGGAATGGACTTTCTCTGCGAGTATGGCGCCGTCATCGACCTCGGAACAAACCGGCTGACGCTACGAAAACCAGCTCCACCAGCGGAGGAACCCCAAGCGACGTCACCCACGGTCCGAGTCCTCGCAAACCACGTAAACCTACCACCGCGGTCGAGTGTTTTCGTACTTGTCGGGATCGATGAAGCTTCCTGTGGCGAAGTTCTTCTCGAGGGAAGCCTCCAATTGCTCCTGGGAAGAGGCATAGGCGTCGCAAGGGGAGTAGCTGAACTTCAGGGTGGGCGGACTGTGGCCCTCGTGACGAACTTCCGAAACGAAACGCAACACCTCACGAAAGGTGCAGCCGTGGGCCACGTCGAGAAACTCCGAAACCCCGCCGAAATCGCCGCGTTACTGACGAATCCTCGCCGCCCCAGCAAGACAGTACGTCGCCAGCGCAGCTCGACATTGACCCTAAGCTTCCGGACCCCAAACGGCGTCAGCTGATTAACCTCCTCGCCGAATACCGCGACTGCTTTTCGACGTCGTCGAAGGTGCGCCAGACCGCGATTGCCAAGCACCGCATCGTTACCGAGGACGACGCGCGCCCTGTACATCGATCGCCGTACAGAGTCTCCGCTAAGGAAAGAGAGGTGATCCATCAGCAAGTTCAAGAGATGCTGAATGACGACATAATACAACCTTCAAGCAGTCCATGTGCCTCTCCAGTCGTGCTGGTTAAGAAGAAGGACGGAACTCTTCGGTTCTGCGTGGACTACCGGCAGCTCAACACGGTTACGAAGAAAGACGTCTACCCACTCCCCCGCATCGACGACACTCTAGACCGGCTGCGCCACTCTCGATACTTTTCATCGATGGACCTGAAGAGAAAAGCGGCTACTGACAAATCGAGGTCGACGAACGGGACCGAGAGAAGACAGCCTTCGTCACGCCGGATGGACTGTACGAGTTCAAGGTGATGCCCTTCGGACTATGCACGGCGCCAGCAACTTTCCAGCGTGTCATGGACACCGTACTGGCAGGGCTGAAGTGGCAGAGTTGTCTCGTCTACCTTGACGACGTCGTGGTATTTTCAGCTGACTCCGACGAGCACTTGAGACGACTCCGAGCTGCCCTTCAAGCCATTCAGACCGCCGGACTCACACTCAAGCCGTCAAAGTGCCGGTTCGCCTATGACGAACTGAAGTTCCTTGGCCACGTGGTTAGTAACGAAGGCGTCCGCCCAGACCCCGAGAAGACTCGCGCCGTCGCGGCATTTCCAGCGCCGACAGATAAGAAGGCCGTGCGAAGATTCCTTGGACTTTGTGCCTATTATCGACGCTTCGTTCGGGATTTCGCAAGGATTTCCGCACCACTTACGAATCTCACGAAGGACGCCGAGAAGTTCGAATGGCCGAGGAGCAACAGCAGGCATTCGACGAACTGAAACAACGACTCCAGACTCCTCCTGTGCTTGGACATTTCGACCAGGATGCGGAAACAGAAATTCACACGGACGCAAGTAACGCGGGAGTGGGCGCAGTACTAGTCCAAGTGCAAGAAGGCATCGAGCGAGTCATCGCCTACGCAAGTCGGAGATTGTCCAAGGCGGAGAAAAATTACTCCACGACTGAGAAAGAATGCCTTGCGGTCGTCTGGGCAATAACGAAGTTTCGTCTGTACTTGTACGGGAGCCCGTTCCGTGTAGTCACGGACCACCACTCGCTCTGCTGGCTTGCCAACCTGAAGGACCCGTCAGGACGCCTCGCTCGATGGAGTCTTCGACTACAAGAGTTCAACATGACAGTGGTCTATAAGTCAGGCCGCAAGCACAGCGACGCCGACTGCCTGTCCAGAGCCCCCGTCGAAACCCCTTCCGGCTGCAGCGACGAGTGCTTCCTAGGAGCAGTGAACACCGACGATATGGCACGACGTCAACGGGACGATCCTGAGCTGCGCGCATTAATCGAGCACCTGGAAGGGGGCAGGAGTACCGTGCCACGTGTCTTCTCACGAGTACTGCCGACCTTCGCCATCCGACAAGGTGTACTCTACAGAGAGAACTTCGGCGACAACAACACATCGTGGTTGCTGGTAATCCCTAGTGACCTTCGAGAACAGATCTTCCAAGCCTGCCACGACGACCCGACATCCGGACACCTTGGTTACAGCCGGACACTGGCCCGTATTCGTGAAAAGTATTACTGGCCGAAGCTCCCCAAGACCGTCCACCTATACACACGATCATGCCACGAGTGCCAGCGACGCAAGAAACCGCCGACGAGGCCGGCCGGACTTCTGCAGCCCATTTCTCCTCCAACTACACCCTTCCAACAGACCGGAATGGATATACTTGGTCCTTTTCCGCCTTCGACGTCGGGGAACCGCTGGATCATCGTCGCCACAGATTATCTCACGCGGTACGCTGAAACGAAAGCTCTTCCTTCAGGGACTGCTGTGGAAGTCGCCAAGTTTTTCATCGAGTCCATCGTCCTCCGGCACGGCGCTCCCGAAGTTCTGATTACAGATCGCGGATCTTCGTTCATGGCCCAGCTGACGCAAGAGATCCTTCGTCTCAGTGGCACCGGCCATCGTCGAACCAGTGCATACCACCCGCAGACCAACGGACTGACCGAGCGACTCAACAAGACAATCGCCGATATGATCTCTATGTACGTCGACGTAGAGCACAAGACATGGGACGAGGTGTTGCCCTACGTCACGTTTGCCTACAATACGGCGGTTCAGGAGACCACTGGATTCACCCCTTTCCAGCTGGTACATGGTCGGAAGGTAACGACCATGCTGGACGCAATGCTGCCCCATGAGCCATCTGACAATCAGAGCGACGACGCCCAGGTGGTTGCTCAACGCGCCGAAGAAGTCCGCCAGCTCGCCCGACTCATGATTCAAGACCAGCAACGCGTCGACGCTGGCCGCTACAACCTTCGTCGCAGGGACGTTCACTTCCAGCCCGGAGACAGGGTGTGGGTGTGGACGCCCATCCGTCGCCGCGGCCTCAGTGAGAAACTGCTGAAACGGTACTTTGGACCATACAAGGTACTTCGTCGCCTCGGCGAGCTGAACTACAAGGTGATGCCCGACGGAACAAGAACATCATCACGCCGTCCACCACAACCTGAAGTCGTCCACGTCGTGCGCCTGAAGCCGTACTACGCTCGATAGGACTGTGGATCTTATGTGTTTCAAGTGACTCTTTAGTTTGCCGTTCTTTTTATGTGCTTTGTTTTGTTTTGGGATGCATCGGGGCGATGCACTTTTTAAGGGGGGAGTAATGCCGCACGCCAAGTAGGCAGCGCGGCCGTAGCCTAACGGTTATCGCGCTTGCCTCCCACGTGAAGGGCCAGGGTTCGATTCCTGGCCGCGGCTATGCATTTTTGTTAACACTGTAATGTGATGTTCTGGTGAAATCGAGAACCGTCTAGCTGATTCGAGGTCAGAATGTTCTACGCGTCGAACCTTCTACGTCGAAAGCTCCAGAAGCCAACGTGTGTACAAAAGCGGCTCCGCGGGCAAGCCGGAGTCAGTCTCGCCCCAGCGTTCGACTCTGCTGCCACGCCGACTTCGACGCCCGCGACGCTCTATTATTATCTTTTGTACTCTTTTATTTTTGGCACAAGTTCGCCACATTAAACGTTTATTTCTTCCTGTTTATTTATTGCTTTTTAGTCACCACCCGTGACAATATGTAAAATTCAAGATTACCTACAAAGCTCCTGATGATTTGAAGAAAGTGTAAATATTCTTTAGTTTTATCGTATTTTATACTGTACTTTCGTACTTTCATTGAGCTGTACTTTGGCTTTGCCACGACTTCGGCGGCTAAACCTTCAGTTTTTCCAGATTTGTTTTCGTCATCCCCTGTCATTTGTGAAATTCGACAGAACATTTTAATGAATAATGAATTCTGGTAGAATAATTTCTATCACTATGTAGTTTTCCGTGGAAATAAACCATGGTTAACGGGTGTATTTACGCGCGACAGATCAGAGCGACCTTGTTTCCGCTTACTAGTGATGAACCAGCAGTACTAACAGTACAAAAAACACACCGCGTGGCTCATTGTGATGGCGCTTCTTGATTGTGATTGGCTGTTTGGGTCTCTTACTGGCTAATGCAAGAGTTTCATAGGCTGCGTAGTAATAATTACATCCTATGGACTTGCTTCGTCTTTTGTTTGTAGGGCTGTTAGTAACTACAATTAACACCACCAAAAATTGTCGGCTGTCTCATTAGAGTTTCTTATTGAATTCCTTTATTTGAGGGACAAATGCTTCGTAGATTTACCCACGATTGGTTCAATGCTTTACATTCAAACGAAGTTCTTAGCAGTCTTATAAATTTTAGTTTATGGTCATCAACTCCTTTGTAGGGCCCTTTTTTCAGCTGCGTTTAGTCGATAACTTATTCGAAGACTCGTCCCATGTCAGGCTTGTAGCGACAATATATATGCGAAATCATTCAGGTGTTTCATCGATCTTTCTTAAGACAGTCCCGGATGCCTTGTACAAAACTGAATTTAAAAATACCGAAAAAGGGGCTAAGACTGTTCGTTGCAAGAGCACGAATTTCGTGTCATTTGAAACTGTGACAAAGTCTAAAACCAGAACTTCTCTTATGACAGTATGTCAATCCGGGCTAAGAAGAGTCGAAACGAGAGAAATATTAAACTTTAAAAAAATAGGTAGAACAACATGATTGGAACATATGTGGCTCACAGTTCATGGGTTTTTAGTATTCTTTTTAAAACGCAAGAGACAATAGCAACACTTTTGATTTTGTTTAAATAAGGGTTCGCACATTTTTTTTTCATGAAAGATTAGAAAAACCGCTCACATGTGGTTCGTTCATGTCGTCGTCAAAAAAAAATCAAAATAAAACACGAATTATTATATATTGGATTCTTTCCGAAATTCAGCCTGGCTTCCTTAGTAACTATCATCACAAGAGTGTAGATTTTCTGTGCATGCTAGTGGCTGCCTTTGGATAGCTGACGAAGGAAGAATATGAAGACAGGGACCGATGCGGAGCAAGTACAATCCATACTTTAATCTACTGCAGTTGTTGATGTCAAAGTGACGGGACTTAATAAGCTTCCGTGCCCTACGCACTAAGGGTGTCATGGAAATCCTTGAAACGTTCGACTTCGGCATGCCCTAAACAGCTCATGATGAATAAAATGTAGTGAATATTTTCAAAAGGTTTATTCAAGTAAGCGCCTCGTACAGAGTTATAGTTTCTTAACACCATTAAAAATGAAAAAAAATGAAAAAAAAATGGAAAAAGAAAGGGCGGTACAGTGAAAAACAGCGTAACTTTCGTGCGTCTGCAGTTGATGAATAGATACTAGATTTTACCCGCCCTTAGCATACAAAGGTCAGCACTGATATTTGAGCCATTGAATGAAACCGAATTTCTGACAGGGTCGATAGAACGCTTAGTCAAGTGGTGCAGGCACGTAGGCGGGGCGGGGGGGGGGGGGGGGGCATAGGGCCCGGCCCCCCCCCCCCCCCCCCTCGAAATTTTTCATTTTACTGGGACCTCCTCTCCCCTCTCCCCCTCATGCAGCATTTTGCCATGGGCGGGCACCCCCCCCCCCCCCCCCCCCCCCGAAACAAAATCCTGGCTACGTGCCTGTAGTGGTGCCTCAGTTTAATGCATCTAGCAGTTATGAAATAAGTTCAGGACGTGGATATAACCGCAACAGTTTGTTGTAGAATGAATCGTAACGATTTTTTTAAATAGTTTGTCTAGTACATAGGAGGTTATTTCTTCTTAGAATTTTTTCTTTTAATGCGGAAGCATAAACTGCCCCAGGTGTGAGCCGACGTTATCAGCCGTACCAAACGGCATATAAATTGGTGAAGCCGCGATCTGAGGCATCCCAGCTTTGAAGCCCCGCAAAAAAAGTCACGGAAAACGGCAAGTAAATAAAGCCGAAGGAGGCCGCTGTCTGTCAGTTTCAATCGGCGCCACTCCATACGGCGCTGTGTGAACGTGCGCCGGCAAAAAGAATAAATAGGCTGGCGCGCTCGGGCGGCTGCACGGCCGCCCGAGCGGGCCAGCCGATTCCTGCAGCCGATTCCGTGCCGATGTGAGCGAGGCGCTGCAGCTTCACGAGGACGCTCAAAAGAAGGACATTCATGTTTTCTCATTCACAAGTCGTAATAAGTGCTTAGGTGTACCTCGAGACTTTTTGTCAATTATTCGGCTA
The DNA here is from genome assembly GCF_016920785.2 of Ixodes scapularis. Lineage (NCBI taxonomy): Eukaryota > Metazoa > Arthropoda > Arachnida > Ixodida > Ixodidae > Ixodes > Ixodes scapularis. Next base: position 149,462,567 of record NW_024609846.1, read on the forward strand.
TGAACCGCAGTAAAACTCTGGTTTTAGGACTTTCAAGTGCATTTCTCTCCACGTCGGAAATATTAATTTGTTGAAAAGTCCGTAGGCTTAAATTTATTTCTGTTTATGTGCGTAAGTTTGGACACTTATTTGCAGTAAAATTTCAGATCTTACATTTTCTCCGATGGTGTCGTCATTACACTTAACTTCGGTTTTGAAATAATCTTTTCGAAGGTCAGTTAGTTGATGGCGGCTGCTATCAGCCGACATCAAAGTAAGAGCATTGATATCTCGCCCAGAGACAGTATTACACTATTAAAGAACACGAGAACACAATAGCTCTTTCCGCCTTTTATTGCTCTGTTTTGTTTTGCTTTGATGGCATATTGCGTTTCCTCTTTAATTGATACGGGGATATCTTACCGCAAAATGGTAATGTGAGCTTTTCGGAAAGGTATGCAAAGCACCGCTGTTCATCCGGCTAATGCATTTTTCGGGTAAAAGTCATGTTCTGACGGGACATTTAGCGTACAAATCTGGCTATAACAAACCCAATCCATTTAGAAAAGGATTCTACCTTTTCTAGTTGCCTTTTTGTTTATTATGAAATACCTATTATCTGCTGCATACCAAATTATAGAAATATTATAATGAACCTTTATACATTAGCTGCAAGTTTTTAAGCATTTGTGCATTATGGACATAAGCCTTAACAAAACAAAAAAGGCAAAATACTTACAATTTTTCTAGGTATTAGGGTGTCACTGACACCAAGTTAAGATTGATCTTGAATTAGTAGGTTAACCAATTTAATTTAGGGATTGAGTACATTTAAAGAATTGGTTTACTCTTTTTTCGTTGAACTTTAGGTAAACGAATTGATGGATGCTGAATTTGGACTGCAAAAACGGCCATCTCTGTCAACTAGAACCCAAAATTTTCGACAAGTATTTCCTAAGATTATATTTTTTAATCATGTGACAATTCAAATATTTCCATAATAATTTAAAACAGCAAATTTGTCGCAGCATGCTGTTAATTATTCGTAGTTATGGTGTTATCTGTTAGAGGAGAAAGGCAGATTACAAAGTGGTACAGTGGAATTATTTTGGTAATGTTTATTTTTCATGCCAACAAACAGCAAGATATGGCTTCCCTGTAAAACATAGCAGCAAAAACGGAAAACAAAGCCGCGCACAAATTAAACGCTGTTTATTTTTGCTCATTTGCAGAAATATAACCTTCTAACTAAAATGTTCTAAGTAGAACTCAACTTAATAAACTTATCTTAAAATTATTCTCACTTTAAATATTTAACTTAGTTTAATTAAAAAGACTGATTCGTGCGTAATGTAGGATAGAAACATTTCAATAATATGTTATAACTGCGTCATGCAGAAATAAACAAAAAAGAGGTTAACACATCAAATACTGTGCCATTTAAGTGACGTTTTTTGTTCTGTTTTTGCCAATTTCTGAAAACTCAAGAAACAAAACTTGCCTGGACCCCCGCGCATGTCGCTCGAAACACGACGATTATGAAAGTTAAAAAAAAATAACGAGAAAGCAAGAGAGTCTCGTCTTTAACTTGTAAGGTTTTGCCGAAATTAGAGTCCAATGTTTAGGAGACATAAACAAATAATAGTAGTTTATACATATTATGAACCAAACACTTGTCAAAAACAGTACTGATTCGTGGCTAAAGATCGGAATTTGTTTCGTTTAACGCATCTCGATGGTAATTGTAATGTGCAAGATGAGCAACCCGAGCTGCGCCTTTTAATAAATTTATAAATCATGTCAACGTAATATAACTGATCTTCTTAGATCTTTGTACATTTACGCACACACCAACTAATTTCTCTTACGTTATTCGGCATGGCGTTACGTCAGGTGCAATCCCAGTCTAGTGGTGTGGGCCAAGATGCCAAGCGATCCGCTGCCTAAATGTATTGATAGAAGCTAGTAGAAACATGTTTTCCCATCAAAACGTCGCAGACTTGCGTAAGCGGGTGCTGCAACAAAATATCTATGAAAGGCGTCAATATCAGTTCTAGCGTAATCCCCTGCCTGTCTAATCCACCTGAGGAAGTACTGACAAGGTTAAAAGCAAAAACTCGACGCCGTCGAATCACGATCGCCTGAGCAAAAGACACATTTCTACGAGTTAATTCAATGATAATTTGAGTGGTTATAATTATTTGTCATTTACTCATGCTATCGCCGTTCACGATCCTGCCGGCGCGCCCCAACAGCTGCGGTGCATGTGGCAGACGCCTGATCTGCAGCGAGTCGCTCTCCAGTTTGGCATTTCACGGTAGCTTCGGCAGCAAGAAGTTGGGACGCCGCGAGGACAGCGACACTCGCGTTCACTCGTGATTTTCGCCAGCATTTCTACGACCGATTACCTTCGCGACATTCGACAGCATGACACTCGTGTTTCTATGACGTCATTTGTTGCCACTTCGGGACCACTTATAATCGGAGTGTCGAACAGAAATGTTTATGGGTTCGGTTCGGGTTCATGGCTTTCGGTTCAGTCCTGGTTTAGTTCCGAAGAGCGAAAATGTCGGTTCGAACCGGTTCGAACCGGTTTGAACCGCTATATTGAGAGCATATCTTCCGCGTTGCTTTGGCACCCGGCACTATTTCAACCGTGAAAATAGAAACTGTGTAGCGTTTTATCATTCGTACAATGCACTTTTATTTTCATGTACCAAAAATTGGAATGTATGTTATTTAATTTCAACGAAACAATGAAAGAAAGGCTAGATTAACATACAAAATGTCGCGTTTATGCGACTTAACATTTACCTGTTTACCTCAGTCGCGTGTATTGTATCTGCATGGAAGGTTATCAGCCTGGTAGGTCGCCTAATATACCCCTGATTGCTACAACTTTCCGTTGCAGTATTAGAAGTTGAATCCTAGTTGTGCTCTAGAACTAAGGAATCAATTATAGCGCAGAAAATTATAGGATGGGCACCTCCTCGCTATATATATTCTGAAATCTAGTTTACAAAATACGTTTTACAAGATACATATGATCACGACGCAACTGAGCTAAACGCAATAATATATTCGAAATATCCGGAAAGTTTTAGGACACGCCCTTCCAGTTTACCTTGGATAGGAACGCTGAGTGGCAATCATAATGCTTGTTTTCCTGACCAACATTTGTTTACACTCAGCACCTTGATGCAGACATATAATTATGCAGAAAAGAGTGATTTACAAATTTTACTCTTATTTATACGCACCTACATACTCAGACCAAATCTGGCCTAAAATAGCGCGTACCCAAGTGAACATTTTAGACATAACTTGGCGTTTGAGGTATGTTCTTGAGAAAATGCCCGTCGATTGAATTTGCAAATAAGCATCACCCTTTCTAATTGGTGGTTTGTTGTTAAAAAAAGTAGTATTTCAAACCCTACTTGCCATTGCAGTTGCGTACTTGGCCACTTTTTGATGGTTGGCGTGCGCAATGGTCATAATTCCGTTACGCGCCCCTGTATACTGCTTCTAGGCACCATAGTGATGCTAAAGGAATCCTTCGTTGGCAAGTATTCAGAGAAGAAATTGAGGTTTGCCGTCCACCAACGGGGCAAACCACAATACATCACGTGTTTTCACAGAAACTGACAACCATAAAAAATGAAAACAGGATTTAGACCAGTGTTATTTTTTACCTTCAAGTATATGACGTGTGCCTTTTCTAAATTAAAAAAAAAAAAACTTAAATTTGGTGCAGGGCCGTGCAGATTATCCCCAGGCTTTGTAAATATTGAAAGGGTGTACAGTCGTGTCTAGTTAACAAGAACCCCGTTTATAGGGGCATCCTACTACAAAGAAAATTATTTCGGGGTACAAATAAATACATAGATTTTAAGGGGCTTTTTATTCCCATCATTAATTTGTGCAAAATGAGGAAGCCGGGACAAAAAGCGGCTGTTCGAGCTTGAAGAAATAACCCTGACACACAATATATAAAAACGACAACATAAGAAAGCAAAAAAGCAAGCAAAAAAAAACAACATCTAAGATGAAAACTTAGACACGTACACAACTGCTCACATTATTGCGCTAACAGACACTTGCGGAAACTAAACCAGGGACACAAGCGCTAATGATACCATTGCACTAATAAACACTTCCAGCTTGAAAAAAAAAACTATTTAAAATTTATACACAACCCTGCTGCTTATAGCAGGCAACTCGAGACGTATTGGGGTGTTTGCAATACACAGTTGTTTAACATTCTATTTGATTTTCTTAATATATTCACGACATATACATTATTTCGCGATAGAAAATCGTCTGCAATTAAGAAAAATCACAATTGGTACATAGTATCAATACTCTCCACAAGTCGTCATGACGTGTGACATATTTTGATATAATTTTAACATGCATGCCAAGTAAAGAAGGAATACTAATATTGTTATTCCTTAATGCCATATTACACGCCGCCAAAAACTGGAAGTTATACAACTGGTCAGTATATCGAATGACATTGTGTTTTATTTCCTCTATTCCTTAGAAGTGTGCAATAGTAATAGTAATGGTGTTGTATGTATATTTATACAGACGGAAGTTAGTCAGCGTTAATGGGCGTCTTTTTTGTGTCAGCTGTAGATGAAAAATTTAGCCAGTGCAATAGAAACGCTTGCTTCTAGTCTTTAGCGTTCATCTCCTATGATCTTATCCAGACGGACACGGGCAGAAATGTGTATTGAACCTTAGATTCCTGGGATTTGCAGCGCGAAATCTCACTCCACGTGCGCTGAGCTGGTGTGCTCTAGCACACTTGTCCACCGATCCCCCTTAGTAGAGTGCACGATTGGAATGGATATTTGAAACAATTTGAAGAGCCCCCTTAAGGCGTTTGTAGTAGTTTTGTTAAGTTTTGTTTCGTTGTCTGCCATCCGAGTAGATTGTAACGCACGATACGAGTGTAAATCAAACAATAATATAAAATCAATGTTATACATCTTGGAAAGATATAATAGAAATTTTTAGAGTTGGTAAATAAATTATCAAGCCGAAGAAAAACTTGAAGGTAGTTTCATACTTGTTGAAAACATGTAGGGATTTTACTTGCATAATTTTGTATGCATTTTGCCAATGTGCACACTCCATGACAATGAATACGTGAAAAACACGCCAAGTATTATGACCGACTTTACCCCCTGATATGTGGAGGCAATTCCTAGCGTTATTTGAAACGAATCAAGTTTTAGTTCATATAGTTGTCTAAATAGCACACGCTTTGCCTTATATGCGTTTATCGTTAGCGCCTTTAACTTTGACCAGAGGTCAGTGTTCAAGATACTTATTTGTCTCGCCCTGCATTTCGGACAGCGCAGCCTTTAATAAACACAGTTGTATCACCAGTATCAGAAGGGTTGCATTTTATGCGCATCTTTTGGTGTTATTATTGTTAATAATTAATGCTAATAAACTCTGTACAGTACATGTAAAACTGAAACAGATTATAGCGGTTTTATGAATACAATAGCGCTCTTACGTTTCATACAGCATTTTCTGACTAATTAGGTCGAACGTTTTAACAAAATCGATATATTAACTCAGGATAAGTTCCTGATTTCGGGTATACCAGCTGCTCAGCACGAATAGTTTCGATTGGCTTAACAATATTTTCACGAGCCGTGCAAACTATCAGAGATTACAGAATATCTTTCAAGGTAAAATTAAAGTATCGGGTTAACTATTTTGGGCAAGAGCATTAGAAAATATGAATATCATAAAATATATAAATAATTTTGACGTGTTTTGGCCAACACCTCTGAACAAAGGTTTTGAGCAACACCTCTGAATAATGTTAATATTCATGCCCCTTCTTGATCCACTAGGACCCGCAGTACTTTCAGCATTCAAGCCACCGATAAACCATCTTCTCTTTCACGGATATAGTTTCTGTTTATCAATATCAAAAATGCCGAACTTGGTATATATACAGTCAAGTTAAGGTTTTCAGGAACCAAGTGAAAGTGCTTGTTGCCGAACTTTATATATGGCGAACGTGCGTCCGATTTTAGAATATGCTTGCGCCGCGTGGTATCTTTACACTAAGACAAGTATAGATGAGCTCGAACGCATACAAGAACGTGCAGCGGGGTTTGTGACTGGCGATTATGATTTCTCTTAAAGCTCATATGCTATATGTACCAAATTAGGGTGGCCTTCGCTTGCTGACCGCCGAAAATATCTTAGACTGTCCTAATTTTATGACACATTTAATAACAGAAATGGCATTAATAAAGAACAATACATAAAAGAACCAACTTATGTGTCTCCCCGTACAGATCACCCTATCAAAGTCCACGAATACATGTGCAGAATAAACATATTAAAGCATAGTTTCTTTCCCGTACAGTACATGATTGGAACAACTTACCAGCTGAAATTGTCTCTGCTCCACATTTCTTATTTTTTTCAACGCTACAAAATTTTCTGTTAAATTAGTTATCTCTGTTTTGCTGTCAATATCTTATCATATTTTCCTTGGTGTTTCCGTGGTAAAGTTGCTGTGGTGTTATCATCTACATATTTTGCTATTGCTGTCATTGTCAATGTTCCCGCGTCACACAGCCTGCTGTTTATTATGTACTATGCAATTGTGTATATCTTTGTACTGTCTTCCCCCTACAACAATGCCCTAGCAAGGGCGCTGTAGGTAACCGAATAAATAAATATATAAATGAATAAATAAACTTTAACTTTTGTGTGTTTGTTGCTTTGTGATTGAAACCTGCAAGTGTGTTTTTCTTTTTCTGTTCATATTTATATATTTGTGCGCCAAAGTGGATACCTGTATGGTTGTTTTTGGGCATATAAAATAAAATAAATAAATAAAATAAATAAAGTGACAAATTTAGCACACGGTTGCCTCGGGGAAAAGCCAAACAAAGGAAGAACATGATAGAATAAATATGTGCGCTAATACGGGTGTCACAAAATTGAGGACACACTTGATTGAATAAGTATTAAAATCGCTCAAGTCTACACTTGTGCCGTTTTTTTTTCAGTTTTCTAAAAAAAAGGAACACTTTATCATCATATCCGTTGGACATATGGACAAAACGTTTTAGTTATTCTCATCTCGGTATTATGAACAACTCACAATATGTACCAGCTGTTTGGGGGAACAGAGGTGTTCATATTAATAAGACTAAATGTTGCGAAAGCAATTCTGAAATCTGCATAGTCATGGCTGTGAATTCGACTGAAATGCGTCGACCCATTTTTTTTCGCGTTTGAACGTTTACCTTGTCGGTGCGAACATTCCTATACTCCATCTCCAATTACAGTGAACCGCAATGGAGGCTATGCCATTCGAGGGTTGTAGGCACATCACGTGAATTCGCCATACCACCTTCCCGGCGTCGCTTCGCCGATCCGGGATATCACCTGACACTCAGACCGTCACACCAGAGCCGTAGCCAGGGGAGGGGCTTGTAAAATGTCCAAAAAATACTGACCACGCCACTGCGTCACACGGCATTGGTTCAAAGTCCCTTGGCCTTCGCTGCGGCCCCATCGTAAAGTGAAGCACGGTAGCCTCACTGTCGATTGTTAAAGAGCGTAGTCACCAGAGTGTCGAACCGAAATTTTTATCGGTGTGGTTTCGGTTCGGGTTCACGGCTTTCGGTTCGGTTCCGGTTCAGTTCCGAGGAGCAAAAAATAACGGTTAAAACCGGTTTGAACCGGTTCGAACCGGTTTGAACCGCTAAACTGAGAATATATTTTCCGCGTTCTTCTGCCCATATACACTATTTACCCCGTGAAACGATTAACTATATAGTTTCTTCAATCGTCCGTCCAATTTACTTTTGTTTTTAGGTACCAAAATATGAAATTCAGTTTTATTTTGACGCAAGGGTAGAAGAAAATCTTTATATACATAACGTCGTGTTCATGCGACTCAACATCCCTTTATTTACCAGTAACATATATTTTACCTGATTCAAAATGTTTAAGTACAAGAGTGAAGAGTAGAGCTTGTTGGTAAATACCTGTAAATAGATCAGCTTGAAATTTAGAAATATACTTTATTGTCTTGTCCTTTCTTCGTGTTTAAGTAAAATTCTTAAGTTCAGGCTGATTTATTTACACGGTATGAAATATTGTCGCGAATTGTGATAGGTCGCCCAAAATACTCGTGATTGGTACAACTTTTGTCGCAGTATTAAAAGTAAAATCGTGATTCTGTCCTTGAACCATGAATTGATTACATCACATAAAATTATGAAAGGAGTGTCTTGTGGCCATATATATCACAAAATATGGTTTACGAAATATGCTTCACAATATATATGTATACGATGACGAAACAACTGAGCTTAAAGCAATGAAATTTTCAAAATGTCACAAAAGTTTTAGGATAATTCCTTTCAGTCAATTTTTTTATAGAAACACCAAGCGGCAATCAAAATGCTTGTTGTTTTGACCAAACATTGTTTACACTCCGCACCGCATGTATGCGACTAATCATGCAGCAAGGTGTAATCACAATCGTTCACTCTAATCTATACACACCTTCGCACTCAGATCGAATCTGGCCCAAAATAACGCTTGCCCAAGTGATCATTTTCTTATACAGGAGAAGCTGGCATAGCCTGGCTGTTGAGGTTTGTTCTTGACCAGATGCCGGTCAACTTAATTTGCAAATGAGCATCACCTTTGCTAATTGATGATTTTAACGCGAGAGCGTTAAGGAGCTCATGTCGCAGAAAAGCCGAAGTCGGCGGCGTGACTGGAAAATCTTGATTGGTCGATAAGTTGATGACGTCGAAACTACATGCCCTTGCGCAAGACTTTCTAACAACCCACAATGCTCAGGTGAAACGTGACATCACGCGTGGAGTGAGAGTGATGAAAACATGACATGTAATGCGAATTAAAGGTCGACGTATGCTTTGGCTTAAAGAAAACGAATCAGAATTTTAGGCGGGATTTGAACCCACGACCCTTCGGTTGCGAGTCAGACGCTTTTGACTAGGCCACGCGAGGCACGCTTGCACGGCAAATGAGAATGCGATGCAAACGAGGCCCGTTAAGGCTATCGCGTTCCACTTTTAAAGGCGAAACTTAAGCGTCCTCCAAGATTATTTTTTGTTAAGTAAACCGAAGTAGTATTTCACGTTCTACTTGACATGGCAGCAATTAATTGGACACTTTCTGACGGTTTGCGTGCGTAATCATCATACTTCCGCCGCGCGCCGTTGTTCACTTTGTTTTTGTCCAGCCCACAGACACATAAAAGTAATGTTTATCACATACAAGAGGCACTAACAGACTTCTATATGTTTGAGAAGTTATATGAGTGAGGAACACATAGTTATTTAAATTAGCTTCAAAATTAGAAATGTGTGTAAGGCTGTCCCATATCACTTACTACGAGCCTGTAGAGGATAAAAACGCCAGAAAGGATTGGCAGAACACCTTTCAGACAATTTGGGGGGCATTGCGTTAGGGTGGTCGGCCCTATTTATGTTGTCAAATATTCAGTTAGTTATTAAATATATTTTTCTAACGATCAATAAATTTTACTTTAAAAAGTTCTCATAACCACTTGAGACCGACGCGGAAGGACGACACTCGAAACTACGCGAGCTGTGGAGTGTGCGTAAAAGTGTTTTTCTGTTTGCTGATTGGCAGTGTGGAACATAGGGTTGCAGGGTACGCTAAAAACGGCTCTGTGCTCATATGATACATTGGAAGTCAAATACGTGAATTGTAATAAAGAGAGAGATAATTAATGGTTATTTTTCTAAATAATCCCTCACAGAACCCCTTACTGCAAAAAGAGATACGTAAAGATGCACGCAATGAAATTCATAAATTTACATGAATAGGGCGAAGGACAGGCAAATATTCTTGAAATCTTACTATAAATCACATTTCATCAGCTTGCATGAGCTCGAAAATTCGCGAAATACTGCCCCGAGAGGCTAATGTTATATTCGATTTTACCTGCATTTTTTTCGGGCCTTCACATTAGAACACTAGTCATGCGCTCTAACCTTTCTCTAGGCTGCCATATATCATTGCGAGATTGCTATATATACTGCACAACTTTACAATTAGGACATCTATTGCTAGTGTGACGACCATCCGATTTCACCAGAAAGCTGAACTTTTTAACATGGTATGCACGTGACGCCATCACACTATAGGCTGGTGGTCATTCTGATTTCTTCTTACTGAGAAACTCGAATTCGATGGTGCAAAATGCACGCTGCAGGAGGTTCAAGCTTAGTGAAAGCCTAGTATTTTAAAGGCACGTGTTATTATCCTGAGTGCATCGTCGTGATGAACGGCACGAGCGTCTGGCACGACAAAAACGTGTTTTTTGGCCAGAGCATTTTTGCACACAAAGTAGTTTCCGGTGTCACGCTTTTTGGTCTGCGCCAAAGATGAGGGGAAGAGAAACCTTTCCCACACAGTAAATTTTTCAAATTAACCCCCCGCCACACACACACACGCACGCACACACACACACTTCTTTTTACAGCGGAGCTGTTAAGAACTAGTTTCTCCAGTGTCGTGTCCGTCAGCAAACAAATGATGACACTAAACTCTGGACAACTACCGCCATCTATAAGTGACAACGGCAACCGGACAATCGGCTTGCCGGTTGTCTGGTTGCCGTCGTCGCGCATAGATGGCGGCAACCTCTCCAGCCTTTCCACTCTAGCTTGCCGACTTACGGCCGGCCATTTATTCATTCCCCCCATCGTATACAGCTACGCTGGTCTTTCTTCTTCACCAGAGTAGAAAGGCTGAAAGTATTCCTGAGGAATTGCCTCCTCCATTCGTCTATGCTAATTCGACAATTTTATTTGTCACTTGTTAACAGCAAACCTTCACTGCTTTTATTTTGCACCCCGTGAAGTTTAAAGTGGTCATAAAACGATATCGGGTTGGAATGTTCATGACGTTTTCGAGGCGTACTGGTCCTAGTCAGACCCAAGTGTACTCGCACAGGCCGCCACTGATTCAGAAGCTTCTTTGTCACGGTGAAATTGCGAGAATAAAATTAGACTATTTCTTTTAGTCTTGCCTTCGCAAAGATTGATGTCGTAATTGTGGGATCGAAACCACCCGCCTGACGACAGTCCAGCGCGGCTCATGCATTGGCCACGAGAACTGCGTGAGCACTGTTCATAGGCTCGTAACAATCAATGCCTCGGCGGACACTCAGCTAGTGAGTGGCTCTCGTCTAACCACTGTGGTAATGAGAACAGCCGAATTCTAACAATGCCTGGAGCTCAGCACGGGTTTTCTTCCTTTCCAACCCCATCGCGGGGGTATGATTAACGTTGGGGGATTAGGATAGGCACCAAGCCACGTAACCACTTCTGGCTCCGATTTGAGGGGATGAACGATGCTCACATTTCTCTCATTTTGTGGCGATTGCCATTGCCCAGAAAAAAGAGCAAAGCGAAGTTCAATCAGTTATTAACGTTGGGGAGTGATTCTGAGTAGTATTTAGTGACGTATAGAAATCTTTTTATAGCTTCTTTAAGCAAAATACAGAGGGGGTCAAAACTTGGGCAATAACTTGAGAACGACGCTCGTGTGAGACTTACAGCGAATGCCAAAGTTCGGCTGTCTAACTAAAATATTTTTTTTGTAGGTATTCCTTCCGCACACACAGGTAGTTCTATGTAACGTCCTATTAATAAGTCGCATCTAGTCATTCCAATACTTCTATTCTCGGGGACATATTTCGGATGCCGTTCAGCAACAACGAAAAAAATGTTTGGGTGCCTCAATAATGTAAAATTAGTCTTGCAACATTTTTTTTTTGTACTTTCAATAAATGCTGTTAGAAGTGACCCCTTGCGTTGTTAGCTTGCGAAAAAATTCATTAGTTTTCTTCTCCGCGCAATAGCAGATGCAGAAAAAATAAAGGAATGAAACAGCTGTCGATCCCCTCCTCAACTCGCAACTTTGAACAAGCGGCCAGGTGATCTGACTCTAATTATATACCGTCAGTGTTCGTCATAGGCATGCCCTAGGCGGCAAGGGTTTGGAAAGCAACAGCTTAGGCTGAGCTTCAGACATTGTTAGAGTTGGGCTAGTATCATATTTAATTGAACACGAGCCGTTACCCGAATGTTTGGCGATGCTGATTGTCACGAACCCGGGCACTCGACTAGGGGTTATGAAAATCACTTCTGTCACGGTGTCAAGTGACTCTCAGTGCAAAATCGTGATGTCATGTTACGTCACGCTATCAACAAGGTTAATACATCTAGTGAATTCCTCAAATTAAATCGAGTTGACGCAGTGAGTCACGTGACTTCACGAGGTCACGTGACATTGATTGGCAACATGTATTGACACTATGTCGTCACGTGACAACGGGACACATGGTTAATTATAGTGCCAATACAAAAGCGCCACGAAAACCCACAATTCAACATACGTTGCAATTCTGTATATGACGATTTGATCAATAGATAGAAATACAGCCGCCAATTTTTATTCCCATATGTTCATTTTGTGATATTAACAAAAAAGAAAAAAAGAAATTACCTTGAACCGTTTTGAACCGGTTACCGTTATATTTTTTTTCGGTTCGGTTCCGATTCAGTTCCAAGATGGCGGCGAATATTTCGGTTCGGTTCAGTTCCGGTTCAGCTAAAAATAACGGTTCTGTTCCGGTTTTCGGTTCGGTTCGGTTCCGGTTCGACACCCTGGTAGTCACCACCAGTGCTGAACTGGATTTGTTTCATTGTGTTTGATTGACTCACGATAATGCGATGCCCATCGCGGAGGCATAATTGAATTATCAGTTCAAGAAACACAGCTTCTACGAACATCCCCTTGTCAACGCAAAACTTGAAATTCACTTAAGCCTTCATTCAATAAAGTCCCAAACTCGAAAGAATGATTAACGATGATGATCCACTTGTAATGAAATATGTATATTGTAAATCAAGCGTTTACGCGAAGGAACGTAGGAGACGTAGTTTTCGCTTTGGTATTATAAATATATAACTCGATTTTCGGGGCGAGCCTCTCTAACAAGTGATAGTCTCAATGAAAAAAAAAACAATGCTGTTTAATTTATATCGCGTGTCCATTGGGAGGACTCGCGTCGTTAGTTTCATCGTGAAATTTTTATTGTGTGGCGTTTCTAAGACATTGTGCTTATTACAATGACGAACTGAAAGAAACTTGCTCCCAAACTTAAATTATTAGATTACCGAAGATGTCATTACATTTTCCTCAAGCAGACGTATTTGTACAACCGTCGGTCAACTTCATGGATGGAATATACGCATGAAACAAATATGCCCAAGTTTATTCTCAAACCGTTCATCCAGGGTCTGAACAGTTGAAACTTACAAACCAAAAAGATTCGTTCATTGCCGAAGTAATCAGTGGAGGTTCTGCCAAACGCTTTTCCATGGTAATATTAATGGTTACTCGTAAGAAAATAACAATAAAAGAAGCTCTTAACAGCTTCTGAATAATTTTTTTGCTTTGCTGAAAAAAATATAGACGTTTCTTGTAAACCATTATTTAACAGACAATAACCAATGATGTTTAAAAGTAAGCAGTGGGAAGAATAAAAAATAAATATAATTTAAATCGTGATATTGACGAGACCAGTTTTACTTTTATAACTAGATCAACATTTTCGGCAAAAATATTCCGTGAAATATTTTACATTTACACATTATCTTGGATTTTATGTTTTTATACGCATTAATTTTATTTAAATAAAAAAGAAAACATCAAGCAAGCGAAATTTGCATACGGATGGACTGGAGCAGAAACAAGTGATCATCTGAGCAAATCGGAGCGCTGAGTTTGATTTCTACGTGTCAATTAGTTTGTCTGTTACATATCGTCGTATTGCAAAAGCAAATCAGAACGCATAAAAAAACAACAAATAGAAAAGTAATGTCCTGTTGCGATCAAGAGAGAGCTCAAAAGAAAACCGAATAAAGTTGTGTTACCAACTAAAACATCCACCTGTTATTGTTCCACGATGCAAAAAACAAAATTAACCGGAATATGTTTTTTTATTTGCATAATAATAAAAACAATATTAAAAGAAATTTTCCGCTTTTCAACATAGTCACCCCCGCGCTCAACACATGTGCGCTTCACCAACGCGCGGACGCCGCTGAAGAAAACATCTTTCTGTGTCCTTGAAGCCAGGGAGGCGTGGCCGCTTTCAATTCATCCCATATAAGGAACTTTATTTCGCTGAGAACTGTTGTGAGATAAAAACCATAAAATCGCTCTGTGCCAGGCTTTTTTCTACTATGGCGAATGCGAAACGCACTAAAACGTAGCCCTTGATTTTTTTTTTTTTTTGGTTGTCGCACAATTATTCGCATTTTTACATGGGGCATGCGAAATGTAAAGGTGCACCTAGATGTGCTGCACTCAAAAAAAGATTCTGGTCGTAAAAGAAGTTTTAGGGGTTCTTTAGATTGTCCATTTTTTGCACCCTAATAAAGTTACTTTTAATGCCTCCTAAAAAGGTTTTTCGTAAAAAAACCTATAACTGGTCCTTTTGAGCACCTTTTTTGGTTTCGAAAGACTTCCTCATCGCCCAGTTGCCATTCTAGTGCGCCAGGAGGCCGTAGTGTTTGAGGCAAAACCGCTCTTCACGTGATGAAAGTGTTCTTAAGCCGCCGAAGAACCTTTCAAGAAAGGAGTTTTTTAGAGTGTGCAGCAACACTCAGGTCAGAAAACCGAGGCGCTTTGAGCTGATCTCAAATTTCAGCGTTTTGTCATGCAGGTCATATGCGACAAGTTATTGACGCTGAATCCCTTGGGGATGTAATGTTTGACTATTGATAATTTATGGTTCCAGAAGACCATGAGCATAACGCTGGCCTGCATCGAAGCTGCCCAGAAGTTGTTTAGTCTTAGTGACGAAGTGTACCACCACACTTTGCTTGCCCGTTCAATCTCTGGCTAGGCATAGTAGATTAAACATTCAACCCCTGTGACAATGTGTTGAAGAATATTATCTATCTGAACTTCATAGTGTTGGAGCATCGTCTCACACAGATCCACAAGGTGGTCCTTAATATGCAGCGCAAGTTGTCTTGGTACGCACCTGGCGGACACTTCATGGTATTGCCCAATATCGTGAACAATGTGGTGCAGCGAGCAATGACAAATGTCAAATTTTTCACCGATTTCATCAATAAGGCACCGCCGGTTTTCGCGAAAACGCCCCCGCAGGGGGCACCTGTGAAAGCAGGTGGAGTGGCGTCACCACGGACCGCGAGCCATGCGGGTTCACCCGCCCACGTCTGGCTGTGTGTGGCTTTGCCGTGTCCGGGGAAAATGGCATCCTGGTCGTTGAATCAAGCCCGGGGTAGGTTTGGACCCCTCGGGGCCCCCCGGGTGAGGCAATACACCACTTCGGCCCCGCTTCCCGTAGACGGGTGTCCTGGCTTAGCCCGACCAGGATGATTCAGTCAGTCGCCACTTCTATTATCCTCTTTCTTCTTTCACCCTTGCCTTCTCCTTCTTTTCACTCTTCTCATTTCTCTTCTTTCCTTTTTCAAGTCCTTTGGCGGCAAGATATATCATTGGGCGGCGGCAGAACTCTCTCTTTACCCACACTTGGCTATAGCATCCTAGCAGCACTCGTAGGGTACAGAGCGAAAAAACTCCACTCCGGCGACCTTCTTGTTGAAGTAGACACAAAAGTTCAAGGTGAGGCTCTTTTCAAGATGACCAGCATAGTCGACGTTGAAGTGTCCGCGAGTCCTCACCGGACGATCAACACGATCCGTTGAGTCCTTTCTGAAGACGTCTTCCTCGATGCTAGCGAGGAAGAAACCCTGGAACGCGTGAAAAATGCCGGTGCTGTCGCCATTAAACGTATTATGTTCCGGAAAGATGGTAAGGAAACCCCACCAAAGCACGTGATCTTGACCTTTGCGATACACACCCTCCCTGAAACTATGAAGGCGGGTTATCTCCAATGTCGCATCCGTCCCTATGTTCCCGACCCGCAGCTTTGCTTCCGCTGCCAGCGCTTTGGGCATGGGTCACGCAGTTGCCGAGGGAAAGAAACTTGTGTGAAATTTTAACCCAGGAACACGTTGCTGACATCTGCAAGGCGGTGGCCCGCTGTAGTAACCGCAGTGGGCCCCACCCAGCTTCCTGTCGCACATGTCCCGCTTGGCGTCAAAAGAAAAATGTTTCCCTTAAAGGAGCCCTGCAATGACTTTTTGACTGGTTTTAATTTGCACCGAACCTGAGCGCACTGAACGTAGTAACTTAATCAAACTTTTCTTTTCTCAAAGTTCGCTTTATTTTAAAAGTTATAGGCGAATTAGAATTACAAAAACAAGCAAAAAATAACCTCCTTTATGGCGTAGTAGGTCCTGGCTTGAGTGGCCGTGAACTAGAGGAGGGGTAGTGAGGTCATTGAGCGTTCACGGTTGCCGCACTCCGGGTCAACGGCTCGAGAGGGCGTCACTAAAGCATATGTTGGATAGGCTCTATGAAGCGGGCGGTCGGGGCGGCTCGCATTGCATTTGTTGCACGATTAAAGACTATTTCGGCATAACAGTTCATTGGCCACAAACGACAGCAAACACGGGGTAAAGATCAGTTCAGAACGGGAGCCACTTCGCGCTGCCATGCCGCCAAATGGCCAAATCGCCAGCAGGGCCCGCGCCGAAGGCCTTCGGAACGCTCGGAACCGGTCGGATCGTTGAGCCGGTATACGACCGCAGCGCCGCCGCGTACATCCGGGGCTTTTCTACGCTGGCCGTTCGTCGTAGCCACATCCCACTAGTTCTTTCTAGTATGCGTCATTTTTTCCGCCGCTTGGTGGCGGGTATTTCGACGGGTCTTTTCTTGTTTCCGTACTTTATAAACTGCATTTTTTTTTCTGATCTAAAATACTGAACAAAAATTTCTTTTATAAATAATTGAAACGGTTGGCGCCAAGTATATTTTGTATTTCGTCTACGAAAAAGCTTTTAGCGGCTCTGACCAGTAGTAAGCCTAGGACCAAACACGTCACATTTTGCGCGCTTTCGGTACCGCGGGTCGCCCTCGTCGGTAAAGGTGGTTTACGCGTCGTCCGGTTAAAATATGACGCACTGATATTTAGTTACTCTCTCCGTGCCCGCTGGCTTGCCCGGACCCCAAGAGACGTGGAAACCGCAAAAAAGGTAGTTGCTTAAATATGATTGCAGGGCCCCTTTAAGGCAAAGGAGTATAATACCTACTAGTAATCCAAGAAGAAGCTGTCCTACCTCTCAAAGGGAGGTGACGCCGAGGTGGTGCGCAGGGGCCCTGCATCACGCTTGAAAACTGTGGCCACCCAGGTTTCTCCTGAAATCTTGGCGGCTGACCAAAGGGCCCCATCCCCTCAACAGGAGAAGCATGCTGCTCCCCTGGGCAGGGACGGGCCGGCAATAGCCGTGCCCACCCTCCCCTTCAAGACTATGGAGCAGGGTCATCAGGCTTCCTGTCTTCGCGGGGAGGGCGCCTTGGCTGCTTCCTCTGCTCAGGAGAGACCAGCACCGGCTGCACCTGTCAATACTGGCCGCTCTCCTGAGGAAGAAAAGCGAGGCCCTCGGCCTCAGTCCCGGGAGAGGCCGCCAGCAACCAGGGAGCTGCGTGAGTAAAAAGCCTGAAACTGAAAGCTCACAAGTCTCTCAATATCCTTAACGTTCTCTCGCACCGGTCTTGGGGCTCAGATCGATTGTGCCTCCTGCAGATCTATCGATCCTTGGTACGCTCCCGACTAGACTATGGCTGCTTTGTTTATAGGTCTGCCAGACAGTCTGTGCTCAAGATGTTGGATCCCATTCATCATCATGGGCTTCGTTTTGCTACAGGTGCATTTCGCACATCCCCTGTGCTCGGTTTATATGCAGAGGCTAACGAGTCTTGCCTCGAGAGACGTAGATTCGCATTAGACATGCATCCGATCTTCGCATCCGATCTGCCCTCCAGCACCTTACTCGAGAAGTTGCTCAAGTAACACGCTCGGAACGACTCTTTCTCGCGAAACCTGGCATGATCCCTCCGTTCAGTATGCGACTGAATACCTTGGCCGAGTCTGTCGGATGAGATCTGGCGTCCCAGGTAGTCGAATTACCTGGCATCAAGGCACCTTGGGAGCACCCAGACATACACTGCAACCTGTCTCTTGCACAGTATAACAAGAAAAACACTCCAAGTGCAGTGCTTCTGCAAGAATTTTATAAGCTCGCTTAATTGTATGAAGGTCATACAAAGTTCCATACAGATGGAACAAAATCTGAGACCTTTGTTGGCTGCTCAGTGGAAGTTGTAAGGCGGATAAATACTTCAGCTACCATTTTGACAGCGGAGCTGTATGGCCTTCTGTTGGCTACAGAACACATAGCTCGCCACAGGATACCCTTGGCAGTGGTTTTCAAACTCTCTTAGTGCCTTGCGTGCCATCTTTTCACTGCTGCCTACAGGGAACTTCCTTGTTGTTAAAGTTTAGAAGAATTTTATTGTGGCTACTAGAAAGCATTGCACCATTGTCTTTCGTTGGATTCCTAGCCATGTTGGCATCCCAGGCAATGAGGCGGCCGACCGTGCTGCTCGCTCACGCTTCAGCAGAGAGGTAGACATAAAAGAGATCCCTTACATAAACTATCGCCGTTCTGTAAGGTCTCGCATAGGAGCCCAATGGCAAGCCGAGTAGAATGAAGAGTTCTACAACGAGCTGCATCTCAATAAGCCAAACCTGGATGAATGGGTGAGCGCCCCACACCGAGAACGGTTTTATGAACTAATACTGTGTCGTTTGCCGATTAGCCATACGCATCTTACTCATGGCTACCTGCTTCGTGGAAAGGATGCTCCTTCGTGTGAACAAAGCGATAAAGCTCTAAGTGTTCTCTATTTTCTATTTGAGTGTCCTTTCTACAAATAAGAACGCCAATCTCACTTTGCTGAGCTGTACAGAAAGCACACTCCCTTACACGGGATGTTGTTATTGGTTGATGAACCATTCGTGACTTACAAGCTGGTTTTTAAGTTTTTAGATGCTATCGGTCTTCTACATTAATTGTGAACTTCAAAGCTTCTCACCCATGCCTATTATTGTTTTTGACATAATCCAGTTTCATGTCTCAATCCTTTATTTTTAACCCTGACCACCAGAGTCCTTTCTTCTCGCTTGACCTCAATGCAATAGTTTCCTTCTTTGGCGCTCCTTGGCCTCAGCAGCCCTTGCGTTATAAAAACACACTTCAATCCAATTTTGTGTACACGCAGGCGTTCAACTCCTGATATTGAACACGGCATCGTCAAAGTGCTCCCACTTCGACGACGCCGCATTCATGCATGACATGTATATGACGTGTGTTGCATTCGTGTGGGCTTGTAGTTCCACGGTTGCCATCAAAGATGTTGATTTAGGTCCGAACATCCGTGGCTGCGCTGAACTAGCTTGCCCTTTTTTTCGTCGCGCTACACGAACTCCGTTCCTTTTGTCCACACCAGGGGAAATGCTCGACTTGTCCTGTAAACTCAGGAGTGCGCAATCGACGTACGACGCTGAGCGGATCTCATTGGAGAGGTAAACTAATTTTAAGAGGAAAGCCTTATATGTCTCATCGCTCAGTCGACCTTCAGAAAACGCGTCGGCGACATGAAAGGTACCAAAAACGAAAGGTACCAATGAAACGGCGCCAAAAGTGTGTCGTCAGAGAGGGCGCGGTGTTCAGAGGTTCGCTATCACCAGGACCACAGCCGACGCCACGATCCGGGTGAGCCAATAGAACGGCGCCAAAAGTCCATCGTCAGAGAGCGCGCTGTCTTCGGAGGTTCGCTATCACGTTTACGTGACCACTCAGGCGAATTAGAGGCAATGAAGTTAAGAAGGTTGACAAAGTGACGGAAGATGAATAAAAGTTAATTAAGTAAATCATGTGTCTGTCTTTAATGCATCGGCGCTTTGGGCTTTCGTTTTCAAGTCGTCTAGAAATAACATGAGATCCCTTGAAGGCTCTGGAAGCGATCGCATTCTAATTTATAATTTGATCGCTGTGTTTCCTGATTTTAAGGGAAAGTAGTGCCTGTTATTCGTTGCAAAAATGTTTTCTAGAAAACTCAATGCGCCGCCACAAAACTAAGATATTTTATAGCACAAGCGTATTGAAAAAAACAAAAAAACTCTTACATCCCCAATAACACATATACTATGTCTAGATGGAATCATTTGCTTCAATGTTAGGAATCGATAATTTGGCGTGCAACGACCCAGCAGCGGAGTCTTGTGCTTGCCGCATCCTTGAACGCGTACCTGGCGCTGTACTTGCGTTCAAAATAGATCCTGGCGCAGTAAAGCAAGCTATAAAAATTGCCAAGCAGACGACGCACCCTGTCGTCTGCTCGTTGCATTTGTAAAGAGATAGTGCCAAAAGTTAAAACTATCACTAACCCGCTAATCGGCGAACACGCACGCCATTTTATTTAACAGGTTTGTTGGTCTAATTTTTCACGGAGATGGTCCTACGGCTTGAAAGTTCTGCACGTGCAATGCACCATCTATATCTACACAACGCGAAGGTTTGAGTTCCATATGTGCTGGTGCGAAGTTTTCCCGCTACCCTTTCAGCGCTGGCATACCTTGTGGACACCGTGTACTTCAGTATTGCGGATATCTCCAGGATCACTTTAAAGTTTGCCTTGAGTTATAAGCTGCAACATAAACACTATACTAAAGAAAACGGTCATATAAACACGTGCTTAGTACGACCTTTACATGTCAAAATAATCATCGACTTAGATGCATCATTGCATCAATGAACTCTACTCTACTCTGTCTTAACGTATAAATATAGTAATTTTGAAACACCATATATAATATTCTTTTTGCAAGCCCCCACAATGCGTTTTAGCTTACAATGAACTACTGCCAAAGCTACGAGCCACCAGGTTCTATCACAAAACAGTGAGAATTCACGCAGTGTATTACTACGACGTGTGTATCAGTCTACCAAGTTTCAAGACACATATTATAACGTAAATTGCTGCAACGAGTCACGTGGTGTCTACATGGCTCGTGATGGTACGTATTGAAGCGAAGTACAGAGCGTGGGGTCAAGACGTGTTCAAGTTAAATGTTCGTAACTTATTTCTGCATTTGCTAACACATTAAAAGTCAAAACCAAAGCCAGAAGACAAGCTCGAAAGGGTGGAGCATTCCTAAACAAAATCTCCAGGCATCGGTTACTTTATTCCCCTTTTGCGTGTCAATTTTTGTTCACTTACATTAACATATTTTATTTTATGTTTTCGCAGGCATACAAATAAGTTTTAAAACACATTTAAGATATTGAATCATAAAAGCACCTTCTATAAGGCTTATAATGTTCAAATATTTTGAGTTCCAACTTCTCGTCACACGTGAATGCGGAAATTGAATGGGTAAAATCCTGAGCATCTGGTTATCGATCACTCGGTGGTAAACGTAAGCAAAACAAAAACTAGACATTTAAGTGAAGGCGCTGTTCATTGACGATCACTTTAATTTTTTTTCTATTTCATATAAACCATGCAAATCACGAATATGCATCTAGTCGAAAACCTTCGAAGATAACACACTTATTTTCTGACCTTGTATCGTATTAATGTTGAAGAAGGAAGGAGTAAAGAAAAAATATATATTCCGTCGGCATGTGAGCAAAG
This sequence comes from Ixodes scapularis, assembly GCF_016920785.2. Taxonomy (NCBI): domain Eukaryota; kingdom Metazoa; phylum Arthropoda; class Arachnida; order Ixodida; family Ixodidae; genus Ixodes; species Ixodes scapularis. The sequence continues at coordinate 149,484,257 of NW_024609846.1, forward strand.
CTCTGGGTTTCATCAAAACTGCGGTCTTTCCTGTTTACATTGGGTTTAAAATGCTTGCATGTCCATACGCCCGCACCTGCCGTTCTGCAAAGCGGGTCCCAACGAGGTCGATAAAATAAACGTCCAGTGCGTAAACATTGACGGTGCCCCCGAAGCCGTTAATTCTTCGCGCTCCTCACAGTGCCCAGTGTTTTACGCTCGGCGCTTTAACGATGCAAAAAAAGAGAAAAACAAAACACGTGCATTGTTAAAAACTGTTGACAAGATTTATAATGTCTGCGAAACTAATCTCACAAATCTAGCAGGCCAAACTATGTCGCATCGACAACCCGTGAGGGAATAACCCGGCGCGTACCTGGGGATTATGGTTGCTCATGCGCCACGAAGTGCCGGCTTATCCTGTCGTAGTAATCGGCTCTCGTCAGATTCTGCTCGGCTTAATATCTCTCCCAATCTCGAAATTCGTTAACGGGGGGTGTACCGAATGGAACAAGCTCTCTCAATCAAACTAGTCAGGAGCATGCGACACGTAGTTTTTTTCGGCCATTGTGCTCGTGTGTGCATACTTGAGCCTCTTCGTTATTCCACATTAGGTATGTACGTGTTCGGATAAAATAGTTTATATATGTGCTTATGTATTCTAGGCGTCGCCTATTTACGCTTGAATTCCAACCCTCGCTCGTGTGTATCCGGGTGAGCATCATACCGGTGTGAGGCGTGGTATACGTAAGGAGCTTTCGTAGACCTTGTGTCTCCCTCTGCCACGCTTTTCGCAACAAAGAGCCGGCTACTGCGCCGTGTGCTTTACCTACAGAGTTCCGAATCTACTAGCGGGTTGCGGGGAGCGTTGCGAGACGGCAGAAGCGATATACGAAAATTTTCCTTTACTGCCCCAACTGCGACGCCCATTAAAGAACGCAGGCTAGTGGTGGTTCTGGACTGTCGAAATCACTCAACTACAGTGGATCCAGACACGTCATTAAAACTAACTACCTGCTGTCTAAACATACGCACAATACAATAAGTTTGGTATTTACATATAAAACGTGGGCATCAGTACCTATGTTTAATTGGAGAGCGCCGAACATGAAAACATGAACCACAGATACCAAGTGTTGTTACCTCTTTTCAAAAACAACCATGTTATGAAGCAATGAGTTTTCAAACCCGAATTTTTCAAACACACGGTCCAGATAAGGTCCACGGAAGGCGGTCATTACTGTGATGCCCTACCCGCAGTCCGTTTCCAGCAGGCCCGCTAGGACAAACATTAGCGCGTGTAAAGGAACGCCGACGCGACGCTCACCAAACGCTTCGTATCTATTCTGGTGCTTATCCCAGGTGATACCTATGTGCCATATATATATCGCACGTTGGCACCACCGGAATCTTCATTCTTAGTCCCCCGTTTATCGTCTGTGTAGCTCCATTAAACTTATTTTGTGTTCTCAGCTATATTGCGCTCAGTGCCTTTTGTCATAAGCATTGCGTACCGACATCATCAGTCCTAACATTCTTATTAGTCTTCTGCCTTGTGCGAATACCACAATGTTATTATAGACCTTTCCATCGCTTATTACTCGGGCGAAAAATGCTGAGTCACTGAGCTGTGGACGCAAGTGCAGCGTCTTATATACTACACAGCAGAACTACAGCCCATGCTCAGAAGGCATTCCACAGCCCAGGAGACAAAGGTGGCATCACGCGGAAGGCGATTTTTTCAGAGTTTTATGCGCTTTGGGTTATGGCCGGTGAATTTTCTTCGCTACAATTATTGTGTGATTTCACAGTCAGCTAGATATTGAACTACATTGAACTTTACAAGCCTTGTTGAACTATTGATTTTGAACTACACTGAACTTGCAAGCCTTGTTACTCCGATGTATGTTTTCTTTAAACATCTTGAATTCTTACTTAAATTTGAACTTCACTATTGAATTGGCTATCTAGGACGGTTTATTTAGAGTTCTTTTTTTTCGAGTTTATATTTAAGAAAATTTATATGGACGAAACCCTCGTGTGGTTATGTCGACTCGAGTGCCCAAGAGGCAAGCTCCTCGTTTCCGCAAAGGCTTGCAAGGTCGTCCTGTTCGAAACAGGTTGTATATTATATTTGGGACGTCCATTTCATTTTTAACGTCTTGCACGGAGTCGTTTGCTCGGGCGTATCATTATAGACCAATTCCAACGATGCAAAGTGCCTAGCAATCTCAGTATTCAAAATAAATATGCCTATGAGTTATGATACTGACATCCGTGCGTCAATCGTACGGGGATCAGACAAGACAAGGGAAGCTGCGAAATACCAAATGAACCAAACGAACATTGACACTGAAACTGTGCGATGCATTAAATCATATGTGATGGTGTCATGTATACACAATCAGCAGAACACATACTTATTTTATTTAAAAGCAACAGAAAACGAATCAATGCTATACAGGGTGTCCCAAATAACCTGTACCAAATTTTGTTTAAAAAAAACAACAACTCACTCTTGTAGTGAAGGCGACGACCTTGTCAGCAAGCATATTACGAAACTCGCGATTTTTTAATGCGTTAGCATTGGTTCCCAGATGACAGAGAAAAGCTTACGGCGTCTTTCTTTTTGCGAAACCGTGAAAAGGAAAGCGCGCCGCGTAGAGAGGAGGCGAGTAGCGAAGGGCAAAGGCGAAAGGGAGGCGACGTCACGGGGCGGAAGCCAATGCGCGCGCAAATGCTGCACTGTAAGAAAAGGGTGTCGTCTTACACCCCTTTGTCCCATGTAATGCGCCCCAAAACTTTAGTTCGACGTACGGCGCACTGACTTCGAAACGACAGCCCGAACTTTTACGAGGAGCTTCATAACGGTGCGATATAACTTATTAAACATCTAAAGTACGTATTAAAGACTGCAAGAAGAAAACACTAAGGTTTTCCAGAAGAACCAAGAAAAGCCAAATAATTGCTAGTGAAAGTTGCTACCGTCGGTTCGACGACCGGGCGCTGTTTTGTCGAACTGAAATTTTGTGGTGCCTTATATGGGACAAGAGGTGTATGAATATAAACTTTTTTTTAGGGTGTGGAGCGAGTCTGAACTTGTAAGTGTACTGAGCGGTTATACCCTGGTTTGTGCTTCAAAGTGGAGTGTGAACGAAGTACTAGTGAAAAGACAGTGAGTGTGCAGGCGAGCTGGTGATAGCTAATCATGTCATATAACACCTGAGACTGGTGGAAGAAATTGGAATCTTTTTAGTAGAAGGAACAGACACAGAAAGGGACGTATCAAACTCAGCCTAACTGGAATATTTCTCGACCATCCTATATATACCCGCGAAGTCCTTCCCAACCACACTCTACGCAGAAATCTCCTTTGTTGAAAACAGTTCCAAATGGAGAGAACATACATGACACACAAAGAGATCAAGCGCACGCACAGACAAAAGAGGCGCGTATCTGTAGGACACTTCGGGGCATGGCAGTGACCTTGATAAAATTGTCGACGACATCACACATAAAACGAGGAAACTGCAAGCCATCGCAGTGACCTTGAAAGAAGTGTTGTACACGTTCCTCAAAAAAAGGAACAAAAGCTAGTTCCTCGTTCTTTCGGATTATTGGAACGCGTTCGCGTTACAAGTTTCATATGTGAAAAAGGAACTCGTTCCCGTTACAGTTAAAATGAAACGTATCGTTACATATAATTTACATTTGTATTTTGCTGATTTTTGTCGTGTTTTTTTAATCTATCCAATCAAATGGCAACATGCGAATTTGAATGCCGTGATGGAAGGGCACAAGGAGAAGAAAGCAAGCGGAAGCAGGGTTTCATTTATTGATATATTCACCTTTAAAAATCTCAGCTTTTAACCATATTCATGTTTGTGGTGGGCGAATTCAGAGGAGCCAAATATACTGTTACCCCACATTGCACGAGCGTTTTACAACAACCTCACACGTTTTAATCTAACAAAGTCCCTTGTTCGAACTCAACAACAGTTGCTTCTCAATGTTGCTGTCCGCAAGACGAGCAAGTGAAGAAGGTGGTAGGGATTATCGAAGGTCAGTCTTGACAAATGCAAGTCCTTCTTCGTGAAGGTTGGATTCGTTGTTCAGTTTGAAGGTGGGGGACTAGGGGAAAAGGAATAAAAGTTAATTTTTGTGTATCTTTTAAGTGACCATTGTTTGGGATACAAGGGTGCGTTCGATGTCTGCTAACCTGTTTTTTGTTGTAACTATAGGTCTCTGCGAAAGTTCAGTGATGGCTGTAGTCGGCCTTATATTTCTGGGTGTATGAGGATTCATGGAAGCAAAAAAATTAGAAGAGTTTGAAACGTCGCTTTTTCTGTTTCATTTCCTTTTACTAAAAGTTTTGCTTTTTGTACCGCAGTCTTGGGCACTGAAAAAAACAAACATTGTACACTAGCTCTACTGGAACCGACTGTTAGTAAACCAGGACCACACCAAATAAACCCCAACATAATTAACCAAGAAGTTAACGAGATTCTGGTCTTCTTAAAGATAGTTTTTATAGTTTTAGAAATAAAAAAAAAAACGAACACTGAACGAAAAAACGGAACGCCGTTCCTTTTTCCGTTCCAGCAAAAATTTAACGAGTTCCCGTTCCAGTTCCACCGATGCAAAATGGAACGGGGCGTTCCTTCGTTCCTCCTAAAAGGAACGCGTTCCAGGAACGCCGTTCCTTGGAACGCCGTTCCGTACAACACTGCTTGAAAGAAAAGTGCCGAACTATACTAAACAGTAGCACCAAAACGACACGTACCCTTCAAAAAAAAAAAAAGAACGAACAAAACGAGAGAAGAACCACTTTGGAAAAACAACTTGGTGACCTCTAAACCGCGGCGACGGACCCTAACTGCATATTGTACTGCCTAATCCCCCTTTTTCTTTCCTCTTCCCTTTTTCCAAGTTCTTTTCCAAGTTCTTTCCAAGTTCCATTGATGCTTGGCTTATGCAGTTTCCTATTGATTTTATTCTTATCGCTTCTTTAACGACCCTCTTGATATCATCTCGCTCCTTACGTAGAATTTCTGTTTCTGACCAGTGCGCAGTACAATTGTTGCATTCCGTGATGTGCTTTGCAATTTTCGATTTCGGCGCTTTCGTGTTTACATTTTTCTTGTGTTCTAATAACCTATCGTTGAGGCATCTCGAGGTTTGTCCCACGTACTTGAACCCGCATGTTAACGGAATTTCATATACCACACTTTCCTTGCACGGAACCGAAGGTTCCGGATGGGCCTCTGACAGCATTTGTGGTTTGACAGAAATGACGTCAACCTGCTCATTTTGAAATCTGAAAACACTACGTCTACTCCGAACTTTTTGGCGCAAGCCTTTAGGCTGGGGGAAATGCCGTAAAACACGGAATTACTGCTATCTTTTTCCTTTGTTTTTTTCTTTTCCTGGTGCCCATTTTGAAGTTTTATTTCTGCCTTTTGATGAATTCCTCTTTATATCCTGTAGAATTCAGCCTCAACCACTGTTTCTTGACCGAATTACCCATAAATGAGTGCACGATTTACGCAATGCGTTCGTTACTAAGGACGTCACTACTCATGCTTTAACCGATTTGGCGTGGCAACGTTTCCTACTTAGCACAGGTTTTGCGGCTTTTTTCCCGCACTCCCAACAAAGTGCTTGTTTGACATGTATGCGCAAATCAAGAAAGCGATACGTGGATCCGGACCTTTTCAAACATTTCGTCATCCTCCAGATTCCCATGGAGTGTCAAAAAGATTATCAAGTCATAGAGACAAGGTGCAAGCAAGAGGACTGAAGAACTACGCCGGGCCTGCGAGCGCATCTGGACCATCCTCCGGGCAACGAATGCAAGCAGGATCGGGACATCCAGCGTTGGAGCGCAGGAAAGAAGGTATTTTTTGACGACCTTTGGACCGTGAAGCGAAGAACCGTGTTAAAAAGCATCCGCAAGGACATTCAGGCAAAAAACATTTGAAAGCAGATGAAACCTGAAACATTCCTTCAATGAGACTATAACGGGCGTGGTAAATCCATGTGAGGTGTCCGATTCTAAACGAAAACGGAACACACACTAAAAATGGCCCAAAGTTTTGTGCGAACCTCAAGCCTTCAAGGTTGGATGTGTTTTCCGCAATTCAGACTATTTCAAAAGTGACGGGTCATGATGAAAGAGCTACGTTCGTGGATTGCGCCGTTGATAGAATGGACACACAAATGAACGATAGCTTTTGAGCTGAAAAAAGAAATTGTCGGGTCCTAAGCGCTGCCGTGAAGGAACTAGAAAGGGGATTCCTACGACTGCTGCAGACTAACAAAAGTGGTTTGTTTGGTGTACTTACGGGAGGCAATGTTCCAAAGTAAGTCGGAGGAAGCCCTCAACACACTCTTTGTTGAATGGAAAGGAGACATTACGAAGAATGTTGTTTCAATCCACAAGGAAGATGAAATGGATTCGTTGGCAAAGCAAGTAATGAACCGAACTAGATCTTCATTAAGTCTGAAATTTTTCTTGAAAAATCATAAACCGGATATGCCCCTTCGCACCGTAATAACGAACTCGGAACGTGGCAGTGCAACGGGGATCCGGTCCAAATGGTCCCGGACAAAATGGTCCCGGACAGAATGGTTCCAACTGCCAACCTGGACAAAATGGTCCCAGCGTGGCTATATTTATTTGCTGTTTGCAGGTTTTTATATTTTCTACCCTTGATGGACATTGAAGACTTAAAAATAGTTTGACAAATACTCGTGAAACACAACGCTAACCCTCTTTTATTTTAACTAAACTGCAGTCAAGTGTTTGGGCCAATGTGCAATGAATCAGTACTTATATCCAATAAAAAACGGCACAAAGAAAAACGTGGAACAGGCACGAGGGGTACAGAGACACATCGTTGGCATAGTCGAATAATAAACGGGGCTCTGTATCCTCCCTTGCAGGCCCTCATTTTTTGCGCTTCTTTTTTTCTCTATACTAGGAAGTACTCAACGCCGTGGTTGCAGCTACGGAAGCCACCACCGTAACATCACCAAATCCAGGTCTTGTCCTCACCGATTTCGAGACTCCTGCTATGAACTCTGGACGTGCTGTGTTCGGAGAAGACGTCCCCACAAGAGGATGCTATTTTCATCTTCGCCAAAGCACATGGAGAAAAATTCAAGAGCTTTCTCTAGTGCCCTTTTATAAGAGCGACATCTTTCGCCTGTTTGTTGGCATGATGAATGAACTGGCATTCCTCCCTTCGGACAACATAGCACGTGGCATTGAGTTTTTGTAGAAAACAGCTCCTCCAGAAGCGGTGACATAGGTACTTCGACTGTACCTATGTCACCGGTACGTTTCGAACAATGAATGGAACGGTGAGACTCCGAAGATGTGCCCCTAAATTTTCTCCGAGGATTTGGAACATGCACGTTGCAACGATGACCAGCGACCACAGGACTAACAACCTCGCGGAAGCCTGGAACAGGAACTATTCAAGCATGGTTGAGCACTGCCGTCCCACCATTTGGAGGGCGATCGACGCTCTGCAGTCTAAACAATCCTCTGTCACTACGGTTATGACACACGAAATGGTAAAACATCAACCAAAGTAGAGAACAAAAAGAATCTACAAAGAGATGCAGCAGCGGCTTGTAACTCTGTGCACACGGTATGTGCAAGGGCTCCGTTCCTTGAACAACTTTTTGAGGAGTGTGGGTGATATCAATACATTTTTGTATTAGGCCTCCGCTTCAACAGCGTCGACTTTTTGTCTCTAAAGTGGTCCATGTAATAAATACGCTCATACTTGTGAAATAACTTTTTTAATTTCTTTAATATACATTGTTCAGACAGAGCGATGTTGTTTCTGAAAAACTGAACACGGTGGTACGACAGGTTCATTTCGGAAAACCACGTCAAGAATATGTAGTACGTGTATGATAATAATTTTCATTCCGGGTATCGTTTTGAAGCTCGATAACGCTAATTTTAAAACAGGTTCTGGCGATAGAAAGATATTGATTACACAAGTGGAATGTATCGGTAGAAATCAAGAACCTTTGAGAAATGGAGTAACATGGTATAGATAAAAGGGATTAAAAATTTGTTTCAAATGATTATAATGAAAATATTGATATTATCATGGAACGTGTGTCGAAATAAATTTCAAAGTGCCAAACCATTTTGTCCTATTAAGAGCTCTCAAAGTATTGATAAATTAACCTGGGACCATTTTGTTTGGGTTGGCACTTGGGACCATTCTGTCCGGGACCATTGTGACCGGGACCATTCTAACCGAAACCGTTCTGTCCTACACCCAGTGCAACGTCTCGAAATTTCTACAAAAAGGGTTGAATGTAATCCAGCTAGAGGGAGTCTTTCACTCAGAAATTCAGAGGCACTGATCGATGACCTAGAAGACTTTCATGGAAGACAGTGTACAGTGATTTCAATGGACATCAAGAATTTATACTATTCGCTAGAGAAGGTTCGCTTGATGCAAAGGGTTAGGCAACTGCTAGAGCTGAACCTGGTAAATTTTCAGTCCAGAACAGGTACCGCCGTCGAAAGTTTCCTTTCTCTTCTTGATTTATATCTTCAAGCGACAATTGTTGAATATAATGGTCGTAAATATGTTCAGAGAGATGGTGTATGCATTGGCTCTTCCGTGGCACCGATGTTAGCAGAAATCTATCTGAACACCTTAGATAAGTTCGTAACTGAAACCCTTAAGTAAAAGTACTTGAATGATTTCTTGGTAAAAAGGTACGTTGATGACATTTTTATTTGCGCTTTTCGAAAGAAGGATGCTCGGTGTCGGGAATCGATTGTAAAAACAGAAACTCCGGAGTTTACGTTTCCAACCGAACAACCTGAAAATGGGGCCCTGCAGTTTCTTCATTTGCGCATACATGTCCAACAAGCCCTTTGTTGGCAGTACGGGAAAAAAGCCGCAAAACCTGTGCTAAATAGGAAAAGTTGTCACGCCAAATCGGTTAAAGCAGGGGTAGTGAAGTCCTTAGTAACGTGCGCACTGCGTAAATCGTGCACTCATTTTATGCATAATGCGGTCAAGGAACAGTGGTTGAGGCTTGAATCTGCAGGATATGAAGAATAATTTGTCAAAAGCAGTTAAAACTAAAACTTCAAAATGGACACAAGGAAAAGGAAAAACAAAGCAAAAATATATCAGTAATCCTGCATTTCGACGGCATTTCCCACAGCCTAAAGGCTTGCGCCAGAAAGTTCTGAGCAGACGTAGTGTTCTCCTTAGATTTCAAAATGAGCAGGTTGACGCCGTTTCTGTCAAACCACAAAGGCTGTCAGAAGGCCCATCCGGAACCTTCGGTTCCGTGCAAAGAAAGTGTGATATATGAAATTCCGTTAACATGCGGTTTCAAGTACGTGGGACAAACCTCTAGATGCCTCAACGATAGGTTATTAGAACACAAGAGAAATGTAAACACAAAAGCGCCGAACTCGGAAATAGTAAAGAACATCGAGGAATGCAACAATTGTACTGCGCACTGGTCAGAAAGGGAAGTTCTACATAAAGAGTGAGATGATATCAAGAGGGTCATTAAAGAAACGATAAGAATAAAATCAATGGGAGCTGCTTAAGCTAAGCATCAATGCAACCTGGAAAGAACTCCAAAAAGTTTCTGAGACTAAGAATGAACACTTAGACTTGCAACAAAAGGGAAGGGAAAAGAAAAAGGGGGATTAGGGTGACAATATGCCGTTACGGTCCGTCGCCGCGGTTTAGAGCTCACCAAGATGTGCTTCCCCAAAGTGGTTCTTCTCTCGTTTTGTTCGTTCTTTTTTTTGAAGGGTACGTGTGGTTTTGGTGCTACTGTTGCGGATAGTTCAGCACTTTTCTTTCAAGCTCACTGCGATGCCCTGCAGTGTCCTCGTTTTATGCGTGCTGCTGTCGACAATTTTACCAAGGTCACTGCGATGCCCTGCAGTGTCCTCGTTTTATGTGTGCTGCTGTCGACAATTTTATCAAGGTCAGTGTCATGCCCCGAAGTGTCCTACATATAAGAGCCAATTTTGTCTTTGCGTGCGCTTCATCTCTTCGTGTGCAATGTATGTTCTCTCCATTCGGAACTGTTTTCAACAAAGGAGATTTCTCCGTAGAGTGTGGTTGGGAAAGTCTTCGCGGGTATATATAGGAAGGTCGAGAAATGAACAAGTTAGCTGAGTTGGAGACGTCCCTTTCTGTGTCTGTTCCTTCTACTAAGAAGTACTAGTGCTGGTCCAAGTAGGCGGCAAAGGAAGACGAATTGTGAACGAAGACATTGAGAAACCAATGAACAGTGAAAGCTGCGTCAGGCGATTGATGCCGCTGTCGTTTCCCGAGGGTTATGCTAACAAATTCCCGAGGGATCCACCAATGGGTCATCTTTTCTTTAATGCGCCTAGGTATTTATTTATTAAGACTAATTTGCTCACTTTCTAAATGATAATTTAATGGCCGAGATGGGAACAAGAATATTGTATAGTGCATTTAAAAACACCCTTTAAAATGCTTGCTTCATGATACGCTTTGTGATCTTCTTTTAGTCAGCCTAAAAAAAAGCGTAAAAAATCACGTTACAACGCGCTCGTGTGTCGCGTTGTCACGTGCCATTTTGAAATATTTCGCGGCTCTCCTTTTAATCTAATTAAAATAAGTGCGCAAGACGTGTTTCTGATAGCACTCTACTTCTCAATTCGCATCTTGGCTCCTAAATTAATAAATAAGATGTTAGATAATTAGACGTAAAAAATAAAAAGTTAGGCGTACTAAAAACATTCGTGCACATTTGTAAGATGCTTGCTAACAACGTACAGTTAGTCTCCCCAGCAGAGAGCTCGTTTTTGTTTTAAAGATGGTGCTAGTTATCTGGCCAAACTAAATATACTGTGCAACTGAAAATATTTCGCTTAGTTTTACTATTGATCTGTTTGTATCTATTTTGAGCCGCAATAGCGCTAGCCAGTCTATTTAAATCTCATAATGACAAGGACCAAGGAGAGTTCAAAGAGATGAGACGAGGAGAAAATACGTTGCGTTTTGCAGGCACACTATCAAAATTTTTGTCGTAAATTTCGTTCCACCAATAATAGCCGGGAATCAGAATGGTCAGACTAGTAGAAAAATGAATAAGAACTACAGGACATAAAACAGCGCAATTGCTCAGCATGTTAAACTACAGAGGTCGGGACACAGTCTACGAAGTTACGCGAGTTGCTGGTGCGTTCTTTTCTGTTATAAGTGCCTTTGCTGGGTGTTTGTTTGCAATACGAAATGCTTTAGGAAAGAAAAGTGACACTTAAAATCATATTGTATACACTGCGATATCAATCCTTAGAAAATCCAGTGGTAGATAACCGCTGTTGTTATATAACAAATAATGTATAAACAATTTGTTCTTAAGAATTTAGAACGTCATGAAGTAAGTGCATCATTTAATTTGGTCATTACTAGTGAACGCGTCAATGTTTCATTTCTTATTTTTTTAGAAGCTGCAAACAGACCTTTATATTTTAGTTATAAAAATTATTGTTACCTATATAATCTAGAAATTTCTCTGTGGCTGTATGGGTATTTTGATGATGATTAGGAGTTTATTGGCGCAGCAGCAACGAGGGCCATAATGCGCCAAACTTAATGTATTTAGAGCATATTATAACAAAAGTTTACTTTGAGGCTACATGTTTACAAATGGTATAAATATCCAGTTTGTTTTAAAAAGTCTAAGACAAGGCTGAATGGAACTAAAGGTTTATCACCAAGCAAAAAAGAGGGATGCAATGGGAGATGATCCCTAAAAAGTTCGAGAAAACATGATTGACGGAGTGGTTGATGGGACGAGCAATGCCGCAAAATGTGCAACACGGTCAGAAGCTCTCCACAATGTTCACATAGTGCAACATCCTCACCACGAAGCAGATACTGATGTGTCACACGGGAGTGACCTATTCTTAGACGGCATAGAAGAACCTCCACACGACGTTCCCTCTTGTAAGAGCTCTCCCAAACGCCGAGAACGGGCTTGATAATGTGAAGTTTGTTGTTGCTCTCTGTATCCCATTCCAGCTGCCATTTGAGAAAAATAGATTTCCTCAGAAGTGGTTTCAAGTCTTGGTAAGGTAAGCAATTGAATGTTATAGACGAGCCTTGGGCAGACACGGCCAATTTATCCGCCTCTTCATTGCCCAAAATCCCAACGTGGCTTGGCACCCAGCAGAACTTAATGTCCCGACCGCGTCTCAGGGCGCTATTGATCTTACCATGTAGATGTTGTGCAAGGCGGTTCTTTTTGGGCATCAGGGAGGACACAGCCAATAAGGCACTCTGTGAGTCGACAAAAATTACAGCTTTCATTATACTATTGTCGAGTATATGTTCGACCGCTAGTAAAATAGCATAAAGCTCTGCAGTGAAAATGCTTGCCCTAGAGTCTACTTGTGTGGCTTTGCTGTAGGAGGCGGAATAGAAAGCACACCCTACAAAAGACGACGATTTGGACCCATCTGTATAAAACTCCAGGTAGTCTGCATATTTTTGTTGCAAGGAGAGGAACTCCTGCCGGAGGATTTGTGGTGAAATGACCCTCTTACTGTATTTTGCAAGTGACCAGTCACAGAAAATCAGCAGAACATCCCATGGAGCAACCCTATGAGTATTTTTAAGCAAGGGAATCTCATGGAGGGGGACATTAAGGGATTGACAAGTACTTTGCAAACGGAGGCTTAATGGTCTAACAATGCTCGGCTTGTTTTCGAAAAGTTGTGAACTTCTGCAAGCATGAAGGGCACTGTAGGAGGGATGCTTTGGATTTGAAAATACTTTGTAAGCATAAGAGACGCTGAGGTACTGCCTCCGTTTCTCAAGGGACATTTGATGCGTATCAGCATACAAACTCTTCACAGGAGATGTGCGAAATGCACCTGTAGAAAGTCGTAGTCCAAGGTGGTGTACTGGGTCAAGCATCTTAAGAGCGGATGGCCGCTCTGACCCATATACTACTGCACCATAGTCGAGGCGGGATCGAACTAAGGAGTTATACAGTCGTAGAAGACAGCGCCTATCAGCACCCCACGACATATGCGATAGCACTTTTAGGATGCTTGATGACATCAAGCATTTCCGTTTCAAATTCTTCCGATGGGGTACAAAGGTAAGTTTCTTGTCAAAAATAACACCCAAAAATTTGTGTTCTTGTTGGACTGATATCTTAATGCTATTAAGATGCAAGGAAGGATCAAGAGACAATCCCCGGCGTAATGAAAAAGGAACACAGACTGTTTTTTCAGGAGAAAATTTGAAGCCGTTTTCGTCTGCCCACTTACACATTCTATTGATTGTAAGCTGCAATTGTCGTTCACAACTGGAGAGGTTACAGGAAGACACAAAGATTTGCACATCATCCACATACAGAGAGTAAGTTACTGATGATGGCATAACCTTAGCTAGACTGTTAATCTTTACCGCAAAGAGGGTAACGCTCAACACTCCTCCTTGAGGAACACCATTTTCTTGAGAAAAAACATCTGAAAGTGTGGAGCCCAATCGGACTTGAAAGGTTCTTTCGCTGAGAAAGCTCTGTATGCACTGAAGCATGCGGCCCCGTACACCACAGTTGTACAAGTCACGAAGTATTCCATACCTCCATGTGGTATCATATGCTTTGTGTAAATCAAAAAACACCGAGACACAATGCTGCCGGTGTACAAATGCCTCACGTATAGCGGTCTCTAGGCGAACCAAATGATCGGTGGTCGCTCGTCCCTCCCGAAAGCCGCACTGGTTTACATCAAAAAAATTCTCAGTCTCTAAGAAATGAACAAGACGACGATTCACAAGCCGCTCATAAGTCTTCCCTAAGCAACTTGTGAGTGCGATGGGACGATAGCTCGTAGAAATGGAAGGGTCTTTCCCAGGTTTCAAAAAAGGGATTATGTGGGCATGTTTCCAGCAACGAGGAAAGGCAGCAGATTGCCATAGATGATTAAAGATATTTAACAAACCGTTCATAGATTCAGGGGACAGTTTCCTCAACATTTCATAGTGGAGTCTGTCTGGCCCTGGTGCAGACTGCTTCTTTGCACCAAGAGCGACTTTGAGTTCACACATTGTGAATGGTCTATTGTAAAAAAATGAACCACCCTCCGACATCGAGATGGGCTGCTTTTCAACAGTCGACTGGAACTTCTTGAATTTTTCGATAAAATTAGAGGAGCTACTAATAAGATGGAAATGCTCCCCAAGAACATTTGCTTGATCTTTCAGCGATACAGAGGGGGAAGAAAACAGAGGAGTTCGGAAAGATTGGTAATCCCCTCGAACTTTCCGCAGGCGATCCCAAACTTCTTTAGCTGGGACAAAGCTATTTAGAGAAGATATATATTTTTTCCATGATGTCCTCTTTGCCTGTTTCCGTGTCCAACGTGCCTTGGCCCTACATTTTTTAAATTCAATCAGGTTCAAAGCAGTGGGATAACGGCGAAATATACCCCATGCCTTGTTCTGTTTCCTGCGAGTGACTGTGCAGTCCTCATTCCACCAGGGTTTGCATCTCCGGGTAGGACGCCGGATGTTTGCGGAATAGAAGATGCAGCAGCATTAATTAGACATTCAGTGACAAACACCGTCGCCTCCTCGGGGGACATACTGCGAAAAAGCGATGGATCCAGAACGGCATTTAAACCAAAAAGAGCCCAGTCAGCCTTCTCTAATTTCCACTTTGGAAGGCGGGTCGAAAGCGAAGGAAGGGGTATTGAACTTTCTAAAATTATGGGGAAATGATCGCTGCCAAATGGATTATCTAAAACCTTCCATGAAAAGCATGGAAAAAAAGCTGATGATGATATGGAAAGGTCTATTGAAGTAAAGGTGTTATGAGCAGCACTAAAAAACGTTGGCTCCTTTTTATTCAGAAGACAGAGCCCGGAGGTTAATGAAAGTCGTTCTAAAACTCCACCACGAGAATCCTGACGAACACTACCCCACAGTGGGTGGTGGGCGATAAAATCACCTAGAATTAAAAAAGGCTTAGGCAGCTGATCGATGAGTCCTTGTAGCTCGTGGAGCTGCAGTGGAACGTTGGGTGGCAGGTAGAGAGAGACGAGGGTGATGAGTCGGTCAAGGAGAACGCGAACTGCTACTGCCTCGAGTGGTGTTCGTAGAGGAACCTGAGCAAACACAACCCAGCTCTGCACTACAACTGCGACACGACCAGAAGGGCTAGGAGAAAGGCGATCCTTCCTAAAAACCTGGTGCCGGCGTAAGACCTGTGTGTGTTTGTCGGTCAGAAGGGTTTCCTGCAAACAGAGTGCCACGCAGGACGAAGCTCATCGAGAAAAAAATTAACGTCATCAATATTACGAAGAAGGCCGCGACAGTTCCACTGCACGATACCTAATTGTTTACTCATAGCAGTGCTAAAATTAAAATAAACTTTAACTTATAAACTGCAAGAATGGGTAAAAACGGCTTACTAAGGTTTAAAATCGATTTTTATGCGTGGAGCGTTTTTCTTTTTCGCGCAGTCATTCTGCTTCCCACTAGAGGTAGTGGGAGCAGCGAGGGAGGACTCCGATCCCGAGAGGATAGCCTCGTCGTCGGATCTGAGCCCACACTCTTCCATGGGCTCTTCCGGTGGTGTCGTCGGTTGACCCTTAGGGGCCAACTGCTTCGACGTCTCACCGGGCTTCCTCTGGGGAGCAGAGAAGCGAGGGGGTAGGCCTCGGCCCTTAGGGGCCAAAGGGCCAGGTGGAGCAGGGGGGGTCAACCCCTGCCCTGAGGTGGATGCAGAAGAGGCAGCATCCACCTTACGGTTCGAAAGCGGTGTCACTGGCACCGCTCCCGAGGACGGAGACCTCGACGGGAGGCGCAGACTGTCCGTAGACGTCTGCGTTCCCGTCGAAACCATTGGCCGTACCGGCCCCCTGCGTACGGCCTCGGCATAAGAGCCTTTGGATACAAAGGCGAAACGCTTCTTTGCATCAGCGTATGAAATATTTTCGGTAACCTTCAAGGTGAGGATTTCTTTTTCCTGTTTCCATAATGGGCAGGATCGGGAGTACGCTTGGTGCTTACCGCTACATTTAGTACAGTGGGGCTCATTCTCGCACACATCAGCAACGTGCTCCTTGCTAGAACACTTGGCACAAGTGTCACTTCCTCGACAGTTCCGTGACCCATGGCCAAACCGTTGGCATTTAAAACACCGCTGAGGGTTTGGCACATAGGGGCGGACGCGGCACTGGAGATATCCTGCCTTCACAACTTCAGGAAGTGTAGTTGACTCAAATGTGAGGATGATGTGTTTCGTCTTGCGTTCAACACCATCGCGGCGAAGGGTAATACGCCGAGCAGCGATTACCCCCTGTGTGGAAAGGCCCTCAACTACTTCGGTTTCTGTACAATCGAGCAGGTCGTCTTCTGAGATCACTCCTTGAATTGTGTTAAGTGTTCTATGAGGTGTGACAGTGACTTTGTAATCAGTCACACAGTTTAGTGCTAATAGTGAATCACTTTGTTGCTTACTGTGTATCTCCACTAGGAGATCACCAGATGCCATCTTTTTTGCATTGTAATTCTTCCCAATCACTCCTTCAAGAACTTTTGAAATGAGGAAAGGGGACAACTTGCCAAGCGGTTTTTCATCCTCAGAGTGCATGACAAGAAACTTGGGGAACTTTGAAAATGTGTATGTTGGTTTTTCTATCTGCAGTGCTTCGGTGCGGACCCTTTTCGGGGCCCGATCAAAAGGTTTTTTAGCTTGAGAACCCATATGAAGGGGGAGGGTTTTCGGAAACTGTGGTGCACCGCCCACCACCGAGCCCAACAAGGGAATAGGTAACGCTCCATAACAAGAATGGCTTGGCTGAAGACGTTACGCTATTAGTGCTGCCCAGTCTCTATAACCAAGGGTGGTTCTGGACAAGGTGTCTGTCGCCACCCAAGGTTAGCCCTTGCCGCCAAAGGAGTTGAAAAGGAAAGAAGAGAAATGAGAAGAGTGAAAAGGAGGAGAAGACAAGGGTGAAAGCAGAGAGGGGATAGTAGAAGTGGCGACTAGACTGAATCATCCTGGCCGGGCCTTACCAGGACTCCCGTCTACGAGAAGCAGGGGCCGAAGTGGTGTATTGCCTCACCCGGGGGGCCCCGAAGGGTCCAAACCTACCCCGGGCTCGGCTCAACCACCAGGATGCCCTTTTCCCCGGACACGGGAAAGCCACGCACAGCCATACGTGGGCGGGCGAACCCGCATGGCTCGGGGTCCGTGGAGACGCCACTCTCCAAACACCTGCTTTCACAGGTGCCCCCTGCGGGGCTGTATGGGTAAACTCTAAAGTCGTCAGCATGTAATACCATAAATATCGATGTAAAAAAATATAAGAAAACAGCACACCAGGCGCTCCTACTCGCCTGGTGTGTTCTGTGGAGGAAGGGACCCGAGGCGTGTCCTGTTCGAATGGCCGTTTATGAAACACTGACCTTGCGCGTGCGCAATACCAGCGTGCCCCCCAATTTCTTTTATTTCTCAACATCCTGCCGGGCCAAAGCTTGTGTCGCTGCTGTTTCAAGAAGGTAGAGCTGCTGGACAGGCCTGTTGATCTCTCGCCCATCTGGAAGAATAATTCTGCACGCTCGTGGAACTTGACCTCTCCCAGGAAAGAGCGCTGCCATCCGACCGAGTTTCCACAGTAGTCGAGGAGTGTCATCGTCATTGACAATCACGACGTCGCCAACCTTAATTGTTGGGGTCCGAGTCTGAGGGCTTTCATGAGCCGACCGCAACTGCAGTAGGTACTCGTGTTTCCGTCTACGGCAAAAATGGCCTAGGATTTCTTTGGCGTAGTTTGGCTTATATTTGAAGGCTTCAACTCTGTGGACGGCTGGTTGAACTCCCCTTGTTGATGAGGAATGGCTGTGAGGCGCCTGCCTAGCAGGAAATATGAGGGACAAAAAGGCTGTCGTTCTGAGTGATCGGATCCCGAATTGGTCAGAGGTCGACTGTTTACCGCTGTTTCCACTAGGCTCTATATGCATTTTTTTCAATAAATGACACGTATAAATGGTGTTTCAGCAATGACAAGACAATTCTAATAGAGTGGCAGAGAAAACATTATTTTCGGAAACAAACGGCCAACAACAGTGGGTATAAGAGATAAAAATAATAACAAGAAAAAATACTTGTTAGGCAAGTAATTAAGTAAAATTGACTAATTACTTTTCGCCGTCATTTCACAATATTCAATTGCCGTCTAGTATATATTTCGATGTTGTAGAGTTGGGTGTTTTGCCGCAGATTAACGTCAATGTTATTTTGTCGTAATATTTATGCTGGGGGTGTTCGGTCCCGTATTATGCCTCAACTAATATACTGTATAATACACAAACAAAATAATTCAGCATCGAGGTGTTTTTACGTTTGTAAGTTACTAACGTGAATATTCACATTATTATATTCGGTGCTTCGATGACAAGCCTATTTTTGCGAAGAGAGAATTTTCCGATATAATATAAAACCGGCACATTATACGAATGCAGAAGTGTAAAGTCTACGAGAAGTTCCACAAAATATTAATTAGAATGTTTACCTGCCTGATTTAAGAATACAAAATACACCTTCCACTCTGCAGTGAAGGCTGCCGGCAAGGCAGGGTTTACGTTATATTCGCTCCCGCGAATATAACGTAAACACCTTTAACCGTCCCGTAGGCACCGACGTTATCTAAATTCTCCGGTCGCCTTTTGCTTCTGCTTTGTCCTTCCGGATGCAACTTTGTTGACCTCATCGATTGTATAATCTTTTCTGGCAGAGGTGATGTCACCGGTGTTCTTATCATCGTGACAGATTCCGTTCTCTCAATTGTATAAAATATGCGTTTTCTACACATATTTTTTTTTTTTGCTGGAATGTCGTTAAAAGCGTATGTAATGCTCAGAGTCATGAACAAGCGAGGACGCGGAGATGTATTTTCCAGAAAATCCGTTAGCGATCTCAGGTTCAAAGAGGGCGACCGCCCCGATATGAGTTACACGTTCTCAGATGAGAAAAGCTTACGTGAGCATGAAAAGAAAGAAAGGATATTGCTCCTCTTACTGAGCTGCGGTCCCAAACACCATTATTTTCCTGTTCCGGCACCATTGCTATGTACCCTACAACTGAGCCTGTCAGTGGAGGGTCAAACACAGGAAGCGGAGCGAGCACTCCAATCGATAAAATGTCCCGCCCTGAGTGCTTGTGCGCTATATGGTCATTGCCAGCTAACTCATGGCGCAGTTTGCAACACTGTTCTTCGCAGGGGGAACAAGAAAATGCACTCTCTTTGCGAAGGGCACCTGTTCTTTTCTCGGAAGATAAACAAAAAAAGTCTTCAGTTCCGAGCGACTTAGTAAAGGTCAACGATCACAGAAAAAGAATAAAGCGGAAATAGAAAAAAAAAAAAAAAAAAAAAACAGACAAGTTATTTCACTCTTGATCTTACGAAACCTTGACTATTTTAATGTACATACACAAATAAATTCAAAGCCTTTGCGGACAATAAAGAGTACGGTGAAAGACAGACACGATCCGCTCAAGCCTTGAAGTCAGAGGTAGGGCGTAATCTGGGAGGTAGTTCTACAAGAATGATGAAATCATTCTTGAAAATAGGACAACCATGGGCTTCTGAGCTGGGTCACCCGCTCCTCTTAACATTTTTGTTGATTCTTTTACTTGTATTCAGATGATTTCTCGATGCTGTTCACTCCAGGACACGAACATTTAGGCAAGCATAAAGGTGACAAAACTATCGCTATTACCGATAATTAAACTATGCAGACAAAATTCCAGCGCTCTTCACCATCGTCACAGGCTGAGTCTTTTGGCGATCCGAGAAATCTCTACCATCAAGTTTTAGGAATACGCTCCTTGTCGTCTGTTGGAAAAAGTAAAGCGCAAAAGGGGGTGACAGAATATACTAGATGAAGCATGCTTTTAGTTATATATATTTTTTAAACGCCTGTGTAGATTCTTTTTTCATTACAAAAATCCAAGAATGCAAAATTTTGAAAAACAGCTCGCTCAAGGTAAGGTCTCTAGACCTATCGGCGATGAGGTAATCGGGCGTCATGGAGATAATGCTGCAGGCAATCAACCATACGCCTCCAAGGAGGGAAAATGGACGTGTTAAAGAATAAATAAATCAGAGGGGCCGTATTTTCAAACGAGTATTTGCTGATCATGACGAACTTTCTAGACTATCCCGTGGAATAAAAAAAATTCAAGGAAATATCAAAATTATAATCATTTTACCTTCTATAATACACAGCTAGTCACAGTCCTTGGGGCGATATTTTGTCAAGTAAGACAAAAATACGAGTTTGTTAATATGGTCTATAATATTCAATGCAACACATCCGTAAAGCCATGGAATAAAAAATTGTGGGTGTGGAAAGGCATAATTAATTCTTATTAATATTGTAACGCGACAGCGGAGCTCGTGTGGTGGAAATTCTGGCATTAGTGGCGTGCGCTAAAATTCAGGATTGGTTGATAGGGTGATGACGTTACAGCTTCATGACCTCGCACGGCAATTTCAAACAGCCCACAATGCTCACGTGTAACGTCACCTCACGCGTGGAATCAAAGATGTTAAAAACACGACATCCAGTGCGAATTAAATATCACCGCAAGTTTTGAATGGTTTCACTCTACAAAGCAATCAATTTGCCTGAAAAAATTTTTTTGAATAATTTTAGGCAGGATTCGAACCCACGACCCTTCGGTTGCGAGCAAGACACACTACTGACTAGACTACGCAAGGAACTTTTTTTTAAATCTTTTTGCCTGTTATTACATACATAAGCAAGAGTTTCACACAGATTTTCATACAAGTACCAACAGCAGTGAAGAGTTAAAAATCAGCCAGCGTGGCTAATAAATTAACATGCAAAACATCTTTGATCGTAGCCAGATCTCGGAGAACGCGCAACCACTTATGGGGAGGCTGTTGCGCCTTGAACAATTCTTTTGAAAAGCACGCACGTTCAACAAAGTACTTATACACGGGGCGCACGTTTCTATCTGTGTGACGTACTGCAATACGAGACAGCCAAATACTGTGCAGGCCCAAAAGCGTTATCATGTCGTAGGGCAAATTGCCCTCTTCTTCGGCGGACAGGGAACGAACGCCCTGTGGCTTCAAAGGGGGATCTTTCAGGGTTCTTTCAATGATATCCCAGAGAAAAACTGTGGCGTAGCAGTCTAGGAATACGTGCTCAATGGATTCTGCTCCCTTGCGTAGGACGCAGTTCATTGACCATGGGATTGGTACTCTTTTCCTGCTAGCCATGCTTTAACCGGAAGCATTTCAGTGTGTAGTTTGAAGGAATGTCTTAATAGAGGTGGGGGTTATCATTTGTTTACACGTTTTAATACAGTAAGTCCTGGGCCTGCACTGTATGGCGATCGGTACAATGGAACAGGAAAAACAACTAAATTAAATCTTTTGACACCCTTTTTCCTGGAACATCAGCCAAAAACTCTATTGAAAAACGCGAAGCTAAAAAACGATAACCACCAACAACTTTCTTGATGCAGTCATGAACACCAAAACTAGCGTCATCACACAAAGGCACTTTGAATTCGGACACAACATTAGGCACCCTTCATTGGAAGACAGAACGGAAAAAAAAGATGGTATTTTTGATCACGAAGAAAAAGAAACCGTCTAACCAGCTGCCTTACGAACAAGTGTGAGAGGCTCAGGACACCACCTTTGGCCCGACGGAAAATGTTACTTCCACTCATTTTCTCATATATAGAGCACCAAATAAAAACCGCGAACACCCGATGCGTATGTTGAATATTCATTATTGAACAGTGCGTCACCCGTGTATGTAGAGCAGCTTGGCAGCTGAAAAGGTGTTATAAATCGCTGCCCGCGTAAAAATCGATACAGCCTTATCTTTCCACTTCTCTGCCCTTGCACGTAAAGCTTCAGTTTCGTCGCGAAAAAAATGATCACTGGAGTGGTATGTTGTAACTGCGAGCCGAGATAACGCACTGGGTCGTCAGATCATGCAATGCGCTCAAACACCAGTGACGTTGAAAACCAATTGGCGTGCCAGAGACCCAAGCATTTTGCCAGTTGACACAGCTACCTGTATTCTTACAAAACAGTGCAGTTGGCTCCGTAGCTTTTTTCACACTTTATTCTTTCTCCACAAAAATGTCCTCGTCATTCGTGTAGTACAAAATGCGTACTTGGCTGGTTTCTAATTTAAACTCCTGCATATGAAAGTTGCACATAATGCTTAGCAAAGCGCTTCCAAAAAGGTACAAAAAAGGAGCACGGAAGGAAATTGACAGCCTTGCCGCACGGACGAAAAAAGCCGGATACATCCACCTACATCTTTGTTCACGACAAAGCTGATAGCACACTTTTGACAGGCCATAGGCGAACCGTCAATCAAAATTGATCCTACGTTGACATGATCTGAAATGGAAAAGAGAAGATTTGCGTGAAACACAGGATTAAAGGCTTTTTATAAGTCAATTTAAGGAACGGCAACTCTACGTTCCACAGCATCGACACATATTAGGATGCTACGTGCAGCGTGCTCATTTGTAAGAATACCTCTGCCTTAATTCCGCATGTTTGAGGCGGGCCGAAAATAAGTTATTACCGACTGTAGCGGTTCCGCCAAGACTTTGAATATTATTTTATAATAAACATTTGTTAACGTTATTCGTCTGTAGAAGTCATCGCTTTTAGGGATGAAAATCGTGTGTATAGACGAAAACGAAGGGAGGCACTCCCAGGCTATATGCTTCGTTAAACATGCCGTGTAAGAACGGGGCCACTTTGTTTTTAAAGATTTTATAAATCTCCCTTCTAAACCATCTGGGCTGGGCGACTTTCCGGGTTTTAATTTATCAATTGCTCTTTCAATTTTTCGTAACGCCATTTGGGTTCCTTTTCCTTTTCGAACATCTTCTAGTTTTGGAATTAGCGGCCAGTAAAGACTTTGAAATTCCGCTTTCTTTGCAGCGCGATAACTGAAAATCTCTTTGTAGTAATCCACAAAGGCACGTTCGATAACTTGTCTATCGCTGCATACACTTCCTTGGTAAAATATCCCACTTATTTCATTTTTGTTGCTTATTCTTTTTCCATACACAGAGCCCTTTCGTAGGCTGCTCTCCGACTGATACTCGCTTTAACCGCGCTTGCACCATGGTTTTCTGACGCTAGATGGTATCAAGAGCTTCGAGGCACTTTTTCCAACTGGCGATATCATCCGAGATCACGCCGGGTGATAGGCATTCTTCTCGCAGTAGAAGCTGTAGCACATCATTAAAATCTTTTACGTCTTTTCTTTCGGCGTGTTTTAGCTAACCACTTATCTTAATATCTTTGAACAATTTCCTTTTTGAATTCAAACCCTTCATCGTTTACGCTACGTAATTCACCAAGTTCCTCTCGCACCCCGTCCACAAAGACTTCATCTTCTAAAAGCTCCGTGTTTAATTTCCACAGATGCCACGTGAATTTATTGGCAGTCTACTTAGAAGGGCCTAGCTTAAACGAAACAACACAATGGTCACTCAATGCCACGTGGTCCACTGCGTACATCTTACAGGATTCGACGAGTTCAACGGAGACATATGCTCTATCCAGGCGAGCATAGCTAGCTCCTTGTAAGTGCGTAAATGGCAAATACGACGCACTCGAGATACACCGACCAACGTCTTCTAAAACACAGTGCTGGACAATATCACTTAAATATTCCGTACTGCCGTCTGTAGATCGTTTACTATTTGATCCATCAGGCGACTCACAAACACAATTGAAATCTCGTGAGAAATGTACAAGTCTATCAGTTCAACTGATAGACTTGTACATTTCACAAGAAAAGTTCAACTCTTTCCTCCACATATTAGGCGCATAAATGCACGTGATGACAAAATTGGCACTTGAAATAGAAAGAAATCACACAATACAAACCGTCCCGTGTCGCAAGCAATAACCCGTTTAAAAACACAATAAAAGACAATCCCTGACGTCCCGTCAGCGTGGCTTACAGATCTGTCGTGCCACGATTCGAACAGTCGGACCAGGTTCTCCGTCTGGTCTTCGCTTGCTATTTTTGACTCCTGCAGAGGAACTATATCGAGGTCTTTTTCGATAAGCAAGCGATTTAGTGGGCACTGTCTACGTCACGCCTCTACACCTTGCACATTTGAGGTGCCACCCCGCAAAGACCACTCAAGATTCATGCGCGACCAGACAAAACCAACGGAAGAACACGATTGTCACTACGTAAGGTGCCACGCCGTGAAAACTCACTGCGGCTACACGTTGCTCCTTGTTGGCGACTCAGGCCGTGCTTTGAAGCGTCCCGCCTTGCCGCACCACTCACGTTCGAGGCTTTTCACCTGCCGCTTCACTCCTCGGAAGGCTGTGTCTTCCAGACGTTGCTTCACTGTCTCTTTTTTCGCGTCCATAACTTTATGGCCACAGGTGCTTTCGGAGACCGCCTGATCCTGTCGCCGGCTTGTGCCCTCTGGGTTTTCTGGAGTAGTCTTCGCCTGCTTGGTCGGGGCATCCTTGATCTCGTCGGGAGACGCTTTGACAGGGGGTTCCGGCAGAGCATGACCCTGAGGATCACTGTGGAGAACTGTGATCTCGCTGGTGGTGCGCGGTGCTTTGGGTCAGGGCTCTTCCTGCGTGCAGCCGGTGGGACCCCGTGCCCGTGCCCCACTTGCTGCTGCTTCTTTTTTGGACTATGTCGAAGGGACGGGAGCAGGCGTTCCAGGCGTGCCGCTCGTCGGCCGACTCGGCCTCTTTTTCGTCGATTTCGTGGATGTTGGCGTCTGTTGAGAAAACTCCAGTGACCGCTGCGTACGTTGACGCTCAGTCCTAGCTTTCGTGTCCGATGCAATTACTTTTCACACTGGGGCACTCAAGAGTCCCACCTGATGTGGCCCGTCCTCTTGCAGCGGATGCAGAGGGGTGCCCTGCCAAGAACCAACATGAGAAAGTTTCCTCCAAACACTCACGGGTGTTGGGAAGCTTGTCTTTCGTGACACCCTCCCTCAGAGTTACCTCCACCAGAAGTGTGGTTGACTGGACACCCGCGAAGCCTTTCGCCCGCCACGTACCGTGGGTGACTTCGGTGACGTTTCCATACGGCTGGCGCGCTCGGCGAACTGCCTCGTCGCTGGCGTGGAAAGGCAACCAGTGAAAATTTAGACGTACCTCGCCGTCGTTGGGATCCAGCACGTCAACTTTCAGTGTTCCTTTAAGAGTTTCAAGAGAAATATTACAGAACTCCTGGTGGAGAGCGATATCGTTTATGAATGAGAAACCAAATATGAAAAAAAGTCCTTTTTGATGTATTGTTTTCTTAATCGTGTTAAATCCGGTACGAGCGTTTATTGTGGATATGTTTGCTTCTGCATGTGCATTCGCAGATGCCTTGTTTTGCGCTACACAGTACAGGGAGGTAGAAGCCTCGTGAAGCTGAAATGGCAGCTTTTTCTTTTTTTCTACCTCCCTTTCTCCCCATGTTTGGCGAGAAATAAACAGATTGAACTAAAAATGACCAAGTATAAAAACAGGTTGCCTGAGGGAAAGGGAGGCAGAACAATGCGGTAGGTATCCTGCGGTGACACATCAGAAATGCCGCGCCCTATGACGGCCGCTGCGCCGCTCCTACGGAGCTCGTCATGGCAAGTACGCCTCGTTCGAGCGCCGGAAGTAGGATCCGCCAAGGCAAGGCACGCTTTCACGGCTTGGGAACGAGCGGGAGTTTATATGATTATATGTTTCGGTGTCGCGTTTCACTCTTAAAGGCGAAGCTTAAGCGGCTTCATGTATTTTATGACTGTCATGTAAGATATTCCCTGGGAATATTGGAATGTTTATTGTTGGTTCAAAAGTTATAATTTTAGTGCGTGCTCCGAAGTCTTGGTGTCCAAGAAAGTTTGGGACATCCTTGCTTTTATGGTATTTTATCAAATCGCGCATTGTGCTCTCTATAGCGCCTGTGAAACAGTGGGCCTATGCGCTTACTTTGCTGTACTACTGAGAAGAACGTCCTAACCTGACGAGGAACGAGCAGTATGGCGATTAGTGCTTCTGGAAGATGCCATACAGGGGTTGGCAGAATGTATGCTGCGTGGTGCTCACTACCATTTACAGGATCTAGAAAAGTCCTCCCGCAGTCCAGAATCTGCAGCGTTGACCGTGCCTGGCGAAAATAATCCCCTTCTCCAGGGAATATTTTTGTCATTCATGTCCAGATCGCTTGCGCCTTTGCATTTCATCATCATCATTTATTATCCTTGAGGGCCCGTGGGGCATTATACAAGGGGCTGGCAATAAAACAAAAAGAAAATAGAGCACTAAACACAAGTATAACACTGTAATCTAGCTATGTAGATTACGTAAAGAGAAGGTAATGACTTCAACAAATTTAGTAGTATCATTAATAGAAACGATGTTGTGAAATAGTGAATTCCAATCCTCGATGGCCAATGGTAGTGTGGAAGTCTGTTAAGAAACAGTTCATTATCGAATTCGACGTAAATTACATAGGTGATCTAAATGCAGAAAAATGCGATGGGGAGGTGGTAGCAGTGATTCTTTGAGGTGGCTATTGCGATAAAAAATTCGATGGAGGAGACAAATGCGTGATACTCAGCGGCGAAGGGAAAGTGACTGAAGGTTAGCTGAGTGGCATAATCCTGATATGCTGGTATATGGCGAGTAGTTATAAATAAAACGAAGGGTTCTGTTTTGGTCGGATTCTAGATTATTTGCAAGGTAGGACTGCCATGGGGACCATATAGATGAGGCGTATTCAGACTTCGATCTGATAAGAGTAGCATACGCTAGTCGTTTTACAAAGGTTGTAGCAATTTTGAGGTTACGCCGCAAATATCCGAGAGACCGGCTAGTATCCGAAATAACAGAAGTTATGTGAGTAGTTCATGATAAGTAAGAGGTGAGATGAACATCCAGGTATTTATAAGATGAGCATGCTATTACTTGAGTGTTAGTAAGGTAATACGAAATCGGTGTGGCACGCGAATGGCCGGAAAATGATAGGGATCTACATTTATTGGAGTTTAACGTCATCTGCCATTTTTCACACCAATGTAGTAGAGACTCAAGGTCTTCCTGGACAGCATGATGATCATCGTATGAAAGAATGGGTCGGTAAATGACAGAATCGTTGTCGAAGAGGCGCAGGAAAGGAGCTATATTAAAGTGGAGATCATTAATAGAGATTAGGTCAGAAGGGGGTTACGTACGGTTCCCTGGGGTACACCTGATGTTACAGTAGAAATGGTGGATTTTACGCTGTTAACGGAGGATTATTGCTTACGGTTAATGAGGAATTCAGAAATATACTTAACAGCAGAGGGGTGAATATTAAAATCGTTAAGTTTTGTTAAAATACGTTTGTGTGGAATTTGGTCGAATGCTTTGAAGAAGTCAATGAAAATGACGTCAGTCTGAATATTCTAATCGAAGCTTGAATAAATAACAGTAAGGAAGGTGGTTAGCAGGGTTTCACACGAGTAAGATTTACGAAATCCGTGCTGATGGCCAAACGAAGGATATGAGAGTCAAGAAAGTTTATTATTTTTGTGTAAAGTATATGCTCCATGAGCTTACATGGAACACTGGTGAGAGAGGTGGGACGGTAATTACTCACGAGTTGGCGAACACCAGTTTTGTGAACAGGTATGTATTACGTTAGCTATTTTCCAGTCACGTGGAACTATGGAAAGCGTGTGCAATTGTGAGAATACGTCACAGACGAAAACAGAGGAAATGTGCGTAGTGTTTATTAATACCTTCGAATTAATTTGGTCGTCTCTAGAACTCGAGATGACCTTTAGGTTTTCTATTGCTTTCACTACACCTGCGGGGTCAAATATGATAAGATTCATCTCAGGGTGGGATAATGGGCATGAGTCGGGAACGTTTAGCAAGTCTTCTTTAGTAAAGACTAATGTGAAGAAATTGTTAAGGTAAAGAGCGCTATATTCATCTGAATATGGGATGCCGTTGTTGTTTATGAACTGCAAAGGAAGAGACAGAGCTAAGTTGACCACTTTCCAGAACTTTTTGTTTTTACCTGTTAAAATGTTGGAGAGTTCATAAGTGTAAAACTTAGTTTTAGCATCAGCAATGGCGGTTCTGTATGTCCTAGCACACGCACGATATGCATCCCACGATGCTGAATTTTTCACAGATTTCGCTCGTTTATAAAGTCGCTTTTCCTTGTTAGCATGACTAAGCACTGTTTTGTTATACCATGGGTGATAGTTATCAGATATGATGCGGGTCAGTGGGATGAAACGCTCAACTAAGTCTGTTAGTTTATTTCTATGGAGTAATTGCATTAGAAACGTTGACCGTCAATGCTCATGCCTTAGGTGAAGAGGGAATGCGCTTCTTACAAATTTGGCCGCGAGTCATCTCATAACCACCTGTGCATGTCGCAGGCAGCAATGCCTTTTCGATACGGCGGTGAAGCTGAAGTAACTCGAGCGTGTCCAAGGGGATCTTTCGCTTTGGTGTTTCTAAAAGCGTAGCAGTGCCTTATTACTGTTGCGTAAACAGCAGTTCAGGTATACGTCCGTACAACACACAGAGTCGCCGACTACCATCGAGGTAATATTAAAGAGGAGCTTATGCTGTGCCTAATAATATAGCGGACTGCCGACCGTTTACAAATCAACGCATCTAAGGTGAGAATAAAAATCACAGTAAAACAAAAATGATAACTAGGAACTTTACAGCTCGTAGTAATTACTTGGAGAAGGTTCACACTTCAGTTTTGTATTATTTATTCGTCTAGACAGCCAGACTGCAGGAAAATAAAATATGAGCTTAAAAATATTGGTACGAGCTAAGTACCGTCTTGCCCGAGGCAAATCTGCCGGCTTACAGAACCGCGAAAAAGTCCAAAGAAGGAATGCGCTCCAGAGCGTCCAGACGGAGTATCGAATAACGTTAATCACAAGCTATTCAGCAACGGTGCTCCCACTCAACCATATTAGTGTTTTTCCTTCTTTAGAATTTTGTTTTATAGATTCTGTGTCACAAAGGTTGTGTGAATTTCTGCCTGACCAATGTCGTCGCCAACATAATATAATGCAAGGCACGGGACTTGATCTACATAGAAAGAGCAAAACGAAATGTAACAAAATAGTTTTTAAAACCAATCTTTTTTTTAAGCTCTAAAACAAATTCAACAAATGAAGACAGCGACCCGGTTTGTTCGGCCAATTTCCCTTGCGGTATACCAAAGGCATGCGCCTGTAGGGTTTCATCACATTACTGGAGCTATATTCCAGAAATCGATAAACCCTACGAGATAAAGGTTTTTGATTTCCTTCCTATCTTATAGCTATAAAACTATAAACAAATCCTCCGCAAAGAAACATTAATTTTCCCGACAAATACAAAAACAGAAGTCAAAAATAAGCGAATTGAAACTTGATCGTTCCTGCTGGTTGCTTGGCTTACGCTTGTCTAAAACAAATGATGGTTTTATTACGTGTCTATTTGATTTTAATATTAAAAATCAGAAGCTTTCCTTACGAACCGTCATTTTTTTTATCTCTATTACGTTATGCAGTGTCGCGTTCTTTTTAGAGTCCCACATTGAAACATGATTAAAAAGAATATATTAACAACACCTAACACGAAAAGGGGAATAAACTAGCGTTATTAGACGCTTACAATTAAATGATTATCTTGTTTTTTTATTATTTTTTTAAACATAGCATTTGCCCTATGAAAGCTAGAACCAGACATTTTGATTACGTGAAGGAAGATGCAATGTGCTATACTTTTTTTTTTTTTTTTTTGAAAATTTAGATGCATTACTTCAGCTAGTCCATGTTACCACTGACACTGAAGGGATTGCTAACACAATTAAAATCTTAAAATTCCTTCGGCAGCAGTTATCGACAATGTAACAGCTAAGTGTCTAAAGAACGCTAAAAAGTATTCAAGCATTATTCTATCTTATCTTTTTTCCCAGTCTCTCGAACAAGGAAAATTACCCAGTTACTGGAAGGTGGGGACGGCGATTCCAATCCACAGAAGTGGCAATAAAGAATCCTATTAATGTCGGTCCCAACTCTCTAACGAGCGTCCTATGCAAAATTCTTGAGCGTGTAATATATTTACATCTTGTTAGCTTTCTTGGCTCCAATTATTTTTCTCAACACACGTCAACATGGTTTTCGAAGTTTTATTCCCGCGATACTCAACTACTAACATTGACTCCTTTTGTTCAATTTACTCTAGACCGGGGTTCTACGACTGGCAACATATTCCTGGATTTTACAAAACCTTTCGACAAGGCTTCTCACCCACTACTTCTTCATAAACTTAGTAACTTCAGCATAGATTCTAATGTTCTTACCTGGATAAAATTATTCCTAACTAATCGCTTTCAATTTGTTCGTACTAATGACACTAATTCTCTGCCCTCACTTGTCAACTCTGGTGTCCCTCAAGGCTATGTACTCGGACCACTCATTTCTTATTTATATCAATAACCTTCCTATGCATATTTCTTGATCTATTAGTCTATTCGGTGACAACTGTGTGATTTATAATGCGACGGTTAATGACCCTGCCACTTACGTTCTTCAGATTGATACTAACAACATCTGCAAATGGTGCAAGAAATCGCTCATGGAGCTTAACATCTCTAAATGTACATCGATGCGGGTATTTCATCATAACACTTGTCCTTCCTACTCTATCAACAATTCTACTCTAGTTTTCGTGACCTCCTATAAATATCTCGGCATTCACATAACCAACGACCTCTCTTGGAATATCGACGTTCAATATGTCACTAACAACGCAAATTGGATTTTGGGCTATCTCAAACGTCATATTCTGCTTGCTCCCCTTTCCTTAAAACTTATTCTCTATAAAACCCTAGTTCGCCCTAAGCTTGAATATGAAGCTTTTATCTGGAAACCTGGTATTACCCTAGTATCAGCTGTCGAATCTATTCAGAATCGTTCCACCCGTTTCAAATGTACTTCGAACTATCGTCGCACAGCCAGTGTAACTTTCATGAATTCTTTCATGTCCTTTCCCCTGATCTCTCTTTCCGAAGAAAAACCTCTCGTCTATGTTTATTTGGCAAGATGTATCAATCTAACCCCGCCCTCCATAAAGCATTGTTTTTAGAACCATCGTACGTATCATCACGTGTAGACCTTGAACTTAAGGTAGGGATTTGCCACTGCAGCACCTTCACTTTTATTGCTTCTTTTCTAACCCCGACCTCCATTGATTGAAACCGCCTTCCCGCACATATCATCTCAACAACTAACACTGTTTATTTAAAAAAAAAAATGTTGTTACTAACTTTGTAACAGATGTTGCGCAGCGTGTTTTTGTTTTTCCTCACTCATCTATGTTACATTTATGTGTTTTGAATAACCGCCCACTCCCCTTTGTGTTGGCTTCTGGCCCTGGGTGAATAATAAATGAAATTAAAATATAAAATTCAAGGGTTTTTCGGTTATCTATAATTGCTATAATCGGCAACATTAGAAGTTTTTAAATAAAATAAAGCCAGCACGTTTATATTGTTATCTCAGATGAACGCTACCTCGCCCGTTAGTTTTGTACAACATTATCAAAACACACTTTATTACTACACGAGGGAGCGTGTCAGTTTACGTTATCTGACAAATTTCGGCCATAATTAGTGTTGCAGATTCCAAAAGTTTGTAATGAATGAGGTTTTTGTTTTAAGGTGTTTCCATTGCAAGTTGTATGGCATTTTTTGGTAACTTTTGATTAATTAAAAAGGACAAGCCAAGTATACATAAGCCTAAATATTTTCAGTCATACCAAACATTCAATTATATCTTCACGCTGATACAAACAATAATTGCCTTCGTCCAACTACTACATAGACAAAAATTCAGCGTTCACATCTTTAATCAACAGGTCGTATAATTGCATTCCCTGTGGCAGAGTGGAGATGGCAAAAAAAAATTCCTCCTCGAGCTATTCGGGGAGAATATGCACGCGACCCGGGGGGATAACGACTTATTCGTGCTGAAACTTAATTTCGCCAGATGCGAACAAGTTAAATGTTTTACAAGAATGCAACAACAACGTCTCTACGAATTTCATACTACAACAGGCAGCCATGTGCATGAATGTTGAGAACCAGTGACAAGAACTAAAATTTGTACTTTATATTATAGTATTTTGGACCATAGTCCCCAGGGACAAAGTTTGGGTAAAAAAAAAGATTTTGCTTAAATAGTTCGCACGCAGTGGATAGCCCACACACGCAAGTGAATATTCCGTACTTAATGCCTAATCCAAATGTAAAAAAAAGAAACATAATCAGGTACAGCACAGCGACAAATCTCTGCTGTATTATCTCACACAGAAGCTTATATTGTCACGGGTGGTGAGTCGTGACCAATAAACAAGAAATAAACAGAAATAAATAAACGTTTAATGCGGCGAACTTGTGCCAAAAATAAAGAAGGAAGCAGAGCGTCGCGGGCGTCGAAGTCGGCGTGTCAGCAGAATCGAGCGCTGGGGCGAGACTGACTCGACAAGGTCGCGGGCGGCCTCTTATCTAGAGTGCGTCGCAATCTCGAAGATTCGGCGAAAGCGGCTCGAGCGTCGCGTGATCGGGCGAGAATGAACACGCACTTTCTAGAAAACAAAAGCAGGAATAAATGATAGAAGTTACATGCGGTACATGAATAAACGAGAACTTTCTGGAGGTCCGTGACCGAGCGTTGCTTTCTCAGCCCTGGGCGCGGCATTATCCCCCCCCTTTAAAAGTGCATCGTCCCGATGCAGCACAAAAACTGAAAACAAAAAACAAAAGGACAGCAGAATTGCTAGCCGGAGTTCACAGTCCACAGTTCACTCGTCGACGAGGGTGGAGAGTCCTATCGTTCGTAATACGGCTTCAGCCGGACGACATGCACCACCTCGGGTCGCGGCTGACGTCTTGCAGATGGGCGCGTTCCGTCGGGTAGAACTTCGTAGTTCAGATCACCGAGGCGTCGGATGATCTTGTAGGGCCCAAAGTAGCGCTTCAGGAGTTTTTCGCTGAGACCGCGACGACGAATCGGCGTCCACACCCAAACTCTGTCTCCGGGCTGGAAGTGGACGTCGCGGCGACGAAGATTATACCGGCGAGCGTCGACATGTTGCTGGTCTTGAATTCGTAGTCTGACTAGCTGGCGGACCTCTTCTGCCCGTTGAGCAACCACCTCGGCGTCATCGCTCCCGTCGTTGACTGACTCGTGCGGCAACATAGAGTCTAGCATAGTCGTCACCGCCCGGCCATACACCAGCTGGAAGGGCGTCACTCCTGTGGTCTCTTGCACTTCTGTGTTGTAGGCGAACGTGACGTAGGGCAGCACTTCGTCCCAGGTCTTGTGCTCCACGTCGACGTACATAGAGACCATGTCGGCGATTGTTTTGTTGAGCCGCTCCGTCAACCCGTTGGTCTGCGGATGGTATGCCGTTGTTCGACGGTGTTCCGTGTGGCTTAGACGCAGGGTCTCTTGGGTCAACTGTGCCATAAACGATGACCCTCGGTCTGTGATCACTACTTCGGGGGCGCCATGGCGGAGGACGATGGACTCGATGAAGAACTTGGCGACTTCGACAGCAGTCCCCGAAGGAAGGGCTTTCGTCTCGGCGTAACGAGTAAGATAATCGGTGGCGACGATTATCCAGCGGTTCCCCATCGTCGACGGTGGAAAAGGACCCAGCAAATCCATTCCAATTTGCTGGAAGGGCTTGGTTGGCGGGGTAATCGGCTGAAGGAGACCTGCTGGCTTTGACGGTGGTTTCTTGCATCGCTGGCACTCATGGCACGATCGTGTGTAGAGGTGGACGGTCTTCGGAAGCTTTGGCCAGTAGTACTTGTCACGAATCCGGGCAAGGGTCCTGCTGTACCCGAGATGTCCGGCCGTTGGGTCGTCGTGGCACGCTTGAAAAATTTCTTCTCGGAGGCTGGCGGGGACAACCAGTAGCCAGGGGGTTTCGCTGGTTCCGAAATTCTTTCTGAAGAGCACGCCTCGCCGCAGGACAAAGCTCGGTAGGTCCCGAGAAAAGACCCGTGGGACAGAGCCTCCTCGACCTTCGAGGCTGTCGATCACGGAGCTAAGTTCCGCGTCGTCGCGTTTGCAGTGCCCTCATGTCGGTAGCGTCAACTGCGCCTAGAAAACGGGCGTCGTCATCGTCGTCCGCGCCGGAGATTGGAGGTTCGACTGGAGCCCTAGACAAACAGTCAGCGTCATTATGCTTGCGGCCGGACTTATGCACAATGGTTACGTCGAATTCCTGCAGTCGAAGGCTCCAGCGGGCGAGGCGTCCGGACGGATCCTTGAGGTTTGCGAGCCAGCAGAGGGCGTGGTGGTCTGTGACCACGCGAAACGGGATCCCGTACAAGTACGGGCGGAACTTCGTTATCGCCCAGACGACAGCAAGACATTCTTTGTCGGTGGTTGAATAATTTTGTTCTGCCTTAGACAGCGCCCGGCTTGCGTAAGCGATTACTCTCTCTGCCCCTTCTTGTCGCTGAACGAGTACCGCACCGAGACCGGTATTGCTGGCGTCCGTGTGGATTTCAGTCTCCGCCGACTGGTCAAAATGTCCGAGGATAGGGGGCGACTGGAGCCTTCGCTTGAGTTCGTCGAACGCTTGCTCTTGCTCCTCTCCCCACTGGAACTGCACGTCGTCTTTCGTCAGATGCGTCAGCGGTGCAGAAATTTGCGCAAAATCACGAACGAAACGTCTGTAATAGGCGCACAGCCCAAGGAATCTTCGAACGGTCTTCTTGTCCGATGGCTTCGGAAACTCGGCGACAGCGGACGTCTTGGCGGGATCAGGGCTTACACCCTGAGCACTCACGACGTGGCCCAAGAATTTGAGTTCACCATAGGCGAACCGACACTTGAAAGGCTTGAGGGTCAGCCCAGCAGCTTTGAAGGCCTGTAGAACGGCTCGCAGTCGTCTCAGGTGCTCGTCGAATTCGCTTGCGAAGACCACAACATCGTCGAGGTAGACGAGACAGCTTTGCCATTTCAAGCCGGCAAGGACGGTGTCCATAACGCGCTGGAAGGTTGCCGGCGCTGTGCACAGACCGAATGGCATTACTTCAAACTCATACAGTCCGTCCGGCGTGACGAAGGCCGTCTTCTCACGATCTCGTTCGTCGACCTCAATCTGCCAGTACCCGCTCTTCAAGTCCATCGACGAAAAGTATCGGGCGTGGCGTAGTCGGTCCAGGGTGTCGTCGATGCGTGGCAGTGGGTAGACGTCCTTTTTTGTTACGGCGTTCAGTCGGCGATTGTCCACGCAGAACCGAAGAGTCCCGTCTTTCTTTTTCACCAGGACAACCGGTGAAGCCCACGGACTGCTTGAGGGCTGGATAATGTCGTCGTCAAGCATTTCTTGTACCTGCTGCTGGATGGCTTCCCTTTCTTTCACGGAGACCCTGTACGGCGGCCGATGCACAGGGAGTGCGTCGTCATCAGTAATTATCCGATGTTTCGCAACAGTCGTTTGGCGCACTTTCGACGACGTGGAGAAGCACTCACTGAACTCGGCGAGAAGGTCACGAAGTTGTCGTCGTTGTGGGGCTGGGAGGGATGGGTCGATGTCGAGCTCTGAGGACGTGATTGTCTTGTTCTGCGTCGGAGAGGCGTCTTCTGAGATCACGGCGATCGCGGCTGAGTCTTCGATTTCCTCGACGTAGCCCACAGTTGTACCCTTTGTAAGGTGCTGCGACTCTTGCCGGAAATTGGTGACAAGGGCTACTGTACGCCCGTCCTGGAGCTCGGTTACGGCTCTTGCAATGCCAATCCCTCGTCCGAGGAGAAGTTGGACGCTTCCTTCCAGCAGTGCTACATCGCAGGTGGCTCCTTCGGTCCCGACGGGCACAAAGACACTCGACAGCGGCGGCAGGTTTACGTGGCTGGCGAGGACTCGCACTGCAGCTAACGTCGGTTTGGTATTTTCCACCGATGGGGCAGGCTTCCGAAACGTCAGCTTGTTCTCCGCAAGGTCGATGATGGCGCCGTATTCACACAGGAAGTCCATTCCGAGAATGACGTCCCTCGAACAGTCTTGCAGAACGACGAACTTCACAGGGCACGTCTCACCGTGGATCTCGACGCGGGCAGTGCATCTCCCGACTGGTGTGATTAGGTGCCCTCCGGCGGTTCGTATTTGTGGTCCGTCCCACGGCGTCATGACTTTTCGAAGGCGGCGGGAGAGCCTCCCACTCAAGACTGAGTAGTCTGCTCCGGTGTCCACGAGTGCGGATGCGTCGTGGCCGTCGATGACGACGTTTAGGGTATTGGACACCACTGCAGCGGCGTCGTTTTCGTCTCTGGTGGCGTTCGAGTGGGGGCCTCCCGACGTTCGTGGAGGATCTTGGCGTCGGTCGTCTACGGCAACTCCACCTCCAGGGGTTGCCGCGCCTAGTTTCCCCGGCGAGGAGCGAGGGGGGACAGGCTTTCACGTCGCGGTCGGTGCATCGGCGAAAGTGGACGTCGCGGTGACGGCGACCGGAACTCTCGGCGGGACGCAGGCTCGGGGGACTGAGGTCGTCGCAGGTACTCGTCGATCTCGATAGGGCGTTCACCATGACGGGGGCGCGGGTCGTTCGGGTGGAACCCGCGTAGCCCGAGTCGTCGGTATGTGCATCGGCGGTAGGTGTGGTCCGCTTCCCCGCAATGGAAGCACAGAGGGCGTCGGTCGGGCGTTCGCCACAGGTCGGTCTTGCGGGGTGCGCGAGGCTCCGGGCAGGCGTACTGGACCTGGTCGTCGTGGCGTCGGTCGTGCTGCGGCGCAGGAGACTGACGTCGGGGCGGCGTGACATAGGTGCGGCGAGGAGGCGGTGGCCGTCGGGCCACTGCGGCGTAGGTCAGGGCGGGCTCTTCGGGTGGTGCTACGCAGGCAGGAGCCTCCGGTTGAATTGCCCGCTGGACTTCTTCGCGCACCACTTCGGCGATCGACAGCTCAGCCGGCTGGTTGGCAGCAGGCAGCAGCTTCCGGAGCTTCTCCCGGACGATGTCGCGGACGATTTCCCGAAGGCCGTCGACACCGGTGGCGTTCAGGTCTAGTCGGCAAGATGCGGCGGTTCGAGGAGCAGGCACGCCGGCGAGTCGATGGTAATGGCTTGCTCGGGCCGACAGCGCTCGCTCGATGTTAGTGGCTTCAGCCACAAACCGTCGACGGTTGTCGGGGGATGGCGGACCAGGCCCCCAAAAATTTCAGCCTTCACGCCACGCATGAGGACGCGGAGCTTCTTCTCATCGGCTGCCTCCGGATCGGCTCGGGCACATAGGCGCATGACATCCTCTACGAAGCTGGTCACGCTTTCGTTGGGGCCCTGCACCCTTGTTTGGAGAAGGTCCTCCGCTCGCTGCCGACGGTGGTGGTTGAGGAACGTTCGCTTCAACTCCGCGGCGCAGGACTCCCACGTAGTGAAGGACGCTTCGTGGTTTTCAAACCAATGCCTCGCAGTTCCTTCAAGCGCGAAGTAGAGATTGTGGAGGTATTGTTCAGTCGTCCATCCGTTGTGGCGGGCTACACGTTCGTAGTGTTGCAGCCAGTCTTCAACGTCCTCGTGGACGTCTCCGTGGAAAGGTGTTGGAGTCCTGGGTGCGATCGGCAGGTACACAACGGCAGAAGCGGCCGGGGTCTGCGCCTGGTTGGCCATCGTCGTCTTCGGCTTGGTCGTGGGTGGCAGAAGTCCGTGTTCCGGGGGTAGACCTCGGATGCGGCGACTTGACCGGGTCTCGATCTGGTCTTCGTCGGGTCCTCCGGAGCTGGGGTTTGGACTTGTACTGCGGGAACTCGGAGGGCTGCGCTGCACGGACATGCCGTACCCCGCACCTCCACCAGAATGTCACGGGTGGTGAGTCGTGACCAATAAACAAGAAATAAACAGAAATAAATAAACGTTTAATGTGGCGAACTTGTGCCAAAAATAAAGAAGGAAGCAGAGCGTCGCGGGCGTCGAAGTCGGCGTGTCAGCAGAATCGAGCGCTGGGGCGAGACTGACTCGACAAGGTCGCGGGCGGCCTCTTATCTAGAGTGCGTCGCTATCTCGAAGATTCGGCGAAAGCGGCTCGAGCGTCGCGTGATCGGGCGAGAATGAACACGCACTTTCTAGAAAACAAAAGCAGGAATAAATGATAGAAGTTACATGCGGTGCATGAATAAACGAGAACTTTCTGGAGGTCCGTGACCGAGCGTTGCTTTCTCAGCCCTGGGCGCGGCAATATCATACGTAAATCAGCATCAATAAACTCCGTTGTTTATACAATTCTTCTCGTCTTGTCATAGTGAACGATCTAGGAAAAAATGCTTAAAGCTTGTATATATTTCTATAATTGACAACATTAGAAGTTTTTAAATAAAATAAAGCCAGCACGTTTATACTCTCATCTCAGATAAACGCTAGCTCGCCCGTTAATTTTATACAGCGTTATCAAAACAAACTTTATTTACTGCCGCAAACACTTGGAGGAGCGCGACTTTGTGTACCCCCTGTACAAGACGCATGGTAACAACGACACTGACGTGCTTGTGTACCTTTCCTAAACGTGTTTGCCACTTTCAACTTTCTAATTAGGTTAAAAGTACCGAAAACTATCATCGCATGCAATTCTGCCGATTAACTTCCCCGTCCGTCCAGACGACAAAAGCGGTTCGCGGGAAGGGTTGGTGCAGTGGCGCCGTAAGTGTTTCAGATGCTGAATTTCTGTTGCTTGCATGCTCAAGATTTAAGAGAATATTCTACCCCGCTTTGCGGGCATTTCAAATTACATTTATTATAAACGTTTTGGGCAGTTGGCAAAGTAGCTCGCAAGCCCGACCTTTCGCTTGTCACTTTGCTTGCGCTGGTTCTCAGAAAGGCCCTGGGTCTTAAAGACTTTGAAATGCTCGTAGAAGAAGGGCTGTTTTAGATAAATGTAGCTTCTTCGTAAATTAATTATATATATCGTACAGGCATACAGGCATGTTTTCGTTTTTTTTAAACATGCTCTTACTGTAAGTGTATTTTTATGACAGCAGGAAAAACGGCGGGATTCCACCCAGCTGCCGGTATGAGACGTATTGTTCTGACCAATATAAGCACAGCAATATAGTGCCGTAATTTGTAACGTTCGTAATTTTTTCTGACATCGTTCCTTATTCCGGCCTTGTCTATTTGAAAATATACGGTTTGTTTGAATTGTCACGACCAGGTCAATTGGACACTGCTTCCGACACCCAAACGTTACCTCAGCCTTTAAACTCCCCACAACTGGACTCTCTGACAACAATGGAGAGCACTTGGAACTGCAAGCATTCAAACGGCCTTCCAGTGGAGGATGCTGCACTAGTTTAAAAAAAAAATGTGCAACCCGTGCAGCGTGACAGTTACCGTGAGAAAAGCTCATGGTTTTGCTCTTTTTTCGGACAATTTTGTTTAGGGAAAATCTAAATTTTAGAGCCCTTAAAACGGGAACTGTCGAGTACAGACTACTAACAAGCTAGAAACCTTCACTTAAGTTTGTTGTACATTACTTGAGGGATATTTAAAACAAGTCCACAGGCAACACCTGTGAGGTTCATTGAAATACTATCCGAATCCAGCAAAGTTGAAATAGATCAATGTAAACAAATATAAGTAAATCACTGGTACATGCCTGTTTTTTTTTCTTTACTTTGCCCCTGCACTCTTACACTCTCACTTGGGATTCTCTCTGCATGGCCTAGGCTATATTAAACATGTTGCCCGAGCAGCATGCAGCTTTTCTACTGTGGTGTCTTTCTTTAAAAACAGAAATACAAAAAAA
Organism: Ixodes scapularis; assembly: GCF_016920785.2. Taxonomy (NCBI): domain Eukaryota; kingdom Metazoa; phylum Arthropoda; class Arachnida; order Ixodida; family Ixodidae; genus Ixodes; species Ixodes scapularis. The sequence goes on from NW_024609846.1 coordinate 149,524,121, forward strand.
AAAAAAAAACTATACATATCTTTTGAGTTTACTCACACAATTAGCAACATTGTTTGTGAGAAATTTGAATCTATCGTGATGCCCCTGCAAGTGCGGCAATATTTCTTTATTTTCATATACCCGCCGAGATTCATGCGCTGCCTGCCGTGTGAACCATGACTGAAATGTTGGTTAAAGTTTTGACTGTAGGCAACATGCCGTACCTCAATAAAACCACGTGAGAAAGTAAGCAGTTCCTACTAAAAAGGCGCGCCAAAAAGTAAATAAAAACGAGCGTATTATGAGCTAAGGTCGTCACAGCCTCCACAATGCGAGCGGGGCGAGTCAGGGAGAAATTCTTTACACGGCGTGATGGCACCCCGGTTCGCCGTAACTTCTCGGGGCTTACAGTCTCGGAACTACGGTACATAAAATTATCTCGTCTGTAAAATAGCTCGTATTTTTTTATTTTGAAAAATAAAGGTGAAAAATCAATAAAAAGGGGAAAGAAATGTAAAGAATAATTGAGCTAGCTATTAAAATGACTTTTCGCAATCAACCGAGGAAGTGGGTATTGAAAAAACAAACCTTTTGCCGCTGGCATGATTGTGTTTTTATTTTGTCTCTTTTTTGCTACATGCCAATATCTGCGGCAATATTTATAGTCACTCCTATTCTCGATATTTCACTTGATTATATTCAAAACTGGAGGTAGCATAAAATATTAAAAAAAATTTTTCCACTGAACCCATTGCTTTTGCCAAGTAACTTTTATTGAAACAATTCGGAATTGAATGAAAATAATTCTATTCTGGGATATTGAAGCAAAACAATACGAACATATATCTAAGTTATTGAATACAATTAAAAAAAGTGCTTATTCGGTAATATTTTTTTTTTGCTTTTCATTACAGCCTATAGCTATTTATCGACAAAAGCTCGCGACATTGAGACTGTTTATTTGCATGAACAATGCGGAATCAACAATAAGAGGGGATTGTGTTGTGTGTATACTTAGGCAGCTGGAGTATAATACGCACCATGCGGGTCCGGAGGCTCCACCCAGCATTTTGTGCATGAGTGCATCTCCAGTCGTTATTTGAGATGCACTCATGCACTAAATATTGATTTATAGCACGCATTCGCAAATGTAACCAATATGCGCAAAAAAAGTAAATGTATTTTTTTTTTTTATAGAACTGGATTTTCGGTAGTATCGAAAAGGAAACATTTTGTCCTTCTGAAGTCTACTCAATGATTCCGATAGATTTCACGAAGAGAAACTCTTCTTAGCAATCTGTGAAAACTCCATTCGCTCAAAAATGACACACAGAGAGGAACATTCTGTAATGGGCAAGAGCAACGAGAAAACAAGGGAAGTGACTGCAAAACGTATATTATCTATTTGCTCTCGAATTTTATTACCAGCTGCTACAAAGTAAGAAAATGTTCGCTTTCACAACTAGATTGATTTTCGAGTGCCGAGCAGGATCGCTTTCACACCATATGTTTCCTTTATGTATGTGCAATGTCTGAACTCCCTAGTCTTGTAGCGCAAGACCTCATTTAATTGCATGCGTTGTTGTTCAACAATAGCTTGTGTCTTTAATTTCAAAATCTGTTTTAGCACTAATTACAAGCCTACGTATACTGACCTACACTCTTCAAGAGAAAAGTAGTACAATTTTATCACGTTATGATTTATAAAAAAAAAAAGAAAGTAAACAATTACTGTGTTTTAAAAGACTGACTTTGGGTACTAATCTAAGCGCAGTGTTTTCGGCAACGCGTTACGATTGTTAGGTTAGGTTAGGTTGAGTAACGGCCTAACGAATAACGGTGTTATCGTTTATGCGTTACATTAGATAACGTGGCATTGTATTCGTGGGGATTTTAAGCCGTAACAAATCACGTGCTTGTGTTATTCTTTCGAGTAACAGGTAACGTTACTTCTTACATCCTTTCGCCAACACTTAAAAAAAATCTAAATATATATAAGTATATATTTTTATTTCTAGGCGCCAAATAATGGTTTTTTGCACTTATCCTACATACCATCAAATATTTGCTAACGTTTTGTCCCCACGCAAGCACTTCCGCTTTGGGAAAACCTTCAATGCTCACACCCTCTGAATCTATAAAGAAGTAAGGTAACTATGTTCAGTTTCTGCATGACATATTGGATTGATAGCTTTAACGTCAAAAGAGTAAAACGCAAAAGTGGTACTTTTTATCGGTAACCGTAATGGTAATGCTTTCGTCCTATTTTGATGTAACGTAGGTCGCTAAAGCGTCACTTTTATTTGCAAGTAACGAGGAACGTATTTACGTTTTTTTTTTGTAACATCTAGAACTATGCCCAAGCGGCAAAATTTGGTGCCTGTGAATACCCCGTCGAGTGCAATGCTAAAAAGCGCCGATGTTTTCTACGGCCTAGCCGTGTCACGCAGTGAACATAACCAAGGAACGTTCACCTTACAGGTAAAACGCTTCTTTAAAGGCACTCTACTAAGGGCCTGTTCACATGTACCCAGTGGACAATGTGCTGAGACACCCGATCCGGCTTCTTTCTTCGTCTGTTGTTCCTACAAGCTATATCAGCTTTCAGTTTCTTAAAAACAAAGGGCGTCTCGAAAGTTCTCAGCCTGACACAAAAGGACAGCGTGCACAGACACGAAACTTATTATAGCTCATGGGCACTTAAGATTCGCGTCTCCAAATATGGCGCATGCTCACAATGCGGTTTATCCGTGGCGGCCGCCAACAGGTGGCAATCCGCGCAGCCCAGCTAAAACAGAGAGAGTTTAGACACGTTGTATGATTAAATGTTTGTCCCTAGTAGGCATCCACAGAGACATGGTGGCGATGTGGGCATAAGACGGCCCATCCTACAGCAGGATAAAAAAAGTGGGTCGCGAAATTCAATCCATCCAGGATGGGAGAGTTTCGAAGACGCCCCTTGGGTCGCCAGACCTGCGGAAGTGACCACGCCAAACAACATTGACAGTGTGCACGCTATGGTAATAACAGATCGCAGAGTAAAACTCCGGACCAATTGACACGTCACAGGTATCTCCAGAACCACGGTTCACTACCTCTTGACCCAACATCTTGAAGTGCACAAGGTCTCCGCTAGATTGGTCCCAAGAATGCTCTGGTGAGATTAAAAACGCACTCGCTCTACCACATCCAGGCACAATTTCCAGCTGCTCAGATCAAATCCCTCAAGCTTCCGCGCCATGTTTGCGAGTGTGAAAAAAAAAAAACCTGGGGGGTCCACCACTTTTATCCCGACAGCAAAGCCCAGTCTAAACAGTGGAAACATCCTTCCCCTCCCCCGCCGAAGGAGGCTGGGTCTGTCCCATCAGCAGGTAAAGTGACGGCCAGGGTTGTTTTTAGGATTCGAGACGCGTGCTGCTTAGCACATAACTTCTGAAAGTGCATAGTATCACCGGGAACTACTAAGCAACCCTTATTTACTGTTGGCGAATGATATCATGGCCGAACGTCGCGGTATGCTCCAAAAGGCAGTGCCGTAGCATAACGCCAATGCGCCCCCACACCGCTTTGTTGTGGCGATGGCTGCCATCCACTCCTGCGGATTTTTTATGGTCCGTTATCCACCGTATTCGCCACATATCGCCTCATAAGACTTCCATCTCTTCCTCCAGTTGTAAAAAAACAGCCTTTCCGCGCTTTTTCTTTTTTGTGCTTTTTGGTTTTTGGTTTTTTCGCCCAACGATGCTGTAACCTGTTTTTTGGAGGAGCAAACTTCCTGTCTTTTAAATGGGATCTATGCCCTGGAGCACCGTTGGGTGAAGTGTGTGGACCGCATAGAGGACTATGTCGAAAATGAACAAAGTGCAATCACCTCTAGAGCCTTCTTCTGGGTCAGGCCAAGAACATTTGGGACGCCCCGCCACTCGTAGTCCAATGTACGTGAACTCAACTTGGAATTTCATTTCTAGTCTTGACCACAGTTCTCTTACAAACGTCAGTTCTCACAGTTCTTTTACAAACTAGCAAGCACGCCAAGGAAGCATGATAGACTGTTTCAGCTAACTATATCCATGATAATACGTAAAACCGAATACTGAGCGCTATATATACAGTGCTGGCATTGCGGAGCACTCTATTAGCGCTCCTCTGCATGCGAACCGACCTTTTTATTTACACACATAATAAAGTGCTAACTCGCTGACTCAGCGTTGGCACAAAGGATGCTACCGCGCTCAGTTCGTACAATATATCCGCAGTTCTTCATGAGCCTCAAATTCGTTATTGAACTAAAATCAGTTATTGTCAGATCTGATGAAACTGCCCAAAACTTCGTATACAAAATAAATAAAAACAACACAAATATTTTTCGTCATAAAATTTGAGAATTTGCCGTGACACATTTATATCCCGCGTACAGCGCGCTGATTGTCCCTGGCTAATGGTCATAATATCTGAAAAGACGAATGATATGTCAGTGTTATATTTCACGCTCAAAACTGCGTCTGGCATGGTATCATTTGGCACGTAAAATGCTATATTGATTTCCCAAAGTACGGAGATGAAACATTTCGGCACCAACTTATCTCAGTCAGTCATTCGCGGTTCCGCAAGGCCTCCTTGAAGTGACTCACATACCCCTCCCCATTACACAATACAAAAAAGGCCCACAGTGATGACGCATTGAACCAGCATGCTATCTTACGTGCAAGTTTAGTTCAGGTATCAAGGCTGTAACATTATTAGAAATTATTACCACAGCGCGGGTAGCGATCAAGCCTCATACACGAGAGCATTTACAATCCTCGCCAGTGGCCGCCCTATCACTTATTCACACGTAACGCGTAGTTCTTAAGGGCGGGCGCCCTCGCTTCCGGGGAAACATTCCCTTGATTACTCTGTTTACGGAACCTCAGGCTGCAGCATGAGTAGAAGTTCTCCTTTTTTCCTCTTGTGCTTATGTTTCCTCTCATTTGTACCGCCAACTCACGGAGGTTCGCTTTCTCTAGGCATAATCGGCTTTGGGATCATATTCCTTACGAAGATTTGCGCCAATCTAATTTGTTCTGGCCATATAAGGAATCGCTACGTTACTCCGAGACGCCATGTTCCAATTTGAGCTCAGTCTGTATTAGACCTTCAACGAACGCTCCTTCGAGAATCGTCGGTGGTTTCCAATTTCATTTTCTTGATCAGATGGGTAAAGTTGGAAATAAAGTGAAAAAAAAAAAATCTGTGTTTTGGCTTTTTTCATGCACTTCCCATATTTGTAAGGCTTCCAGTTTCTGATAGAATGAATAAATAGATATTTCACTTATGGCAAAGCGTGACTCGCGTCCTCTAGGCGGCTGATGAGCAGTCGACAAAATAATCCGCCTGGTACGAGTTTCGCTCTGTGATATTACCGATAAGCAGCCATTGAGAGCGCAGCCGACACTCTAAGTCTATGGGGCCGATCAAGCAGCATCACTCGCGCGACGTCACAACGTTTCTTTTTTTTCTTTTTTGTGCGCGTTTTGTCATCGGCACTTAATAAAGCACGATCAGCGAGCCCTGACCTGCGCTTGTAGTCCGTATGTGCGCATGTTCATGTCTTCGAGACTTTCACTGCGTACTCGGTTACTTTCTCAAGCAACGGCCAATGACTTTCACTTAATCAAGTAATCTAGATGAATAGTTTTTAACTAAAAGTGATTGCAATTGTAATAGATTTCTGCTTTTTGAGTAACGTGTTAAAAACTGATCTGGTAGCTGTTAAAAACCAAATCAAGGTGCCCAAAAAAAAAAAAAAACGCATCGTTATTTAGTGATTTTGTGGACTGCGGCAAAATGTTCCTCACGTTTCAAAAAATAAGCATCGTAATCTTCATTCCTCATCCCGCCTTTTTTTTTTTCTCAATGAAATTTTTTTTTACTGTAAATTTCACATTGGTCTTCTTACAGCTTTAATCCCTCAGTTTAATTTTCGAGTAATTCTTTATAAAACCACGATGCGAATACTGGAGCATTTATTCTGACAGTTAAAAAACGCAGGTCTAAACATGATGTTTCCTTATTCGTTCTTTGGTGTCCTTATTGAATGGTACTCCCACCTTTTGGACTGCAGGGCAACAATAATGAACTCAGAACTCGCTGCGGCCCAGGTTCTTTAAAATGTGTCGTTAGGCGTGCATTTTCGCGCACAGTTGGAGTACCCTAAACAATGCTCAGTTACCAGTCATCAACGCGCGGATAATCTCCACCATTCCGGGTATAAAATCTAATTTGAACCAGCGTATAGCATTCCGGTGTTTATAGATTCCATTCCCCTACCGAGCGTCATGTCTCATTGGGTCAGTCTTTTCCCAAATTGTCTTCCGCCATCCTATCGAGCCGTGGAGCCGGACGGAGGTCTTGTTTGGTCACTGCCTACGCAGGCGCCAACACACTTCTCCGGGCCGGCGTTCCTGGGCCTTCCACGGACCATTAGCTTAGGCCGTTGTCGAGGAGGGCGGAAGAACCGGGCGGGTGAGGAAATTCCCCGAGCAATCTCGGGAGCCTTCCGCATTCCCCCTAAGGCCATGTTAGCACCGGATGAATGTGGATGCCTTTCGTTCGGTTGCCCCGTTTTTGCTCCAGGAGAGACCTGCAAAACAGGAAGCCGTAAAGGCCGCGGTGAGTCATTTGTTTACCACCTATTTGTTACGAAAAATAGTGAATATACTTTCTTTTATCCTAGGTCACAGCGCATCGAAGGCTCGAGCCGATAGAACAGGCACAGACAAATAACGAAGGCCATCACCTTGCGCCTTTAACTCTGTTTGATTTATCCGATCATTTCGTAGCGTCGGTTGGACTCTGACATAAGTCGAAACAAAGTATAGAACTTGCGACTCATGACGTCCTCTCAATTCCCGTGGTTGATTATCACATCTTTCGGCAATTTAGAGGTCAACGAGGTCTTGCAAAAACATAAAAAAAGCGAATCGGCGAAATCGTCAAAAATAAAAGGGGACGCTCGAGGTAACTAGAAAAAGTATACATATTCAAAATATTTCCGTTGATAATCCTAAGAGCTTGATCTAACGATAGAGAAGGTTAGCCCAAACGAGAAATACATACTGGGTGTTTGATTTTGTTTCGACCCGATCTAATAAAAAAAAGAAAAGTAAATGTACACTAATGTTGTCTGCGCAGGTGAGTTATACATACCGCCAAGGTTACATAATATTGGGTTATTGTGGGCTAACTGTCATAATCAGTCAGATAAATAACTTAATAGTGTTCTTTACCTATTCATAAAGTGAAAGTGAGCACTCGATTTATCTTTAAAACATCCTGAACATCATTGAAAACGATACAATAGGACATTTTATATTTGCTTTGAGGGCGTAGGAAGTGCAATAGGTCGCTAAAGTTACGACACAATCGTGCGACAGTCGCAATGCTGGCGGTTAAAATACGCATATGATAACTTTATCATCCTTTTCTTCAAACCCCTTAGCGCATATCGATATTTGCCATGTGTTTTAAGCCTCCAAAATTTACATAATCGTTTTTGATCACGCTGAGCAAGTTTTCTAGTTAGAATCACGATTATTTTCTCTAAATATGCATTTAAATAACAATTTTGAGCTGATTACTTTTTTTATTGTGACGATTCACCCCTATATGACGTCCCCATAACAATATGACCCAGTTGGACAGAATGTACTAGTCGTTGGAACGACTGCATTAGTCATTCGACATACCTAATGAACTGACTACATATAAATGACGGTTAAAACAAAAAAAAGCAAAAAAACATTGTTTGAAATAAAATAGAACGCCCTGAATACATGGCTACACCCTGCCCTGGTATAGCAGGAGAGGTAATAACTAAAACAAAATATGCTTTTGTATAACCCCTTCCTCTTGCAAATAGAGAGCGCTGGCAGACTTGGAACTCGGAGGACACGGTCACGTTGGCGGAAAGGCCCAACGACAGATCTCAGGGGCACACAGTGCAGCAGACTCTGCTCGCTGACATTTTCGCTGCGCGGCCACTTACCGCCACTGCTACGTCGTTGTTCCTGCTGTTCTCACTAGCTCCGCCGCCTTCCAATGTATTGCAAGCCCCGCGTACAGCACGGAAGTCGACATTCTGGTCGAGTGCACCTCATGTTTAAGCCAACCGATCGACGTATCTTTTCCACTAAATAATTAGCAAACCTTCAAGTAAGAGCGACTGTTTACCCATCTTGATCGCCACTACGGCTTTTTGGCGGGAACGTCGATAGTTTGGTATCGCATAGTATTGCTTTGCTTAGCTTTGAACACTTCGTAACTAATTTTGGAAAGGAACACCGCAAGCCTCTGATATACGTATATATTTCTATCGTCAAAAGGCAAAGGAAATAAAATTTAAACAGGTAGCCCATTTTTGAACTGGAATGCTCACAGGTTACTTGGTATGAACACCCAGTTTCGGGATTTCTAGAGCTCTAGTAATTGCAATTATCAATTTACGAATGTTGATAGTTTTCGTCTGGCGACCAGGCAACAGTGCTCAAGTTACCCACACCATAATGTCCATAAACGATGTGATCGTCAGAATTAGTTGACCGCCCTCACATTGTAGGCGTCCCCATGCTCTCCCAAGCTCGCCTCGCCACGGAACGATTGCAAACTCTCACTATAGTCGGCTACTACAACGTACAGACTGGTTGGCGCTGGCCAACCAAGGCGATTGGCCAGCGCCAAGTGGCTCGCGCGGACAAACTTATGCATTTGCACGGTTGCCAGAGCTATGCTCACGCGGAAGTTGAACGCCCTTGCACGCATGAAGGCATCAGTCAAAGCGCCATGCGTGCAATTGTCTCTACCAGGGGTCTGAAACTCATTTGAGTGTGGGGGGCCGGATAGCCCACGCCCGAAATGTCCAGGGCCAACATAGAGGCGGGTAAAAGGGGGGGGGGGGGTGACATTTTTTTAGGGGAAAAAAAGAGCGACGGTGTTCCAGGTTGCAAAGCAGCTCTGTTTTTCAGCGACACACAGACACAGATTTTCTAAAGAAAATCTCTCTGTGCTTGTGCTGTCGTTTTTCTTTTGTAAAATAACCGTTTTATTAGTGCCGTCCTTAGCTTTGATTTATTCTTAAAACGTACAGGCTGTCACAAAAGAAAATTTACACGGTCTTTTTTACCGCAAAAATAAACTAGGCATCACCGACCGCTTATTCTCCGCCCAAAGGTAGAGCTAGAGGTCACAACCAGATGCCAAAGTTTCAGCCCGATCCGATAACTTAATCAAAAGTTATAAGTGATTTTCTGAATATTTCAATGGGAAAATGGCGGCGGACGGAGTTTTCAAACACATGGGGCTTTATGGCACCAGAAACCGAAAACGGGCAAAAATGGGCTCCATTTTCCCATTGAAATTTTCAGATAATGACTTATAACTTTTGATTAAGTTATCGGATCGAGCTGAAACTTTGGCATCTGGTTGTGACCTCTAGGTCTACCTTTGGGCGGAGAATGAGCGTTCGGCAATGCCTAGTTTATTTTTGCGGTAAAAAATACCGTGTAAATTTTTTTTTGTGACACCCTGTATATACTAGCTTGATTACAAGATTTAAAATACCACCATCACACAAACGCACTGAAATATTTGAAGAGAACTACTAACCATTCAGGGAAATCGGTATTCTGCTCCTCAATTCACACGGGAATTATCGCAGTCCAATATGCCTTGAAATAACGTCTTTTCTTAAGATAGTGTTTGATTTTCTGACAATTTTTAGAGCAGATTACTAAGAAAAGACTCCAGCCTCCACTGTATGTCAGACAACAGAAACCTCCATCTAAAAATAACAGATTTGTACCAAATATGTTGAAATGCAATAAAAAAAATTAAAGAGGTTTACAATTTTGTGTAATGCTGAACTCCAACACAACACTTGAGGAGGAGGACGGGAAGGTATGGAAGGGAGGGTATGCCTTTCCTCTCCCTCCATACCCTCCCATCCTCCCCTCCTACTCCCCTCCCATTTGGCGGAAAATGTTCGCTAAATTCCCCGACACATACAGTGGTGACTTTTTCCCGCTAAATTTGGAGAGATAATTTCACACTAAATTTAGCGGAACAAAGTCCCCGCTAAATTGACGTGTGACGTGACAATTCACGTGTTACGCCATTATGGCAACCGTCCAGCTAGGTATAGCACAAAAATTCGCCGCAAAATTTAACGAACAATTCTCAAACAAAAGTTAGCGTGGAAATTTTACTCTCGTGACGTCACACGTGACGTAACATGTGACGTCATTACGGGCAAGGTTCTATTCGCGACTCCAGCAAAACGGACGCCGCCAAGCGGGAAAACCGGGAACCGGTCGGTCCAGGTCGCTCCGCGCCCCGCCGCGTCTCTGGTGGCTTTCACGGACACGTGCTGTCGGCGCGGGAGCGAGCAATGTAATTTGACGAAGGTCCGAAAATTTCTTAAGTTTGCCTGAGTGTTCATTAGTGCGGTGAAGCCTCAGTAGATTGTTTTTTTCCATCACGTGTTTGAAAGCCCGTTTACTTCACAACACACGGGCGCATGCTTTCAATTTTTTGGATGGGGAGGAATCACGGAAAAACGTTTTGATTTCTTGTCTGTCTCTAATCACATTCGAAGTGACGACTGCTTGGTAACTGATAAGTGGTTTCTTTATAAGGATGTCGAACAGTGGACTAAGGTCGACAGACGAAGTGTTTCACAGGAGGGAACACCACAATGTTGCAGTCAAGTGGATGGGAAGGTTCGATAGCTGCTTTCCTTGAGTTTGGTTGTGCTCGATTAGCTTCAAGTTAATTTGAGCCACTAACGCCGGCCGGTGCGTTGGCTATTCATCTTGGCTGCTTTTCGGCGAAAAAGACCACACTGAAGGAGCTGGGCTAATTTCGCAATTACTTCATTCAGAAAACCTGCTCGCTGCATATGATTAATGGGGGAAATTATCTGCTTTCATAAGGTGCGGGACGCGTCTCGCAAAGTTAGAAGCTGTCACGTCATTAGGATCTATCGCGCCTCCAATATTTGTATTATAACCCCTATCGAAGCCCGCAGCAATATACGTCTACATTGCTCAGGTTGACCGGCCACAAAAAAGAATATATATATATATATATTTTATTTGTTTAGGATTCGAAGTCAAGTTCAATGCAGAGAGTTCTGAGAGAATCTCCAAAGACTCTCCTCAGTTTTTCCGCATTCGTCTCCGTTCTACCGGCTAGAACCATTTGGCTAAGTTTAAGTAGTATCTCTCTGTCTGTCAAATATACTTTTATTCAGCAGTTCACCTAATAGTTCGTCAACTAAGTTCATATTTCAACCGAAAGAATATACTAATATCGTTTTTTTTAGAAATAAATGAACTGCGCAAAGGACGAGGACAGAGGTAGAAACGAGTACGACACACAGAGCGCAGACTTCCAACTGTTTATTTGGCGCAGACACAACAGTATATATGACAGCAGCAATCAGTTTGCGGTTAAATAAGGTTTAAACATGACCGTCCAAAAAAGAGAATTCCTTGTCTGATAGTGAAACAGATTGCATGCTTATGCAGTCGTGACCTTTCTTTTTAATGAAGTAGGCTTCTACGAGTTTTCTTTCCGTTGCCTCATTTGCTCTTGCGAGAACACGTGTCCTTTGCAAATCAGGATGACAACCGCATTTCAAACAATGTACAGACAGATGTCCGCCTGTGTTGTTTTTTATCGACAGAAAGTGTTCTCGTGCCCTCAGGTTGAAACAACGTCCAGTCTCGCCAATGTATACTCGCCCGCAAGAAAGCCGAATTTCATAGATAACACCGGATGCGCATTCCGTGTAGCGCGTGCTGTGCTCCTTTTTGCATTTGTTGATGTTCACTCTTGGCTTCATCATAGGGCACACTTTACTGAGTTTGCAGGGCGCTGAAAAGACGACCGAGAGACCATACCTGGCCGCTACCTTTTTCAGGTTATGGGACAGGCCGTGGTGGTACGGGATGACATGCACGCGCATTTTTTCTTTTCGCCTCTGCTCATTACTACCAGTTTTCTGCTTCTGTAGCAAGCGCACACATACAGCAGAGACCAAGTGTTGGGGGTACCCTGCGGCAGTAAGGCGGTCACACTGATCGCGGAAACTGGACGCCATTTCATGAACACATGATTTTTCTAATGCTGAAGTACAGCTAGACATAACGATGGCTCTTTTTACAAGCTTTGAGTGAGCACTGTCATAGGGCAAAAGGCCCTTCTTGGTCCTAGGGTGGTATGACCAGCAGATGTGGTTGTCACTAAACGTTATTTTTAGATCTAAAAACTGGATGGAACCGTTAGTGGTGAATTCATGGGTAAAATTAAGGCCATTGGATGCTGATACGAAGATGGATAGAATGCTAGAAACAGCCTTGTGAATACAATGAGAACCTTCAATATCTAAAAGCACAAGGTAGTCATCGACGTATCTAAAAACGCGCACTACATGCTGATCACAAAGGTGTTGCTGCAAGCGCCTGTCAAAAAAGGACAAATACATATCACATAGCACGGGGGCAACCGCGGACCCGATACAAATGCCGGTCTTTTGAACATAAAACCTCTCCTCGTGCGCAATTACTGTAGAGCTCAAGTAGAAACGCAACAGTTCAAGGAAACTCCCAGTGCTAATACCGCTTTCACTTTGAAAACTAATTTCACCGAACTCGTCGATGCTGTCCTTGACGGCTGTAAGCAAGCCCTCATGTGGCACCGAATAAAACAGGTCCTGAATGTCCACAGAGAAGGCAGTCTTTGCAGATGGAAAAACCGCTCTCGAACTCACGAACCACCTCACTGGAACTTCGAACCAGGTAAGGGTCCATTCCCACAATCTTGTTAAGATGGCTCTTGAGGTACGAGCCGATTACTTTTTGCCAACAACCCTTCTCGGAAACAATCGCGCGAAGGGGGCAATCAGGTTTGTGGGTTTTTCCCGTGAAGAAGACCTCCAGATGGTCAACTTCTGTTTTCTTTACAGCCTTACACAGTGCCTCTAGGTTCTGGTCCCTCAGGAGCCTTAAAGCTAACTTCTTTTGTTTTTTCGGAGAAAATTCCACCTGCTTAAAGTGCTTCTGAATCGCTTCGGTGGCCTTAACATCGAACATCCCAGAGGGCATGACGACAAATCCTCCTTCCTTATCTGCCTGCATAATGTTGAGACCATTGTTTTTTAGGAAAGTCACTACCTTTCTGAAGGGAGGCTTCTTGGGTGGATGGTCACTTGCCGTGCGTAGCAATCGGTCCACTCCCTCCGAGACCGCTCGCTCTCTGCTTGATTCGGCCACCCGGTCGCCGACCTGCCGTACCATGGCGAGCAGCTGGGACCGTCCAGAAGAAGGCTCGAAGGAGAACTTAGGGCCTTTACAAAGGACCTTCTCGATGTCTGCTGGCAATTGGACTCCTCCCAGGGCAGTGACCATCCCTCCGGTCGTGGTTGGACGGCTCTTTGAAGCAGTGACGAGATCATCTTTTGCCACAAAAACTCAGTTGTTGCAGCAGCTTGCTTTCTGTAAACGGCCAGGCGGGATTCGTCCACATTCTTGTCAACTCCGTCTCTGACGATGACGCTGAGCCAATCTTCGAAGTACCTGATTGTGTGCCAGGCCTCGGACT